>NC_092042.1:73474543-74115643 GCF_003086295.3 Arachis hypogaea | reverse complement strand
AGTTGTGTCCCGTCAAAGTATGCCCAAAAACCATGTTTTTCATAAAAACCACAAAGTGCCATTTTCAAACATGCCATTTTCAACTCTTTTCAAAACCAATCAAAACATGCCAATTTCATCCCTTTTCTTTGAAATCAATCAAAACATATCAATTTCAACATCAAGCCTCCTCAACTCACACATTGACACTTTACCACAATATACAAAATCACTATCCCATTTTAACCCACTTCACCCAAGTGGCTCAAACTCAAACATATTGACATATCATATACTCTTCCTCATGCCAATTTTAAACAACACCAATTCCAATAAATCATCATTGTACACAGTCAATATCATACTCACCATCAACATGGTCCAACCCACAATTCAACCATAATCAATCATCAAGCATATATCACAACATGCATATTTCTCATACATCATACCATCAAGGCATCATTAATCATCATCACATATATGACCACATCATATATATCAACAATTCAATAACATCAACAATTCAATGCCTATCTTAGGGCCTCTAGCTTAAGTATTTCCTACCACATTACATATTAGATACGGGAAACCGAAACCATACCTTAGCCGATTTCCCAAGCTCAACCGGAGCACTTCCAAACCACTTATCCACAAGCTCTCAAGGCCTCAATACCTCCAAGAACAGATTTTTCACCACCAAATCCCTTTTTGAGCTTTTCAATATCACCAATCAAGCTCCAACATTCACATATACACAACCTAAGCCACAATCATCATACCCATACACAACATCTCAATACACAAACATCATAGAACAACAAATTTACACTAGGGTTGAGAATCTTACCACACCCAAGGTCCAAGGAGACAAGATTAACCTTCTCCTTCAAGAGAGTTGGGTCCTATAACATCAAAGAACCCAAAATCTCAACATTTCACCCATGAAACTCGAAAATAAGGGCTGGAATTTCGAACAGCAACACGTGGCTTACCTCAAGATTAATTGTATGGGTTTTGTAGAGCTCTCCACGGTGAACGCGTGGCCGCAAACGGAGCGGCAATCAGAGCTCTAGATCAAAAGTTATGGTGGTTTGAAGATCAAGTTAGAGAAAGAACTTGAGAGAGTGTTCTTCCTCCCCTCTCTTCAATTTTCAGCGTGTGTGTGTGTTGTGTGAGGAGAGAGAGTGCTGAAAACTAGGGTTTTGGTTTAGTTATGTTGGGCCAAGGGCCCACTTTGGGTCCGGTTGGCCCGGTTGGCCCGGTTTGACCCGTTCGGTCCAATCTTGGTCCGAATTCTATAAAATTGGTACCGAAATTCTCGTCTCAATCTCCTCTATCATATTTAGCCACAAAAATCACATTTTGGGCTTTCTAGAATAAATTCTCATTTATGGGTTAATTAGCCGTTAATTAACCGGGTTTTACAGTGACCATAGAACCTTTTAAGGTCACCCCCAAAACCTTGACCATAGACCCTTTTAGGTCACCCACAAAAGATGTGACCATAGACCATTTTAGGTCACCTTTTTTTGAAAAACCGTGATCATAGACCCCTTTTTTATCACGGTGAAAAACCGTGACCATAGACATCTTTATGTCACCTCTCAAAACTGTGATCATAGACCCTTCTAGGCCACCTTTTTTTTAAAAAGCTATGACCATAGCCTTTTTTTGTCATGGTTTTTTACCATGACCAAAAAAAAGCGTGGCCATAGAACCAAAATGTTATAGTGTTAGGCGACAGTTTGGTTTCGTTCAGGAAATTCCTCATCAGGAACAAACTCTAGACAAGGCACACAGGGAAGTCCTGACTAGTCCTAAGAATCTTGACTGGTCCACATCCATGACTCATTCATTTTGGTGATGCAGTGGATGAACAGGTATAATCATGTTCTTACTGAGCTTCCCATACCTCCACAGCATCCCTTAAAGATTTACATGTATTGGTACCGTGAAAAATATGGCAATTGTAAGAACTCGCGTTTTCCCGTAAAATCGTTTTAAAAATAATTTTAAGTGCCCGAGATGGATTCAACATTTAGAAGTTTTAATTTGAAAATATAAAGGTGAAATTTGGTTTCAGTGAATTTTTCTGAGTCATAAAATGTATTTTTTGAGAAAATTCGAGAAAAGACGCGAACCGGCAGCTGAACCGGTGGAACCAGTTTAAATATGTCCGGTAATGTGTTTCTAGAAAAATAAGTTTTTGGAAAATTGGTTTATTGTTTTAAAAGGACAAAAATAATTTTTTTTAATTGAAAACCGGGCACTAATCTTAAAGGTTTTGGCCCAAAGTGGGCTAAACAGACCAAAAACTCTAACGGGTTGGACCGGCTCCAAACCGGGCCCAAGGTCTAACATGTATAAGCTCATTTAATGAGCTTTGAACTTATTTTCCAACCCTAAGAGAGAGAGGGCCGTGGATTTTAGAGAGGATAGGAGAAGAGGGATGACATTATTCATCCTCCACCTTCCGGGAGTCATAACTTTTGATCCGGAGCTCCGATTGGCAAGCCATTTGTGGCCACACGAAGCTCTTGTCGAGCTCTATGTTCCTATTCAAAGAAATTTGGTGATCTCTAGTAGCCGATAAATGTTATATTTTACCCCTAATCTCGTTGGGTAAGTTTGAGCTTTGGTGTTTGTTGGAATTGGTTGAGGCCTTGGATCAAGCTTGGTGGCTTCTTTTTGGTGTTTGATACATTTGGGAATCAGCCAAGGTATTGTTTCAGTTTTTTTTATATAATATGTAATGTTCATGAATACTTAGGCTAGTTGACCCTAAGATAGGATTGAATGTTATTGGTGTATGAATGATTATATATGAATTGGTGCTAATTGTTGGTTATATTGGATTAGTGTGGTTGATGATGATTGTTGGAGATTATTGGTATTGATGAGTATTCATGGTGATTAATTATATTGGTTAATAATGAGGATTATGAGAATTTAAGGTAATAAGTTAATGTAAAATGTTGTGGTGGTTTGGAATGAGGGATATTGATGATTATGATGTGTGATGATATATGTTCTCGGTGATTAATGGTATTTAATGGTTATGAAGGTTGATGATGAATGTGTGAATTATTGTTGTTGATGAGAGTAAAGGTTTTGGTTGTTGAGGTTGTTGAGGGTTGGTGGTGATTATGAGTGTATGTTCATGATTAGATTGGCAATTATGATTTGGTAGTGATATATGGATCCTTGATGTAGGAATTGTGTAAATTGTTCATGATTGAGAATTTTGATTGAGGATTATAGTTTTGTGTTGGTTTATGGAGAGAATGTTAAGTGAATTAGGTGTGGAGGTGATGGAAGTATAATGGAATGTTAGAGTGTAGTGTGCAATAGTATTTTATAATGTTTGAGTATGTTTTGGATTGTTTTGGTTGTGAAAATTGGAAAATTGTGAAGTTTGAGGTTTTGGGTAAAAATTGATTTTTGGTGAATTTTGTCCGATCACAACTTTTGCCTCGGTCTTCAAAATTGATTGGAATTTGTTTTAAATTAAAGTTGATTTTAAGAGCTTTAAAATTATATAAAGTTTGAGAAAAATGAATTTTTGTAGAGGGAGTTATGATCATTCAAAGTTGGTGTTGAAAATCCAAAATTCTACAAAGTTGCAGAATTTCAGGATTTTCTGATATGTGCGCACGCACAGCCTTGTGTGCACGCACAACCCTGTGAAAATGTTATTCTATGCGGACACATAGACCTGTGCGTACGCACAGGCAGGGGAAAGGGATCTGGTAGCAGCACTAGCATAGGTTGTGCGCGCGCACATCAATGAAGAACTGCGACCTATGCGGACGCACAGCCCTATGCGCACGCACAAGTCAGGAAGGGTCGTCTGTTGAGGCGCTCGCACAGCTTGTGCGAGTGAACATGCTTTATAAATTTTAGTACCTGTGCGTACGCACAACTCTGTGCATACGCACACTTTCAAATTCTTCTTAGGTGTGCGCACGCACACCCCTGTGCAGACACACACGCCCTGTTTTGAAACTTAAACTTTGTTTTCAAGTTTTTCACCTTCCCAACAAGGTTGTAAGCTTCTATATCACCATTTTAAGGCTTTTGAGATTAATTTTGAGTATGAGAATATGGGAATGGTCCTACAGATTTGATTTGGGTTTTTCTTTGAAAAGTAGCAAATGGAAGTTTAGGTTTCTGGTGTAATGAGGATGCGTTTGGTTGAGAGAGAAGGAAGAATAGTGAACCTGATAATTACGGACAATGAGTTGAGAAACGGATGGACTAATGAGCTTGGAATAGAAATCATGAATTGATGATGGTTGTGATGAGTTGAGGACTCAAGATGGGATAAGGATCTTGATGAATGTTGAGAGTGTGCCAGGCACTATCCTTGGAATGATAATTATTGAAAGAGAGTATGCCAGGTATTATATCCTTGGAATGTTGAGAGTTGATAATTGGAAGTAATTTGAGATGAGAAATGATGATGATTTGAGGTTTATGGAATTGTGGATGTGGATAGTGAGTCAGGCACTATATCCTTGGAATAATAGTGTGCCAGGCACTATATCCTTGGAATGATATATGATGAGTTATATGTGTTGTTGTTTTCCTTCTCTGCCACAAGAGTGTGCGAGGCACTATATCCTCAGATTGAGCATGCAAGTGGGCCCGACACTATATCCTCGGAATGATAGTGATCCAGGCACTATATCCTCGGAACAAGAGCGGGCCAGGCACTATATCATCGGAAGTGGCAGAAAGGCGACATCTGAAAGCATGTGTCGGGTTGGCATTCATAGACCGACAAGTGATATCACGAGCCAATAGGAAGGCATTCATCATATGCATATCTTATGTGCTTGCTTGCTTTGACTACTTGGGTTTGCCTACATGTATAATATGCATACTTGCTTCTTGAATTACTTGCTATATATGATTATTACCTATGTATTACTTGCTTGCATTAATTGTGATTGACTGGAGCTGAGGAGGTTAGGTAGGAGGTGGCGATGGGATCGCACGGAGGTTAGGGTGGTAGAGGCTGTGGGATACAGCGGTGTGGTTAGTATTAGTTAGAATTCTACTAAGTTTAGATAACCCGGTTTATGGTTTAAGTTCTTTATATATTTATTTATTTTGTTCTAAGCTTGAATACCCGTATGCAATGTGAAGTTCTAGGATTGCCTTCGGCGTCTCGGGGCCTTATATCTTACATCATTGGGCACTATTACCATACTGAGAACCTCCGGTTCTCATTCCATACTTTGTTGTTGTTTTTCAGAGTTGGTGACAGAGTGGAGTATGGTTCACTCCTTGTTTATTTCTGTTTTACTTTTGTCATATTAATCTCTCACCTTTTGTATATTTATCTTTATGGCCTTAGAGGCTTATTTGAGAAATAGGTTGTATAAGTTGTTTTTAATTCTAAAACTCTGTATCTTTCTATTTTTAACTAGTCGGCTTAAACTCCGCAAGCTGCAGCTAGTTCTCTATGATTATTATATTCTTATATTTATATATATTTTATTCTCTTATACCTATACCTTGTATCTTATGCGTTTAGTTACCGTGTGCGAATGCTTCATGTATGTAATTCCACATTATGCGACTTTGAGCTTTAATCCTTCATCGGGCTTCTAGAATATATTATTTCCTTACATATATATATATATATATATATATATATATATATATATATATATATATATATAATTGTAACCTCTGATTAACCTTTACTTTATGGCTAAAGGTAAAGTTTAGAGTAATTGGGGTGTTATATTTAGTGGTATCAGAGCGGTTCGTCCTCGTGAGCTTCAGGGATTGACCGATTGTGCTTCGTTGCAGACTCTGGGTCATTTTTCTTTCATGCTATTTAGGATATCTGCTTGATATGCATAGCATACTTGTTTGTGAGTGCCTTTGGGATAATTGGAGCACTAGGCTTTTGATATTGAGACTAATCACCTTGATATCGATTGTTTGGTGTGGAAAGGAAACCTGAATGGCAACTAGCAGATGAGGTCGATCACGTTAACGGAGAGGTAGTAATTGTGACTAGCTTAGCCTATGCATTACGAGCTCAGCATGTTCCGGAGAATTCTGTTCGTGGAGTTTGCGGCATATCAGCTGATGGGTGTGACTTAACACTTGTGGCAATGGAAGTAACAATTGACGCTTTTACAATTTTTACTTATGATTTTCAGTTTCTAACTAGTATGGTTTCCAATCTTGTTGAAAAAGTTTTAAATTTTAGAATGATTTTGAAATTTGGTTTGGAACTTTGATTTTGAAAGTTGATTGGAACTCTTGGTTTAAATTACTTGGTTTCAAAGAAAAGTGAGTTCTCTGATTATGTTCATTTGTGAATTTGGTTTCCAAATTATCTTATCGAAAGGCATTCAAATTGAAAAGTATTTATTCAAAAAAAAACCGTGACTTCAAGTAATTGACTTTCGAGTAAATGAATTTTTGAGCCTTTTGAAAAAGCTTTCACAACGAGCTGGTTTATAATAAATTTGTTTTAAAGATTTTGAAAAGTACTACAAATTCGGTTTTTGTTTTAAGTAAAACTTCGGATGCGTAATGACAATAATCAGGGTAACGCAGTGGAAGGACGAAGGGAACCTTGGTACGGTAGGACGATTTGATGGGGATATATCGCGTAACTCAGATTTTCGAGGACGAAAATCTTTTTAAGGAGGGGAGGATGTAAGAAGCCCCATTTTCCCGTAAAACCGTTTTAAAAATAATTTTAAGTGCTCGAGATGGATTCGGAATTTAGAAGTTTTAATTTGAAAATGTAAAGGTGAAATTTGGTTTCAGTTAATTTTTCTGAGTTAGAAAATGTATTTTCTGAGAAAAACCGAGAAAAGCCACGAACCGGTCGAACCGGTTTAAGTCTGTCTGGTACTGTATTTTTAGAAAAATAAGATTTTACAAAATTGGTTTATTGTTTTAAAAGGATAAAATAATTTTTTTAATTGAAAACTGGGCACTAATCTTAAAGGTTTTGGCCCAAAGTGGGCCAAACGGACCAAAAACGCTAACGGGTTGGACCGGGCCTGAATCGGGCCCAAGTTCCAACATATATAAGCTCATTTAATGAGCTTTGAACTCATTTTCCAACCCTAAGAGAGAGAGGGCCGCAGATTTTAAAGAGGAGAGGAGAAGAGGGATGACACTATTCATCCTCCACCTTCCGGGAGCCATAACTTTCGATCTGGAGTTCTGATTGACGAGACGTTTGCGCCCACGCGAAGCTCTTGTCGAGCTCTACGTTTTTATCCAAATAAATCTGGTGATCTCTTGTAGCGGGTAAATGTTGGATTTTACCCCTAATCTCGTTGGGTAAGTTTGAGCTTTGGTGTTTGTTGGAGTTGGTTGAGGCCTTGGATCAAGCTTGGCGGCTTCATTTTGGTGTTTGGTGCATTTGAAAATCGGCCAAGGTATGGTTTCAGTTTCCTTTATGTAATATATAATGTTTATGGACACTTAGGCTAGTTTACCCTAAGATAGGATTGAATGTTGTTGGTGTATGAATGATTATATATGAATTGGTGCTAATTGTTAGTTGTATTGGATTAGTGTGGTTGATGATGATTGTTGGAAATTATTGGTATTGATGAGTATTCATGGTGATTAATTATATTGGTTAATAATTAGGATTATGAGAATTTAAGGTAATGAGTTAATGTAAAATATTGTGGTGGTTTGGAATGAGGGATATTAATGATTATGATGTGTGATGATATATGTTGTTGGTGATTACTGGTATTTAATGGTTATGAAGGTTGATGATGAATGTGTGAATTATTGTTGTTGATGAGAGTAAAGGTTTTGGTTGTTGAGGTTGTTGAGGGTTGGTGGTGATTATGAGTGTAGGTTCATGATTAGATTGGCAATTATGATTTGGTAGTGATATATAGATCCTTGACGTAGGAATTGTGTAAATTGTTCATGATTGAGGATTTTGATTGAGGATTATGATTTTGTGTTGGTTCATAGACCGACAAGTGATACCACGAGCCAATAGGATAGGCATTCATCATATGCATCTCTTACGTGATTGCTTGCTTTGACTACTTGGGTTTGCCTACATATATAATATGCCTACTTGCTTCTTGAATTACTTGCTATATATGATTATTACCAGTATATTACTTGCTTGCATTAATTGTGACTGTCTGGAGCTGAGGAGGTTAGGTAGACGGTGGCGATGGGATCGCACGGAGGTTAGGATGGTGGAGGCTGTGGGATACAGCGGTGTGGTTAGTATTAGTTAGAATTCCACTAAGTTTAGATAACCTGGTTTATGGTTTAAGTTCTTTATGTATTTATTTATCTTGTTCTAAGCTTGAATACCCGTATGCGATGTGAAGTTCTAGGATTACCTTCGGCATCCCGGGGCCTTACATCTTACATCATTGGACACTGTTACCATACTGAGAACCTCCAGTTCTCATTCCATACTTTGTTGTTATTTTTCAGATGCAGGTCGTAATCTACTCTGGTGAGATTGCGGATATGGTGACAGAGCGGAGTATGATTCGTTCCTTGTTTATTTCTGTTTTACTTTCATCATAGTAATCTCTCACTTTTTGTATATTTATCTTTATGGCCTTAGAGGCTTATTAGAGAGATAGGTTGTATAAGCTGTTTTTAATTCTAAAACTTTGTATCTTTCTATTTTTAACTAGTCGGTTTAAACTCCGCAAGCTGCAGCTAGTTCTCTATGATTATTATATTCTTATATTTATATATATATTTTATTCTCTTATACCTATATCTTGTATCTTATGTGTTTAGTTACCGTGTGCGAACGCTTCACGTATGTAATTCCGCATTATGCGACTTTGAGCTTTAATCCTTCATCGGACTTCTAGAATATATTATTTCCTTATATATATATATATATATATATATATATATATATATATATATATATGTATGTATTAGCCTTAGAACTGTCGTAACCTCTTATTAACCTTTGCTTTATGGCTAAAGATAAAGTTTAAGGTAATTGGGGTGTTACAGCAACCACTTGAAATTGTCAGATCTTGTGGTGCAAGAGAATGATGAGGGTAATCCCGTTAGTGATGATGATAATAAAGAGCAGGAGCCATAGTTACTGCCATTGCCACCACCACCACTACCTCCACAACACCAACAACAGTCATCGATCCTATATGTACCTCAAACATAGTTTACCCCGTCATACCCATTACATCAGCAGTATTGGAGGTCAACGGCATACTCCAATCTACTTAGCATCTCACGCACTTCAAAGACCTCATTCTACCTGTCGAAGCAATTAACTTGGATATTTCTTGATGCAAGTTGATTTACATGCAATTTTAATGTCACAACCTCATCAAAAACATGTCCAGCATTATTTCGAGCCTCTGCCTCGACTCTTTTTTGGGTGAACAACTCATTAATCCTATAGAATGTTGCTTTGACAAGTTCAATGACAGGGAGATTACAGGCATCCTTCAAGATTGAGTTGATGCATTCCACTAGGTTCGTGGTCATGTGACCCCATTAGTAACCACCATTGAATGCCAACGCAAACTATTCATGGGAATTCGGTTTAACCAGTTAGTGTAAGTCTCGCCCCATTCTCGTAAATGCTGGTAATGCATGTCGTATTCGCGAACTGTCCTCGAATATCCTGTGCAATAAAAAAAGAGAAACACTATAAATGAGAAACACTATATAAAGGTAACTCTGTTAATACCAAACTTCAACATACTCAACGTTAAATATATTGACGACAAGCTTTTGCAGGTATGGTGCCTTGAACTTTATCAAAAAAATTTGACTCTATATGCCTGATGCAAAACATGTGGAAAGCTCTAAGAGGTGACTAAACTCCATTACTACAGACAACAACTGCATTGATAGATTCGTGTTGGTCAGAGATCAGTATCACCATCCTGAGTCACCACATGTTGTCACAGGTTACTAAGAAAAAAGTGTCACGTATCAGAAGTCTCTCCCTCCAAAATGGCAATTGCAATTGGGTCGATATTGTTGTTACTATCGTGTGAAACTGCAACCAACAAACAATCTTTATACTTTCCATACAAGTGAATCACATCCACCTGGACAACTGATTTACAATGTTTGAATGCTCTAATGAAGGGGTAATACCTCCAAAAGACTCGATGTAATACCCGTATATCAGTTACCAAGCCATTGCCTTGAAATGCAGGCATAGTTTCAAATGGATGACTGCTGATGGCTCCTTATAACACATGGCCTCAAACCATATGGGCAAACCTTTATACGATGCTTCCCAACCTCCAAGTATTTTTTCACTGACTTTTGCTTAGCCAACCATACTTTGCGATAACTGATAGTGTAATTCAACTTCGACTACACTTCCATAATAACGGATTTCACATTTATAGAGGGGTCAGCCTCTACCAACGGCTTTTGTTTTTGCAATTGTGTTTGAATCCAACTTTGAATGATCTTGACAAATGGTAGCTCTGGTACAAATGTGACTACCATTATACCTCTTTATAATCCAATAGTACTTTCTATGGATCATGCTAACCCTGATCAGCCAATCACAACTTGACCCATACTATGTACACTTAGCATAAAATGTCAACGGTTTTGACTAGGGCTGGGCAAAAAAATCTAAATTTTGGATTTTAAACCCAATCCAAACCAAACCATTTTTAAAAAACCAGTTTTTTTAAAAAAAAATCCAAACCATATTACATCAATTTTATGGTTTGGTTTTTTAATCCAAACCAATTAACCAACTTAAATCCAGATCCGGATCCAAATTTGGAAAAACCCTAATTTTTCACAGTTCACACTACGCACACATTGCGCTTCTCCTTCAACTCTGGCGTCACACTTCTCATTCTCCTTCGGCGCTTCTCCTTCAACTCTGGTGTCGCACTTCTCCTTTGGCGCTTTTCCTTTGTCATTCGCCGTTGTCATTCTTTGGTTTTACCGTCTCTATCTCGCCGTGAAACTGCACTATTTCATGATCATTTCAAGTTAAACTGATGATATGATATGATATGATGTTGTTTCATGTTACTCAGAACTATTTCATGTGAGTATTTTGACATTTTCTGTGTCTTCTTGTGTTTATCAAGTATTTTGACCTTGTATTCCTTATGTTTTAAACCTTGTATTCCTTGTGTTTCTGTGTCTTCTTGTGGGCCTTTCTCTTATTACTGCTGTAAACGCTGGCCTTTTCCCATCTACCAAAATGATGGATGGGGATACGTAAGAAGTAAATTTTTCAGTTCTTACTTTTAAGTGATGTAACAAAATTTGATGTTCTATTTTTTAGTTAACCTGATCTTATATTCTATCTTTGAGAAACCAATGTTTAGTTAGTTATGTAATTTGCATTAAAAGAAGAATGCCAAACTATTTATAGATGATTCTTTTTTAATGAAATGAGTAAAAGAAAATAGTTTATCTAGATCATGATTTTTCTTATGCCAAACTATTTATAGAAGTATTGAACAAGTTATGAGTTCTAGCTATTTGATGTTGTGTTTTTCTTTCATTACTTTTGGAGGCTACAACAGCAGAGTTGTTGAGTTTAGATTGAAAATTGCTCTACTGTTTGTTTACATTTATGGTTTTATTATGAGTTTAACAACTGACCCAAGAAAACCTTTGAATGCTTGTTGACTAGTGTTACATTATGTTTGAGAACATGTGCGGTAGTGAAATGAAATGACTATGTTACTGTGAGATAAGGAAAATTACCTAAATTTTGATACATGATTATATATCATATTTTTTAGGCACATGCATATATATGCCCTTGGCTTTTAATTTGGATTTCAGTAGTATCATTTTGCTTAAAGCTTATTATGAACTGTTGCATTTTATTGGTTGACTAAGCAAATACCTGTAAAGTGAGTGTTTTAGATTTGAGTAATGTTAGAAAATCAGCTAATTCTTTTAAAATTATTTTAAATTTTAAAGAAACAGCTTCTTTCACAGCAGTGCAAAATTAAGCAAATTACTTATTGCAAATTAATTTTCCTACACTTTTTAGCAGTTTTTGAAGAGTATCATATCCGTTAAGATTTGAAGCTTGCCAATTAAGCAAATTAGTTATTGCAGAAGGAAACTTCTTTAGCTCATGATTGAAAGACAGGTTAAAGTACCTTAGATGTAGCAATTCAGCTGCTTTCAATGGAAGCTCTTTTATTGCGCAAGAGCTTAAGTGTTGTTTGGATTGATACCCTTTCAAGAAGGCAACTTCTTTAGCTCTTTCAATTAAGTAAATTAGTTATTGCTTTCAATGCACTTTTTGTGACAGGTTAAGGTACCTTAGCTGATAAGTGTTGTTTGGATTGATACCCTTTCATGTTTGTTTTAAGATTAGCCATGAATATTTATGCTAAGGGAGGGAGATAGATAATGTACTTTAAATACGTGGAGCTTCTAAGGTCTAATTTGGAAACTTGGTTGTGTCTATCTCTTGTTTAACTTGAAATGATCATGTAAAAATGTTGTATCGTAATCCCTCTTGTTCACAGTATTGTTGGTGGTGGTGGTAGTGGTTTTCATTGGTGGAAATCATAACTTGCATTGATAATAATAATAGTCCTCCTCTTTTCTGACTTATGCCCATGTTTGCTGTTTCTGTTCCAAATTGCCAAGTCAGTGAGTCGCTTCTTATTTTTTACCACTGGGGGAAATATTTATGTGGAAGTGTGTTTATTTTGTTGGATAAATGAATTTTCATAATGACATTGTTCTTGCTTAGCAAAAATACACGGCAACTTGGCATCTTTTGATACTTTGGGTTGTTGTTTTAGAGAGATTTTTTGGTGGTATTCTTTTGATGTCTTGAGAATGATTAAATGTTATATAGATTAGCTATTGTCATTAGATTTATAAAGAACCAAATTCTAGTTGTAATGAACCTATACATTTAAAAAAATGACTTTAGTATTAATTTTACTTTTAAAAAATTATGGTTTGAAAATTGAATTTCTAAAAACTGGTTTTAAAAGTGGATTTTTTGTTAAAATATCTGGTTTGAAAATTGGATTTTTAAAAACTAGTTTTAAAATTGGATTTTTGGTTGAAGAAACTAGTTTTAAAACTGGATTTTCAAAAATTGGTTTTAAAACTGGATTTTATAAAAAAAATCGAATTTTAGATTTGGATTTAAAAAAAACCAGAATTTAGATTTGGATTTTAAAAAAACTGGATTTAAAACCGATTTTATACGTAAAATTAGATTTAAAACCGGTTTGTAAGTAAAACTGGATTTAAATTCAAAAACCGGTTTAAAATTGGATTTTTTTTCAAACCGGTTTAAAACCGGTTTCTCTCTTCAATCCAGTTCTGGTTTGGTTTCATGAACCATAAAACTGGTTCTGAAATGGATCCAGTTTGGATTTATAAAAATTCAAACCATGTCCACCCCTAGTTTTGACTCATTCACCAGGTAGTCTACAATTCTGTGGATGGTATAGTGTTTCATTGCCATAATGACAACTTTTCTAGAACTGAATTCCATTCCTTTAGAAAATTCATCATCTGACACAATAGGAATTTCTACTACGACGATAGCCATACAATAAATATTTAATAAACAAATATTTAATAAGTGAAATTAAAATTAAAATCTATCTATAACTTATAAATCAATTATATCAAAAATTTGATACTAATATAAATAAATATTCATATCAAAAATCAATATTCACAATATTAATATTTATATTAATATTAATATAAAAAAATCAATACTCACTATATTAATATTAATATAAATAAAATTCACACAAAGTAATTATCTCAATTTAAAACAAATAAAAGAATAAACATATAAATAAATACTAATTAATATTTAACTAAATCAATAACTAACTAAAAAAGATTATTATCTTAAATTTAACTAAATAAAGACATAAAAAATGCTAATTAATTATATTTTTACATGTCACATAACTAATTAATCCATCGATCAACATAAATTATAACAAAATTCTAATCCATCGTATAAATATAGGCAATTACGTACCTACATTTATATATTCAGGAAACTCCGAAGTATGTATAGCCTCCAAATCCAAAGCTCACATGAATGATGGCTCCTTAAACGGATGTTGATTTGCCAGTGCATTTGCCACATCTGTCATATTTGCCTCCATAGTGCCGTTACCTTGATCTTCGTCTCGATCTGAACCAACGACCTCGTAATTATTTTCAAACTCTTCCTCACTGTCACTATTGTAATTTTCCTGTTCAATATTTCGATCGGCTTCAGATTGCTCGAACTTAATATATAACTCAATGAACGACATCCGAGAGCGACTTTCAATATACATTGAAAACATCTCTTGCAGTCTAGCTTCATCAGTTACATATTTGGTTTAAAATTGAATGAATCCACCAAATATTAGTATAGGATACCTATACAAAATACATGATATTCTCTTTGACATTTCAGAATCTATCTTCTCATAAATCACACATTTTAGTTCTTCAAATGAGATTGTGAATGAAATGACAATATCTAATGAATTTTCACAAATAAATTTCACTCCTTCAAATGTTTGTAATAAAATATGACTAAAATAATGTACTTTTAATACGACTCTATCATCTATTTTTTTCTCTCACATGAACATGAAATTCACTGTAATTATTTTCAAACACAAATAAAATGATAATTCTAGAGGAGTTGAGGAAAGAAGAAGAAGAAGAAGAAGAGATTTGCCAACTCAAGGACGAGATACACACACATATAAAACAAATCGGTTGGTCCAATTTATGTTGATATATTCAATATATATATATATATATATATATATATAATAATCAAATCGGACAGTCCGATTTGCTCTCTCCCGAACTAAAAAAAATAAAACTATATTCAAATTAGACGGTCTGATTACATACACTAAAATTTAAATTTTTTCTTTAGCATAAATCGGACCGTTCGATTTGTATACCTACTCTCTCTAACAAAGAAATCGGACGGACGGTCTGATTTCTTCTTTCTATGTTTCAAAAAAAGCTGCCACCACATTATCAGTCTCCATAATAAGGCACAACGCACACATAATATGCATAACCAAAAAAGAAGAGCCGTTATTTGGTAGTTTTGAATATATATATATATATATATATATATATATATATATATATATATATATATATATATATATATATATATATATATTAGTTTTAATAATTATCTTAGTATATTTATATATTCTTGATAAGACTACGAAGACAATTGGTATTAGTAATTCATGGTATAGTTTGAATCGATTTTGAATAAAAATTTATCCGATTTAAATACTAATTTTACTTGCGGTGCGGTTTGGATTGGATATTTTTTTAAAAAGAATCAAAACCAATTTTAAGTGGTTTGGATTTGATTGGATTTGCGGTTTTGTAAACTAAAAAAAAAACTAAATATACATAAAAAAATAAATATCAAATTTTAAATAACCAATAATGATATAACAAATTTCAACAATATCTTAAAAAACTAACAATAACATAACAAGATAAATAAAATTATAGATTAGTTAAAATAAATAAATAAATCTCATTTTGAACATAAAATATTTATTAAATAATAATAATACATGAATAATATAAAAATGTATAATAAATTGAACATATTATAAGTAAAATTGTAAATATAATAATAAAATAATAATATTATAGTACATTATGTGATTTGGATTAGATTGGATCCGTTTTGAGAAGTAAATTCAAAATCCGATCCGATTTATGCGGTTTGTAAAAAATAGAATCCAATCAAATCCAAATTAATGCGGTTTTAATCGATTTTCAGTTTGGATTGAATTGGATGAGCGGTTTAATTTGGATCAGTTTAAATTTGAACACCCCTAATGGCATTGTGCTTGGCGCTGTTGGAAGGGTGCTGGCGCCAAGGGCGCTGGCCGGTGCTGTTGGAGGCCAAAGTTAGCACCAACTTCTGAAGCTCAAACTTAATGTGCACCCCATACTATTATATATTGTTGGAAAGCTCTAAATGTCTACTTTCCAATGCATTTAGAAACACATCATTTGAAGCTCTACAGATCATGTTATTCTCCATGGAAGGTGAAGAGGTCAGCTGGCCTTACTACAGGTCGATACTATGTTCATCTTTGCACTTTTGGGGTAAGTTTTCTCCCTTCGATTTAGTGTCCACCATATAGTGCCATATATGTTTGGAAAGCTCTGGATTCCTATTTTCCAATGCTACTAGAATCATCTCATTTGGAGCTTTGTAGTTCAAGTTATTCTTGTTGGAATAAAACAAGGTCAGGTTGGTGTTGTTGAACTAGCGTTACTGCTGCCAGCGCTATTTCTCATCTGTGCGTATGCATCTCTGCACATGCGTACGCACCATTGTAGAATATGCTATTGTGTGTATGCATTCTTTCTTATGCATACGCATGGCTACCATATTTTCCTTTTGTGCGTACGCACACTAGCCAATATCTACAACCTTAATTTCGAAAACTTTTACAAGCTGTGCTAGAGTGGCACTAGCGCCAATGGCGTTTTTCTCTTGGCGTTGCTGGAGCAGCACGCTAGCGCCAATAGTTCTCTCCCCTGTTTCTTCTCGACTTTACCTTATGTATCGATGGCGTCTATGGCCCCACACGCTTCACAAACTTGGCATGGAGCACGCCTCTTGTTCATGCACCATGATTTGTCTTGGGTCATGCTTGCTTTATTGGCCACGCTTATAAAAGCGTGGCTTAAGGTTCAAAGCATGTGCAAGCTTCAAAACGTGTCCAATATCTTCCATTTTCTTCTTTTGAGTTTGTTTTGTGCTTTTTGCTTCTTTTTCATTCATTTCCTACAAAATTCATCAAATCAAAAGATCAAAGCAATATACAACTTAAGCACCAAAACACTTCCAAAATTAAGCTTTAAACACTAATTCTTATATGAAAACTATAGAAAACACAACATGATGTTCATGCATCAATTTCTTTTCCAAAAAACTGTTATAGGGCATTTCAATATTTTGAATAAAAAAATTTTGTTGAACTTGCTTGAAGGAATCAATTTTGGAACATGATTTTAGAGTTAGAACACACAAGCCTAGTGAGATTTTTGAGCCTATTTAATTGGTTGCATCCTATCAACGAATATTTTGTTTCGGTGAGTGTTGTTCTCTCTAAGATTGTGATCTTTGTCTTGCTTGATTCTATATGTCCATTGTTCAATGTATGCATACATGTATGTGATTGAGGCCTTTGTTTCACTAAAGCCCACACACCCAAATGGCCTTACCTTTTCATCATCCTTTGCAAACCAATGTTGAGCCTATTTACCCTTTTTGTTCTATATTTTAGCACATTACTAACTCTAAGCAGAAAACAATGAATGTCCTTAATTTGAATCTTTGGTTAGCTTAGACTAGTGAAAGTGTGCATAATTTAAGTGTGGAAAAATTGGGTTTGGGAACGTTTGGTTTGAGAATTGGGTATTTTATACTTTTTGTGAGAATGTAAAAAATAGTTTGGGCACATGTTCATGTATTCAATACTTTAATCATATGCATTAATCTCTTGTGTGTGTGTGTGTGTGTGTATATATATATATATATATATATATATATATATATATATATATATATATATATATATATATATATATTCTCTACCATATATAAAAAGAAGGAAAGAAAAACAAAAAGAAGAAAAAAAAGAAAGTAATAAAAAGGAGACAAAATGCCTCAAAGTAAGTAATGATGGCAATGCATATGAATTGTGTTTAAAAGAGGGATGCATGAATATGTGGGAAAGATAGTCAATGTGTAGTTAGGTTTTTGCATTTGGATTACATGAATTATCTTAGGTTAGGTGGAAAGTTTAGGTTAATCCAGGATTCTGATTTTAGTCCACTTGGCCAAATACAATCTTACCTTGACCCTAACCCCTTTACAACCCTTGAAAAGACCGCTTAATATTTGTATTCATGCATTGAATATATGTTGACTGGTAGAAGAAGAGCAAACCTTAGAAAGCAAGATTAGTAGAGAACCGAGAGAATCGATCCTCAAACACTAGAGAGATTAGAGTGCAAACACTTCTGGTGAAGGTTCGATATTCAATTTCTTGTTCTTGGCTTTCATGAGCTTTCTCCTTGAAAGTCTATTTGCATGTCATTTTGAGATTTGGATTAGTGGAATTCACGAATCATCATACTATCTTAGCCCTACTTGTTCATATATGTTCTTGGAGGTTGATTTACTTTTAACCAAGTAGATAAAAACATTTTGCATCTAGTTGCATTCATGTAGAATAGGTTGCATTTAATAAATCCTACCATTCCTCTTCACCCCCTTTTTGGCTTTTCATGAACTTAGCATGAGGACATGCTAATATTTAAGTGTGGGAAGATTAATAAACCACAATTTTATGGTTTATTTTGGATTGAATTGAGTGAAATTTGTCAACTATTCTCAAACTTATTCATATAAATTGCATAGTTTTGTGAATCCTTCCTAATTTGTGCTTAAGAATGAAAACATGCTTCATATGCCTTAAAAATGCTAATTTTTAATCTTCTCTTATTACCATTCGATGTCGTGATGTGTTTGTTAAGTGATTCTAGGGTTTATAGGGCAGGAATAGTTTAGAGGATGGAAAGGAAGCATGCAAAAGTGGAAGGAACACAAAAAATTAAAGATTTGAGAAGCTGGTCCCGACGCGTAAGCGTGGCTGACACGTGCGCGTTACCAGGAGAATCGTCCACCGACGCGTATGCGTGGCTGACGGGTGCGCGTGACCAGGAGCCCACCAATGTGTAGGCATGACCTTGTGCAAGTTTGACGAGGCGTACGCGTGACAGCGTCACACGCCTCACTAAAGAGAACAAGCTAGGGGTGGTTTCAAAGCTTATTTCTAGCCCAGTTTTGAGCCCAATCTACAGATTAGAGGCTGGGGAGTGAGGGAGGAAGACACACATTAGATTAAATTAGTTTTAGATAGATGTAGAATTCTTAGAGAGAGAGGCTCTCTCCTCTCTCCTCTCTCTAGATTAGATTAGTTTTAGGCTCTCTAGAATTCTCGGAACACCTCTCAAGCTGTCCTCAACACCTTCTCCATTTTTGTTTCTGCTTTTGGCTGGTTGAGCTAACAGCTGCACAGCTTGCAGAGTTACAGCAGCATTCGTTTACATGGTGTTCGCCAAACTCACCATCGCCACCATGAACTCGGCATGGTTATCAGCCGGTTACTCATTCCTACTCTCTCGTGAACATGATTGACCTCGTCCGCGAGTGGCCATTGGATTTCCTGTCTAAACCAAACAATCGATATCGAGGTGATCAGTCTCAATATCAAAAGCCTATTGTTTAAATTATCCCAAACAGGCACTCACAAACAAGTATGCTATGAAATATCAAGTAGATAACCTAATAGCATTAAAGAAAAGACACATAGAGTATGCAATGAAGCACAATCAATCCATCCCTCAGGCTCACGAGGACGAATCGCTCGGATACCACTAAATGTAACACCCCAATTAGCCTAAGCTTTACTTCACGTCGTAAAGCAAAGATTAATCAAGAATTACGACAGTTCTAAGCTCATACATATGATATATAGGAGGAATAATATTATCTAGAAGCCTGATGAAGGATATACTCTAAAAACAGAATTTGAAAAGCGCGAAACATACTAACGAAGCTACTAACTTAAAGCACAAGAAAATAGATGTAATATAACAAAATATAGTAGTATAATGCCATAAGAATCTAGCCACGGCTTGCAGAGTTTAAGCCGGCTAGCCATATAAAGACCATATAGGAAACGAGACAGTAAAAATAGCTTATACAAGTTTTGTTTTCTCAGATACAAGCCTCTAGGCAAAACAAAATACAATAGTGAGACATATTAAAAATAAATCAAAAGACCCAAAAAGAGTATCCAGATCCTCCGCTTCTGTCACCAACCAGGCAACTCACCGTGGTAGGTTGTGACCTGCATCTGAAAACAACAAAAGAAATATGGTATGAGAACCGAGGGTTCTCAGTATGGTAACAGTGCCCAGTGATGTAGGATATAAGATCTCGGGATGCCAAAGGCAATCCTAGACTCCATATCCATCACAAGAATTCAAGCTTAAAGCATTCTAAACCAAATAAGCATAATATGTAAAACCTTAACAAAACTTAAGCCATAGCACCATAAAAGGGTAATCTATCCTAGGGGATTTTTACTCTAATCAAACACCGCTGTCCCACAACCTTCACCAACCGATCCGCCATGTGATCCCATCGCCACCGCCTTCCAAACCTCCTCAATCCTAGTAAAAGCACAAGTACATACAATACAAGTAAAACACAAGTAGAAGCATATATAGCAATTAATACAAATAGCAATTAGACATGTTATACAGATAGGGAAAACAATATCAAGTCGGCAAAGCATACAGACAGGTAGAAAATACATATGATGAATGCCTGCCCTACTAGCTGTGAAATCACATTGTTAGTTCAACAGCCAACCCGACACATCTCCATGGAAACGTCGCCCTTCGGAATCATCATATGGGAACCCCCGAGATATAGTGTTTGGATCACTATCCAGGATTGTGCACTTGTACACTTTGGAGATTCGAAGGGATGCGAGCGGGATCTATTGCCACCGACCTCACATCTAAGGGCGAGCGGGACGAACCATCGCCCTTAATCTCAATATACAATGATACATCAGTGGTTCTCAGAAAACATTTTCAATATGTCATGGATCCTTCAATTCCTTTAGAGTCTTCGACTCAACACAAGCATTGTCAATTCATATTCCCATTTCTCTTCTTACTCTGCCAATCCATCCTCAGGACACTAGAAACCTAAACCTCCCTTTCTCTAATTTTTCAAAATAAATATCAACTAAAACCCTTAGCCTATTTCCCATATTCCCATATTCAAAATTAACCCAAAAAGCCTTAAAAGGGTGTTATAGAAGCTTACAACCTTGTTGGGAAGGTGAATTAATTGAAAAGAAAGTTTAAAATTGTGAAACAGGACGTGTGCGTGCGCACAGGGAGGTGCGTGCGCACGCCCAGGAAGATTTTGAAAGTGTGCGTATGCATAGGTACTAAAATATGTAAAGTCTGTTCACTCGCATAACCTGTGCCAGTGTTCCCAACAGACTGGCCTTCCTAACGTGTGCGTGCGCACAGGGCTGTGCGTACGCACAGGTTGCAATTCTTCGTTGGTGTGTACACGCACAAGCTGTGCTAACGCTGCAAATAGTGAGCCTCCCTCTACGTGTGCGGACGCATAGGTCTGTGTGTGCGCACAGTTTTAAATTTTTGCAGAGGTGTGCGTGTGTACAAGGCTGTGCGTTCGCACACATCAGAAATCATGAAATTCTGCAACTTTGCAGAATTTCAGATTTTTACACCAATCTTTGAATGATCATAACTTTCTCTATAAAATTCCAATCTTTACAAACTTTATATCGATTCGAAGGGTTTTCAATAAACTTTAATTCTAAACCAGTTTCAATAGATTTTGAAAACCGAGGCACCAGTTAGGATAAAACAAAGTTCACCAAAAGTTAACTTTTACCAAAACTCACAAAAATCTCAATTTACCAACTTTCATAACCCAAACCAACCAAAACCACATTAATTCTTTCACATATCAGAATTTACCATTTGTCGTAATCCAATTTACCACTCCACCATATATAATCATCAATTCTCACTATCAAATACATAATAATACCCTTAATAACCATCATCATTATTAATTTCAACATCAAACTCCAATATCATACTATCAACATCAATATAGCCATTTATCAACAACCCTAACACTCACCTTCAATTACCAACAATATCAATATTTACCATCCAATATCAACCACATCAACAACCCTCATCAACAACAATAAATCACACATTCCCCACCAACCTTTATGATCATTAAATTCCAACAATATCATTACTCATCATCAATCATTAAATACCAACAATTCCCCATAATCATCCTTATCCACAATATTCCAATGACACCCACAATTAACATCAATTCACATATAATCATTCATACACCAACAACATTCAATCCTATCTTAGGGTCAACTAGCCTAAGTGTCCATGAATATTATATACTACATAGAGGAAACCGAAATCATATGTTGGTCGATCCTCAATATGTCCAAAACCCCAAATGGAGCACAAGCAAGCTTCCAAAAGGACTCCAACAAGCACCAACAAGCTCCAAAAGCTCACAACAAACAAGCTATACATGTATAAATCATCACAAATCAACCTAGGGCTTAATCCTAAATCAAAACTTTCCAAGTGTTCAAAGCCTCTTACCTTGTCAAACAGTTTTGGTAGCCAAAATCCAGTGCTAAGCAAGGATTAGAGTGAACCTAAACATCCAAAACCCTAAAAACCCAAAATTTAGAGGAGAGGAACTGGGAAGATTTCAAAATTTTCTTACCAGTTTCTTACATGAGTTTTGTAGAGCTCTTTACAAAAAACGTGTAGCCGCTGACGGCATGCAAATCGGAGCACCGTAGCTAAAGATATGAGCTTGGGAAGAAGAAGTTGGATAGTGCTAATGGAGTCTCGTCTCTCTCTTCTCTTTCTCAGCTGATGGGTGTGCTTGTGGGTGTGTTATGGCTGTTTGGCTTCACTAATGAACCCTTATATATGTTGGACTTGGGCACGGTTCAATCCGTTAGCATTTTTAGCCCGTTTGGCCTAACTTGGAGCCAAACTTTTAACACTAACGCCCGGTTTTCCATCTCTAATATTTTTTCTAAGGTTTTCGGCTGTTTTCACTGCTTCTCGTGCAGCAACAAGCAGACTTGAACCGGTTCAACCAGTTCAACTGCCGGTTCACGATTTTTTTTATGATTTTTCGCAGAAAATACATTTTCTGACTCGGAAGGACCTACTGTGTTAAAAAATCATATTTAAATCCCAAAATTTTCATCCTAACTTTTCGGAAGTTAATTTGGGCATTTAAATGATTTTATTCGTGAAAAATCCGATTCTTACATCCTCCCCTCGTTAAAAATATTTTTGCCTTCGAAAATCCAAATCACACGATGTAACTCCACGAAGCATCCTACTTTCGATGTTGCCAACCCAACAAGTTGCCACAACTTCTCGTCACCATCATCCTACCATGTCGATGTTCTCTTTTGCTAACTCCTCCATAGAATAGTTCACTCGGATAGGTAGAAAACGAGCAGATCTGGTTAAGCGAACCACGATCATCCAAACCGCATCAAATCCTGACCTGGTCCTTGGCAAACCGGTCACAAAATCCATCGCGATTCCTTCCCACTTCCACTGAGGAATCTGAAGAGGCTGTATCATTCCTGACGGCTTCTGATCCTCTATCTTCGCCTTCTGACACATCAAACACTAGGATACCACTGTAGCTACGTCACCTTTCATCTCACGCCACTGGAACATCTTCTTTAAGTCGTACTATATCTTCGCACTTCCGGGATGAATAGAAAATCCACTGTGGCGAGTCTCCGACAACAAGCCTTGCCTCAAACTCCTGACATCTGGTGTGCAACTCCTCCCGTTATATCTCTACAATCCTTCACCATCCTTAATGAAATCCTCACGCCTCTTATCACCAAATGGTTGGAACAATTGCTAAAGCTTCTACTCATTTTGCTGAGCCCTCTGAATCTCCATCTTAAATGTACTTGAAATCCGTAACTGGTTCAAACAAGCTCTTCCGGCAACCTTACCAATGTCCAGTTTAACATCCAGAAACTTATCCTTTAGCTTCTCTTCCTTGATTTTTATCCAAGTAATTGTTAAAGATCTCCGACTCAATGCGTCGGCGACCACCTTCGCCTTTCCAGGGTGATAACTCATTTCAAAAATCATAGTCCATAAGCAACTCCATCCATCTTCTCTAACACATATTAAGCTCTTTTTTTTTATCAAAGATGTACTTGAGATTCTTATGATCAGAGAAAGACGCTAAATCTCACTCCATACAAGTGGTGCTTCCAAATCTTCAATGTAAACACAATCGTCACTAATTCCAAGTCAAGAGTTGGGTAGTTCACCTCTTGCGATCTCAGCTGACGCGATACGTAAGCCACCACATTCCGGTGTTGCATCAACGCACAACCTAAACCATTCAGAGAAACATCATAGTATACTTCAAACGATTCATGCGGTTCTGGCAAGATTAAAATAGGTGCTGAAGTTAACTTCTGCTTCAAAGTTTGGAAACTCTCTTCACACTCCAACGTCCAAACAAAAGGCGCTTTCTTTCTTGTCAACTTAGTCATCAAAAATGCAATCCGGGAAAATCCTTCAATGAATCTCCGGTAATATCCGGCTAAACCTAAGAAGCTTCTGACTTCCGCCACCATTGTCGGTCTTTTCCATTCCATCACTGTTTCCATCTTAGAAGCATCTACGGTTATTCCTCCTTTGCTCACCACGTGACCTAAGAACATCACTTCCTTATTCCAGAACTCACACATCGACAACTTAGCGTACAGCTTCTGCTGCGTCACTCTGATTATCGTCATTAAGAATCCGAAAATTTTCCTTAAACCAAATATCGATTTTGTAATATTTGTCAAAACCTTTAAAACAACTTCAATCTAAATGAGTCCATTGTTAAAACCTTATCAAAAGAGTCAAAAACCGTTTATTTGTAAATCAAACAATTTAAAGCATAATTTGCCTAAATTCATTGAAACCTTTAAATCAAAACCTTTTCCATTTGAATCCCTTTTGTTAAATTAAAATTTACAACCCAAAATCACAAGTTAACAAAATCTTAGGACTCACTTTTTCTTTTTAAATCGTATCATTTTATCAAAGTTCCAATCTTAGTTTTGAAACCAAATCATTCAAAACAGTTCATTCTAGACCATATTACTGTTGAGTTTCCTGAAAGGAGTCAAAATAGTTTACTCGGAAGTTGCCTACTTCAAATCATGATTTTCTTAAATTAAAACTTCTCAAATTGAATCCCTTTCTATATAAGAGAAGTGGGAAACCATTTTCACAATTGAACAAAATTAGAGAACTCACTGTTTGTTTAAACCATGTCTCTTAAATCAAGAGTTCTGACTAACTTTCAAAACCGAATTATTTAAGCCAAAGTTCCAAACCAAATTATAAATCATTCTAAACCTTAAAATCGTAAAAATCATAGTTAAAAACCACAAAGGCGTCAGTCGGTACTTCCGTTGCCACTAGTGCTGAATCGCACCTATCACCCATGCAGGGAACCGCCAAGACTTCTAGTCATACCTGTAACCTATTCCGGCACGTCCACTCTGATCGTTCATCATCACAAGTCCGAATTCCTCGGCTACCGCCACTAGAATCGTCTTTTCCCATGGTTTACTCCCAACAAAACCCTAAGCACTCGTAACCCTAACGACGACTTTGCAATAGATAGAACCAAGCTATCTTTAAGCCCAGGCAACATAATACTCAAAGCATACGCTTACCTCTTGTCGGAGGATCCGACCCCGTCGCATCGCGTGCACCCAAATTACACACAGCCTGACTGTTGATTTTGACCCTCATCTTGGCTGTTCCCACGACGGCAATTTCTGGCAATATGTCCAGGTATTCCACATGCATAAGATTGAACATTTCTTTTTGCCCGACGAAACTGGGAATTGTTGCTTCTTCTGAAGTTTCCTTGACCATGAGGATGTTGAGTGGCATGTCCATCCCTTTTTAAGATCTGGCCTCTTGGTGGAAAATAACTCTCATGACCTATGCTACTGGTACCCCCGCGAGTATCTCTTATTAAGGTCTGCTTCTTAATGCAATCCTCCACCATTCTTGTCTCGTTCACCAATTCTAAAAATCCCGTAATCTCCAAAGGAGTCACAACACACCTGATATCTTCCCTTAGCCCTACTTCGTATTTGACGCATTTCCAGCCTTCATAGGACTTAGGGGCACCCTGACTTATTTTCGAGAACTTACAAAGTTCCTCAAACTTACTAGTGTATTCAGCTATAGTCATGGACCCTTGCTTCAGCTGTAAGAACTCCAACTCTCTGGCCTCCTTTATTGACTCAAGAAGGTACCTCTTGTAGAAAGCTTCCTCGAATAATGCCCAGGAAATGTTCACGTTCTATTGGTGTAGTAGTTGGCACTCTCCTTGCCACCATTGCTGAGCTTCTTCCACTAGTTGATAAACCGCATGCTCTACGAACTGGTCATACAGTACATGTTGAGTTAGCAAAGCACACTCCATAGTTTGGAACCATTTGTTTGCTTTAGTATGGTTTGTCGAACCATTAAAAATTGGCGGGTCAGCTTTCCGAAAAGCAGCTAGAATTCTCGGAACACCTCTCAAGCTGTCCTCAGCACCTTCTCCATTTTTGTTTCCGCTTTCGGTCGGTTGAGCTAACCTCTGCACAGCTTGCAGAGTTGCAGCAGCATTCGCTTACATGGTGTTCGCCAAACTTGCCATCGTCGCCATGAACTCGGCATGGTTATCAGCCAGTTGCTCATTCCAACTCTCTCGTGAACGTGCTCGACTTCGTTCGTGAGTGGCCATTGGGTTTCCTGTCTACACCAAACAATCGATATCGAGGTGATCAATCTCAATATCAAAAGCCTAGTGTTTCAATTATCCCAAACAAGCACTCATAAACAAGCATGCTATGAAATATCAAGTAGATAACCTAATAGCATCAAAGAAAAGACACACAGAGTATGCAATGAAGCACAATCGGTCCATCCCTCAGGCTCACGAGGATGAACCGCTATGATACCACTAAATGTAACACCCCAATTAGCCTAAGCTTTACTTCGCATCGTAAAGCAAAGATTAATCAAGGATTACGATAGTTCTAAGCTCATACATATAATATATAGGAGGAATAATATTATCTAGAAGCCTGATGAAGGATATAGTCCAAAAACAGAATTTGAAAAGCGTAAAACGTACTAACGAAGCTACTAACTTAAAGCACAAGAAAATAGATGTAATATAACAAAATATAGTAGTATAATGTCATAAGAATCTAGCCACGACTTGCGGAGTTTAAGCCAGCTACCTGTATACAGACCATATAGGAAACCAGACAGTAAAAATAGCTTATACAAGTTTTGTTCTCTCAGATACAAGCCTCTAGGCGAAACAAAATACAAAAGTGAGAGACATATTAAAAATAAATCAAAAGATCCAAAAGGAGTATCTAGATCATCCGCTTCTGTCACCAACCAGACAACTCACCATGCTGGGTTGTGACCTGCATCTGAAAACAACAACAGAAATATGGTATGAGAACCAGAAGTTCTCAGTATGGTAACAGTGCCCAGTGATGTAGGATATAAGACTCCAGGATGCCAAAGGCAATCCTAGACTCCATATCCATCACAAGAATTCAAGCTTAAAGCATTCTAAACCAAATAAGCATAATATGTAAAACCTTAACAAAACGTAAGCCGTAACACCATAAAAGGGTAATCTATCCTAGGGGATTTCTACTCTAATCAAACACCACTGTCCCACAACCTTCACCAACCGATCCGCCATGGATCCCATCGCCACCGCTTTCCGAACCTCCTCAATCCCAGTAAAAGCACAAGTACATGCAATACAAGTAAACCACAAGTAGAAGCATATATAGCAATTAATACAAATAGCAATTAGACATGTTATACAGATAGGGAAAATAATAACAAGTCGGAAAAGCATACAAACAGGTAGAAAATGCATATGATGAATGCCTGCCCTACTAGCTGTGATATCACATTGTCGGTTCAACGGCCAACCCGACACATCTCCATGGAGACGTCACTCTTCGAAATCATCATATGGGAACCCCCGAGATATAGTACTCGGATCACTATCCATGATTGTGCGCCTGTACGCTTTGGAGATCTGAAGGGATGCGAGCAGGATCTATTGCCACCGACCTCACATCTAAGAGCAAACGGGATGAACTACCGCCCTTACGCCGCCGTCGCTATCTCAAACAGGCGGGATCCAACCTCGGCCCCTGCGGGGCGCATAGCGTCTCATAATCTCAATATACAATGATACATCAGTGGTTCTCAGAAAACATTTTCAACATGTCATGGATCCTTCAATTCCTTCAAAGTCTTCGACTCAACTCAACCATTGCCAATTCATATTCCCATTTCTCTTCTCACTCTGCCAACCCATCCTCAGTACACCTGAAACCTAGACCTCCCTTTCTCTATTTTTTCATAATACACATCAACTAAAACCCTTAGCCTATTTCCCATATTCCCATACTCAAAATTAAGCCCAAATAGCCTTAAAATGGTGTTATAGAAGCTTACAACATTGTTAGGAAGGTGAATTAATTGAAAAGAAAGTTTAAAATCGTGAAACAGGGCGTGTGCATCCGCACAGGGGTGTGCATGCGCACGCCCGGGAAGATTTTGAAAGTGTGCATGCGCATAGGGGTGTGCGTACGCACAGGTACTAAAATATGTAATGTCTGTTCACTCGCACATCCTGTGCCAGCACCTCCAACAGACTGGCCTTCCCAACGTGTGTGTACGCACAGGGCTGTGCGTACGCATAGGTTGCAATTCTTCGTTGGTGTGTGCACGCACAAGCTATGCTAACGCTGCAAACAGTGAGCCTCTCTCTACGTGTGCAGACGCACAGGTCTGTGCATGTGCACAGTTTTAAATTTTCGTAGAGGCGTGCGTGTGCACAAGGCTGTGTGTGCGCACACATCAGAAATCGTGAAATTCTGTAACTTTGTAGAATTTCAGATTTTTACACCAATTTTTGAATGATCATAACTTCCTCTATAAAATTTCAATTTTTACAAACTTTATATCGATTCGAAAGGTTTTCAATAAACTTTAATTCTAAACAAGTTTCAATAGATTTTGAAAACCGAGGCACTAGTTATGATCAGACAAAGTTCACCAAAAGTTAACTTTTACCAAAACTCAAAAATCTCAATTTACCAACTTTGATAACCCAAACCAACCAAAACCACATTAATTCTCTCACATATCAGAATTTACCATTTGCCGTACTCCAATTTATCACTCCACCATATATAATCATCAATTCTCACTATCAAATACATAATAATACCCTTACTAACCATCATACTATCAACATCAATATAGCCATTTATCAACAACCCTAATACTCACCTTCAGTTACCAACAATATCAATATTTACCATCCAATATGAACCACATCAACAACCCTCATCAACAACAATAAATCACACATTCCCCACCAACCTTTATGATCATTAAATTCTAACAATATCATTACTCATCATCAATCATTAAATACCAACAATTCCCCAAAATTATCCTTATCCACAATATTCCAACGACACCCACAATTAACATCAATTCACATATAATCATTCATACACCAACAATATTCCATCCTGTCTTAGGGCCAACTAGCTTAAGTATCCATGAATATTATATACTACATAGAGAAAACTAAAACCATACCTTGGCTGATCTCCAATATGTCCAAAACCCTAAATGGAGCATAAGCAAGCTTCCAAAAGGACTCCAACAAGCACCAACAAGCTCCAAAAGCTCCCAAACTCACAACAAACAAGCTATATATGCATAAACCATCACAAATCAACCTAGGGCTTAATCATAAATCAAAACTTTCCAAGAGTTCAAAGTCTCTTACCTTGTCAAACAGTTTTGGTAGCCAAAACCCAGTGCTAAGCAAGGATTAGAGTGAACCTAAACATCCAAAATCACAAAAACTCACTTAATCCAAAACCCTAAAAACCCAAAATTTAGAGGAGAGGAACTGGGAAGATTTCAAACTTTTCTTACCAGTTTCCTACATGGATTTTGTAGAGCTCTTCACAAGGAATGCGTAGCCGCTGACAGCGTAAATTGGAGCACCGTAACTCAAGATATGAGCTTGGAAAGAAGAAGATGAATAGTGTTAACGGAGTCTCTTCTCCCTCTTTTCTTTCTCAGCTGATGGGTGTGCTTGTGAGTGTGTTATGGCTGTTTGGGTTCATTAATAAACCCTTTTATATGTTGGACTTGGGTCCAACTTGGGTCCAGTTCAACCCGTTAGCATTTTTAACCTGTTTGGCCCAACTTCGGACCAAACTTTTAACACTAACTCCCGGTTTTCCATCTCTAATATTTTTCTAAGGTTTTCGGCTATTTTCACTGCTTCTCATGCAGCACCAAGCAGACTTGAACCGGTTTAATTGTCGGTTCACGATTTTTCGCAGAAAACACATTTTCTGACTCGGAAGGACCTATTGAGTTCAAAAATCATATTTAAATCCCCAAATTCTCATCCTAACTTTTCAGAATTTAATTTGGGCATTTAAATGATTTTATTCGTGAAAAATCTAGTTCTTACAACTACGCACCTCGATGAGAGTGTAGGATTCAGGTGATGCAGTGAAGAGTATTACTTTTTTGAGATTTTATTTTGACACTAGAGCTCTCTCCTCCTTTTGAAATTCTATTGTGTATGACTTTAATTCCTCTTAGAGACTTTTTATTGGAGAGATAGGTTTATTATTTTGTATTTTTTCTAGTGATGTAAAAATCTAACCAGCCTTTCTTCGTAGATCAAGACTAGCTCCCATTATGTATAAACTCTAATAATATTTCCTTAATCGAATCTCAAATATTTCAACTTTTGTATATGATGTTTACACTACAATAACATAGATTATTTTTTAGAGTTATATGTGTAAAAAAATAATTAAAATTCGTCAAAAAAATCATTTTTGACACTATTTTAACTATGAAAATATGTTAATAAAAGTTTTATAAAAAATAGTATTTTTAACATATAAGTAATTGTGAAAAAAGTTTAATCTTATTTTGATAAATATTGGCTATCAAAAATAATGTTAGAAAAATTTGAGAATATATGTTTTTTTATACTTATTAACCGTCAAAAATACTATTTATTTTGACACTTATTGACCATAAAAAATTCTCAACAAAAATTTTTACAATTATTAACCGTAAAATATACTATATCATAGACATTTTTTGACAATTTTTTACCATAAAAAACTCAATCATATTTTTTTTTACATTCATTATTATAAAAGTTAAAGTTTCATTTATTGATTTTTTAAATAAAAATGACCATAACAATAGACAAAACAAAAGCTCTATCACTATGACATGAATATGCTTTCACTTTATCATATATAATCATCGTATAAAATCAAACAAGATCTTTGCAATTTGGATCATTGATCATGATTTAAAACTAGTACAAATAGCATTCCTTATGTTATATGGTATTAGTACCACAGGCCAAACACTATATTTAGTACTCATATTTCCAAAGGGGTTAAACCCATCACTTGCTAATCCAAGCCTTACATTTTTAGGTTCATCAGAAAAGAACTCATGTAACTCATCAAATGATTTCCATGCTTTCGAGTCAGCTGGATCACATAAATATCCATTATCAATTCGCTTTGCATCATGCCGTCTCATATCAAATGCTGTCTTTGTTGACATATATAACCTTTTAAGTCTTGGAGTTATTCGAAAGTAACGGAGAACTTTTATAGCAATTTTTTTTTTCTTTCCATCTTTCTCCTCAAACTTTCACCTTGAGGCACCACAATCACAAGTTTCTTTTTTATCATGATCTTTCTAAAATCATACAATCATTAATATAATAAGCATCTATTTTCTCATAATTTAAGCCAAGATCTCGAATAATCTTCCTAGCTTCATAGTAAGACGTCGGTAATTATACCCCTTTTGAATAGGAATCATTCAAGCAATATAGAAAATAATTTCTTACTCCATCCACCAAGACATTTAATATGGAATAATCTCATAAAAAATGGGAGCTTTAAAAATCACGTACATCCTAGATATAGTTCTTTCTCAAAATCATCTAAAAGTTTGTAAAATTTCGCTGCATCTTCATTAGGTTCTTCTACATGCTCTTCATAAAGTTCTCTTATATCCTCTTTTATATGCTTTTCATTAGGTTCTTCAATATCCTCTTCTATATCCCAAACTCCAAAATGATCTCTTAACATATTTTTCATGTCATCTTTATCCATATAATCATCCTCACTATCAATGAACTTGAATAGGGTGACTCATCTTGTAGCGATTCTCCATGGTAATACCAAATTGTATAATTTCTCACTATTCCATGACTTAGAAAATCAAATTCTACTTGCTCACGATATTTTCTAAAGCAATTATTGCATTTAAAACACAGACAATATATCTTATCATCCTTTGTATGACTAAAGGCAAAATCTAAAAACTCCTTCACACCTCTTCTATATTATAAAAGGGCTCTATTCTTAATTTGCATCCAATTTTTGTCCATTGAATATATGACAAGCTTAATATACCTAAAAAAAATTATAAATAAGTACCAGAAACCACAAGCCTCAATAGAAAAAAAAATTAAAACATAAATGTAGCTATAATAAAGTCCAAAGAATGCATGTCACATACTCCATACCTAAAACTAAAAATAATCAATAAAAATCAGTTAAGAAAATAATTCAACCCTTGCTCAGCATATATAAACTTTGTTCTCCCTCTTTTAATAATGCAACCACTACTCACCGTATACAAAACAGAAAATTAAGGAGCACATATAATGAACAAAAACATAAAGGAGAAAATAAGAATGCCTTCTAAATTCCACTTCACAATCACCATCAACAGCCATGGAACTAACTCATTAAGATGAACTCTTGTTCCACAGCACAACAATCACTCCATAAAAGAGAATGCATAAATTTAAGTATCTGCACTGTTTTGGTGTACAGGATTAATTCACTAATAATAGAGTTAAATAATCTTAGTCAAATTTAAGTTCTGTTATATTAATGTCTAAAAAAAAGGTTTATATCGAAAGGCTTAAATTAGGATGCTGATACTAGTACAGTTCCAATCCACAATTCTTTTATGGTTTAGAAAGTTGTATGATATTTGTATTATATATAATAACCTGACCAGAGTGCAAAAGTGAATTAGAAGTTGCCAATTTATTATAACATAAAGCATTAATAATTAAATTTTTTCAAATTTGTTGAGCTTAATTATATGTATAATTAAAAAAAATTGAGATGAAGAAAAAAAATCCTAAAAGCTAAGAAGACCAAAGGTTCTCTTTTACATGAGCAATTTATTTTCTAGTAATTCAGCGAAATTTTTTAACACCAAAATCTACAAAATTGACCCATTTAAATTGGTGTTGTGTTAATGATATACCCTTGTTTGCACTTATTAAATTTTGCCATAAATAAATATTTTCAAATATGCCTCAACTTTTAAACTTTGTTGATTAGTTAATGTATCTGCATTAATACAGAGTCATACATAGCAAATATAGCAATAATAATACAGAGTTCTCAGCATTATCGAACAATAATAAATAAGAAAAATGCCTTCTAGAAGACTATAAATGACTTTAATGATTACAATGCACATAAATTGAAGCTGAGGCAACAAATGTAATAATGAATATGTTAAAAATTCTTTAAGTTTAACAAAGAATAAGTTTCAATAATAAAAAATACTTGCTTTAACTGGTTGACTTTATTTCTTTTACAGCAATTTAGAAGTTATTGATAAAATTGTTTGACCTACATTAAGCAACTAAGCAAATAAGCAATATCACTAATGCAAACTAATATATTATAAAAATTCAGACTCTCAAAGTGAAATATATATATATTCAAGCTCTCAAAATAAAGCTAGATACTCCTATTTGATATGAACCTATGGTTTAAGAAAAAGAACAAATACGTGGTGTGCAAAAATTAGAAAGAAAAAAAATGAAGGATTAGAAGTCAAATTAGATAAAACATAAAATAAATAGCACTCTAAAACAGAACAAACAATAACATTGCATCATCAAGTCACAGTTATTTTTCTCTCATTTTTTATTATAAATAAAAAAATAAAAAAATCAAATGAGAAAGAACAAAAACTTTATCAAAATTACCGATTAATTTACACAAATCAGATATTTGGAACAAATTCAAGAACAATTAGATATGACAAACTAATAAAATAGTACAAATTATAGAAGAGCTCAATAAAAAGCGAAATCAAAAAATATAAATTAGAGAATAGATCTGAAAATATGAACTTATCTTAATACGTATTAGTAATAAGAAGCTTGAATGAAAAAATTTTGAAATCTGAAGCATCAAAACAGAAATTAAATCAGATTTATGAAAGAATAAAAAATTTTGAGAGAGGAAAAAGAAATACCTAACAAGGCAAAGTTGATTTTGGAGCTGAAGAATGAGATGGGATCTTGAAACTGAAAAATAAACTGAGATTTTGAATATGAAGAATGAGTATTGTGATCTAAAATTGAGAGTCAGAGTCAAGGGAAGAAGAGGAGCAGGGTGATCTCAAAATCGACGTAGCCAACGGAAGAAGAGGAGCAGGGTCGTCAAGAGAAGAAGAGGAATATAGTAGAGTAAGCTGAAAACAAAGGACTGTCAAAAGTGAACAGTAATTTTTTACGGTCAAATTATTTATTAAAAAAAAAGAGAATTTGACATTTTTAATATCTGTCAAATATATATTAATTTTTATACTTAACTATGACTATAAAAAAAAAGGTGTTAAAATAGCTCTCTTTTCTTGTAGTGTTATTAACTTTATTATCATTATGTGCGTGTGTTGTAACGATTTACAATGTTCGAATTTTTTATGAACTCCTAATTTTAATATTATTCTTCTATAATTATATACATATCTCTAAGTCTAAGTATATTAATGTCTCATAATCGTTAATTTATGATTTAAGTGTAAAATTCTGGGCGAAAGCTAGTGCACTCCAGGTAAAGTAGGGAGTGCAACACTCTTTAAAAGTTAACCTATTATCAAAAGTTATCAGGTAAATTTAATTTATTTATTATTGTTATTATTTTTTTGTCATGGGCTGAACAAACAAACCGGACACTAACAAAAATATTAATTCCCTCATTTAACACACGGACGACCTTTGCACCACAAAAATTCTCAGAAAAATTTGATTGAATTCCTCCATTACTCTGTTATTGTCTAGTCACAGATTTTAACGCTCTTGAACCCACCACATTCTACTTCTATCATAAATGACCTTCAAAGTCCGAAAAATTGATGCCATAGAAAAGAAAGACGCGTGCTGTCGCTGTTGCTGGTTGGTTAACTCCAAACGCAAAATTGATTCTGGAGAAGAATCACGGTCTCCATGAAGGCGCCATCACATGACGACAAAGTCAAAGTACAAAATAGATGGCAGTTGTACAAGTTCATTATCTTTTATTTCAAATTATCCTCAAATTGTACATAATAAAATAAAAAATTAAAATATAATTATATTTAAACAATTATTTGTATTATTTTTTATTAATTTATTCAAAAAATAATTAGATTTTAAAGTTAATTGGTATAAAATATTACAGATATAAAATTAAAAAAAAAATTATTTGTATAAGAATGAGCCTAGTAAATAATTATTCTATTTAATATATAATTAAGAATATTTCTTTTTTTATCAACGAATTATAGTTCAAATGACATAATTTTCATCTAAGAGTGGGTAAAAAAAGAATACTTCTTTTTTTTATTAACTTTTTTTAAACATTAATTATTTATTTTACATGCAATATAGAAATAAATGAATATAATATTTATTGAATAGACGCAGTTACGTAAAAAAAATTTATTGTCATAGTGTTTGAACCAAATAAAAGAAAATATTATTTTAAGAAAAACTAATAATATATTTTAATAATATTCTTAATATAAAATAATAAATTTTAAATATTTTTTTAAATAATATATATTAACTAAAATAATATAATTATCCAAAATAATATATTATAAATATAATAAAATAACATATTTCAATAAAAAAATTGTTAATAAAAAATTATATAAATATTTTTTATATAAATTTTTGTTTTGCACAAAATAAAATTATTATATGTTTGTTTGCTTTTTATGTTGTATATATGTTCTTTTTAATTAAATTTATATAATACAAAATTTTTTATCTTTTTATTCATATTTAATGTTTTAATTTTGTTTCACACAAAATTATATATATATATATATATATATATATATATAACACAAATTTTTTTATCATTGTCTTTATATTTAATATTATAATTTTATTTCACATAAAACAAAATTTATTTAAATTTTAATATTATATATATAACACAAAAAAATTTATCATTGTGTTTATATTTAATATTATAGTTTTATTTCACACAAAACAAAATTTATTTAAATTTTAATATTATATACATAATATATATTTAATATTTTTTTAAGATTTTAATATATCTTTATTTTAGATTTAGTACATAAATTTTTAACTTATTTTTTATGTATTATTTATTTTAATTCTAAAATCCAATAAATTTTTTTTTGTACAGACATATTGTTTTTAATATTTATGTACTATTTTTTTATTTTGAACTTCAGTCCAATATATGAGATTTTCAAAAAAAATCTAAAACTTGTAAAAAAATGATTAACCTGATTAACAGGTTGTCTTTTTAAATCTAAACTATTCAAATAAAATATAATAAATAAAGAGTTTAGATTTAATGAATTTCCAAGGTGTGCAGCACTCCATACTTAACAAGGAGCGTTTAAGGATGAGCCAAAATTCTGTGATAAAGTGTTACATACATAACCATAATAGTAAAAGAAAAAGGGTTAAGGTTCAATTAACAATTATAATCTTTTATGCTACAAATATATACCAATATTTGAAGATTGAAAAGCATTTTAAATATCAATTGTTCATCATCTATATTGCTTTTATATATTTAAAATTATTTTGTATATTCTACGTAACATTTGATAATTTGACGTTTACATACATTATTTTTATTATATGATATAGTTAAAAAATATTAAATTTCTTTCATCATATTTATGCTAGAATTAATGTAGATTTTACTGAACTAAATAATCCCTGTGAGTGTACATTTCTCCATAGGAAAACGTAGAATGGGAGGAACAGGGATAGGAAGAAATTTCAAGGTTTAGAGTGAAATTGTGGGTTTATCACTATGTCATCCGTAATGTTTGCTGATATGTTAGGTATAAGAAAATTAGTGATTAATTTATCATATAATATGGCAAATTATTTTGTGACATGACTATATCGACATATCACGTCATGCTTAGTATTCCATTAGTTGTGTTAGAATAGAATATGTTCGAATGACTATTCATGATATAAAACTTAGAAGCCAAATTGATACTAAGGTAAGAACCAAAAATCTCTGTCCATTACTAGTTTGATAAAAACCTAAACACACTACAAACTTCAATAAAAAAATATATAATGTAACTATAATTTTGGTCCCTATAATTTTTGACCCAAAAATTAAAATTATTTTAAAATTTTTTATTCAAAATCTTCTCTAACATTAAATTTAGATTTAAAATCGTCCTTTGAAAAAAAAAATACTTTTATTCTTATCAAACTCCTCTGTTTTTCATTACCATAGAAAACTTTCTTTTTCATTCTCCATATCCTCTCTTCTTAGATCTCCTTCTTTTTTATGTGCCCCACTACCGTTTTCTTTCTTTTTCTTTTTTTACGATGTTGTTATCCGCACTCAACTCTTTCTCTTTTCTTTTTCTCTCTAAATTTTGATTCTATAACATTTTTTAGTACGTTCCTTGATAGGAAAATTAAACAAAAAACTTGAGTCTAATGATCATATGTTTCTTGTTGATATTATGGTGAGTTCTGAAGCTCAAATTTAGTTTTGATTTTATGAGATTACTTCTAACTTTAAGTTTGAGATTCAGAATGAATTATGATTTGTAAAAAATTGAATGTATGTGCATGTGTTTTGGTGGTATAGATTTCATATGAACAAAGAATTTTGACTAAATTTCAGGAGATCCTTTATCAAAGCATATGAAATAAAGAAAGAAAAAAATCTAATAATAATGAATAAAAGATTTAGAATATGTGAGTGAGAGCAAAACTAAATAGAAAAAAGAAATAGGAATTAGGAAAGAGAGTTTAATGTTAGCGAACCAAAGATCTTTTGTGTTTTTTGAGTATGTGAGCCTGTGTGGTTAGATGAAAGTTGAAAGTGGAAATATAAGATCATTTTTAATAAAGAACTCATCTCAATTTTTATTTATGGTCTATTTATTATAAAAAGTAATTTTATATAAGTTTTTACGTCATAAACAGTAAATAGAAGCTCAAACTATCTCTCTCTTTTCCATTAGAAAAAACTAACTTTAGTCCCTGTTAATTAAAATAATTAAAATTATATTAGTTACTATTTCTTTTACAATAATATTATTTAAATATATGAATTCAAAAAAAATTTATTATTAAAAATATTAATATTAAAAATTTATAATATAGTTAACATTTTTAAATTTGTAACAACTAATTTTATAATGTGATTAGTATTTTTAAATTTTATAGACAAAAATAAATAATTTAACCAAAAGTTATTTTAAAATGTGTAAAAATTTAATTTTTACGTAAATAAATTTAATTAATTATAATTTAATATAATATACATAATATTTAATAATAATTTAATATAATTATTTATATTAATTATGATTTAAATAATTAATATAAATTATTAATTAAGTAAAAATATAATTATTTAAATAATATTAATTATAATTAATTAATTAATTAATAATTATAACATATAATTATTAATTAATTAATTATGATTTAATTATTTAATATAAATATTTATTTAATTATAATTTAATATAATTATTTATTTTAAAGGTAACGGTAAGTTATCATTGGATATCAAGAATTTCTCTAAAACTCTGTCTCTTCGAATTATGTGGAGGGAACTCATCTTCTTTCTTTTTCAACAGATGAAAGTGCATCATGTCAAAAAAAGTGGGTTGAAAATTCATCCGTTGAAATTGTTCTAAAGATCAAGAAAGAAGGATAATTTTATCCAAAATTAGAAAAATGACGATATTAAAACTAAATCTAATGTTAAGGATGATTTTAAATGAAAAAAAAAATCTTTAAAACGATTTTGATTTTTGACCAAAATGATAGAGACCAAAATCATATTTAACTTTTTAAAAATACAGCGAAAACTTATCAAGCAAAATGCTAGAAAAGAAAAAAAAATACATTATGTACAAACCACGAGTAATTCTTATTATTTTTGCACATTCAAGGGTCTTACTAATTTTGCAATTCTTACAATTATCATCTCCCGATAAATGATTAGAAAAGTAGAAAGTATTAACTTGTAAGAACTAGTGCTTACATTAGTTCTCTCTTATGGTTGATCAACGTTAATTTCCCTATTGTCTTTCTGTTTGTTTGTTCATTACTTCTCTCATTAATAACTATTGATTAAAGCATAAGTTGTTCATGTAATTTCACAGAAAAATGTGATTATTTATAAACAAGGTAACCTTAATTACAACCAATGCATACATTTGTAACAAACCACGTTGAAATTGCCACTAAAACATTTAGGATAAGACAGAAAAAAAGAAAACAAACACATCAATTATCAACACGGTTTCTTGCCATTCGTATCATAGTTACCACATAGATTATGTCAGCTATATCTTCCACCCTTCTGAAGTAAGCATGCCTCCAACTTTTCTTGAACCACAAAGTTCCAATAACTCCCCAAAACCCCGTTGCAAAACCAATTGCAATGACTAAGAAGAACAACCATTTTTCCAACTTATTTGTTTCATCATCTTTATCTTCGAATTCTCTTTCTCGAAGATCTTGGCCGGAACCATGGCCAGGACACATTTTAATCAATGGAGGTCCACAGAGAAATGGGTTGCCATCATAAGTAGACGAGTCAAAAGTTGAAAACTGGTAGCTTGTGGGAATTGGTCCTGACAAGTTATTGTGTCCCAAGTTTAAATGGCTTAAGGAAGTTAAAGCTGCCATGCTATTTGGAATTGAGCCTGAGAGTTTGTTGTTAGATACATCAAACGATTCCAATGATTTCATATTCCCTATCATGTTAGGAATCTCTCCAATCAAATAGTTGTTTGATAGATTCAAGCCATGCAATCCATTGAGCAAAGTTATTCCAATGGGAATGGAGTCATCCAAATTGTTTTCTGACAAGTCCATGATGACTACAAGTTCCAAGATTTTTATGTATTCAAGTTCTCTTCCCTTCATGACCTCTCTAACATCCTCCTTTGACCACTCTGGCTTGGAAAAAGGTGGTGATGGTGGTTGTGGTCGTGGTGGTGCTACTGCAAAAGGAATTGTTGTAGATTTGTTGAGAGTCATACCTCGAAGATTGCCTATACACCACGGTATTGAACCATACAGATTGTTGAGGGAAAGGTCCAGAATTCTAAGTGATGATAGATTGCATAGCTGTGAAGGAATTCTACCACTCAACATGTTTTTTCGCAATCTTAAAACATGTAGCGAAGGAAACATCTGTTCAGTCCATGATGGAATCCTGCCAGAAAGTTGATTATCTCCAGCATCCAAAATCAATAGCAGCTTTAGATTTCTCACAATCATTGGAAGCTCCCCTTGAAGGTTGTTATTGTTTAAATGCAACCATAACAAAGAAGAAAGGTTCCCAAATGAGCTTGGAAAATCTCCAGAGAGTTTGTTGAATGACAAGTTTATTTCTTTCCATCTTTCATTATCCTTCCAACAATTTGGAATTTCACCAGATAGCTTGTTCTTTGAAAGGTCAAGGATACCTAGTTCAATTTGACATAATGATTTGGGAATTGAACCATTTAAAAGGTTATTTCCAAGAAGCAAGAAATTCAGATAAGGCATTATTTGGCCAAAATGATCAGGAAGTGGACCACTGAATTGATTATGGGAGAGATTCAAGTACCACATATTTGGTAAAATTGAAGACAAATCATTTCCCACCATAATGGCACCATCCAAATTATTTGAAGACAGATCTAAGTGTGACAAATACACAAATTGACTAAGATCAAAGTTGCCATGCAGTTTATTTCTTGAAAGATCAAGGCTATTCAAATATACAAGTTGATTAATACTTGTAGGAATAGTTCCATTCAAATAATTATTTGAAAGATCAAGTTCCCGTAAGACAACAAGTCGAAGAAGACTTTCAGGAATTGGTCCTACAAAATAATTATTTGAAAGAATAAGATATTCTAAATTTATAAGTTGACCAATTTTTTTTGGTATGAGTCCCTTCAAATAGTTATTTGAAAGATCAAGTTCAAATAGATTTACAAGTTGAATAAGATTTTGAGGTATGGTTCCATTAAAACTATTACTTGAAAGTCTTAAGGAGGTAAGATTCTCAAGTTGTCCCAAAAAATTAGGAAGGGCCCCTTCTAACATGTTATAGGATAGATCTAACAACTTCAATTTCAGTAATTTGTTAAAAGAAGAGGGAATGGGACCATAGAAAAAATTTGCAAATAGATCAAGGGACTTTAGATTTTCAAGTTGCCCTATCCAAGATGGCAATTGATCATTAAATTCATTATAACCCAAATTTAGGATCTCCAAATCATGTATGATGCAGGTAGACAACTCCCCATTGTGTCCAATTGATTCTTTTCGAAGCTTGTTTCTTGTAAAATCTAACCTTTTCAAATGACACATCCTTCCCAAGATTAACTTGATAGAACATTCCATGAATGTTAAATCATTGACTGAAAGATCAAGGTTGAGAAGTGTCTTTAACTCAACAAACCAATATGGAACTGAAGTGAAAGAGTTATTGGAAAGGTCAAGAGATTCAATGGTGGTCATGTTTTGTAAAGCATTGGGAATGGGACCCCGAAACCCATTATATGAAAGATCAAGATGCTTAAGTTTCTCAAACTTGTGAAACCAAGATGGAATTGAAGTGAAGTAGTTGAATGAAAGGTCAAGGGACTCAAAAGAAGACATGTTTTGTAAAACATTAGGTATTGGACCTCGAAACCTGTTAAATGAGAAATCAAGATACTTGATTTTCTCAAATTTGTGGAACCAGAGTGGAGCAGAGTCAAAATTATTCCCCTCAAAGGAGAGGAATTCAATGGAAGTTGCATTCTTGAAAGCATTTGGAATTGAACCATGAAGGCCACAATTTGAAAGATCAAGAGACTCCAGCTTCTCAAAGTTGCCTGACAATGATGGAAATGAAGTAAGATAGTTATTTGAAAGATCAAGATGCACAAGAGATGTCATGTTTTGTAAAGCATCGAGAGCCGACTCTGTAAGCCCGTTGCCGGCAAGACCGAGAAACTGAAGTTTAGGAGCACTTGTGAGGTTAATGCTAACCTGCGAAACAAGCAACTTTTCAAGTTCACAAACACACCCAAGCAATTAAACACATAAAAATAACAGAGAAGGATGCATGTTTCATAAAGTACCTGGAGCAAATTCTGTGGTTGGCCAAAATAAACATTACCCATGTCAAGATGTTCTAGTAATGGCAGTTCAGAAAACAAATTGATGTCCAAAGGTGGCAGAATTCATTCCCACTCAAATCAAGAAAGTGCAGGTTGGTGAGATTTCCAAGATTTTTTGGTATTCTCCCACCAAAACCAGCATTGGAGAGAGACAAATACCTCAATTGTTGCATAGAACCAATGAACATGGGTATAGGATTGTGTCTGAAAAAATTTCCACCCAAGTCCAAATGAGTCAAGTATTCCAGCTCCAACAAAGATGGATTAACATTTAGAGCTTCTACACTATCATAGTATGAATGTTTGCAAGTATCGTCCATTATCTCATATGTGTCCCAAAAGTTGTATTGATCTCCAAATGGTTGGGATCTCTGACATCTTTCAAAAGAAGTGGTGAGATCAAGCTTGACAACATGACCAGTGACGTTGTCGCAGCCGATACCTTTCCATTGGCAGCAATGAACACCTTGCCATGAGAAAAGCAAGTTTGAGGGGTCAATCAAGGATTCTTTGAACTTCACAAGAGCTTGCCTCTCGCGTTCTACACACGGAGAGTGCAAGTGGAGGCTTGAATTTGCGCACGAGCATAGGTGCGCAAGTTCAGCCACCACCAAAAGGAATGCACACGCACCAATTATAGTATGGTATCTAACTCCCATGTTTGGAATGAATGTTGATTATATTGGTTGTTGGCTTTCACTCCACTCACTCAACCATTATATATACTAAGCAATTCCCCCATTATGATGTTTACTTTCTCGGAAACGTACTGTATAATCAACCCAGTCTTCACGTACCCTTATCTTGATCATAAGTTAAGAAATCATGTCCAAAGATACCTGTGTGTGGTGCAGTTTAAGTCTCTAATGTTTAAAAGTCTTTGTAGTCTCTCCCAGCTTCAAACCATATCACAAGATATATCAGTTTGTGGTGTTCCTCCAGTTTCCACTGTTTAAACTTCTAATTCCCCCACCAATAAGGAAGAAGTAGCACCCAGGGAAGTCACTCTTCCCTTTGTTTTTATTCTGCACGGTCTCTTTACCCCGTAATGACCGTCTTCTTTTGTTGACTCTTTAAGCTAAAGCCAACAAGAGTCAATGCTAACATTTTCATCACATCTAGGAAGATGATTGATCATGAAGTGACATTTCTTCAAGATAGTCAATGCAAGCAGGCAGGAATGAAAGCCTGTTACGTTAATCTTCTTTAAACCAAGTTCGGAAATTTGAATAAGTCACTATGTGCATAAATATAAATATATATATATATATATATATATATATATATATATATATATATATATATATATATATATATATTGAATAAGTTATTTTTAATAAGAATAATTTAAATTGCATAAAGTAAAAATATCTATTAATATTTTTTTAACCTATTTTGCCAAACAATGTTTTAAGTGATACAAATTTAAAAGTGTTAAAAAATTAATAAAATTATTTTTTATTTAAATAACATGTTGAAATAAGCATAATTATATGGATCATAAAATATAATTATATGTAAAGTATTATAAAATAATATAACCTAACAACACTAAATTAATAAATTTTTATAAATATATTTATTTAACGTCTAATTAGATATGTTAGGTGTCATTCATATATAATATAAGTTAATATTTTGTATCATTAATTATGAACAAAAATTACTAATTGAGTGATTGAAAGACAAAAATAATTATTTTATATTTTTAAAAGATTAATTTAATTGATAAAATTTTTTGCAAATAAATTTAAAAAATACATCATCTTTTAAAAATTAATTTGACTATTAATTCATATATAATGACATGTAAAATGTTTTGATTACAACTCTTTCATCATGATTTAGGGAGGAAAATATGTTTAGGAGAAGTTCATATATACACTCGTGTTTATGAAACCCACGAATTAGGGGTGGCAACGGGGTGGGTAGGGGCGGGTTTTTGCTCTACCCGACCCCGTCTTACCGTACAATAACTCGCATAGAACCCGTTCTGCTTCTATCCGCGGGTAGAAAAATATTGAACCCTAACCCGCCTCTGTGGGTACCCGTCCCGCCTCTATCTGTCCCTATAATTATTAAAATCCAATAAATAAAATAAAATTTCAAAATTTATATAACTATCATCACATAAGATAAGTGAACACGTAAATTTAAAATTTTTATAAGATACGTGAATATGATATATATATAAAATATAAAGTACTTTCTAGTTAAATTAAAATAATATTTTAGTATTTTATTAATATTAAAATATAAATTAATTTTTTAATTATTTTTATTATATTTTTTTAATTATATAAAATATTTAAAATATATTTTATTTTAATAATTAATAATATAAACTCATTTCAAAAATACATATTAAGAATAAAACTGGACACGCTGACACGTGATAGTATGGACACGCTGACACGTGATAGTATTTAGATGTGACCAAATGTATCCCAAAAAAAATTTTATTTTTTATTAAAACACAGTTGAACATAAAAGACACGCATGTTAGACGAGGATGTCTGCACACGGCAACACAACAAATCAAGGAAATGTCTATGTCTTATAAACTTAAACCATGTTATAAGAGACAAATTAAATAAACTATTTTTTTATCCTTAAAATATACATACACTAATGAAACTACTCACCAAAAAATTAAAATCATCTTATTTGAAGAAGTTAGAGTTTAATTTAGAGACTGGAATCTAAGTATAGGGTTCAAGTAGCTCTACATTGTTACTTTAGCGCCTTCCTTTGGTCGTCTCCGACTTCTTTTTTCTCATCTTTAAACCACCATTGCCTCCATCATTTCAGCTACATAAAAAAATTCAACCACCTCAATGTTCTCAGGTCACAAATGATCTTTATCTTCACCCAAATCATAAATCAGCAACCATTCTTACAAATCTGAACAAACCAATTGAACCAAGAAGCAGCACAGATCTAGCAACAATGAATCGCAAGTGGTGGCTATATCCAGTTGCAACTTGCAACAGTAGCGCAGAGAGAGAGAGAGAGAGAGAGAGAGAGAGAGAGAAGAGAAGGGAAGGGAAGAGGGGACGCGAGAAATCACATGAAATAATAAGCAATTTGAAGCAGTCGAGACACTTTGTTCAAGGAGAAGGAGGATGATGGAGAAGAGGGAAAAGCAAGTGGCATTGGCATGATTGGTGAACACCGAAATGCGTACAGACGCAGGACTGGGAACAGAACTTTGAGCAATTGTGCTGAGATAGATTTTGGGAGAAAGAAAATGTGGCAGGGGTTGTTTCGGGAAGAAATAGTCTCAAATTTAATATAATCTTTTAACAAAGTCAATACAAATAGGGCTGCCAATATAGGATTGTCTACCCTATTCGCTGTATACGAATATATTATATAATATATATAAAAATTATATATGTATTATGAAAAGAAGAAAATGAAGATGTTAAATTCATTATCTTCCTTTTATCAAAATTTAAAATAACTACTAAACTAGTTAATGATTATATTATTTATAATTTTATATTAAATTTTTTTAAAATTTTATTATTTTTAATTTAAATTTAAATTTAATTTTTTATTTTCAATTTTATTAATATGTATAAAATTTAAAATTATTAAATTTTATATTTGTTTGAAAAATTTTATTTTTCTACGGATAAAGTCAAATAAAACAAGGTTTAAAACTTTTTAAGAAACCTTTAAAGTGCTAATAGAGTTAAAGTTAAGAGATTCTCAACTCCGAATACAATAAAATAGTTTTAAAAAAATGTTCAAACCCCAAATAGAATTAGGGTAAAATCCAAATCCTATCCTTCCCATTACCAGCCCTAAATACTTGGTTTTGTCAATACACCAAATTTATTAGCGTTTTCTTATTATCAAACCTTCATAAAAGCTAAACCAAGTAAAATTGCTAGCAGTTGTCACCTGAGGTAAATGCACTTCCGATCGAATTCTTAGGAAACTTGGAAAGTAGATGGCTACTAGAGTCTAGAAGTTTAGTACAACAGATATATGATCGACGCCCATTTCAAACAATCAAATTTATAATTAATTACCAATTGGATCAGTGAAGTTTAAACAAACACGACTTTTACCCAGTCATTTGATCTATTCTTTTCAAGACACTGGTGATTTAACTTGTTTTGAACGTTGACACTAATAAAGGGGTAAAATCAGGAGCTAAGTGGATCTCCACATAATTGATAGGCAAAATTTTTTATATTATTAATTTGAAAAAATAATTAAAAAGAAAAGCGCCACTCTATCTAGCTCATCATGCTACAATAATGAAGAAATCATCATACATTGGACTAGTTGCTACAAATGAAAACAACTACCACAGTGTTTCCTCAGCGGCGAAAATATTGTTCTCACTGAAGCAGTTCTTTACTTTAGTAGCCGTATCCTGAGAGAGAGAGAGAGAGAGAGAGAGAAAAGAAATGGAATCAGCAAACCTAGCAGCTACCTAGTTTTGTTTTAATTCAGTTGTCTATAGCTTTTACATACCTGAATTGTCCATGGGGTTGGCAGCAGGTACAGGCTCAGGCTCCTTAATCTCAACAACCACACAGTCTGACATCAAGAAGGTTTTTGCCACAGAGGCTGCATGCTCCAGGCAACACCTCACCACCTACACAAAAAGAATAGGATTCTTAAGTAAACAAGTTTCATATCTAGTAGATCACGGAAAGAACCATAACTGTAAACCTTTCATGGTAATCTCAGGTTCCCTACAGCCAGTTGTAAACTTAATAATAATGATTACGATGATGATGTCATCCATTTATAATTAAAACTAATTAGCAGTGCCATTTGTCTAAGTAACCAGGTTATGGGACCATCAAAAAGACACCAGCATACTAAAAGCTAAAAATAAAATAAAAACTAATTATATCCATACTAATAGCTAGAGGATCAAATGCAGGTAAAATAAAAACTAGTGCAATAATAGTCAAACAGAAATTCACCTTTGTTGGATCAATGATTCCAGCAGCCATTAAATCTTCATATTTTCCAGTGGCAGCATTATATCCATATCTATGATTGTCGTTGGAAAGAACCTAATCACAACATGCAGAGTCATAACATAAGCATTCAAATAAAATGTCTGTAAGGAGGAATGCACAAGATATCCAAATCCGAGTACCTTCTCACTGACAACACTGCCATTTACACCAGCATTCTTGGCAATCAATTTCAGAGGGTAACTGAGAGCTCTTTTAACAATATCTGCTCCAACCTGCAATACAACAAAATATAATAATTTTGAAACCGCTGAAACAATGGGAAAGCCAATAAGTAGTATGTCATTGAACAAAAGTGGGAAGCATTTCAAAGAACCCAAACAAATATATCTTATGCCCAATCTAATAAATGACTCACTTTCTCTTCATCATTATTAAGGCTATCCTTGATAGCATCCACCTTTGAAGCAAGTCTCAACAGAGTGCACCCACCACCAACTACAATGCCTTCCTCAACAGCTGCCTGAAGAATCAACAAAAGATTCAGACCACTAAACAGAGTACAAAAATGCCTAATGAATCTTACAGGAAAGAGAATCATACCTTTGTAGCATTAAGAGCATCTTCAACTCTCAACTTCTTTTCTTTGAGCTCTGTCTCAGTTTGTGCTCCAACCTGCACACACACAAAACAAACTTTCATGAGTCAATATGGCTTATACAAAGTTCATAATCAGCTTTTTATTAAATAGTTCAATGAGTGAATTACCTGTATAACAGCAACACCACCAGACAATTTTGCTATTCTTTCATTAAGCTTCTCCTTTTCATACTCTTGCTCTGCAGCCTGAAATAAACAGATATAATTGTTGGAAACAGCAAGAATGAACATATCTGCCAGCACTACAGAACTTCATAATTCTCGGGAGTCTCAATAGATATGCACTATTTACAATGTCCCAATGAACCCCTATACATGAGATGTTTGCATGTACAAAAAGTCTGAAGAAAGAGACATGCTAAGATGAGACAGGGACAGGCAAAAAACAGACCTCAATTTGGTTCTTAATTTGTGCAACTCTCTTAGTCACTGCTTCTTGAGTACTACCATCACCAACAATTGTGGTTGTATCCTTGGTGAGCACCACCTTGGAGGCCTGCCCCAAAACCTCTTTCCCAGCTTTGTCTAGAGTAAGGCCAACTTCCTCCCTGATTACAGTACCTATAATACCATGGGTATATAAAAAGACATATCAATATCAACAATAATAAAAGGCTGCCAAAACTAAAATGGTGAAATATTTATGCTTCCAAATTAAACCCAAGAAAGAATTAATTGAGGACAAGGAAGCATTAAATTTACATACCTCCAGTTAAGATAGCAATATCATCAAGGTACTGGCTCTTGCGTTCTCCAAATCCAGGGGCCTTCAGTGCCGCAATCTTCAGTGATCCTCTCAGTTTGTTCACCACAAGAGTTGCTAGAGGTTCTTGTTCAATATCCTCTGCAATAATCAAAATAGGGAATCCACTTCTAATTGCATCCTCCAGAATGTTAATTAGATCCCTTGCATTTGTTATCTTTTTATCAACCAACAGCAACTGCACAATATATACAGCATAAATTATAATGGATATAAAGAATGGAAATTAGCAATCACTTGCCATAAGAAAATAAACGTCAAACCTTGCAATTCTCATATTCAACAGCCATTTTCTCACTATCAGTAACAAAGTATGGTGAAATGTAGCCACGGTCAAATTGCATCCCCTCAACAACATACAGGTGGTTATCTGCACTCTTTCCCTCCTCAAGTGTCACGACACCCTTTCTTCCAACCTTGCTCATTGCTTCAGCTATCATATTCCCGACTTCATAATTGTTTCCTGCACTAACTGCTGCCACATCTGCCAACTCACTATCTTCAACCTGTAATCCATGTGAGCACAAAATTATGTCACAGTCTCGCAGCAAATGGATTTTGAAACAATTAATCAGAGTGATGAATCGCCAGAATACTTTTACGAATATGAACACCCGGCATAACAGCTCAAAAGTAAAATGAGGAGGAAAAAAGTGGAAAAATGCATCACCTCCTTTGACATCTGTTTAAGCTCAGATACAAGGGCTTTTGTTGTCTTTTCAATCCCACGGGTGATGAGCACAGGGTTAGCACCAGCTGCAACAACCTGTCAATTTTTCTGAGAAATGAGGCCTAACAATGACAATATGTAAAACATGGAAATCAAACCAAACAGTTGTTTTCAATTTACAGTGCTGCATATGGAACAACCTACCTTAACTCCTTCAGCAATGAGACCCTGAGCAAGAACAACAGATGTAGTGGTTCCATCACCAGCCAAGTCGTTTGTCTTGGCAGCTGCCTGTCTCACCAATTTGGCTCCAATATTCTCAACGGGGTCTTCCAACTCAACCTACTCAAGCCAAATGTAACATAAGGATCAATTAAAAAAAAAGCATAAAGTATTAGATAAACTTATGAAAAAGATTTGAAGTTTGGATCAAAAACAAGAATTGTTATTCTTCTCTCATGAATGGAAAAGAATAGTTTCTAAAGAATAAAATTCTAAACCTTTTCTAATTTTAAAAAACATGATCATAGGTCCTAATGAAAAATTCAGCGACATGATTATTCTTATAATATAACAAAAGTTCTTTTGCTTTATTTTCCCATTAAAGAATCAATATCCTGGATTTGAACTTTAAAAAACGATGAAATAACTAGAACACTACAAAGTACACACCTCTTTGGCGACAGTTACACCATCATTAACAATCTTAGGTGAGCCATACTTGCTCTCAAGAACAACATTTCTTCCTTTAGGACCAAGAGTAACCCCAACCAAATCCGCAAGCTTGTTCACGCCACTCTGCAACATACAGGGGAAAAAATATCATTATGCTCATAAATTATAATTAGCAAGTATAACAATACATGAAATTTTGAAAAAACCATTTGAACCCCTCATAATGTGCTCTAACCAAACCACTCTCTGTAACAACGAATCCTCTAATTATAATTATCCGCACAAAATGTTAAGAACGAACTTCACTTCAACAAAAATACGAACGAATTAAAAACCATACAAATAAACGTAGCAACTTTAATCAAAACGTATCATTTCAGGAGCTAATTTCACGGTTTAGTTGCATTACTCACTCTTTCTAGCTAAACTCACTTTCTCAGTCAAAGTTACTGTTATTGTTACTCGTCCTAATATACCTGGAGCTTCTTGATAGCTGAACCATCCTTGTTGAAATGCAACTCCTTGGCCATGGCAGAGACCCTGGGGCACCGGTTCCTCCTGGCAAGAACAACGCCGTTGAGTCGCGTTCTTCCGGCCGCGAAGGGAAGGGATGAAATGGAGGCGCAGGAGGAGAGCTTCTGCGGTGGCGCGACGAGCGAGCCGGCAGAGGGAGCTCCAGAGAATGTTGATGACGCCATGCAACTGAACTAAATTGAATCACGATTGAATCGAATTAGGGTTTAAGGAGCGTTGAAATGAGGATTGGGTTGCGGTTACGGATAACGATGGGAGCAACAGTGCGTTTTGGTGGTGTGGTAGTTGTTGAGCTGAAGAGCGAGAGTGAGTGAGGGATTAGGTTTTTATTCACTCTCTTTTCGTTGTTTGCAATGGGACGAGAAGATCAATTGAGTGGCGAGAGATTTATCCTGAAGCTTCTGTTTGATCTGGGCCGTTGGATTCCAACGGGTGTGTCCATCGTGCTCCTTTTGTTTGTCTTGCTTTGGAATGGTCTAGAACTTTTTAGTTGGAACTTGGATAGTTTGTGTGTAAGGTTGCTATTTAAAAGTATGTCATAATATTTTTTACTTAAATAAATTAAACAGCAACTAAAATTAATGAATTTTCTCTTTCTATTATTATTAAGGTTCTGAAAATCGAACCCATCATTGAACCATTTTAGTTACTAATTTAGTGATTTATTAGTTCAACCAGTTCAATTATAGTTTAACTAAAAAAATCGTTTTATAATAAAATAATAAAAAAATATAAATAAATCTCCTAAAACATAAACTAATAACATCATCTCATTTAAATAAAAACTATAAATATTCCTATAGAGAAAATACAATACAGGCATACTTGTCCTGTTAAAACAATGATAGAATTCTTCGTCAATTCAAGAGAAATAGGACATCGAAAATCATTAAGATAACAGGCGTGATTCCTTTCATTTGCAACTTGTTTGCTGGATCTTGAAGAATGGCCCTTTCCTCCTACAATATCATACACAACTAGATTTTCAATTTGAACATAATTTTTTATCTTCTTCGATAGTATGGACATCTTTTGAGCTGAGTAAGAACTAGCTCAACCTTGATTCATAGGTAGAATTAAACAACATGAACAAATGGTGGCATTGATTGAGTTGAGTAATGAGTAAAATCACTATAATGCAAATATACACAAATTTGCTCTTTAACTTTATCGTTTTTGTGCATTAATATAATACCATATATGATAATATTATTTTAATCAAAAGGCTCTCGAACCTTTATTTTAATGTGTTACTAATTATTATTATTTTTTTATATAGTCTAAGCTTCACACCTCTTCAGTTTCGAAGAACTTAGTCGTAATTTGGTCCCTCTCAAGAACTTGCAAAAGATTAAACCTCTCTCCAAATATTGATGGATTATTTGGAAAAAAAAATAAATTGAATTAAAGGAATAAGAGCATAATTCAAGTCTCAACAACAATTATAGTTTTAAAAAATTAATACCTAGAGTAGAGCAGATCAGCAACAAGAAGGGGAGACGGGAATAAGGCACGACCAAAGGACTGATATTTCTGTTTTATCAGCCAACTCGATATATACAGAGTATTCGTAGCAACAAAAGATGATAATACATGACTATATTGTATCTTATTTAGAGAGTGTCAGACTACTTCATGTTGCAAGACTAAAATGGTTATTGTTTAAGCTTGACGAGCCAATGATTAGTGCATTTGTAAAGCAATGGCATCCAAAAATCTATTTGTTTCACATGCTTTTTGGGGAGTGCACGATTATCTTACAGGATGTGGCATACCAGTTATACCTCTTTATTAATGGATTTACAGTTAGTGGATGTCTAAGTGACTTTGAACAATTGATGGATGGTGGAAAGCTTGTGTGGGTGTGGTTCTAAGAATTGTTTGGTGAACTTTCACCGAACGATTGTGTTGATGAGTTCACAGTATTATATGGCCAATTCCATAAAAAGTTCAAAGTCATGACTCCTAATGCAACAGATGCTATTGTCCAGGTTTTTGCGCGTGGTTATTGTCTATGATGCTTTTCGGGGACAAGTCTAGTGCTAAAGTTCATTTAAGGTAGCTACCGTATGTTACTGATCTTGATGGGCTCGACAAGCATAGTTAGAGATCGGCCACGCTATCATGGCTATATAGGTGTCTCTATAGAGTGGCTAATCAGAATGTGAAGAACCTTGTTGGGCCGCAGATGTTGCTTCAATCTTGGATCTTTTGGTGTAAGACCTTACCACACAGAACCTTACGCTTGAGTCGTAAAGCAGAGATGGCGAGGTATTACGACCTCTAAAAGAAAAGACGTATATAGATATAGTTGAAGGAAATACGTATCTAGGAGCCTTGAAGAAAAGAAACTTAAGCAAAACCGCAAAACAAAAAACGCAAGGTATGAAGATAGACACGAGAAGAAAGCTATACGTACATATAAAGGTCAGAATTCCAAACTAAGATAATCAAACTTGACCTATGAAGCAAACGTCGGCCAGAGTATACATATACTTATATATATACAACCCAAAATTATCCCAGAAATATAAACAGAACACTTATCTCTCCAAAAATCCACTCAAAGAGGCGAAGTACAACTATATATATGGAGAGTCTATATACAAAAATATACACATAGAATAACCCAAAATACAGTAATTCCAATCTTCGCTTGCAGAATGAACTCCAGATGCTTACCGAGGTGCCTCTCGACCTGCATCTGAAAAACAACAATATTGTACAGTATGAGAACCGGAGTTCTCAATATAGTTAAGGTGCCCACATACATAGTATATAAAGTCCCAGAAAGTCAGAGACGATCCTAGAACTCCGATACTCAAATTATAAATCTTAAAACTATAATTTGAAACCACAAGTAAGGTAGGTCATCTAAGGATCTTAGAATTCTAACTCAATCATAACTTATCCTCTTGGTCTCCCACCTCCCTCCAACCCTCCTAAACTCCAGTGCACAGGCAAGTAAAACAGACAAGACAAGCACATACAGAAAGCATATATAACAAGTAGGCAATTAGCAATCAACATGAATAAACAATTAAGCAAGCCAAGACAATGCACACTCAAACAAAACATACGAATGCACATGATGCATGCCTGCTCTATGGCAGATGAGTCTCATCTGTCAGTTATATAGCCGAACCCGACATGTCCTGGTAACTATTCTTGGATAAAACACCACAACATGGAACAGGTATTACTCGTCTCCCCATGCCGATATTTCACCTAACACAGAATAGGTATTACTCATCTACTCAGGTAGGTGGCTCAAACCATAACCCGGATAGGAATTACTCGTCTATCCACAGGCCCTTACTCGGATAGTAATTACTCGTCTATCATCAAAATTACATCTCAGATAGGAATTACTCGTCCATCCTCAATATTGTATCATACATAGGAATTACTCATCTATTCTCAAAGTTATATCTTGGCTAGGGGTTACTCATCTATCCCTAAAGTCATTACTCAATATCTCATTTAATTCATCATGTACTCAGCGTTTTAGCACTTCTCAAACTTATACTCCGCACTTCACACCCTTTCTTCACCTCCAATTATCACTGTTTAACTTTAAAAGTGTCCTAGGGATAACTTACACAATTTTGCTTAGCTACATTCATAAATATTGCCAAATTTGGACATACCCTTTGGATCTAAATCAAAGTTTTACCGCATTTAGATTAGAATTGAATTTGATAAGAAATTCAATAAAAATCTGTTGCTGCACTTAAGAAGATTCAGAAAAATACAACAGGCAGCTCTGTTTTTGAAAAATCTATAATAAATTCAATTCTAATCCGTTACTTCTAGATTTTGGTAAGGATATACTCTACACCTCTAAGTTTTAGGAAAAATGAGTTTCAGGTTCATAGCACTTCATTTGGTTAATTAAATGTTAATTGGAAGTGCTGCCCTATTTCTAGTAATTGGTTCTGAATTTTCTGCGAATAGTCCAGCTTCAACGAGACATAACTAACTCTACAAAATAGCTATAGACATGAAATTTATACTCATTTAAAGTAGACTCACGGATCTTAAAAATATCTTTAGAAGCAACTCAAAATGCCAAATAAGTCAAAAGTTCTAGTGGCTGAAATTCGATACTGCAAAACCAGAAAATCAGAAAATTCTGTAGCAACCACTAAATTTCAAAAATTCACATCTTTCACAAATTTTCATTTTAAGATTGAAATTTTCTGAAATTTTTATGGAAAAATATTCACTTAAGATTGATAGAGAAATTATTTATATCGAAAATCATGTGTAGATTACTCCCAGTTTTCATTTTAAGTTGCTGCCAAATATGCAGAAAATTCTGTGTTAAGTAACTTAACAACCTCATGTACCAAATTTTATATTTAAGCCAAAAATTCCTCTAAAACCATAATTTTATCCCTCTTTTGACTAACCAAAGTTGCTAAAGTGATCAACACAGCTCTAAGAGTTCAAACTCATCAATTTACCACCACATACAAGTTCATTCCCATCATCCTCATCTATCATAATTAAAATCATCATTTATCGTTTCATTTTCACCACAAGCATTAATCACCAAACCCATACTTGGCCTAATTCAACAATTATCATCAAGGATGCTAAACATTTAACATAATCATGCATTCCAACCTATCCTATGGTCATCTAGCTAAGTTTTCACAAAACATTATATATTACATACGAGAAACCAAAACCATACCTTGGCCGATTCCTCGAAAAATCCAAAGTCACCTCAAGGCCAACTTTTCTCAAGAGTCCATAGCCCCAAAGCTTTTTCGAACAGAAATTCAACCACCAAGGTCCCACAATCAAGCTCCCAACATCATCAATGTACTCCAATTCAACATTATTCAATTTAATTCCACAACATATCACTATAATCAATATTCAAGCTTTCTAATTCACTAATCAACAAGAGGTTTGAGGTTTTTACCTTACTCGTGTCTCAAATAAACAAAAATCTGCTAATTCCCGCGTGCGAATTCTAACCTAAATACTAAAATTATGTAAATCCTCAATTCCAACACCCTCAAATTTGAAACTGAGAAGGGAAGATTTGGATAAGACAAAGTAAATTCCTTACCAAATTGGTTAGTGAGATTCGTAGAAAATTTTGAGACGAACGCGTGACCGCTGACGGCTCATCAATCAGAACTTTGGATTGAAAGATACGATGGATTAAAGTTGAAAGTAAATGGTAACCTCCAACCTAAGCTCTCTCTCACCCTCTCACCGTGTTCTCTCTTTCTCCCTATGAAAGGGAGACTTGCATGCATAAATAAGGCTGATTGAGGTTGGGCCTTGGGACCAATATGGGTCTGGTTCGTTCGGTTCGGTCCATTCGACCCAATTTTAGGTAAAATCTTTTAAAACTAGTGTTAAAATTCATATTTTAATTATCTCTACCTCATTCATTATTAAATTTAATTTTATAATTTCTTTAAATAACAATTAATTGATTGGCTAATTATTTACTAATTTTACGGCTTTTACATCCTACTCCCTAACATAAATTTTTGTCCTCGAAAATTTGCTCTCAAATCTTCATGTATGCTCCCTCAAATTCATCCGACCTCTTACCATTCATTTTTCCATTCTTCAACATCAATTCTTAACACCCTATTCCCAATTCCATCCTAAGCTAAACTCGTCTATTTCATTCTTAGTTTTGTTTAACTCTTTTTCAATGATCACAAATTTCTTTATTCTTTAGGGGTGCCATCTAGATCAAATTAAGTCTCAAATCCTTCACAATGATCTCAAACACTATACAAATCCTCAATCTCTTAATCAGAGTTAACACACTATAACCTAAACCACACACTCACACTTTCTATTTTCGATCCTACGTTAGTCCCCGAAATCATTGCATATCCCAAGTCTGCTTTCTCTCGTCACTATAACCCTAGAGCCACCAAAAATCACTGCACTTCCACAGTGCCACTCTGATTATAAACCACTATGAACTAAAATCTTCACTCAATCCCACCAAAACATCTCCTATAATCTTTTTTTCTTTCTAAGCTATTGACCACCACTCCAACTGCACGAGTTCTAATCCTTGGTTATCTTCCACCAGCAGATTTATTACCACCTACATCATAATTCCTCTATTATCCGCTCCATCCCATCAGCAATGGCACGCACAACAGCTGCCATATCATCAATCGTATCACCTCACTCGCATCCACGAGACGCTGATAAACCACTATTTTATGGTTTATATTGTATTTAATTGAGTAGTTTTGTCAAACTTTTCACCCACTTATTCATAGGATTTACATGATTTTACAATTCCTTTCTAGTTTAGTTCTATGATTGAAAACATGCTTATTTGGTATTAATTTAGCTAATCTTAATCCTCTCTTATTACCATTCGATGCCTTGATCTGTGTGTTAAGTGTTTCAGGCTTCATAGGACAGGAATGGCTTAGAGAATAAAGAGGAAGCGTGCAAAAATGGAAAGAACACAAAGAATTGAGGAGATGACCAGCGAGAAGTCACGCGGTCACATGGCTCACGTGACCGCACGAAATGGAGGAAATCAGAGTGACGCGTTTGCGTGCCGGACGCGACCGCGCGGATTGGAAGCTGCACGAACGACGCGAATGCGTGGACGACGCGCACGCGTGATACGAAAAACGCTGAGTGATGCGATCGCATGGACGACGCGGACGCGTGACGTGCGCGATCTGCATAATTACAAAAGTCGCTGGCAGAGATTCTGGGCCGCATTTCAACCCAGTTTTCGGCCCAAAAACACAGATTAAAGTTAGGGAACATGCAAAGACTCAACAGGTTTTCATAATTCATAATTTTTAGTTTAGATGTAGTTTTTAGAGAGAGAGAGAGGCTCTCTCCTCTCTCTTAGGATTTAGGATTAGAATTCCTCTTAAAGGATTTAGGATTTATCTCATCTTCGTATCAGGTTCAATATTCCTTTATTTTGACTTCTCTTATTTTTAATTATATATGTTGCCAATTTAGCTTAATGACATTCATGTTATGATTTCTTAATTAATATAATTTGAGGTATTTCAGACTTATGATTGTTTTCTCTAATTTATGTTATTGATGCTTGGGCTCTATCCAAATTATTTTCATTCAAGTAGATTTTATTCCCTTTTGACTTTGGTTGATTAATCGGTAACTCTTGAGTTGTCAAACTCAGTAGTGGTTGAAATTGGCAGATTCTAATTGATCTAGATCGCTCTAAAGCTAGTCTTCCCACAGGGATTGACTAGGACTTGAGGATCAAACTAATTAGTCCACTTGACTTTCCTTTGCTTTAGTAAAGGTTAACTAAGTGGGATTAAAACCCAATTCTCATCACATCTGATAAGGATAACTAGGATAGGACTTCCAATTTCTCATATCTTGCCAAGAGTTTATTTTATAGTTATTTATTTATTTTACTTGTCATTTAAATTACTTGTTCCTTACTTTTAAAACCCCCAATTTACAAAACTCATAATCAATAATAAGAACATACCTCCCTACAATTCCTTGAGAAGACGACCCGAGGTTTAAATACTCGGTTATCAATTTAAAAAGGGTTTGTTACTTGTGACAACCAAAACGTTTGTAAGAAAGGACTTTTGTTGGTTTAGGAGCTATACTTGCAACGAGTACTTAATTGTAAAGATTCTTAGACCACGCAAAAATCCTCTCTTCAAAATGGCGCCGTTGCCGGGGAATTGCAAACGTGTGCCTTATTATTGGTTATTGTAAATATTTTTCAAAAAAAAAATTCAGATTTTAAAATTTTTATCTTATCTTATCTTATTTTTATTTTCTCTTAGTACTATGAACTCTCACCCCTTTGGCTATGAGTCTGGTTACAACTATGTTGCAGGAAGAGAAAGCTATAACAGGAATATGCATCAAGGTCAAAGCAATCAAAGATGGACAGAGCCAAGAGGATCTGATCAACCCTTTAGGCAACAACACCTTTCAAGATATCATGGATGAAGACCATTCTATAATGCATACCAAGATGATAGATATGGTGGACCCCCTTGTAGTTACCAACAAGCCCCATCATATGCCAATGAACCACCTCCTTAACATAGCTTTGAACCACCACACTCACAAGCCCCTTTCTACCATTCACCTCCATATGACCCCAACCCTTGTCCACCACACCAACCACCATATGAACCATACCCAGAACCACCACCTCAATATACCCCATCTCCATATCCTTATCAAAAGGAACCACCTCCGTGTTATGAACCTTTTCCCCCAACAAATGAACCCTCCTATCCACCCCAAACCTCCTTAGAGAAAGCATTTACCGATCTAAACTCTACTATACAAGCCCTCGCCGCCCAAATCGGACCACTGAATACCTTCAATATTCAACCCTCAAGCTCCAATGCACTTCCATCTCAATTGCATAATAATCCACCCATCCCATCACCACCATCCATGGAAGAGCACCCACATCTATCAATCCAAGAGCAAGATGATCCCAATTATGCTGTTGATATGGAACAAGAGAGAGAGGATCGTCTTCGTGAATCCATACTTCATAAGGAGCTAAAGGAGGCACTAAAGGTGAAAGTAGAAGAGACCCTTGAAGGTGAAGGAGTAATTGAAGGGAGTTGTCATGGAAAGGTAATCATCAAGGAGGAACAAGAGTCAAGGGATCATTTCAAGGAAACAGTAGATCAATTTCATGCGACCCTTCATCAACTGGAGCAAGCAATAAATCAATTATCTTCCAGACGTTCAGACATCCAACAGACTCCCATGGCCCCATGTGGAGAATTCAATATTGAATGTAGCATGAGGGAGACATTAGAGACTCCAGTGGACAATAAGGAGCATGACTTTGTACTGGAACAAGTGGAGGAAACCATAATAGTTGCAGAGGAAGAAGTGGTTGCAGACTTAGGAGATGCGGAACCTCTATGGAAAAGTCAATTTATAGAGCCTCCTTCCAAGGCGATTGAAATTGATGCTGAAGAGGGTGTACAACCTCCAAGGCATATCATAGTTGAAGACTTGGAAGATGTTGATCAAGAGATGGAGATTCAAGAAGAAAAAGCACAACCTCCCATACCCTTGGTGAGCAATAAAGAAGAGATTGAATTGGAAGAGAGCTACCAAGAGGAAAATATTGAAATTGAAGAAGCTTACAAAGAAGTGGAAGTTGTCAAAGAAGAACACAAAGGAGTGGAGTTTACAAGTTCATTAGAAACCCCTCCCCCTAAGTTGCCATCACCCTTCACAACATTCAAGTGGGTAAAATTTATATCTCTTAGCTTTCTAATTCCACTTGAATATGGACTACTAGAGATGGATGGTCAACTTAGAGCTCTCTGTGGCATCAAGAGTAAGAGGAAGATGGTTAGTGGTAAGAGTTGTCCTGCAAGGTTCGACATGGTTGTGTGCTCAAAATTTAAACGCAAAGGTTGGTGTAAAGCTCAACTGAATGGGTCTAGGAAGTTGTTTGGCTACTTTAGTGAGAATTCAGATTGCTTGCTACCCAGATGGAACAATATTGCTCAACAAGAAGACGGGTGCAAAAGCAAGGTTTGGGATCCTGGAATCCGCTCTGACATTTAACACCCCGGATGCCTGAGAACCTGCTTGAAACTGCTCAAGGGCTTTACATGCCTTGTTTGGGACCCCGGAGGCTATTGGAACTCCAAACACTGGTGGAGATTCTTGGATGAATACAAGTGCAAGCCACCATAACAAGGAGCTCACCAAAATGTCCAACTTAAGGACTTTAACTAAAAGTGTTAGGTGGGAGACAACCCACCATGGTATGATCGTTTCTTGTTCAGTTTGAATTTTTGTCAACTTTTGAATTTTGATTGAACCTGGAATTTTTGCTTAACATTCATTGCATTTTTCATTCTGCATACTGCATAAAAAAAATCGCACGCGACGCGACAGCGTCGCCGACGCGTCCGCGTCATAGGTGCGTTGGGAAGAAAACAAATTAAACAGAGAGTCACGCGAAAGCGTGGATGGAGGCGTGCCTTTGGCACAAATTGGTCCACACGACCGTGTCATGTGAAAAAAATGCCTCCCACACGTCCGCGTCACCCACGCGAACGCGTGCCTCAAAATCGACGTAAAAAGGGTGTATGGCCGAAAGTTGAGCTGGAATGTGGCTGGACTTGTGCTAGACGCACAAGCCCTACCACGCGAACGCGTGCCCCACGCATTCGCGTCATTTTTCAAAATAGGCCATCCACGCGATCGCGTCAACCACGTGACCGCGTCACCCAAAGATTTGGCAATATGCGTTTCAAACAGAGAGTTGTGCGTGCTCGAGGCTGCCCTCGCGCTAATAGCACAAATCGATCCACGCGACCGCGTGGATGACGCGTCCACGTCATTTCAAAGAAGCGCTATCTGTGCGAACGCGTCACTGAAGTGACGCGTCCGCGTCACGAGCGGCGCACAGCTTATCCAGATCAGCCAAACATCTTATCTTTTCTTCCCCAAATCTAAATCTTTTTTTTTCCTTCTTATTTCTTTCTTCCTCTTTTCTTCTTTCTTCTTCCTTTTCTTACTTCCTTCTTCTCATCCCTCTTCACTTCCATTTAATTTATTTGTATAGTTTCATTCATTGCATTATTTTTATTGGTGTTAGAAATTTATTTATTTTGCTTGTGGATTATTCAAAGAATTGTTTGACAATTATATAACTTTTTAAAAGGTTGCTTGCATGTTCAATTTAATACTTTCAATAACTTATTTACCATGCATGCTATGTGTTTGTGAAAAAGCCCGTATGGCATCATGCACTACTTTTATGTTATCCTACTACTTTAATGCCTGTTTTTCACAAAACCCTCTTTCTATTTTATTAATTTTTATATAATTGTTATTGCAAGCATATTGTTAGTTTGAAAGACTTGGTATTCTAACTTGGACATTGAATGCTTGATCTATGCTACTCATGCCTTTGCCAACACGCTAATAAACATCTTGCATTTAACTGTCATCACATGCACTTGCTATATTTAACCGTCCTTTCCTTGCTGGATCCCCTAGCTTTACTTGTTACTTTCTTTTTCCCTTTCAGGATGGCCACCGAGAAAGGTAAAGAGAAAGCTACTCCCAAACCACCGACAAGAAAAGGAACAAAAACAGCACTAGCTGTGGAGCCACCCATCCACCTGCACAGCTTAGCATGCACCGAGGACGGTGCAATCTTTAAGTGTGGGGAGGTCGATACCGATCTCCACAGGTTAGTTAGTCCCTTCTCAACACCAATTTTTGTTTTTCATTGTTGCATTTGCATGTTTGTTTTATTTTGTGCATATTTTACCACTTGGTTGAAGTAATATTTTCTTTTTCAAGAAACTTTTTTAGAGTATTTCACTAATTTGAATAAAACTTTTTGAAAAACTTGTTTGAAGAAATTTTATTTTGGAACATGTTTTAAAGCTCGAACGCACAAAACCAGTGAGATTTTGAGCCTATTTGATTGGTTGTATTTTACCAACCAATATTTTATTTTTGTGTGTTATTCTCTCTAAAATTGTAATCTTTATCTTGCTTAATTCTATATTTCCATTGTTTGATGTATGCATGCACTTATATGATTGAGGCCTTGTTTCACTAAGCTTACATACCCATATGGCCTTACCCTTCCATTATCCTTTGCAAACCAATTTGAGCCTATTTTACCCATTTGTTCTTTACTTTAGCTCATTACTAACTCTAAGCGGAAAACAATAATGTCCTTAATTTGAATCCTTAGTTAGCTTAGACTAGTAAAAGTGCTCATGATTTAAGTGTGTGGAAGTTGGATTTGAAAATATTTGGTTTGAGTAATTGGGTGTTGTATATTTTAGTGAAAATGTGCAAAATAATAGTTGAGCACATATTATTGCATTCAATACTTTAATCATATGCATTGAGAAAAATAAAAGAAAAATAATAAAAAAAAGAAGAGAAAAATAAAAAAGAAAAAAAAGTGAAAAAAAAGCAAATAATAAAAGGGGACAAAATGCCCCAAGGTAAGTGTTGGTATCAATGCATATGTACTGAACTCAAATTTAGGATGCTGAATATGTGAAAAACACAGTTAATGGAAAGTTAGATTTTGTATTTTAATTAAATGGATTGTATTAAATTAGGTGGAAAGTTTATGTTAATTAAGGATTCAGATTTTAGTCCACTTGGCTAAATACAATCCTACCTTGACCCTAACCCCATTACAACCCTTAAAAGACCTCTTGATTTGTGTATTTGTGCATTAAATTTTTGTTGATTGTTAGATGAAGAGCAAGCTATAGAAAGCAATATTAGTAGAGAATTGAGAGAATTGACCCTAAACACTTGAGAGTTAGAATAATATACATTACCAGTAAGGGTTCAGTGCTTAATTCTATGTTCCCTATTTTCATGAGTCATTTTCTTCTTGCAAGTTATTTATACTTCATTTTTATGATTCGAATTAGTGAAATCCAGTTCATATTTGTTCTTAAAAGATTTATTTACTTTTTCACCAAGTAGGTAGAATCATATTAGCATGTAGTTACATTCACATTCATAGGTTGCATTGCATGGGTCCTGCTTTTCTCTACTCATTTATTTTGTCTCCTTGAGCTTAGCATGAGGACATGCTAATGTTTAAGTGTGGGGAGGTTGATAAATCACTATTTTATGGTTTATATTGTATTTAATTGAGTGGTTTTATCAAGCTTTTCACCCACTTATTCATAGGATTTGCATGATTTTATAATTCCTTCCTAGTTTAGTTCTATGATTGAAAACATGCTTATTTGGTATTAATTTAGCTAATCTTAATCCTCTCTTATTACCATTCGATGCCTTGATCTGTGTGTTAAATGTTTCAGGCTTCATAGGACAGGAATGGCTTAGAGAATAAAGAGGAAGCGTGCAAAAATGGAAGGAACACAAAGAATTGAGGAGATGACCAGCGAGAAGTCACGCGGTCACATGGCTCACGTGACCGCGCGAAATGGAGGAATACAGAGTGACGCGTTCGCGTGTCGGACGCGACCGCGCGGATTGGAAGCTGCACGAACGACGCGAATGGGTGGATGACGCGCACGCGTGATACGAAAAACGTTGAGTGATGCGATCGTGTTGACGACGCGGACGCGTGACGTGCGCGATCTGCAGAATTACAAAAGTTGCTGGCAGAGATTCTGGGCCACATTTCAACCCAGTTTTCGGCCCAGAAACACAGATTAAAGTCAGGGAACATGCAGAGACTCAACAGGTTTTCATAATTCATAATTTTTAGTTTAGATATAGTTTTTAGAGAGAGAGGCTCTCTCCTCTCTCTTAGGATTTAGGATTAGAATTCCTCTTAAAGGATTTAGGATTTATCTCATCTTCGTATCAGGTTCAATATTCCTTTATTTTGACTTCTCTTATTTTTAATTATATATGTTGCCAATTTAGCTTAATGACATTCATGTTATGATTTTCTTAATTAATATAATTTGAGGTATTTCAGACTTATGATTGTTTTCTCTAATTTATGTTATTGATGCTTGGGCTCTATCCAAATTATTTTCATTCAAGTAGATTTTATTCCCTTTTGGCTTTGGTTGATTAATGGGTAACTTTTGAGTTGTCAAACTCAGCAGTGGTTGAAATTGGCAGATTCTAATTGATCTAGATCTCTCTAAAGCTAGTCTTCCCACAGGGATTGACTAGGACTTGAGGATCAAATTAATTAGTCCACTTGACTTTCCTTTGCTTTAGTAAAGGTTAACTAAGTGGGATTAAAACCCAATTCTCATCACATCTGATAAGGATAACTAGGATAGGACTTCCAATTTCTCATATCTTGCCAAGAGTTTATTTTATAGTTATTTATTTATTTTACTTGTCATTTAAATTACTTGTTCCTTACTTTTAAAACCCCCAATTTACAAAACTCATAATCAATAATAAGAACATACCTCCCTGCAATTCCTTGAGAAGACGACCCGAGGTTTAAATACTCGGTTATCAATTTAAAAAGGGTTTGTTACTTGTGACAACCAAAATGTTTGTAAGAAAGGACTTTTGTTGGTTTAGGAGCTATACTTGCAACGAGTACTTAATTGTAAAGATTCTTAGACCACGCAAAAATCCTCTCTTCAGACGCTCTTTGGGTCTTCTCTACACCAAACAATTGATATTAAGGTGATCAGTCTTAATATCTCAAGTTTATTGCTTCAAAGTCCCAAATGCATACTCACGAACATTCATGCCATATATATCAGTTAGATATCCTAATTAGTATGTACAGACTCCCAGAGTATGCCAGAAGCATAATCAGTCCGTCCTTTAGGCTCTACAGGAACGAACTGCTCTGATACCATAATGTAACACCCTACCACACAAAACCTTACGCTTGAGTCGTAAAGCAGAGGTGGCGAGGTAATACGACCTCTAAAAGAAAAGACGTATATAGATATAGTTGAAGGAAATACGTATCTAGGAGCCTTGAAGAAAAGAAACTTAAGCAAAAACCGCAAAACGAAAAATGTAAGGTACGAAGATGGACATGAGAAAAAGATATACGTACATATAAAGGTCAGAATTCCAAAATACAAATACTCAAGCTTTTAACTCGACCTGCAAAGCAAAGGTCGGCCAGAGTATACATATACTTATATATATACAACCCAAAATTATCCTAGAAACATAAACATAACACATATCTCTCCAAAATTCCACTCAAAGAGGCGAAGTACAACTATATATATATATATATATATATATATATATATATATATATATATATATATATATATATATATATATATATATAGTCTGTCTATATACAAAAATATACACATAGAATAACCCAAAATATAGTAATCCCAATCTCTACTTGCAAAATGAACTCTAGATGCTTACTGAGGTGCCTCTCGACCTGCATCTAAAAAATAACAATATCGTATGGAATGAGAACCGGGGTTCTCAATATGGTTAAGGAGCCTACATACATAGTATATAAGGTCCTGGAAAAGTCAGAGATGATCCTAGAACTCCGACACGCAAATTTTAAATCTTAAAACTATAATTTTAAACCACAAGTAAGGTAGGTCGTCTAAGGATTTTAAAATTCTAACTCTTTCATAACTTATCCTCTTGGTCTCCCACCTCCCTCTAACCCTCCTGAACTCCAATACACAGACAAGCAAAACAGACAAGACAAGCACATACAGAAAGCATATATAACAAGTAGGCAATTAGCAATCAACATGAATAAACAATTAAGCAAGTCAAGACAATGCACACTCAAATAAAACATACAAATGCACATGATGCATGCCTGTCGTACGGCTGATGAGTCTCATTTGTCAATTATATAGCCAAACCCGACATGTGTTAGTAGCTAACCATGGATAGAACACCACAACATAGAGCAGGTATTACTCGTCTCCCTATGCTGATGTTTCACCCAACCCAGAATTGGTATTACTCATCTACTCAGGTAGGTGGCTCAAACCATAACCTGGGTAGAAATTACTCGTCTATCCACAGGCCATGACTCAGATAGTAATTACTTGTCTATCTTGAAAATTACATTTCAGATAGGAATTACTCGTCTATCCTCAACATTGTATCATACGTAGGAATTACTCATCTATTCTCAAAGTTATATCATACACCCTTTTTACTTTTACACACTTGTTTTATAGGATTAAAATTAATTTTTTATCTTCTTTCTAACCCTCTAACATGTGACCTTCTAGGTCTTTTTAGTGGTTGAATTTTCAGAGGTACATCTTTTCATTTTTATCCACTTTTAATGACTTTTAAGGCTGAAAACTTAAACCCCAAGTGCTCCAAATGATTTCATGGATTTCATACAATTTTCAGAAATAACAAGTCAAAAATAGAAAAATACCACTAAATTTATAGATTACAAAATTAAGCACAAACTTACAACAATATGGCTTATATGAATACCAAATCAAGCACAAATATATTCTAACTATTTTTAATCATTACCTCTTGTTTAATTCAGTCATTTGACTTCTCAAATACCAAAAAATACTCTCACAAATGTTGGAACACATTTGGGTATGGTGCATTTTTTTTCTTGGCCGAAAGTGTCACAAAAAGTGTTGAAATTTGACCACTTTTAGCTTGAATTTGTGTAGCTCCTTAGGCATACTCTATATGGGCCTCAAGAGGGGTTTTATAGACACATAAAAGAACAAGAATTCACGATGATCACTGCTAAAAAAATAGAAAAAAAAACTAGAGAATGAACAAGAGCTCACCTTTTTGAATTTTAGGTAAAAACGCGAGAATTAATGAAAATGGACAAGAAATTATGTTTGTATGGCTTGAAATCTTGAAGAACACATGAAGAATAATTGAAGAACTACTGAACACAAGGCTGGAACACAGAGGGAAGGTTCAGTACCTCTCTCTCTCTCTCTCTCTCTCTCTCTAAAGGATTCGGTCAAAAAGAATGATAAAAATGCATAAGGGTATGTAAAATTTGTGACCAATGTTTCATTAAATAAAAATTCAGAGTCTTACTGAATTTATGATGGTAAAAAGCTGAAGAAAAATCAGAAGAAAAAGGGATGAGATTGAGAGAGAAGGTGCATGAGTTTGGGGGAGAATAATCAACGTTATAATGACGTGTTTATCTGTAGTTAACCGCGATTAGTTACTCGTGATTAAAAATACAACAGAAAAAGGTGAGAGGCTGAGATAATCTTGGCCCAGAGACTGAGAGGGAGGGATGAGTTACTTCGGTGGCAAGTAAGAGGATTCGGGGTCTCTAGGAGTTATATGCAGAATACTAGCCAAAAATTCTGTTCAGAGTAACTTTATCTTATGGTAGAATAATTAATGGATAAGATTTATTCTTAAAGAAATAAACCAAGAGTGGATGGCTAATATTAATCTTGGGACATAATTACCTAGGTAGAAATTATTTTTACCACTAGCAAAGAAATTTTTGGTTACAGAGTTTTTCTTGGCGCGCGCAAAATTGTCGCTAAAAGTGTTTTTCCGACTCAAAAGTCTCTAGTGAAAAAAATAAACCAATGGCAAACTAATATTTACTATCTACTAGTTAAATTCGACTTAGAGGGATTAATTATCCTTAAAAAGTCAAGTTTGACCTCATTAATCACCTTTATTATTTAATTTTCATTTTTTTCACCATTGGTCTACCTCATTATATCTTGTTGGGCCATAGTTCGAAATTTTGCGAGATAAATTTTAAAATAGTCAGAAAAATATATTCACAAAAAGCTAGGCTCTTACAGAGCACGCTTGGGAGGCTTCCAATTCAAGCTCAAGAAAGTTGCATTTCATCCCCTCCATTGCTCCTAATTTCTTTCATAAGCACCAATTTTCATTAATTATCAAGTTGCCCCTATTTAGAAAATTTTAGGTGTAACACACTAACTTTTAGCACCTCATGATCGTACCAAAAGTAAGGCATTAATAATCTAATTCCTTTTATTATCTATTTAATATTGAGCCTTTACGTGTAAATCTATAGATAGTTTTACTAAAACTTATAACTTTTCCAACAAGAACAAACAACACATATTCACATACTTACTATTAATAATACATTGTAGTATTACATACAAAAGCAATTATAGAACATACCCCTATAAATAAAACTCTAACTAACGAGGCGAGGGAAAAACAAGTTCTAACAACTCAACTCGTGAACATATTCCTTTGTGCTTTCACTGCTTCGTAATAAGCCTTCAAACCTGTAGCTGAAAGGGGTGGAAATAGGGGGTAAGAACTGGGGAGTTCTTAGTAGGGTCAGGGTGTACAGTTATGTTCATTATTCAAATCTAAAACTCATATTTTTCTTATTCAAAATTTTGCACAAAATAGCATTCCATACTTTTCACCGCTTACTAAGAAATCATTTTAATCAAAACTTACCGCTGATCCTACCAATCATGGCCTCTAGCCCAACTCAAATTAACTCGGCCTCTGTCCCAAATTAAATCAACATCAAAACTCAATTACAAAATAGAATCAATCACAAGCATAAACAATGCAAGACAAACACAATCAGAGAGCAATTACAGTAAGTACAACAAATAACAATTAGACAAAAATCATCAGATAAGCAAACCAAAATACTTAAGCATACCCGAAAAAGCAAACAAAGTATGATGCATGCTTATCCTACTGGCTTTGAGCCCACATGTCGGTTACTTTGCCAGAACCCGACACATCCGGTAGCTAACCTAGATATCGTCCTCTTGAAAACCGGTGGCCGGTACACCACCCGAACCTCACCTGGCGGGCGGTACATGATAACTTGCATCATCTACCTCTTTCTCTCATCTAAAAGGACCATAGAAATAGTGAAATCTCATTCAATTAATGCAATTTCATGAACTAAATGATGAATTCTATGGTGCATTACTTTGAAATGAGTATTTTTTGAATTTCAGGTGAAATAGCAACAAAAAAGGAAGAAAGCAAAGAGAATAAGATGGGCGTGTGTGCTACGCATGCCACTTGGTGCAAACGCCAATAATTTGAATGGGCATGGCACGCCAGCCAATGAGCATGGCACGCTAGTTAGCAAGTCCAGAGAACAAAGTGAAAGAAATTCAATGGGCGTGGCACGCCAGTTATCAGCACCAGAGGAGAGTCCATGAAGCTTTCAATGGGCGTGACACGCCAACTATAAACTCCAGAGAAGGGACAACAAGCTTTACTGTGGGCGTGGCACGCCAAGGCCAGGCATGGCATGCCAACTATAATTTCCAGAGAAGCATCCTTGAAGACCCACAAGGGGCGTGGCATGTCAGGCTGGGCGTGGCACGCCAACCCCATCATCTAATAATCAGTAGATTTTTTCGGTTTTTTACACCTAATAATCAGAATTTAAATTACAATAAAATGAAGTTTAAAACCGTCAATAAACTAGAATAACAAGAGTATATCACATCTAAATTCAATATAAATTCAACTTAATTAAACATAAAATAAAGACAAATAAAAATGTCTAGTAAAACAACAAAAATAAACACACTTTAAACCGGATCAGTCACTTTAAAACAAATAAAAACTAAACAGCCACCATGCTTAATCTGAATCCATACCAGACTCATCATCATTTTCCCCGGTTGGTGCAATTTCTACAAAAATAAAACAAAAAATCAATATAGATTATAAACATAAACATAATATAGATTATAAATTATAAACATAAACCATGAAAGGAACTACAAATTTCTTTTTTGCATACCTAATTCAAGTTTCTCAAACTCTTCAATAAGCTCCTAAAAAGCAGTTGTCATTGGAGAAGCAGGAAGCCAATTTTGTATGCAAATCAATGCCTCAACTGTCTTTGAAGTTAAAGAACTCCTATAGTTGTTAAGCACTCTTCCACCAGTGCTAAAAGCTGATTCTGAAGCAACAGTCGAGACCGGCATTGCTAAGACATCTCTAGCTATTTGGGATAAGATAGGATACTTGCTAGAATTTACCTTCCACCAATTCAATATGTCAAAAGCATTTTGATCACGAGGCTTCTCTAAACTATCCATCAAATACAAATCCACCTCATTCTTATTGATGATCTCATGAAAATGCACCTCCTTGAAAAAATCACCAGCCATGTCGCTATCAGGTACTCCCACATCTGATGCACCATCCATTGTTGCTGAAGTAAAAGATATACCCCTATTATTTGTATTCACATAGCATTCAAACATCTTGGAGAAGATCTCTTTCTTTTTTGCACCCAAAAAATCAGCATCATCCTTATCATATAGCTTTTCAAAGCTAAAGTTCACAAACTTCAACTTGTATCTAGGATCAAGAACCACAGCAATAAAAATCATCATATTGATATTTTTTTTGTTACCCCAGAACTTGTCATACTTAAGCTTCATCCTCTTAGCCATACTCCCAAGTAATGGATCTCAACTACCACAAGAAGCCTTGAACACTCGCAAGATCTTACAAAACTCATGAAAATATTGAGAAGAAGTCACATGCAAACTACCAGACATACTCTTTGTAACATCATGAAAAATTTTCAAGAATTACATAAAGTGTTTTGCATTATCCCAATCAAGATTCCTTGGAATACCACCTTGCATTAGAGCATATTCTGTATCTCTCTCCCCTAACCTCTTGAATGCCTTTTGAAACTTCAAACTACTTCCAAGGATGGTGTATGTAGAGTTCTATCTAGTGAGAACATCGAGTTGAACATTACACTTGTCTTGTATCCTAGCTTCCTTAATGAAATTTTTGAATCTATTCATGCGACTAGGGGAAGCACGCACATATCTAATAACATTTCTTATCTTGCTAATAGATTCATGCATCTCTTTCAATCCATCATTAACAATAAGATTAAGAATATGTGCACAACACTTAACATGCAAATGCTCTCCTTTCAAAGGATGTAAATTCCAATCCTCCATTCTAGTTCTTAGATAAGATATTGCAGTATCATTAGAACTAGTATTATCAACAGTAATTGTGAACACTCTAGATATCCCACACTCCAAAAGACATCTCTCAATTTTTCTACCAATTGTTTCTCCTTTGTGGTTTTTAATAAGACAAAAATTGATAATCATCTTTTGCAATTTCCAATCATGATCAATGTAATGAGCAGTGAGACACATATAATTCAAATTTTACACAGAAGTCCAACAATCAGTAGTTAAACAAACAGATTGATTTAGTTGTTTGAACACAGTTTTCAACCTATTCTTCTTACTAATATAAAGATTCCAACAATCCTTAGCAACAGTAATCCTTCCCGAAAGTGGAAATCTAGGTTGCACAATACTTATATAGAATCTGAATCCCTCCCCCTCAACAAACTTTAACGGTAGCTCATCAATAATTATCATCCTAGCAAGGGCTTTTCTACACATTTCAGCATCAAAAGTAATTGCAGTAAATACCCCTTCACCCTTTTTTTTTGTTGGAAGGTAAGGATTGTTTGACTAGGGTCTCCCAACTCCCTAGAAAATTTTTACATTGATTCAACAAATGATAACGCATATTAGTTGTACCATTTCTATGAGTGTCACATGCATATGATACACCACGCCAATTACATTTAGCCCTAGGATGTGATGGCTTGGACTTAGGATCCTTTGTAAAGTGTTCCCAAGTCCAAGATCTAGGTCTAGAAGGTTTTTTCTTACCTTCATTGGGATCATCCTTGCCATCCTCTTCATCAGTTTCCACAGTGCTTGGAGTTGGATTTGTAGGAGTTGCTCCCGAAGTTGCACCCACATTAGTTGAATCAACCTTCCTCTTTTTTGATCTTGGATGGGGCGGGGGTTTGGTAAGCACGCCGCTGTCCGTTGAAGAATGTACCACAGACTCAACATTTTCATCGTCAACTTTAGGCGTCGGTTCATTGGGCTGTTCATTGCTTGTTGGCTGCATATATATAAATATAACAATGAAAAGTTAGCATTTTAACTCATCAACAACATTAAAAGTATTGTTTCCAACAACAAATTTAGCATTCGAATTTGTGAAAAAATATTGTTTCCAAAATTTAAGCCACAACAACAAATTGTGAAACATATATATGCAACCAAATCAAGCCACAACAACAAATTGTGAAACATATTAATTATAAGTCACGTGAAAACAAAGAAAAGGCAGACATATATATGCAGCCATATAAAATCATATAAAATAAAGGCACACATATAAAATCACATGGTCCATGTGAAAACAAAGAAAAAGAACTCATATTTATTGTATCTTCATAATGGATATTATTTCAAAGAAAACTACAATTACTTCTTGAGTTTGAGTTGGCTCATAAAATGGGAAAAATCTATTTTCTGTGTTTTATTAGAAGCAAATAGATATTTTCTTTCGATTCAGATCATATAATATATATATATATATATATATATATATATATATATATAGCATAATATGGGAAAATTTTATTTTCTGTGTTTTACTAGAAGCAAATAGATATTTTCTTTCGATTCAAATTTACGGTTTGTATTGGATATACGTTTTATTTTCCTTTTAAAGTTTCAAAAGCTCTTCCTAACACTATAAATAAACCAGACACTCCAATCTTGCAACATAAATGTAAAGCATGAGGTAAGATCAATTCTAAAACTATATCTCATAATATCGTTTGATATAAAGAATAGGAACAACAAATATCAACTCCTATAACCACGTAGACACCATGTCAGCAAACAAATTAACCAAATAATTAAAGCTCTTTAGTAGAAACTAAGAAAAATTGTTAACTTTTTATTGGATAAAACAGAGACCAGGGTTTGGTAAATAAGATAAAAAGAATAGATAGTAACCCACAATTTACATCACCATACGTTGTTATCATCACTCACCAAGTACAGTTTTCAGTAAAAACAACAATAAAAATTCTGCAGAAAAAATTTCAATCAAACTCATCTTTCTAATTAAGCACAAACTAGCAACAACAATCAGAGACAATAATTTTAATCAAAGTTGTCTTCCTAATTAAGCACAAACCAATAACAACCCTCAGAAAAAAATTAAAAATCAAACTCATCTTCTTAATTAAGAAGAGACTAGCAACAACAATAAAGGACAAATTAAATTTGATATACTATGGCAATATAATGATTTGTGAATTTAACTAATATATGTGCCTTTAATCAATTATAAAAATTTGAACATCAAATTCTAACCTCCGAAGAAGACATTGTTCAGGTGCTTTTTGCAGGAGAGGGCTCGGCGACCAGAGTGCTGCTTGGCAATTGGAGTGCTGCTCTGCTTAGGGTTTCTTACCACGACTTAGGGTTTGTTCCGACGGCTTATGACTGGACGATGGCGTGGACTAAGGACTACACGAGGACGCGAACTGGACGATTCTATTGGCTACACGACGGCGTTGCTCTTTGCTACGCCTGCGAGCCTGCGACGGAGATGAATGGACGATGCTCTCTGGCTCTCTGGCTCTTTCAGGCTCTCATTCTCTCAGGTATGGCCGCATGGAGGAGTAAGAATGGAAGATGAAAGTGAGCTGTAGGCTGTGGGTGAGTGGCTATCTGTGTGAGGACTGAGGAGTGAGGAGTGAGGGAGTGAGGGTGAGTGGGTGACTGCACGAATGAAAGGAAAAGAGAATGAGGGTATCAGCTGATCTAGGGTTTTATTCCTAGGTTAAATCAGTAAAAAGAATCACTATACAGCATCTTTTTCAGTTTGGTTCGGTTCGGTTTCTACCAAACCAATCAAAAATCGAACCGAACCGATCGGTTTAGTTCGAAAAAACAAAAAAAAAAAACCTGATTTTTTCGGTGTTTCATTCGGTTGTTGTAATTTTCGGTTCGGTTTGGTAACTTACACCCCTATTAAACGCTGCCTAGGGACCCCCTTTTGGGCGTTGGATGCCAGCCACTCCCTTGTGGGCATTGAACGCCAGGAATGGGGCTGGTGGCTGGCATTGAACGCCAGTTTTGGGCCTTCATTTCTGAAGCAAATTGTAAGAGCCAAAGTTTTTACAAATAAAATCATTTAAATGCCCAAATTAGATTTCGAAAAGTTAGGATGAAAATTTGGGATTTAAATATGATTTTTGGGCTCAGTAGATCCTTCTGAGTCAAAAATGTGTTTTCTACGAAAAACCGTGAAAAATTGCGAACCAGCGATTGAATCAGTTCAAGTCTGCCCGGTACCGCACGAAAAAAAGTGGAAACAGCCAAAAACCTTAGAAAAACATTAGAAATGAAAAACCGGGCATAAATTTTAAAGGTTTGGCCCAGCTAAAAATGCTAACGGGTTAAACCGAGCCCAAATTGAGCCCAAGTCCAACATATATAAGGGCTCATTAATGAACCCATTCATCATTAAATACACACACACAACAGAATTGAGAAGAGAGGGGGAAGAAGAAGAAAACCTCCATTGATACTATTCACTCCTCACTTCAACTTGCGATATCTCGAGCTACGGTGCTCCGATTTGCGTGCCGTCAGTAGCTACGCGTTCCTTGTGAAGAGCTCTACAAAACCCATATAAGAAACTGGTAAGAAAAATTCGAAATCTTTCCAGTTTCTCTCTTCAAAATTTTGGGTATTTAGGGCTTTTGATTAAGGGAGTTTTTGTGATTTTGGATGTTTATGTTCACTCCAATTCTTGCTTAGCATTAGATTTTGGCTATCAAAACTGTTTGAAAAGGTAAGAGACATTAAACCCTTGTGACATTATATTTAAATGGAACACTAGGTTAATTTGTGATGGTTTGTGCATATATAGTTTGATTATTGTGAGTTTGGAGCTTGTTGGTGCTTGTTGGAGTTGCATTGGTGGCTTGCTTGTGGTTGGAAGCTCATTGGGTGCTCAATTTTGAGTTTTGGTTCATATAGGGAATCAGCTAAGGTATGATTTTGGTTTCTTTTATATAGTATATAATATTCACGGACACTTAGGCTAGTGATCCATAGGATAGGATTGAATTAATTGGTTGTTGGAATTGTTGTATGATGATTTGATGATTTGGGTTGTTGATGAATTAAAATATTGATGTTGATAGTATGGTATTGAGAATTGTGATTGAAATTGATTATGATAATTGTTTGAAATGGTGGAATGGAATTTGATTAATATGTTGATTTAAAAAAATAAATGTATTGTTATGCATTTGATAATGGAAATTGATGAATACGGTTGGTGGAGGAATGATTATATTGTTATATATTTGGTATTTGAGGTTAAGGATATTGAAGGCTGAATGAAAAATTTGGTATGAATGGTAGATTGTGACACAAAGGGTGAGTTATGAGGTAAATTGGAGTTGGTATGGTTTTGGTCTGATTTTGGTTGAAATATTTTGAAAGTTGAGGTTTGAAAAAATTCTGCATAATCTATTTTCTCGCAGCAGCTTCGAACGCTTTTTGGGAACGATCTAACTACCACAATTGAATGGGATTAATTTTTCTCGAATCTTTGTGATGTGTAGAAAAAACTTGGAAAATTTTGTTAAAGTTTAACGGTTGGATTAGGAGATATAAATTTTTGAAATTTGTTACTTTAAAACTGATTTTCTGCTGCTACATAATCAAACCAGCAATGTTCCAAGCCTATATCTCCCAATCCTGACCATAATTTTGAGTGAGACCAAAAAGACATTGAGACTTGGACTATTTTCTTGTTTGTATCAAAATTTTAGACCATTATAAATTTTGTATAAGGAGTTGTGCTCATTTCAAAAATAGAGCTCTTAGCTATTTTAACAGCAAAACTAGTTTTTGAAAGTAAACTTGTAATCAGAATAACTCTCTTCAGAAAAATGATTTTTCTATGAAACTTAGTCTGATTTAAAACTCTAAGAGTCTAGTTTATTTCTGGAAAATTTCAGATACATCAAATGAAAATATGATTTTTGGTGGATTTTCTAAGAATAGGGTAGCTTGCTATTTTGGTGCAGAGATTTCAAACTTAAAATAAGTTTTTGCAAGAGAAAGTGTTTTCCTTTTTATTTTATTCAACTAAACTATTTCAACTGGGTTTGAATCTATAGGATACTTCCGTTTTGAGTTTAGAGACGGAGAATTAGGCTTGTAAGCTTCTATAACACCATTTTAAGGCTTTTGGGCTTAATTTTGAGTATGAGGATGTGAGAAAAGTCGTAGGAGAATTTTATTTGAATTTTACGTTGGAAGTTAGCAAACAAAGGTGTAGTTTTATTTTTGGTGTAGTGAGAATGGGTATGGTGGAGTGAGAAAGGAGGATGGTGCTGGAATTAAGGAACTGATGAACTATGAGTCCGGAATGGAATTGCTTATGATGAACTTGAGAAATATGTCTGTTTAAAGGTGTTAATATAAGGGATGATGGTTATGATGAGTTGAGGACTCCTAAAATGAAATGATGATCTTGATGAATGTTGAAAGTGTGCCAGACACTATATCCTTGGAATGATTTGTGATGAGTTATATGTTGGTGTTGTTTTTCCTTCTCTGCCGCAAGAGTGTGCCAGGCACTATATCCTCGGATTGAGCATGCAAGTGTGCCAGGCTCTATATCCTAGGAACAAAAGCGTGCCAGCCGCTATATCCTCGGACGTGGCAGAAAGGCAACATCCAAAAGGATGTGTAGGGTTGGCATTCATAGACCGACAAGTGATATCACAAGCCAATATGATAGACATTTATCATGTACATTTTCTATCTGTTTGTATGCTTTGCCGACTTGATATTGTTTGCCTATTTGTATAACATGTCTAATTGCTACTTGAGTTATATGCTTTACATGCTTCTACCTGTGATTTACTTGCATTGTATATAATTGTATTTTCTGTTAGGTTTTAGAAGGTTCAAAAGGTAGTGGTGATGGGATCGTACGGAGGTTAGGTTGGTGAAGGCTGTGAGATAGCGGTGTTTGGTTAGAATAGAAATCCCTTAAGATATAGTACCCAGTTTAGTTATGTTAAGATTTATATAATTATGCTTATTTGTTTTAGAATGCTTTAAGTTTGAATCATGTGATGGATATGGAGTCTAGGATTGCCTCTAGCATCCCGGGTCTTATATCTTACATCACTGGGCACTGTTACCATACTGAGAACCTCCGGTTCTCATACCATATTCCTTTTGTTGTTTTCAGATGTAGGTCGCAACCCACCTCGGTGAGTTGTCTGGTTGGTGACAAAAGCGGAGGATCCGGATATCTTTTTGAGTCTTTTTGATTTATTATGTATATGTCTCTCACTTTTGTATTTTGTTTGGCCTAGAGGCTTGTATTTGAGAGAACAAAACTTGTATAAGCGTTTTTTACTGTCTGGTTTCATGTATGGTATGTATATCGCTAGCCGGCTTAAACTCCACGAGTTGTGGCTAGTTTCTTATGATATTATATACTTATTTTTTTGTTATATTACCTTTGTTTCTTGCGCTTTAAGTTAGTAGCTTCGATAGTACGTTTTGCGCTTTTCCAAATCCTGTTTCCAAGTTATACCTTTCATCAGACTTCTAGAACTGTCGTAATCCTTGATTAACCTTTGCTTTACGACGCGAGGTAGAGCTTAGGCTAATTGGGGTGTTACACAAAGTATGGACTATTATATATTTCTGGAAAGCCCTGGATGTTAGCTTTCCATAGCCATTGAGAGCGTAGAATTTGGACTTTGGTAGCTTCGAAAAAGCTCCTTCGAGTGTACGGAGGTCAGATCTTGACAGCAACTGCAGTGCTTTCTCTGTCTCTGAATCAGATTTCTGCTCAAGCTCCTCAATTTCAACCAGAAAATACTTGAAATCACCATAAAACACACAAAATCGAAGTAGAAACCAAAAATGTGTTTTTTGCACCAAAACCTATGAAAAAATAATAATAAAACTTAAACAAAACATAGCTAAAACTATATGAAAATGGTGCCAAAAAGCGTATAAAATATTCGCTCATCGTATACCTAACTGGATCAAAACATTATAATCAGGGAGCACCTAAAATACATGTGAATATATGTATAATAAAAGACAAATAATAATTCTGACATAACAAAAAATACTAAGTTAAAGTTATAAACCAATCGAGTTTAAATTCAAGAATATATAATCCTATGGAACCCGCACAAACAATCTATTCAAATGCCATCATGATTGGAAGATTGTATTCAAAGTTATAGTTATCATACTAGCTAATATCAAAGAAGACTTGATAAGAAAAAAAATGTAATTCTTAACACAGACATAGTTACGTTCTATGTGTTTGTATGCCTAAACAGTCTTTTTCATTAATTAGGAATTATATCTAATAACAAACTACCATGAAGTTTCCAGATAAAATTATAATTATAAGATTTAACTACTAGCAAAATAACATGTACTATATGTAACATATCATCCCGGTATACTTACATACATCTCGAGCCAAATTTTTTTGGATCGGGTTCTACCCATCTCGGCGACCTTTACCCCGAAGAGAAGATAGAGCGAGCTTCTCTTGGAAATTAAAGTTCCTACCGATTCGGCTGGCTCCCACCACGTTCTCAAAGCGCGGTCATCCCACAGGGATACGCTGACACAGGAGATTGCAAGTCCTGATGCAGAAAAAATAACAAAGTTTCTGATTTTTTAAAACACTGTTACCGCACCAAGAGAGTTGTCAGCTCTTAACGCCAAACATAATCCTATTATGTATTTGATAGAAGAAATTATTTAAATATATTCAGTTGTAGTGAATTTAAAACTAGCAGTTAATCAATCGAAAATTATATCTCTAATATTTAACATGCTCATAATTAAAAATATAGTACCCGACGTCGATCTAGATATTTCATGAAGACTGAATCAATAGTCGATTCAACGGAAGGATTCAATCATATTCCAGTAGCAATAAAAACCATAATCTATAGATTTACTAAATTCAAAGAATTATGTATCCCCGATGTTAACCGTGTGAAGCAAAAGTGAGTTAAGCTACAATGTCAGACAAATTAAACCAGGAAGCCAGAGGTAGATGGTGTCGGTATCCTTTTTCCCTTGCTTTTGTTTTTGTGATGCCCATAATTTCTTTTAGATTATTAGATTGAACCATCTTTGTGAAATATTTGGAGAAGAAGACTGTTGTAGTTGGTAGGGACGGAGTTGCAATAAATTCAAATTTGATGAATAGATAAGAATTCAAACAACTTGCTCTTTGTAAAATGGATAACTATTTAATGAAACCATATAATTATAGGGTAGATAACGATTATAATTTTTTTTATATAAATCATCTTTAACGGTTCCATTTCTATCTAATCTAATGTAATACTTAGTCACCAAAAAAAAATCTAATGTAATACTTATTAATACACAATATGTTAAAGTACATAATAGTATTAATTTTTTGAAAAATAAATATCTGTTTAATAATATTTATTTATGACTGAAAATGATAATATCTTTTATTCAAGTTATACTTAAATTATAATGCAATATTCATATACGCGTTTAGTTATTTATTATTTTAATTTGTTAAAGTGTACTCTTAAAATTACCATTTTAAAAAAATTATCATTAAAACATATAAGTTAATTGTAACCAATGTTAATTTCATTCACTATTTTTATGCAATTAAATAAATCATAATATAATAAAAGAAGATTAATCATTCAATGTGTGTAAAGTGCAAAGAACCCTGCTATTAATGTATAAGCTCCTTTGCAGATACATTAAAAAACAAAAGAATAAAAATAAATGTATGAAACAAGTAAATGTTTCTGAGGAATTGACTATAAATTAATATTATTTAACGAACGGCAGATCTATTTTTTTTAATTTTCGTTACAACTTAAGGATCAATAATCTATAGAATAGTGGAATTAATTCTTTGAAGCTAATGACATGTATTATTTGTTTAAAGTTAAACAAACAAAGGTACAATAAAATAATAGATTAAACTTCTTACACATAATATACGTACATATAGGTGTATTTAAATTAATTTCTTAAGAATAAATAAAAAAAGTTTTACACATAAAAAGTAAGAATTTAAAAAATCATAATTTAATAAAGATAAATTTAAAAAATAATAAATATATATAGTAAAATTTTGAGATAATGGAATCTGATTTTTGAGTTAGGGTGATTTTTTAATTTTGGAACTTACATTATTCATGGACTGTATTGTAGTTACGTTTTTTATTTTTGCTATTGTTTATTTATCTATAACTATTTGTAATTGAACCTAATATATTTTTGAAGATTAATATAACATATTCATGTTTATACAATGAAAAAACCCAATATATCTAATAATAATTTTATGTATAAAACATAAATTTATATTTTATAAATGAGATGAAGCATAGACAATTATAAATCATTATTTCACGTTATAATTACAATTTTTTAATCGAATATTGCCAAATATTTTATAAGTATTTAGTTAACTACGTTTCATAAAAATTTGTCTCACTTCATCTAATTGGGCATAAAAAATATACTTAGTTCGGGGAATATATTTTACTCATGTACGATTGTTTTTTAATTATTTTACATATTTAACTAGACATGATAACTTTTATTTTTTTACTAGCAACTCAACGGGCACTAACATACCTGTTTAGCCATTTTTTATTTTTTTAAAAAATTAATTTTATTTTTTATTAATATATCATTCACTTTTTAAATTTATTAGATAAGTATTTTTTGTTTTAATATTAACGTGACTTTATTTATATTATATTTTATTAAAATTAAAGTTACTATAAAAAATTTTTAAAATGTTAAATTATAAAAACACATAATAAAAAATATATATATTATTAGAAATAATATAATTAAAAAAATGATAATAATATTTAGAAACATTATTTACAAATTTAACTATTTATAATAATTATTAAATTTAATTATTTATTTTTAATAGTATTTAATTTAAAATCGAGATAAAATTTATATTTAAAGGACACTCTATCTTTATGCATAATTTTAATTGATAAAAAATATTTTATTTTTTTAATTTCATATTTGGTTTTTTAAATTTTCTTTAATTTTATTATTTTTTAAAAATAATTAATTTATATTTTTATTATATTATCTTATTATATCAAACATTATTCCTTCTCTTACTATTATTCTCTATATACATACCTGTCATTATCTCATTGTCATTATTATATTATATTGTTCTCCTTTTTTATTTTTTCATATAACCATCTATTCTGTTAACTTTTATGAGTGGTTGAAATTTTGTTAAAAAAAGTAAGACATAAAGCGTTTATTTTTTTTTCAATTATCAAAATTCGATGTCAGTAATCTTAAAAAAACAATATCAAAATATATTATTTTAAACTAAAATAATACATAATTGTAAGTTTTTTAACTAATAATTATAAATGTAAGTTGTAATTTAATATAGTAACTTAGAACAGAAGACAACCATTGCTATCTATATTTGACTGCTACTATATAAGTTTTACATTTATTTTATTTTACATATTTTGAAATAATGCCATTGTGTTATAAGAATGAGATTAATTTTTATAATCTAATGGAAATTTTTTTATTATTTTGTTTGTCATTTGAATACTATCCATAAAAAAATAGTTACTTAAAGTGAAACATTATATAAAGAGAAATAAAAAAACTTTTTAGATTTATCGTTTTGGTTTATTTCTTATTAATCCTCACTTAATATACTCAAATTTAATAACTTTGATAGTGGTAAATTTTTGTAATTAGTTAAAAAAATTTAACTTTCTCTTTCTCTCTCTGTTTCTCTTTACGATTTTGGACAAACTCAATTTTATTAGTAAAAAAATTTTTAAGTTTAAAATATTTTTAACTTCTTATATAATAATTAGACTTAATAAATTATCAAAATTTAAACCTATACTCTTGAACTACTTCTTGATGATTATATAATTGGATGGAATCGTTTATATAGGAGATTTTTATATTCTAAAATTTTTAAAATAAAAAAATATAATAAAATAAATTAAAAAATATAATAAAATAAAATGATTTAAAAAATAGAATATATATATATATATATATATAGAAAAAACAATAAATTAAAACTTATTACCTGGTCCATGAGATAGAAAAATAAAGAGAAGAAAACAATCATTAAGATTGAAACAATATAAAATGTATAATACGGTTCTTATTTTACCACATTTAAATATTTTATGTTTATCTAATAATCAATAAAAAATAATTATTTAATATAACATAGATTAAAAATAAAAAAGAGATTAACAAAATCAATTAACAAATTTCTTATTTTAGGTCGCCGTATTATTTGAAAAATCAATTAACAAAATTTTTATATTGTTAAATTTATTGTGTTATATGTCGAACTAATAATCAATAAAAAATAATATTATCTAATATAAAATAGATTACAAATAATAAAAAACAAATTAACAACATATGTGTCAGAATTTTTTATTCTACCATTGGTAAGTGTAGATTTTTTTTTATCTTTTATATGTTAATCATGTAACAAACGAATAATATTAAATTAATTAATTTTTTTGCAATATAATTTAAAAAATTAATAAATGTCAAATCAAGTATTCTATATAATTAAATATCAAATTCAATACTCTACATAATTAATAGTTTAGATAGTTTAGGAAGTTAACATATTAATGTTTTTAAGCGAACTTTCTTGCGTCTTATATATATGCCAATCAAATAAATTGGCCAATATTCAAAACAAATATTATTGTAGTAGACAAAATTAATAATTTAATTTAATTTCGAAGTAAATATTTATGTACTCAAATATTAAATATAATACTCTACATAATCAATATTTTAGAAAATAAAAAAAATTATTACAAAGTAATTTTAAAAAAATAAATTAACAAAATATTTATGGGATTTTTTTCATTCAACTGTTAATAAGTAAAAACATATCAAAAAATAAAAACACATATCAAATAAAAAAAACATTTTCTTTCTACATCAAATTGATAAGATAAAAAAAATTATTTTTTTTTTACATTAATTTGATAAAAAAAGAGACATAGTACTATTTTTATACGTAAAAAATTTAGAATAAATTAAAAAAAGACAAAGGAACTTTACTAAGAAAATAGATTAGATAAGTAAATTAAAGAAGAAAAAAAATATAAGTAGATGTTATGTGCGTGAAAGCAACAACTGCTGTAAAATCATCCAAAATTTGCAATTGAAGACAATGGAAGATGATTGAGGCAAGGGTATTGAAGAAAAGAGAAGAATAAAAAATTAGAAACTAAACTAACATAAAATTAAACAATAAAGCATGAAGATGATAAGAAATGTGAAAATATTAATATTCATTTTCGTCCATTTTTTTATTTATGAGCAATTTGCAGACTGTCTGCATTTTTTTGGAAATATGTTAGTATAGTTATAAGAGTAACAAAATGGATTTTATTTTAGTGGGAAGTTATTGGATTTTTCAAAATAAATTTTATGATTATTTTGTCCTTATAATTTAGTTTATGAAATGATTTTTTATAAGGTTAATATAGTCCAAAAAAATTAAACACTAAAGTTATAATTAATTTTTTGTATTGGCTTTATATATTGCTATAGATATATATTTCATTAAAATCATTATGGTGTCTAATTCTCTTAGAAAATTAAAAAAACGTAATTGAAATATTATACAGCAGGCACATGGTATTTTAAATGGTTTTTTAGTCTAAGCAATATCTACCTAAAAAGGCATTTGATTAAAATCGATAATAGTAAGAAGAAAAAAAAATAGTCACAATTTATCTTATTTAAGATTTATTAATTATCATAATAATTAATAAATATTATATAAGATAAGTTTTGGTTATTATTTATTTATTTTTTTTAGTTATCAAATATTTTTGTTTATTTAACAAGGTACGAATCGTAAAAGTGATTCTAACGTGGTACTAAGGAGTGCTAATAAAAAATGTTTTAAAGGTTACCATTTAAAAACAATTATTAACCGAATTATATATCAATATATATAAAAAAAATTAATCACTTAATTTTTTTGTATATTGTGATAATGCAATTCGTTTCAATTAAAATATATGAATCTCTTTTTTAAATAAATTTTAGATAAATATCTTTAAAAATATTAAGCATATCAACGGCGAGTAACGTGGACTATATAATAGGGTCTATTAATATAAAAAAAATACCACTTCGTTAATTTTTTCTCTGTGACTAAAATATAAGAATTTTTTATTTCAATTTTTAATTATTTGGTCTATACCAAGGTTCTGAAAACCGAACCGGTCATCGAATTGCTCTAGATACTGGTTCACTGGTTTATAGGTTCAACCGGTTTGATCGTGGTTGAACCGTAAAAATCATTTTATAATAAAATAATAATTAAAATATAAATAAGCACATGAAAATATAATTATAGTGTAATCTAAACTTTAAAATATCATTCAAATTAAAGTGATTCTGAAAGTGCTTCTAGAGGAGGTCATGGAGATTCCAGTTTCCAAAGCTTGGCTGACAAATCTATAACCCGCTTCTACTTTGAATTCTCGGCTTCATGGCCACGCACTCCAAGTTGGATCTCATTTTTTGGGAGTGATACATTCTACTCAAGTTTTGCACGTATTTTCAAGCTGCTTGTACAAGAATGCAGCATGCCAATTGTAGTGGCGCTAAAAGGCGCTGTAGATGAGTTTACAACTGCCAAGGAGAGGTCTAAACAATGTGTAGCTGCTGAAGTATTGGCGGGTGTGTTACACTCTGATGTTGATGGTCTATTGGGAGAGTGGGAAAGCTGGCTCATGCCTCAGTTGAAGAATATCATTCTAGCACAATCTGTTGAATCAGTTCCTGAATGGGCCACTTGCATACGGTATGCAGTTACTGGCAAAGGGAAATATGGAACAAGAGTTCCTCTGCTGAGGCAGAAAATTCTTGATGCTTTGATGACACCTTTACCTCCAACAGTAGCTACCACTGTAACAGCCAAGCGATATGCTTTTTTGGCAGCTGCGCTGATAGAAATATCCCCACAGAAAATGCCAGTTGCTGAAATCCAACATCTCAGGTAGGTCTTGGTTGATGCTTTCTTCCATACTTAAATATTACCAGCAATCCAACCCAATAATGTCAACTCTCAAGTTCACAATAAATGAACAAACAACATCCAAATTCCAAAATCAGAGTATACAAACAAGTACAACATCTAAGGTTCAATAAAATTCTTTGTTCACAAAATCAGAATTCAGTTCATCAGAGTTCAGTTCATCAGAATCAATGAAATCACAAAATCAGTTCATAACAGTTTCAGAGAGTAGAGACTCAGAGTTCAGTTAATCAGAGTTCAGTTCATCAGAATCAATGAAATCACAAAATCAGTTCATAACAGTTTCAGAGAGTAGAGACTCAGAGTTCAGTTAATCAGAGTTCAGTTCATCAGAATCAATGAAATCCCAAAATTATTTCATAACAGTTTCAGAGAGTAGAGACTCAGAGTTCAATTCATCAGAGCACAGTTCATCAGAATCAATGAAATCAAAAAATAAATTCATAACAGTTTCAGAGAGTAGAGACTCAGAGTTCAGTTCATCAGAGCACAGTTCATCAGAATCAATGAAATCAAAAAATAAATTCATAACAGTTTACTCAGAGTTCAGTTCATCAGAATCAATGAAATCAAAAAATAAATTCATAACAGTTTACTCAGAGTTCAGTTCATCAGAGCACAGTTCATCAGAATCAATGAAATCAAAAAAATAAATTCATAACAGTTTACTCAGAGTTCAGTTCATCAGAGCACAGTTCATCAGAATCAATGAAATCAGAGCACAGTTTCATCAGAATCGGATTGCATCACAAAATCATGTTCATAACTAAATTAAAAATTACCTGGAAATGAGGGAGCTGACGGCGGGAAGCTGGTGAGGGCGTGACCGTGCTGAAGGCTGGAGTTGAGGGCGTGAGTGCGACGGCGCCAGGGATCTGCGGGGGCGACGCTGGTGAGGGCGTGACCGTGCTGAAGGCTGGAGTTGAGGGCGTGAGTGCGACGGCGGTGGGTGCGTTGAGGGCCTCCTGGAGTCGTGGGTGACTGGGTGGTGTTCTATTCTTTGGGAGGCTGGAGTTGAGAACTGAGAAGGTGGAGGTGGAGGAACGAGGAAGTGGAGGCTGCGACGAAGGAGAAAACTCAGAAAAGGGAATTAGGGTTCCCTCAGCAGCACAAAACGGTGGCGTTTTGCTGCAGTATTAAAAAACTGGCCGGGTCCCGATTCGGTTCGACCGACCGATAACCGGCCGGTTCATCGGTTCAAGTCCGGTTTTTAAATACTGCGATTTTTCTCATTACCCGAACCGCTACAGCAACCGGTTCACGGTTCGATCAGTTCGACCGGCCGGTTCGAACCGGTTTTCAGAACATTGGTCTATACAAGCGGGAATAAAACAGTCCTATATACTGTACAAATAAATTTTATATACTATAAATAAATACTTTTTAATTTTAGTTTTTACATAAACTTTGGATAAATACCTATAAAAATACTTATTATGGTTTATACAAGCGGAAATAAAAGTCATATAAACTGTACAAATAATTAATATATTTAAAATATTTAAAAGCTAAAAAGAATAATTTTTAGTATCCACACATAAGTATCAATAAATTTTTATGATAAATCAATATTTAGTTCACGCGTAACTCGAGTATTCCCCTAGTTTATGATATAATTGACTATAAATCACCAATAGTTTTTATTTATTAAAGAAAAAAAAAACCCTAAGCTTATAATGTGCTGAATAATAAGGTTATCTTATATTCGTTATTCAATCCAAGACAATTAGCAAACTGGTCCCAAGGTATTGCTCTCTAATAGCTTTGTTCATGCATATATTATAGCATTAGTGATGCACTCTATTATGTCCCTTACATGAAGAACAACAAATTTCATTCAAGAGATTAAGGCTATGTATTTTGGTAGAAAAGAATATACAATGAGCAAATGCAGCAGTGTAGCCACACAAAAAGGGAAAAAAAAGTATCATATTGGTTACATTACATATTTAAAAAGCATGTAGTTTTTCCAAATAAAAACTTCAAATGAGTACTCTCAAAAATATGAGAAAGGCATGTTCTGAAAGACACATAAGAAGACATATGCTCTTAGTTGAAATGATGATAGAGGAGCAAGGGTTTAATTAATGTGTTCATAATCTTGGTGTGTAGCGCGGCTGAGTGCGAGGGGTGTCCCAGTCTGCGACGATGTGGTCGCGAGTGATTTCCTTCAGTGAGCGGCAACCACTCAAGGCCATGGTTAGTTCAAACTCCTCACGCAGCATTTGAAGCACTTTTCTCACTCCAGCTTCTCCTTCAGCAGCCAAGGAGAACACCACAGGGCGTCCAATCTAACATAACATCAAAGTTTGCATATCAAGTAACGTTAAATAATCATACTTGAACATAAGTCACTCTCTGTATATGTAGGAATTCAACTGCATTACTATGGATTTAACTGTTAACTCATTCTTTTATAAGATAGTGTTGATTTATTTGTTTTTATTTTGCTATTTTTTAATTATGGTCAGAATAATGAAATAATTTTATATATAATAAGTATGCAATTATTAATGTTACATGCATGTAATTACATATGTTAAGTTTAGTTTACATAATTTATCGATCCTTATTCTTGGTATCATTAAAAATTGATATTTTTATATATTTGATTTGACGAATTTTCCAACCCATGTTTCCAAATTCTATCTAATAAATATGTTGACTAGTTTAGTTGTAAGAAAAATAACCTACTACAAACTTAATTAAAGAAATTTAATTTTATTTCTAATAATGTTTAACGTTAGATTGGATTTGTATAGCTCTTACTCAAATAACATAGTCTCTCTATATTCACTTAAAAATTGCGAGTTTAAGTCTCCTCATCTTTGTTTAAAAAAAAAAAAGAATTTTTGTAGTTTAAACTTTAAAGTGAAAGATTATGTTTTTAATTGATTGGATTGCATTAATAAAATAGAATTGAAGTATAAAATTTACTTTTGAAAGAAATTAAATCAAGTGAACTCCAAAAATAATGTTGAAACCCTCATGAAATAGGGAATGATGGGTTAACTCGTCTTGGAACAACACTACTGAAAAACAGAGTAAGACCAATAGCATGTGCTATTCTAATGCAGTATACTGTTGACTTAAAAACAGAGTAAAAGCAAGTATTCAATCTTGGGAAGAGTTTAAGATATACTCACAAATATGCCAGAGGCACCAAGTGCCAATGCCTTGAAGACATCAGTGCCACGGCGCACACCACCATCCAAGAACACTGGAACACGCCCTTGAGCAGCTTTAACAACCTAAGCAGTTTTCACAACACAATTCACAATTCTATCCTTCCCATGCTTTTCTACAATATTTTTAACTTAGAAAATGTTCTCTAAATATTAAGTGTACCTCTTCCAAGGCAGAGATAGTGGCAGGGACATAGTCAAGTTGGCGTGCACCATGGTTGGACACTATTATTCCAGCTGCACCACTTTGTACTGCTATCCTTGCTGCCAAATTTAACATTAATTAAAGTATTAATCTTAAAATCTTCTTCATAGAGGGACAATTTGGATAGAATAAAACAATGAATTAGTTCTAAATATCTTTTGGAAATTGATAATGTCACTACAAATATGATTTTTTACAATGTATGTTTTCATGAAATTGTAGAAAAAAGAAGTAGCAATATCCATTCTTTATCTGTTGAGTCATCACTTTAGTCCATAATCTTTGTTTATTAGTCATTAGCCTCTAAACTGTTAAACTATAAGACAAATTAACTCCCTAAACTTGTAAAAGAAAATATTTTAGAATCTATTCAAAAGTCAAAACTATCAAAACAAAATGATTACTCAAAAAAAAAAAAGTTAGGAGAATTTGAGGCTTTCCTCGGATGAATAGATATGAATTAAGTATTTATTATTATTGAATTTGGTTTTCCTTACTGTCCTCAGCAGTCAGAACACCCTTAACCAGAATTGGTAGCTTGGTGATTGTCTGAAGCCACTTGACATCCTGCACAATTTACAAACATTACTTAGATATATGGGAGCCGCAATTTGTGCTGAACCAAGCTTCTCTAAAACAAAGACAGAAAAAATGAAAAGAAAAAATGTACCTTCCAGCTGAGAGTACGATCAATTTGTCCAGCAACATATGAAGCAAGTCCAGAATCATCAGCCTGGAATTAAAAGGACCAAGGTAAACAACTTATAACAATAAAAGAAAGTAAAATCAAACAATTTTATAAAAACTTCTCTTACTTTGTCCATCTTTCCAAGGTCAAGACCTTCAAAGTTCTTCAATGTCAAAAATGGTGGCAATGTGAATCTGTTAAGACACAAATTTATTGTCATAAGCATTTTTCCAATTTTACGTTTTCTTTTAAAAAATCCTGAAAACAAACGAAAGATTTTGTTGTTACCTGTTCTTGATATCGGCTTCTCTGCGACCGAGCCTTGGGGTGTCAACAGTGAGGGCAATAGCCTTGAATCCGGCCCTTTCGGCCCTTCTCACCAGCTGAGCAACCACATTCCTGTCCTTGTACACCTGAACAAAATGGTGAAAGGCAAATAAGATCATCACAAGCATTTGAATGGAACTGAAAGGAAGTTTTTGAAGCTTACATAGAGCTGGAAAAAGCGAATTCCTGGTCCGGTTGAAGCAACCTCTTCAACACTTGAAGTAGCCCAGGATGACAGAGTCTGAAACAATCACAATACTTATTATATTGTATAAATAGAGAACATAAATCCTTAAAATGTCAAAGCTCATTAGGCACAAATATGTCACAGCTCACAAGCATGTATAATATTTTGAGTGATCATGAATGTAATTTTGTGTATTTAGTGAAAAATTGGTGATTAACAACAACAATGCTTCTAGTTCAAGGTCTCTAATGATGTGGAATATAAACATAAAAAAAAGGAGATTTTTACCATGATAGTTCCAGCGGCTGATGCAGCTCTTGCTGTTGCATATTCTCCTGCAAATATGAAGGGAAAAAGTATCATCCAACTTATTCAAAACCTAAAGAAAAGCGATGTTTGCACTATTTTGTGTGCACGCATCTTTTATATATGTATATATTTTTAATCTTCTCTCGATCTTACTTCTTATTAATCAATTTCAATACCAAAACTAAAAGATGTACAAAAAAATGTACAGAAGTATTCTCTAGAACCAAAAGGTAGTGGATCAAGTAATGATCCAATATTTGTTTCTAAATCTAACAAGTATCAGACTCAAATAAATAATAAGTTTTAGCTAGTCATGCAAAATTGCAAATGATTCAAGCTTTTTCATGATTAGTTTTTCTACGGTGAGCAAACTACCAAAAGTTCTTTGCAAATAATTTATTTGTCGACAAAAATACTTTCAAAAAATAAAAACGACAAACATGTTTTTAAAAAAATTAAAAGGTAAGACAAGTATCTCAAGATAAAGTGAATATAAAAACAAATTTACATTCTATGGAATACTTTTGTCATGCTTTAAAGTTTTTTAAAAATATTTTTGCTTTTAAATCGGAGTTATGTTTGTAGTTAACTAAATCTTTAGGAGTATTTTTTTCTAGAATATATCATTTAATAATATGCATAACTAATTCTATTGTAAGGATTTCTCTTGGACTAACTAGAATTGTAACTCTGCCGAAATTCTAAATCAATCAATAAATTAGTAGAAATTAAGGGATTATTATCTTCTTTTAGTTTTGTCTTGCACTCATAATTGTATAATACCAACCTTATAAAAAGCTTTCAATTTCAGTGTTTATTTCCGTACATAAATGAAAGTGCCAGTAATCATACTCAGATACTCTATCAAGTACCATGAATGCATGAATGTGACATAATCTATATGCTCTCTCTTAATGCTGTCTCACTCTCGTGAAAATAGTATTCTCTCTTAATGTTTTATAAGACAATTAAATATATCACCATATTTGATTGTTTTACGAAGATCTAATTTTTCCTTCCAATTAAAATCATTTTCGAAAAACAGACAACAATAGCACAAACACAATTACTGTTTTCTTTTTTTTTTTTTTTTTCATCACAAGATTCTAAAAACTCAAATCAAACGCATAATTCCAGTTTTTTAACCAAAACCGATACTCATTACTTTGTCGACAGAGAGTATGTGTTAACTCGATGTAAAAGACAAAAATGTGTACAAATAACACAAGTCAAAAGACAATTATACCCTCAGGATGAGCCATTTTCTGCATGGCTGTTGGGGCAATCATGATTGGCATGGAAATTTTGAAGCCCAGAACGGTGGTTGACATGTCTATCTTGCTCACATCAATAAGAATACGTGGCCGGAACCTGCATGTTTTTGTCAATCATATATTATATTATTTTTCAGGACATTTAAGTTTTCATTCCTTAGAAATAAAATATATATATATCAAGGGACCACACAATAAAATCAACATAATTTTTTTCAAACAAATAAAAAAATAAAGAGAAAAAATTAAGAAAAGTTGTTACAAAATTCTTGAAAATGCATTTCTGTTTTCTTGGAGAGTCCACTGGTCTTCTGCACCAGATGCATAGTAATCAAACACCATCTTTGGCAATTTCTGCTTTGCAATTGCCTCATACTCACTGACATTGGTTATCTCCATTTTTCAGACTTTTCTTGAATCTTCCTTCAGTAATCCTACAAGATTATCAGATGCCAATGTTTGCATTAAAAGAATACACTAAATTACCAATCCGTATAAAATATATATTAAATATAAAATATATATTAAAAATAAATTAAACAATACATGTATTTATATATAAACATACATAACTAATTCGATAGCTAATTTTTTGTGCGTATAATATTTTTGATATTTTTTAGTGTCAACATTTATAAACAGTGATTTGTTTTTAAAAGAAAAGTGGTTCAAATGGAAAGTAAAACTCTAAAACAAAATAGCAGCAGTAAAATTGTAAACCCGGTTGAACCCAGGACTATAGTCTATACTATTAAACCATACATATCCGGTTTAATATTCAGTCTGATTTTTATTGTTTACAACGTTTTGCAGAAGAAATTAAATCAAATGTTACATATATACATGTCTTCTTCGTTTAAAGGATGAAAAGAACACTGCAAAATCAAAACTTCATGCTATAGCCTTGCTCTAATAAATTAACATCCCTTTCCTCTCTAATCATTACATGGCTGAATTTTTCTTCTTAAAAATCGCGAAAACAAACTGAGCCAATAAGTTTTCTTCACCAGCAAACTCCCACATCAATTTAAAATTGAAGCATACATACATCATATATAATAAAAAGAAATAAAGGACAAAAGCGACACTTAAAAAAGCCATGCATACACAGAAACATTACTCTTCAATGATCTTTACCTATAATAATAAAGTATATATATGATTATATGTTGTTAGAAAATTAAAGAAGCATGGTTAAATTCAAAGGCCAACGTGATGGTACTATATATATATATATATATATATATATATATAGCTAGGCAAGTAGTAATAATAAATAATAAAAAGAATAAACTATATAATTATTGGAGTGTGGGAACAAAAATCAGACCTTGGTTTTGGGAAACTATGCAGCAGTGTGCATGGAGATAGAAAAGGAACCAGTGAAGATAGAGGAAGATAATAAAACTGAACAACACACTATAAAGTGTTGAAATAATAGCTATAGTAGATAGATACGATATGTAGCATGGTGACAAAGCGTGGTGTGGGCCACAAACTTGTTATCAATAATAATATCGTGATATATTTTGTGTATAATATGAAATATAAGGGATCGAGTTAGAATTTTTATTTCTATTTTTTTTCAAGTGGATGAGCTTTTGGAGGTGAGGATTATTTTGGAGCCCAAGAATCTAATCAAGAAAGTGAGGTGCCTATCAGCCACAAACAATTTGTGTGTTTCACAGCCCCCCTTCTACATTATCATCACTCTCTTAATATGACAAAGGATATCCATAAACAAAATTAATATGAAGGAAAAATAATTTATTAATTTGAGAGTTTCAGCGAGCAGTGCATCTATCTCTTGAAAATTGTTATTTTGCCTTTTGTATGATGCATAGTGATACAAGTGGATTGGCCAAAACTATACTATACACAATAATCCGGTTCTTTGCTTATAATAATAATTATTATATACTGGTCGTAAAAGGTTATTGAGCACTAGTAATTTTAATAATAGATGTAAATTAATTCAATATTTATCGAGGTTTAATTAATTTGATCAAACTAACCCACTTTTTAATAAATGTCGAATAAATTTTGATATGTCAGAGTTAGAATGATGAGCCCTCAAATCTTTTAAGATAATATATATATATATATATATATATATATATATATATATATATATATATATATATATATATATATTATAGAAATGTGACTCTTATGATAATATTTTAGGAAGGTGAACAAGTTCTTATAATAATTAAATCTAACTAAATTGATCTCATAATTTATTAGTCAAACAAAAACAAATAAACAATTCAGAAAGATGTGTTTTTCCTTTTTTTTGTTCTTTTACTTTGGCTCTTTCTTTTCTTTTTGCTTTTTCTTATATTCAATTTGCAATTTTTTCTCTACTTTTTGTTGTTCTTTTTTTAAAAGAAAAAAATAAAATAAAAGAAGAAGGAGAAAGAAATTGAAAAAAGTATATAAATTATGCGTTTTTGTTTACAAATTCTGTATTTTTCTTTAATTTTTTTGTTTATCATCGATAAAAAATAAAACAAAAAGATACGGAATTTATATATTTTTAACCACAAAATTCTGTATTTTTTTAAGAAATTTATGTATTTTTTTCAAATATTTTTTATAAAAAATTTGTGCCTAGAATTAAAAATAAAAAAACATAAAAATTTATGAAATTATATACAAAAATTTGTAAAGATGAACACAAGATAAATATATAAACAAAATAAAAGGAAGCGCAAAAATTTTTAACTATAAATATAGAAATTTTTGCTACACAAACACATAAATTTCTATATTTTTTAAACTCTAAAACATTTATTGACGAGGGCTATATACCGATTTAAAAAATTTTAAATCGTAAAGTAAAAGTTTGTTATAGATATTATTCTAAATTGAAATTTAACATTTTCAAAGTTTAGTTAAATGATGTCACAAAGATTCAAAATAATAATTAAGAGTTTAATATCGGATCGTTCTTCATTATTAAAATTATAGTGTAGTACATGATCATTGGTTATGAAAAGTTCGGAAGTTTAATTGTAATTGACGGAAATTTAAATAGCAAGTTAAAAGCACAGTTAAAAATCAAATGACAACGAGATTAAACTAAAAGTAATCGAGACAATTAACTAGAGGAGAAAAAAAATTCAAGTTCTAAAAGATTTTGATAAGGATTGAGAATTTAAGATCACTATCTTTGTCACTAACCACAATATAATAATTACAAAGAGCAAATCCAATCCGTCAACCTCTACAAATTGGGAAAGTTTAATTAATTCTAATTTACAAGTCCTGACCAACATGCTCATTGAAATTAGTAAATATTAGCTTTAGTAAAAACAAGATTAATTAACACTTCTAAATTATCAATTAACTTAGATATTATTAATAATTCAAGTCTACCTAAATTTCTAACCCAAGACAATGATAATGAAAATATATTTTATAATTAAGTGGGACATTTCATCAAACAATGAAAATATACAAACAAAAAGCACCATAAATTACAATAATAATAAAATCTACAATTATTCAATTCAGAAAAACAACAATAATATTTTAAATAAACAAGAATAAAATATAAAACATCAAATTTATTAAAAGTAAATAAAAATTTAATAAGAGTTCATAAACTAAAATGACATAATAAAAAAACTCACAAGAGAATTATCACAAAAGTAAAGTTGTACAACAAAAAAATATAAAACAAAGTAAACCAAAACAAAATTAGAAATTAAAACTAAAGAGAAATTAATAAAAAATTTTAGAAATTCTAGAAAGAAGTTAGACACTCTCTCTCTCCCTCCCTCTCTCTCTCTACCTTAAGATATTGTAAAAATGAGTGTATGTTTTATTATGTTTTGATTCCCTTACTTTCATGCTTCCTTCAAATACATCATAAATGGACTAAATTGGGCTGAAATGATCCTCAAATTGTGAGTCATCATGTGCCTTTTTAACTGAGGCACGAGATGAATATGATGCGCATGCATCTCATGCGTTTACATGCATGATGTATATACTCTCTGCAGCTTTGCCAATTTATTTTTTGATGAAATCTCAATTATTGCATGCTTTTCTTTCATTTTTTAAGCCATTACTGGCTCTTAAATCTTAAACAATTTAAACAAATATATCAAAATATTACATGAATTAAAAGTGAAATTAATTTGACAATTCTAAAAAAGTTTAAAAAACATATTTTAGTCAATTAAACACAATACAAAAAAATTTTACAAATATGCATTTACAAAAAATATTATAAATTAAGTTGATAAATTTCACTTATTTCAATTTAAAAATCATTATAAAATATAGATTTATCATCTATCATCAAACTCATAATTCACCTTATTGATCAAACCCAACAAAACTTCCAATCAAACATTGACAAACCTACAAATTAAATCCTAAAATATTTTTTAACAAAATTCTGAATAATCAAATTCCAACTGAGCCCTAAATTAAAACTCAATAAACTCAAAAAATAAAAAATTCTAACATACCCAAAAAAATTTATATCTTTACAAAACCTACCAACAAACTCATAATTCACATTATTAATGAAAGTCAACTAAAATCTTTATCAAAAGCCGTGATTCACATTACTGATGAAACCTAACTAAACAACAAATCAAATTCTAGTAAATTCAAAAATCAAACACTAACAAATTCGCAAATCATTCGCTAAGAAACCTTAATCAAATTCATAATTTGCACAATGATACATAATAACAATATTACTTGATTTTCTATTGGCAATAAATTAACTGATGATAATTTTACAAAAAAAATTTTATAGTAAAATTGAATGGGAGAAAATAAATTATGGGATGAACTGAAATGGTATATGAAAAATTTATAATGGTTTAATTGAAAGGATAAAAAAAAGGTGAAAAAAAGAGATAAAAAATGGCAAACAAGCACAACAATGTTGCGTTGAATTTGAAAATTTAAAATTGAACATTGATAGAAATTTAAGAAAGCAGGGATGGGTTGGATGTCTCCTATTATTAAGCAAGTATATATATATATATATATATATATATATATATATATATATATATATATATATATATATATTTTAAAATAATTAAAATATGTAATCTCAAAAAATTAATAAATAATTAATTAATAAATTAATTATTATTTAAAAAAATTAAAAAATAAAACTTGATAAGTTAGAAGAGTAAAAATATTTAAAATATGAATTTCGACACTAATTTTAAAGAATTTGGTCCAAATCTGAGCCAACGGATCGAATCGGTTAGACCCAACGTCCAATATATAAGGCCATAATACAGCCTCCTTCTTCTCCAACAAAAGGAATCACGCTGAATGAAACGGGGACTCAACAGCACCAAATCCTTGGTCCAAAAAAATTCAATTTCACGTAACTTTCAATCCGAAGTTTCGATTGACGAGCTGTTAGTGGCCATGCGTTCGTCTTGGAATTTTCTACAAAATCCATTGAACACTTTGGTAAGAAAATCGTATTTTTTCACACAGCCTTTCCTTTTTTAGTTTCAAAAATCTTAGATTTTAGTATTGAGAAATTGAATGATTTTGATGGTTTAGGTAAACTCTAGCTGTAATTCATTGCCCAATTGTCTGTGGATAACGGTAAGAAACTCAAAACCTTGTGAATTCTTTAATTATATGAAGTTAAGTATTAAATTTGTGAATATGTATGCAATGATGTGAAATTAGGTGGTATATATATGAATGGGAACCAAATTGATGATGTTGGAGGCTTGAGTTTGAGTATTGAGAGCTGAAAAATTCATTTGGTGGAGGATTGTGGCTTGTAAATTGAGGCATTTTGAGGTGCTTTGGCTTAGGGAGGAATCAGACAAAGTATAATTTTGGTTTCTCGTAGTTAATATTTAATGTCACGTGAAAATTTAGGCTAATTGACTTAGGATAAGTTGAACAATGAGAATGGTTGATGTTTAGTGATCATTGATGAAATTGTTGATTGAATTTGTATGTTGTCATGTTGTGATATGCGAATGATGTATGATGATTGAATGAGTTGTGTATGTTGGAGTATGTTTTGATGAATATAAAATGTTGTTAATTTGTTGATGTTGACGAGGCTTGGTGATAGTTATGAGTGGTGGATTGTGAAATGAATTGAGTAAATAGGTGTGGGGTGATTGAGTAAGGTTGGAGAGATAATTGGGATTGATTATGGTTATAGTTGAATTGATTTTGATTGAGAATTTTGGAAAACTAGAGTTTTATTTGGAAACTTTTTTTTAAAAAGTTGATTTTTGACCAATTTTGGTGGGCCATAACTTAGCTTTCAGACTCTCAAATTTTGTAAAACTTGTTTTGAATTAAAATTAGGTCCGTGAAGTTTATAATGTTCAAAGAACAGATAAAAAATAATTTTTAACAAAAATGTTATACACGTTTGAAGTTTGGTGTGTAAAACTCATTTCTACAACTTAGCAGTTTTTTCTAAAGATTTTGATGTATGCGTACGCGGAAGATCTCATGCATACGCGAGGATTGGGCTCTGCCCAACACTCTCGCGTACGTAGAAGGTGCATGCATATGCGAATATGCAAATTTTAACATTCATACGTATGCATGACACCCTTATTTTGCAAAAATTATATTTTTTAGTTTTTAACCTTTCCTTTAGCATTTCCATTCTTTGTAACACTTGTCTAAGACCCCAAATTAGTGTTTAGACTTTGGGATGAGTGAGGGTGTATTGGGTGAAATAAAAGGGATATTTTTCTGTTATAAATTTAGAGCCGGTGTAATAGAGGGTAGAGGAGTTTGGAATGAGAAATGAGAACGAATTATTTTGAGTGAGAATAATGAAGATGGTTATGATAATGAGGGTTAACAATGATTGATTTCGAACATGATTTTGAATCAAGCGAAACATATTTGATGATGAGATAGAACTTGATTTGAAAATGTGCATGGGGATCGTGGTTATTTACCGCCCACAGGTTTGTTGTTTTCCAATTGAAAATGTCTGTGAGATCATGATAGTGTACCACTCATAGATGGTGGGGATTGTGGTTATTTACTGCCCACATGTGTGTATTTTCCAATTGAAAATCTTGCAAGGATCGTGGTGGTATACCGCTCGCAATGGTGAGGATCGTGGTGGCGTACCGCCTACCAGTTTTCAAGAGGACGATATTAGGGTTAGCTACCGGATGTGTCAGGTTCTGACAAAGTAACCGACACATGAGCTCATGGCCAATATGATAGGCATACATCATATACATTTGTATGTTTTGTTTAAGGGTGCATTGTCTTGGTTTGCGTAACTGCTTAACTATGCTCATCTGCTACTTGCTCTACTTGCTGTACCTGTACTTCTACCTGTGTTTTCTTTACTTGTCTTGTATGTCTTTGCAACTGAGAGATCCCTCATACTGGCAGAGTGAAGCTGAGGGTAGTTCCACCGGAGTTTCGGAGGATTGGAGGAGGTAGATGGGGAAGTATTGAGTAAAGATAGATTTAGAACTTAAATACCTTAGATAATTTATCTAATTTCTATTTTTGTATATTCTTTTAAGTTTAATTCTGAGTGTCAGGATTCTAGAAATGCCTATGTCTTTTTCGGAACATTATATATTACCTATGTTGGTCTATGATCCCTTTTTATTGATTCCTAATTTGAGTGTTCTTTTTTTTTCACGTACTTTCTTCTTCTTGTAGAATTTTTTACTTGGCAGGATAATTCCTTCCTTCTTATGTTATCATTATTACTTCAAATGGTTCACAAATCCGGGTTAGCTACCAAATATGTTGGGTTCTGATAAGTAATCGACACATAAGCTCATGACCAGTAGGACAGGTATACATCATATGCATTTTTATGTTTTGTTTAAGTGTGCATTATCTTGGTTTGCCTAAATGCTTAACTATGCTTATCTGCTACTTGCTCTATTTGCTGTACCTGTACTTCTACATGTGTTTTCTTTACTTGTCTTGTATGTCTTTGCAATTGAGAGATCCCTCATGCTAGCGAAGGTGATGATGAGGGTAGTTCCACTAGGGTTTCGGAGGATTGGAGGAGGTAGATGGGGAAGTATTGAGTAAAGATAGATTTAGAACTTGGATATCTTAGATAATTTACCTAATTTTTGTTTTCATATATTCCTTTAAGTTTAATTCTGAGTGTCGGAGTTCTAGGAATGCCTATGCCTTTTTCAGGACCTTATATATTACTTATGTTGGCACCATTACCATGTTGAGAACCCCCAGTTCTCATTCCATACATATATTGTTGTTTTCAGATGCAGATTGAGAGGCACCTCGCTGAGCGTCTGGATTTCCTGTGGAAGCGAAGTTTGGAGTTTTGGGATGCTATATTTTTGTCTTTGTGCTATGTATATATGTATATAGAATCTCCTCTGTATGTATTTATGTTTATCTCTCTTAGAGGTTGACTTGGAAAAATAGGTTGTCAGTTTTCTGTTTTGGGATATTTTAGGTTATATATTTGTATGTATGTATGTATGTATGTATGTATGTATGTATATTCTGGGATATTTTGGGATATTTTGGGTTATATATGTATGTATATATGTATGTATGTATGTATATTCTGGCCGGTCTTAGCTTCGCAGGTCGAGTCTGGAGCTTGATATTTGTATCTGTTGGAATTTTGTTCTATATATGTATAGTTTATCCTTCCTTGCAATCTTGTATATCCGTTTTACGCTTATCTGTACGAATGTGATGCAACTTCTATTATGCTTTTGTTTAGTTTCTTTTTCAAGGTTCTTAGTTACAATTTCTTTCAACTACATTTATATATACATATCTTTTCTTTTAGAGGACGTAACGCCTCGCCACCTCTAATTTACATCCTAGGCATAAAGTTCTGTGTGGGAAGGTGTTACAAAATAAATAGTTAATTAATAATGGTGTCAATAATATTTGTCATACGACTAATGATTTAGTTACTAAAAATATTTAGTCACCGAATATTTCTAAATGCCTTAATACATAATTATGTGATGCACACGGTGTATAACATTGATGGGAATTTGGCTAGAGATAATAATTCAAAGTTACAGTATTTAATTTAACATTTATCATTTTATGTATATAATGTCTATAATTACATACTTATAATTTTTGTATCTAATATTATCTAATTATTCAAACAATAATTAAGAAATATAAGATAAGATAATTTTATGCTATTTTAAATTATTTTTTTTATTATTTTTGAATATTTTGGTTTTTCAATTTTGTGAGTGTCACATTTTTCTATTGGATTTTTTAATTAAAGACCCCTTTAATTTCTTACCGAATTATGTGAAAACCTCCAATTTCACCCATCACAAAATTCCTATGAGGATAAGAACCTGTCCCGTGAATAAATGTAAATGAGAATGGAAGTAAAGGTACTTATTTATTGGAGACCGTTAAATCCCGCGATAGTAAATTTACTAAAATGTCCTTACCTACTAAGGTGTATTATGTTATTTTATATATTAGAATTTGTTTTTATTTTATTTTTTTAGTGTGTATGTTGGATGTTTAATTGTGTATGCACTACAAGAAAAAAGATTTTTAGCGACAAACTTTTTGTGGTAATAGTGTTATTGCCACAATTTCTCTTTTTTAAAACTATTATTTAATGACAATTATATATTTACCATTAATATTATAAATTATAATGGCCATTTCAGCTATTGCCACTAAAAGAAAGCTAAAATTTAAAAAATAACAAAAAACAAAAGGATCCTAAACCGTGAAACTCAAAAACATCATTCTCTTTGCCTCGCCACTCTCCTCACACAAAACCACTCTCAGTGCCTTATTCTCAATTAGAAGTGAGAACCGCACACCAATCTTCTCCTTCTTATTCTCGATTTCGGTCTCGCTCTCGCTCTCACATTTTCATCATTACAGGTTCTTCTTCGCTCAAATCTCTTTCCAAGTTTTCATCTCAATCTTAATCGCGCTCTAAGTCCTTTTTCTCGGACAAGCTTCTGCTGATTTCGATTGAACTCAATCACGCTCTAGTAATCAGGTATGAGTTAATTCTCTCTCAATTCTGATTTTTGTGCTCCCAATTTGTGTTCTATTGTATTCTTTTCCCATATCTCTTATCAACTTTTAGTTTTATCTGAGTTAATTTTTCTCCCACGTTGGATTTCACTTTTTTTAGTTATGATTCCTATCGCATGCACTTATTACAGGTTGAACTCGTAATTCATTGATTTAGAATCAAAATTTCGAGGGTTTTCTTCGCTCAATGATGTTATCGGTTTCAGATTAAGGTAATTTGATTTTTTTGGGCGATATCATTTTCCCTTCGATATTTCAAACTTCTTTGAAATTCATCACAGTCATGGTATCCACCATTAGTGTTGAGCACATCGAGTTCATAAAGGCCCAACACATCTTGTAATGTGCATCACTGTAATTATGCCACACATTGCCATGTTCTAATTATGTTAATGAATCAATAAACTTTAAAGTTTTCACTCATTTTATGTATTAATCCAACTCAAACTTCTGTTTCTCTATTTGTTCAGTACCTTCAAATATGAAAGCCGATGCTGTTCAATTTAATTCAAAAGGAAATGGCCAAGAAAATGTGGTAATAGTTCTTCACTTAGTATTGCCATCTACTTACGCATTTATTGTTTCTCTATTTTTTGTTTCTTTTATTCATATATTGTATTTTAAATTTGCTTAATTGATTCTGCCTTCTATTAACTTTTTCCTAGCTCAAATTCACCTAGTGCTCCTCCAGTTTGCCTGTTAACTTCCTATGTTCCTTAGTTTGAAAAGTAGTAGTTATTATTCTAGTTTAGTGCTAAATTACTTGCAAAGTCTTTTATTTTTTAAGATTTTTGTTGAGTTCCTCTCAGATGAGTTATTCTATTATAGCACCTGCACTTGCATATAAAATATAGTTTTGTTCAAAACAATCAATCTTTATAATTTTCTATATATAATATTAGCTTTTGAGATAGAATAAATAACTGCTTTTGGTCTCTCCTTTTATTTTCCAACTTCATCTTTATATTTAATTTCCAAAACATAAATTTCAACCACATTAAATCAGTTTAAAATATAATTTATCATGTAAATATAACAAATAAACAACAAAGAGATGTGTGGTACAATTAAGTAATACATTTTTGTAGCCTTGAAAATTTGGAGAATAAGGAGTTGCATGCATACCATGACATTCCATTTTCTTTTATATGTAATAAATGTTAAGAGGTACAAGCATGAAATATAAAGGAGCATGAGGTTTGAAGTAAACAGATTTGAATTGCATCACAAACAAAGAAAGAAGGTAAATAAGTACCTCTACATATCAAACAATCTTTTCTTCTTTTTGTTTTCAAATAAATAATGAACGAAGCCTCTTTTGTTGCATAATCATTAGATTTGAAGATAGCATATGTTTTCCCTTCTTTAAATATTCATTTGAAGGTAAATGTTTTTTCAAAAATAATCTTCTGTCTTCTCTTTTGACATTTGTATTTTCATATAGTATTAGCAGGCTTATATGTTCTTCCTTGGAAAGTAAGCACCAGATTTTGGAAAATCTTGATTCTGTTTTGATCAGACGCTGAGCATTATCAACTGTAGATTGAAACTTTTTTTGGAAGCCAGTTTCAACAGCAACAACTTTAAATCCTTTCTGTTTCCTCAATAATCATCATCATGCTTTGTACTTCATATTTTCTTGGGGCTTGATAAATATTCTTTCAACAATAATTCAAACATTATTTGAATGCCATCAAAGAGTTTTGTTTTTGTCACCTTCTTTAAATAATAATAAGCAACTTATATTGAGTATTGATTCTGATTGTTCTATTATATGAAAGCTGACAGTTATTGGTTAAAATAGTAATCACTTTTATATAAATTTGTTTAAGTAAAATTTAACTTCTTACTTCTGTTTGTTTTTTACAGTTACTTGTTGTTTTTGGAGCGTACAAATTGGAAGACGAATATTCTTACAGCACTACTCATTCCATATTTTTTTAGCCTGCCCTCAATTATTTTTAGTGTATTTAGGTTAATATCCTGCTACAGTTCTTTCTTATTTCTTATTTTTTGTTTTTGTATTATTATTATAATATTATTATCATTTTTCTCTAATATTAAATTTCTTTTTATTTTTGGCTAATGCAGGGGAGAAATCGGAAAATGGATTGCCATTATTGCTGTTGTTCTAAGGCTTTTCCTTCCAAAACACTTTCCTGGTATATTTTTAACTTTATATCTGTAGCCTCTTATTATTGATGTATACACCAAATTTAATCCTAGTAAATCCATGATTTTTATTGTTGCATTAGTATCTTTTTAGTATGTGTTTGATTCTGATTTTATAAATTTTTTGTTTGGTAGTACCTCTGAAAATGATTCTGAATAGAAAATAAAAAGTTTTGCTTCTGTTTTTGGCCTCTTGAATTGGTTTTGAATCCTATATCAAAGTGTATTTTTTAATTCTGGATGGTGGATTTTAGCAATGAATATTTTTGGTTTGTTAACTTTTTCATGCTATACTCAGGCGCTAATTCCACAGCATCCATCACACGCTGATTCCAACAACTTATGCTAAAATTGAGCTGTCGCAATTCATATTTATGTCAGCCTTAAGGTTAGTAATAATTAACTACTCTATTTTTACCTACTCTAACAAGGAGCAAGCAGTGCGAGTGGGCCATATCCTATTTTTCTTTGCACCAATACTTCCCATTTTGACTCAAAGTGTGCTTCCCACTCTTCCTGTGTGGTGTAATGTGGGAAATACTACTTCACTCCAAGTTTGACATTTGTGCAAAATTTTAGTATCCTTTTGTTTTGTGTTAGGATGTGTTCTAAGCTCTCTGAGCCTATTGATAATGGCATTACTGAAGATAAAAATGCCACCAGGTAAAATATATCCTCCTCTGGCATTACCAAAGATGCTTTCATGTTCCACCTGCATCAAATATTACATTTCATTACATTTGGATTGGTCATAATAAAAGGAAAGAATATAATTAATTGGTACCGTGCTTGGTTGACAGGTTAGATGAGTATGGGGCCATTGCTTGTGTCTTTGAGGATATTGCCAAAAACCTCTTGAGAAAAGTCATGAATGTGAGTCCTTGGGATTATTAGAAGGTTGAGCCAAGGGTGTAGAACTTCCCATAATCCCTTTGATCTTAACTGTTTTTCAGAAACATGCACTCTATCTAGGAGTTGCACGTAAGAAACTTCTGATTGGAAGAGACTAGTAATGAAGAATCAATTCCAAATTTCAAACAATATTTTCACCTTGACTATCCTAATTTTATGTATTTGTCTTTTTTAAGATGAATCCTTCAATTCATTCACGTAGATTATTATAATATCTTAGCAGTCTTGACTCTAATATGCACAGAGATTACAAAATAAATGAAGTTTTTTTTATTTGATTTGATATTTCTTTATTTTGTTATAGGGGCTAGCAAGTTGTTTAAGAAGAATGGGATGATAGCGCTGTAAGTAGCTGTGAGTTGCGGTTCGAACAAATTGTCACTTCATTTTGATAAATATTAAGTAAATTCAAGAGAAGAAAATTGTAGCATCAAATAAGCATGAGCAAAGACCAATTTCAAAGCTAGGAGAATCGTGTCATTGTTGTCAAGGCAAAAAATAGTGCCAAGTTATCAATTATTTGAAGAGCAACCAAAGGTTTATGGTTTTGAATTATTTAGTATATTTATTATTCATGATTTTTCTTCCTCATTTACTATTAAATTTTTAGATCAATTGTTAAAATCGAAAGCTAGGCTACCGATGAGCGGATAATTTATACGCTTTTTGGCATTATTTTTATATAGGTTTTAGTATGATTTAGTTAGTTTTTAGTATATTTTTATTAGCTTTTAAGCAAAATTTATATTTCTGGACTTTACTATGAGTTTGTGTATTTTTCTGTGATTTCAGGTATTTTCTGGCTGAAATTGAGGGACCTGAGCAAAAATCTGATTCAGAGGCTGAAAAAGGACTGCTGATGCTGTTGGATTCTGACCTCCCTGCACTCGAAATGGATTTTTTGGAGCTACAGAAGTCCAAATGATGCGCTCTCAACTGCTTTGGAAAGTAGACATCCAGGGCTTTCCAGAAATATATAATAGTTCATACTTTGTCCGAGTTTAGATGATACAAACTAGCGTTCAACGCCAGCTTTCTGCCCTATTCTGGCGTTAAATGCCAGAAACAAGTTGCAAGCTAGAGTCAAACGCCAGAAACAAGTTACAAACTGGCGTTTAATTCCAAAGAAGGCCTCTACATGTGAAAGCTTCAATGCTCAGCCCAAGAACACACCAAGTGGGTCCGGAAGTGGATTTCTGCATCATTTACTTGTCTCTGTAACCCTAGTAACTAGTTTAGTATAAATAGAACTTTTTACTATTGTATTAGACATCTTGGTATCTATCTTTTGGAACATCTTTGGACCATTGTTCACGTTTTGGGAGGCTGGCCATTCGGCCATGCCTACCCTATTTTCACTTATGTATTTTCAACGGTGGAGTTTCTACACACCATAGATTAAGATGTGGAGCTCTGCTGTTCCTCGAGTATTAATGCGAAGTACTATTATTCTTCTATTCAATTCATGCTTATTCTTATTCTAAGATATTAATTCGCACACAAGAACATGATGAATGTGATGATTATGTGACACTCATCACCATTCTCACTTATGAACGCGTGATTGACAACCACTTCTGTTCTACATGAAAACAAGTTTGAATGTATATCTCTTGGGTTTCTAGTCAATGATTCACATTGACTCCCCTCTGACAATGGGCATCTGAATCCGAGATTAGAGTCTTCATGGTATATGCTAGAATCCATTGGCAGCATTCCTGAGATCCGGAAAGTCTAAACCTTATCTGTGGTATTCCGAGTAGGATCTGGGATGAGATGACTGTGACAAGTTTCAAACTCGCGACTGTAGGGCGTGGTGACAGACGCAAAAGGATAGTAAATCCTATTCCTACATGATCGAGAACCAACTGCTGATTAGCCATACGATATCTGTGCATGGTATTTTTCATCCGAGACGAGCAATCCGACAGTTGATTAGCCGTACAGAAACCGTAGAGGACAATTTTCACTGAGAGGACGGGAAGTAGCCATTGACAACGGTGACACCCAACATATAGCTTGCCAGAGAAAGGAGTATGAAGGATTGGATGAAGGCAATAGGAAAGCAGAGATTCAGAAAGAACAATGCATCTCCATACACTTATCTGAGATTTCCACCAATGAATTACATAAGTATCTCTATCTTTATTTTATATTTATTTATATTTTTAATTATCAAAACTCTATAACCATTTGAATCCACCTGACTGAGATTTACAAGATGACCATACCTTGCTTCAAACCGACAATCTCCGTGGGATCGACCCTTACTCACGTAAGGTTTATTACTTGGACGACCCAGTGCACTTGCTGGTTAGTTGTGCGAAGTTGTGAAAAAGAGTTGAGATTACAATTGTGTGTTCCAAGTTGTTGGCGCCATTGAGATCACAATTTCATGCACCAGCTACTTTTAAAGTTACAACTTTAGATCATTGCTAACATACACTCGTATTGCTATATTGATGTAACATAGTTATAGGCTAGTAGCATTTTTTGTTGTTTAGATTTGTATAATTTATTACTTTTCAAGTGAAATTTGTATATCAATATTTTAAATTTAATAAAATATTTTATTTTGTAGTAATTAATTTCAATATATTTATATTATGCACAATAATAATAATTATTAGCAAAAATAATTTTGAAATTCTAGAAAAAAGATAGTTCATTACTTCTAAGAAAATGAATATAATATAACCTAAAAATTATTAAGGTTTTAGAGGCAATAGTAATGGCAATTAAAAGTAAATAATATTACAATATTTTTAGTGGCCATATAAATTGCCAGTAAAATGGGTTTTGGCGGCAATAGTAATAGCCACTAAAAGTGAATAACATTGCAATCTTAGAATTACTTTTGATGGCCATATACATTGCCAAGAAAATGGCCGCTAAAAGTTATATATTTTTTGCGGCCATTAAAAAGGTCTTTACTGGCAAATGTTATAATTGCCGCTAAAACCTTTTAGCGACAAAGCATAAGATGGCTAATGTTTAATTGCCGGTAAATATATTAGCGACTTTTTTTATTGCCGCTAAAAGCAAAATAAATGGCTGTTAAAAGTGATTTTTTTTTAGTAGTGATGTTAGATTGTGTTAAATTATATTTAGATTATGATACATTATGTTAAATTCTATTGAATTGTATTGTATTGTATTGGATTATGTTATTGTTATTTGTTAAATTTTTCTAATTTTTTTAAAATAATATCTATGGAGACAATTAAAAAGAAATCCATAACAAAAATGAGATAAAATAGGACAAATTTTTTAATCAGAAATGGGGTGGAGAAGGGTTACTCGTCTTATACATATTCATTGCTAAATGTGTTTATGGTGCAGTTTAAATCAAGTTTGAGATAAAAAATTATCTAATCCGAATACTTATTTTATATGTGGTGTGGTTTGAATTGGATAATTTTTTTAACAATCCGATCCAATTACAATCGGTTTGGATTAGATGGAATTTGCAATATTTTAAATAAGAAAAAATAAACTTTGAAATGCACAATATAAAACGCTAGAATAATAATCCATCGTGCATAAATCATGAAAAATAAGTTTTCAACATACAAAGATGAAAAATAATAATCTAACATACAAGTCCAACATGCATAAATCAAAACAAATTCATAAAATTTTTGTTGTATAAATCCAACAAGAAAATCTAACATAAAAATAAAAATAAATTCATTTCTACCACCTATCTCTCAGTGTGTTGGCAGGCAAAGGATTTAACAATCCCAAAACGTTTGGACTATTAAATGGTCCTAGTAACGAAATATATTTTTTAATTTTTAATAATTATTAAATTGTCTTTATTTAATTTTATTTATAAATTAATTCTTCATCTATTATTTAATTGTAAAATCTATTTTTTCTTTTATATTATTATTTTATTATTTATTATTTATATTTATTAACAATTAGAAATAATAACAAAATATAATTAATTGTGACCTCCATGAATTTTACATATATACGGTGAAGTATAGTTTTCAAATACTCACGCTCCCTAGGGTCCTCTGTGTCAAACAAATCAAGCAATTTCAACATAAAAGAATAATTAATGTACTATTTCGCAACTTTCGTATCGATAGAAACAACGTATCATAGGAGAAGCTCGTAAACGTGTTGCAAGTGAGGCCATGCGGGATCCATAGAAGGCTTCTCCTCCTCATGATCGGTGACTTCTTGCTTGGTGTTCTCGTACGACGCTAGAGGGAGGCATCGGAAAATGTTAACCAAAATCATTCGAATAATTTCTTTTTAGCAATTCTCTAATAATTTTCTGCAGCCAGATTGGATGCACTCAACGAGCTCCATCAGCGTTTGCCTCTTGATCTCCTTCTCTTTAACGTTCTTTAGCGTGTCAGAGAAGTTGAGGACGAAGCGACAAACCTAAAGCTTACGGAGGAAGAGATTCTTCTGTTCTACAACCAGAATATCGCAAGACAATGACAGGACCTCCATGACACTGGACGGTGGAGGTGGAAAAGACGGTATTCCAGTGAAATTTCGTGCAAGTGCAAGTAAAGCTCCACGGGAGGTGTGGTTGACGACAACATTGTTGCCAGTGCTGGCGACAGCATCGACGGAATTAGACTTGGAGAGCTTCTTGTTCCCAAACCCTAAGGATTGCAATCTACCATAGGTAGCAGTAGTGATGGTCATAAAACCAACTCAGCAAGTACACCGAATCGTATCAAGTAATACTATGCTGATTGGATATCGTTCTTACAAGGATTAATGGACTGAGCAAGCAATGGTTAATTGATTATTCTAATTAGACTGGTTGAAGATTTGTTTGAGAGATATTAAATATCAAAAATAGAGAATTTAAAAGAAAGCAAATATGAATGATCAGAAAAGTGATACGAATAAAAGTGTTAAGACTTTGGAGATGTCTAAACTTTAGGAAAAATGCTTCTTGCTATCCACTTTAATCATGCAAAGATGTATCTTGTGACAAATCATAGTTAATCAAACTCCAATCATTTAGTGATTCAATTTCTCTTAATATAATAAACTGTCAATTCATTGATCAGTTTGTTATGATAAGAGGTCAAGCACAATATCTGATTTAAAGCCACACAATTCTTAAAGAATTATGAGAAGAAGTTTCAAGCTTAATTCCAGTAATCAACTTTTCTAAGGTAATAATAGAATTCAAATAAGATTAGAATTATTTTTCAATACATTTCAACCCTAAGATGAAGAAGGAAACTTGTTTCTTAAGAAAAACATCAATGCCTTAATCAAAAGTAGAAAAATAATAACATTAGTTCATAAGAATCAACAGAGCTCCTAACCTTAATATAGAGGATATTGCTGACTCATAGTGCTGACACAAAAACTAAGATTCAAAATTAGAAAAAACTAAAAGTTGTAATCCTATGTTCGTGGAAGAGTTCCTTGGACTTATTTATATTCTAACCTAAACCTAACTTTTAAATTCAAAACAAAATCAAATCAAATATTTCTAATTAATCTCAACTAAAAGTGATATTCTTCTTGAACTTGAAATTCAAAACTTACCACTTGCTTGCTGAAATAATGGGCCATGCAATTGATCTTTGCGCTTAGGGAGTTAGCATGGCACTTTGTGAAGGTGGAGTGGCATACAAAGGTGCTTTGGTTGTCACTAGAGCTTGGCCCAAGGAAGTGAGGTATGGGCATGGCACTTGGTGAAGGTGGCGTGCCACTAGGAGGTTTGGCCAACTTGGTGTGGCACTTGGTGAAGGTGGCATGCCACGCCTTTGTATTGGTGTCTTGGAGGGCCTCCTGGTTTGTGGCCCAGCATGCCACGCCAATGAGTGGCATGGCATGCCCTTTCTACTCCTTGGGTCGAAGGCGTGTAGGATGGCTAGCACATGGAATGGCGTGACACACCAATTGTGTGGTCTTGGGAACCCATCGAAGGCATGTTGCACTTGGTGACGGCATGGCACACCCAATTTTGGAAGGGAGTCAAAGGCATGGCACGCCAAGGGGAGGGTATGGCACACCCACGCTTTGGACATCCTTGGATCTTGCTTGTTCTTGGCATAGCTTGTCATGAAGAGGGCGTGGTGCGCCCAAGCTTGTGGTGTCCCTGGAGGTTGCATGGTCCAAGGCCTAACATGTCATTTGATGACACATCATCTTAAGCGATTTTAAAAGTCCTTTTCCATTTATTTTCTTAGGTTTTAATCAAATTTTTTATATTTTCTAATGAAATTTAATAAATAATTAAATATTTAGAGTTGTGTTAGTATTTTTGTGTTTACAGGAGTTTTCGGTTAAAAAACAAGCAAGACATGAAGCTTTTCTATAATGAAAACACAAAGACGACAAAAGCGTGGCCTAAGAAATCAGAAGTGTTCCCCAAAGGCACTCATGAAGCCACGCCTGGTGGACAAAGAAGCATGCTTGGCACGTACTCCATGGCCGGTGGACCAAGCTCCACGCTCGACGGAAGACCCTTATGCCCGGCGGCCCGTCCGTGCGCCCGGCGGACCCTTCCAAGCCTCCAAGCATGCTCGACAGCCATTGCATTACGCTCGGCAGAAAGATGATCCTGGAAGTGAATTTTGGGCTCTTTTTCCCAACTTTCTCTAATACAAGCCCAACTTTAAGCTAATTACAACTTTCAGGAAGCAATAATTAAGGCACAAGCTTAATTATACACATGAATAGAAGCTTTAATCATATCCAAGATATTCAAGACTCTAGAAGATTACTTATTAGTTCTTTCTAAAAACATAAAAGATTTGGTTATTCGGAATTAATTTGAATTATTGTTAAGATTAAGATAGTTTTGAATTTGAATTCTAGAATTAGGATATAAATAAGTGAACCTTGTTCACAAGAGTGGCAATCTGGGGGGGGGGATCTTCAGATCCCTCACGTGTCTTGCTCCCTCTTTTCTTCTGTTCTTTTACTTTTTCATGGTAACTAATTCTTTGTCAAGGGGTTAGGAGCTATGTTTATGTTTTCTGTGGGATATTAATCTACATTTATTTTATTTTGAAGTCTTGCAATAATCTATGTCATGATTGAGTTATTCGTTCTTCATTCAGATTAGTGGTATCTGAAGGTATGCTAACCCCTTTTAAATTCTTTTATTAGAATTGAAAATTTTGATATTTGAATTAAAGCTTGAAAACTTGGTGGACGAAATTAGAACTCGCATAACTTCACCAGCAAGTGCACCGGGTCATCCAAGTAATACCTCAGGTGAGGGAGGGTCGATCCCACGAGGATTGTTAGATTGAGCAAGCTGTGGTTATCCTACAGATCTTAGTCAGGTGAATAAAAAGATAATTGTTATTGTTGTGGGCGCATAAAACAAAACAATAAAGAAAACAACAAAGAACTGGTATAGAAACAGTAATGAAAAATCAGTTAAGACTCTGGAGATGTTTTATCTTCCGGATTAATACTTCTTACTGTCTACTTCAATAATGAATGATTCATTTTATGGCAAACCTGCAAGTGATTAACGCCATGGATCGTGGTCAATTAAACTCCACTAATCCATATCCAACGCCATGGATCGTGGTCATTCAATATGAACGAGGGTGAAGCTCATGCAATTCATTCTCTCTTGATCCTACTCAAAATGCCATAGACAAGGTCAGATCTTCCAGATTGGAGAATAAAGCTCAATGTTCTAGCCTTAGCGCCATAGAAACCTCATCACCCATAACTAACGAGATTATATGTCACATATCCCAATTAGCCCAGATGAATTATTGGTCTAGGTGATGCATTCTCAAGATTATAGCTCAATACTATCCGGGTCAGGACTCGTAATAACTCATATAGAATAAGGGGTCATACTCTCGTTCCACCCCAAATTCATTAGATGAAGAACGACAATACATCGTAGAATGGAATCAAACATATATTAAAATAGAAACAATAATATTATTAATCCATAGGAATCAGCGGAGCTCCTAACCTTAACATAGGAGGTTTAGTTGCTCATACTTTATAGAAAAAACAAAGAAGAAGGAGTGATGTAATGTGCCTGATCCTCCCCTCCTGGGAGGCATGCCTAATTCCTAAGTGATCTCCTCTTTAAATAGGAGATCCTAACCCTCAAGATGTTAACTTAAAATTAAAAAGGACAAAGATAAGACTAAACAAGCTAAGGAATGCCAAAATCCACTTTGGGCCCACTTTGGTCATGTGCTTTGTATGCCTGGCGTACATGGGCTTCTGGGCATTGAACGCCCCTTAGGTGGGTGAGCGTGCTGTTTCCTTGCTCCCTTGGTGGCGTTGAACGCTAGCTTTGGGCATTCACCGCTGGGCTTGCTCCCTTTTGGGCGTTGAACTCTAGCTTTGGGCATTCAACGCTGGGCTTTCTATCCTTTGGGTGTTGAACTCCAGATGTGGGTGTTCAACGCCAGGGTTGGGTCGTGATCTGGAAAAGAAGTATAAACTATTATATATTATTGGAAAGCACTGAAAGTTAGCCTTCCAACGCCATTGAGAGCGCGTCAATTAAACCTTTGTAGCTTAAGATATACTTGTTGGAATACACAGAGCTTAGGACCTGATAGCATCTGCTATCCTTTTTTCAGCTCTGAACAAGACTTTGCCAATCTTGCTAATTTTTGCCCAAAAATCTCCTAAAATCATAGGAAAAATACAAAAATTCAAAGTAGCATCCAAAAGATGAATTTTGCACTAAAACGCACTAAAACTTAATAAAACTTAATGAAATATACTAAAACACTATGAAAATGATGAAAAAGCGTATAAGAAATCCACTTATCACAACACCAAACTTCAACTGTTGCATGTCCTCAAGAAACCAAAAATAAGATAGGACTGGAAGAAGAGAAAAAATACATGAGGTCCCAGAGTTTGTCAGTGAAGCTCAGTTCAAATTAATAAATGGGGCTATTAGTTCTTTATTTCTAAATAGCTTCGGCATCTCACCTTCCTTTGAAGTCCAGAAATATTGACATCCATTGGAACTTAGAATCCAGATGATATTATTGATTCTCCTCTTTTTGTTTTTCTTGATTCTTGACCACAGTTTTTTCTTTTAGTTCATTGCACCTTTTTTAGCCTAGCCTTGACTCTAAGTGTTTTGTTTTTAAGTATTACCACCGGATACATAAATGCCACAAGCACTTAACTGGGGGAACCCTTTGGATTCGAATTTAGCTTTGCTTAAATTCCCAGACAGTGGTGCTCAGGGTTCTTAAGCGTACTCTTAAGTTTTGGATCATGACTTTAAATGCTCAATCTTAAGCTTTTTACTTGACACCTTCACACCGCAAGCATATAGTTAGGGATATCAACTCATTTGAGCTTTTTAGGCCAATTTTGACCCTCCTAACCATTGATGCTCAAAGCCTTGGACCCTTGTTTTTTTTATTTTTCGTTTTCTATTTTTTTGGCTGTTTCTTTTCCTTCAAGAATCAATCTTTTTTATATTTCAAAGAATCAATAATACTTCTCTAAATTCTTGTAACTCAAGAGCGAATATGCTCAACTCCAATGTCAAATATGCGCAGTTGATTCATACATTTAGAAAATAAAGATAAGGCCACCACATCAAAGTAACTAGAATAACTCATAATATATAACTCAAAATCTCATGCCTTTTGCTACTTCTTTTTCTCTTAAGTTTCTTCTAGTTGGTTAAAAGAAATGACTCCAAGGGAGAAAGGGAGAAGATTAGTGCCATCGGATGTGAATTCCTCCTAACAAGCTTTCTGGTATTGTTATTAGAGTGATCTTCCTTGCTTGTTAGGGTAGGGGTTGGATTGCTTCTGGATGACCGTCTCTTTTTTGTGGATATTATCTTTATTTCCTCGGTCACAATCCTCTTTTCAGTGCTTTCTTTGATTATCTTCACCACTATGAATTCAGGACTTGGTTGTTGTGTGATGGGTGGAGTGTACCCATCATCAAGAACCTCTTAAATTAGTGGTTCAAGGAACTCACCCTTTATGCCATTCTCTGCTTCTCTTTCAGTGGGTGAGCTTTTCATGAGTGCAGCAGAGAGAGGTTTTTGCTCCAAAACCTCATCAAAAGGAATATTAATTTGTAACTTCTTAGAGCCTTCCAAGGATTATGAGTGGTGCTCATCTTTTGTTTCCTTTTGAGGCTTCTGACGGTATAGTACTTCAGGCACTCTTCCCACAAGAGGGGTGTGTAACAGTGTGCTTCTAGCCTCTTGGTGCACGAAATTGCAATCACACTTTTGCAACTCCGCACAACTAACCAGCAAGTGCACTGGGTCGTCCAAGTAATACCTTACGTGAGTAAGGGTCGATCCCACGGAGATTGTCGGCTTGAAGCAAGCTATGGTTATCTTGTAAATCTTAGTCAGGATATCAATAATTATCAGGGTTGATTGTGAAAAGTAAAAGAACATGAAACAAGTACTTGTTTTGTAGTAATGGAGAACAGGTTGAGGTTTTGGAGATGCTACATCTTATGAATCTCTGCTTTCCTACTATCTTCTTCTTCAAGCACGCAAGACTCCTTCCATGGCAAGCTGTATGTAGGGTTTCACCGTTGTCAATGGCTACCTCCCATCCTCTCAGTGAAAATGTTCAACGCACCCTGTCACGGCACGGCTATTCATCTGTCGGTTCTCAATCGGGTTGGAATAGAATCCAGTGATTCTTTTGCGTCTGTCACTAACGCCCAGCCCTCAGGAGTTTGAAGCTCGTCACAGTTATTTAATCATTGAATCCTACTCAGAATACCACAGACAAGGTTTAGACCTTCCGGATTCTCTTGAATGCCGCCATCAGTTCTAGCTTATACCACGAAGATTCTGATTAAAGAATCCAAGAGATATCTACTTAATCTAAGGTTGAACGGAGGTGGTTGTCAGGCACACGTTCATAGTTGAGAATGATGATGAGTGTCACGGATCATCACATTCATCCGGTTTAGGAACAAGTGATATCTTAGAATGGAAGCAAGCATGATTGAATGAAAAACAGTAGTAATTGCATTAATCCATCAAGACACAGCAGAGCTGCTCACCCCCAACCATGGGGTTTAGAGACTCATGCCGTAGAAGGTACACAAAGAAACGTGTAAAGTGTCATGAGGTACAGATACAATGTCAAAAGATCCTATTAATAGTGAACTAGTAACCTAGGGTATACAGAAATGAGTAAATGACGTAAAAATCCACTTCTGGGTCCACTTAGTGTGTGCTTGGGCTGATCATTGAAGCTTTCATGTGTAGAGACTTTTTCTGGAGTTAAACGCCAGCTTTTATGCCAGTTTGGGCGTTTAACTCCAATTTCTATGCCAGTTCCAGCGTTAAACGCTGGGAATTCTGAAGCTGATTTGCAACGCCGGTTTGGGCCATCAAATCTCGGGTAAAGTATGGACTATTATATATTGATGGAAATCCCAGGATGTCTACTTTCCAACGCCGTTGAGAGCGCGCCAATTGGGCTTCTGTAGCTCCAGAAAATCCACTTCGAGTGCAGGGAGGTCAGAATCCAACAGCATCTGCAGTCCTTTTTAGCCTCTGAATCAGATTTTTGCTCAGGACCCTCAATTTCAGCCAGAAAATACCTGAAATCACAGAAAAACACACAAACTCAAAGTAAAGTCCAGAAAAGTGACTTTTAACTAAAAACTACTAAAAGTATACTAAAAACTAATTAAAATATACTGAAAACATACTAAAAACAATGCCAAAAAGCATATAAATTATCCGCTCATCACAACACCAAACTTAAATTGTTGCTTGTCCCCAAGCAACTGAAAATCAAAGTAGGATAAAAAGAAGAGAATATACTATAGACTCCAAAATATCAAGGAAACTCAGCTCCAATTAGATGAGCGGGACCAGTAGCTTTTTGCTTCCGAACAGTTTTGGCATCTCACTTTATCCTTTGAAGTTCAGAATGATTGGCATCTATAGGAACTCAGAACTCAGATAGTGTTATTGATTCTCCTAGTTAAGTATAATGATTCTTGAACATAGCTATGTCATGAGTCTTGGCTGTGGCCCAAAGCACTCTGTCATCCAGTATTACCACCGGATACATACATGCCACAGACACATACTTGGGTGAACCTTTTCAGATTATGACCCAGCTTTGCTAGAGTCCCCAATTAGAGGTGTCCAGGGTTCTTAAGCACACTCTTTTTGCCTTGGATCACAACTTTATTTCTTTCTTTTTCTTCTCTTTTCGCTCTTTTTTTTAATCACTGCTTTTTCTTGCTTCAAGAATCAATTTGATGATTTTTCAGATCCTCAATAACAGTTCTCTTTTTCCCTCATTCTTTTAAGAGCCAACAATTTTAACATTCTCAAAACAACAAATTCAAAAGACATATGCACTGTTCAAGCATTCATTCGGAAAACAAAAAGTATCGTCACCACATCAAACTAATTCAACTAGTTTCAAGGATAAATTCGAAATCCTGTACTTCTTGTTCTTTTGTGATTAAAGCATTTTTCATTTAAGAGAGGTGATGGATTCATAGGACATTCATAGCTTTAAGACATGAATTTTAAATTTTATTAATTATGAATTAAGAACAAGACTCAAAAAATAGATATAAGATGAGACTAAAAAATAGAAAACAAAGATTTAAATAGGCTCCTAATGATAGAGGTTTTCACAGAGTTAGGACTCAACAACCTTGGTTTTGAGAAGTGGATGCTCCCTCAAATTGAGGGGAAAATTTTTGGCGTTTCAGTTCTTGAAGTTCACGCCCCTGCTTCTCTTGTTCCTTCAGCAATTTGCAGAGCATGCAGTTCTGATTCTGCTGTTCTTCCTTAAGTTGCTCCATAGTTTCTTGCAACTTGGTGATAGATGCTTCTAGGCTGGCCCAGTAGCCAATTTCAGGAAATTCAGGGAGGAACTCCTGCGCCCTCCTTTTGATAGAGTTGTCTTGCATTTGTCCTTCCATTGACTTCTTGGTGATTGGATGTTCAATGGGTATGAATTCATCTACTCCCATCTTTACCCCAGCCTCTTTACAGAGCAAGGAGATCAAGCTTGGGTAAGTCAGTTTGGCTTCAGTGGAATTCTTATTTGCAATTGTGTAGATCTCACAAGCAATCAGATGATGAACCTCCACTTCTTTTCCAAGCATAATGCAATGAATCATCACTGCTCTCTTGATAGTGACCTCAGAACGGTTGCTAGTGGGCAATATGGAACGCCCAATAAAGTCTAGCCAACCTCTTACAATTGGTTTGAGGTCTCCCCTCTTGAGTTGGTTTGGGACACCCTTTGAATTGGTTATCCACTTAGTTCCAGGGAGGCATATGTCCTCTAGAACTTGATCCAACCCTTTATCTGCTCTCACCATTCTCCTATTAAAGGATTCAGGATCATCTTGCAGTTGAGGCAATTTGAAGATTTCTCTTATTTTGTCCAGATGGAAGTAGATAACTTTCCCTCTGACCATGGTTCTGTAAGTATGGAAAGCAGTTCCAGTCATTCTCTGCTTATCTGTCAGCCACAGATTTGAGTAGAATTCCTGAACCATATTTCTTCCAACCTTTATCTCAGGATTGGTTAGAACTTCCCATCCTCTGTTTCGAATTTGCTCTTGGATCCCCGGATATTCATCTTCTTTCAGATCAAATTTAACTTCCGGGATCACTGACCTCAGACCCATTATTTTGTGATAATGGTCTTCATGTTCTTTGGTTAAGAACTTCTCTTGATTCCAAAGATTCTTTGGATTATTCTCTTTCTTTCCTCTTAAATTGGTTTGTTTTCCCTTAGGAGCCATGATCTTGATGAATCGTGGCTTAGTGATCACGGAAAAGCACACCAAACTTAGAGGTTTGCTTGTCCTCAAGCAAAAGAAAGGAAAGAAGAGAGAGAGAGGAGAAGAGCAAATTCGAATGGTGTGGGGGAATAAGGTGGCCGAACGTGTTTTTATAAGGGGGGGGGGGAAGAGATTTCGAAAAAAATTGGAAGGAGATTTGAGAAGATATGGAGAGAATTTGAGAGAAGGGTGAGTTTTTGAACAAGATTTTGGGGTTGATTTGAGAGAGATTTGAAGAATGATTTTGATTTTTGAAGATTTGAAGGTGAATGATGAAAGGTTGAAATGTGTTTATGTAGAAAAGTATGGGTCAAAAAAAGAAAGTTTGAAAAAAATTTGATCGGAAAGCAAAATCTTGGTCCCCCACCTTTCTGGCGTTAAACGCCCAGAATGGCATCCATTCTGGCGTTTAACGCCCATTTGCTAGCCATTGTGGGCGTTTAACGCCCAGCTAGGTGCCCTGGCTGGCGTTAAACGCCAGAATTCCCTTTGTCACTGGGCGTTTTGCTAAACGCCCAGGATGCTGCACACCTGGCGTTAAACGCCCAGAATGGTGCCCATTCTGGCGTTTAACGCCCAAAATGGCACCTTTACTGGCGTTAAATGCCCAGAATGGTGCCCATTCTGGCGTTTAACGCCCAAAGTACCCCTTACTGGCATTTTTTTGCCAGTAAGCTCTTTTTCTCTGCTTTTTGCACTGAATCCTTCTGTAACTCTGTGAATTCCTTCATTTTTGATACTTGCCCCTGTAGAAACAAAACATATAACCTGCTAATGACTGGGTTGCCTCCCAGCAAGCGCTTCTTTACTGTCTTTAGCTGGACCTTCATTGGGAATCACTCAAGTCTCAGTTTTGAGCATTCCTGCTCAATATTGCTTTCAAGATAATGCTTGATCCTCTGTCCATTAACAATGAACTTTTTGTCAGACTCAGCATCCTGGAGCTCAACATATCCATATGGTGATACTCCTGTAATCACATACAGACCCCGCCACCGGGATTTGAGCTTTCCTGGGAACAATTTGAGCCTAGAGTTGAAGAGCAGAACTTTTTGTCCTGGCTCAAAGACTCTGGATGACAATTTCTTGTCATGCCACTTCTTTGCCTTTTCCTTATAAATTTTTGCATTTTCAAAGGCATTGAGTCTGAATTCCTCTAGCTCATTTAGCTGGAGCAATCTTTTTTCACCAGCTAATTGAGCATCCATGTTTAGGAACCTGGTTGCCCAGTAGGCTTTATGTTCCAGTTCCACGGGCAGATGACAGGCCTTCCCATACACCAGTTGGTATGGAGAGGTTCCTATTGGAGTCTTGAATGCTGTTCTGTATGCCCACAGAGCATCATCCAAACTCTTTGCCCAATCCTTTCTTCGGGCTATCACAGTCCGTTCTAGGATTCTTTTTAGCTCTCTGTTAGAGACTTCAGCTTGCCCATTTGTCTGTGGATGATACGGAGTTGCCACTTTGTGGCTAATTCCATATCTGACCATAGCAGAGTATAGCTGTCTATTGCAGAAATGAGTGCCCCGTCACTGATTAGTACTCTGGGAACACCAAATCTGCTGAAGATGTGTTTCTGGAGGAATTTCAGCACGGTCTTGGTATCATTAGTGGGTGTAGCAATTGCTTTTACCCACTTAGATACATAGTCCACTGCTACCAGAATGTAAGTGTTTGAGTATGATGGTGGGAATGGACCCATGAAGTCAATTCCCCATACATCAAACAATTCTATCTCTAATATCCCTTGTTGAGGCATGGCATATCCGTGAGGCAAGTTACCAGCTCTTTGGCAACTGTCACAGTTACGCACAAACTCTCGGGCATCTTTATAGAGAGTAGGCCAGTAGAAGCCACATTAGAGGACTTTAGTGGCTGTTCGCTCACTTCTAAAATGTCCTCCATACTGTGATCCATGGCAGTGCCATAGGATCCTCTGTGCTTCTTCTCTGGGTACACATCTGCGGATCATTTCGTCTGCACATCTCTTAAAGAGATATGGCTCATCCCATAGGTAGTACTTGGCATCTGAAATTAATTTCTTTCTTTGCACTCTGCTGTACTCCTGGGGTATGAACCTCACAGCTTTATAGTTTGCAATATCTGCAAACCATGGAGCTTCCTGAATGGCAAAGAGTTGCTCATCTGGGAAAGTCTCAGAAATCTCAGTAGAAGGGAGGGACGCCCCAGCTACTGGTTCTATTCGGGACAGATGATTAGCTACCTGGTTCTCTGTCCCTTTTCTGTCTCTTATTTCTATATCAAACTCTTGCAGAGGCAACACCCATCTTATTAGCCTGGGTTTTGAATCCTGCTTTGTGAGTAAGTATTTAAGAGCAGCATGGTCAGTGTACACAACCACTTTGGATCCCACTAGATAGGATCTAAACTTGTCAATGGCATAGACCACTGCAAGTAACTCTTTTTCTGTGGTTGTGTAATTCTTCTGTGCATCATTTAGAACACGGCTGGCATAATAAATGACGTGCAGAAGCTTGTTATGCCTCTGTCCCAACACTGCACCAATGGCATGGTCACTGGCATCACACATTAGTTCAAATGGCAATGTCCAATCGGGTGCAGAGATGACTGGTGCTGTGACCAGCTTAGCTTTCAGGGTCTCAAATGCATGCAGACACTGTGTGTCAAACACAAATGGTGTGTCAGCAGCTAGCAGGTTACTCAAAGGTTTTGCAATTTTCGAAAAATCCTTTATAAACCTTCTGTAGAATCCTGCATGCCCCAGAAAGCTTCTGATTGCCTTAACATTGGCAGGTGGTGGTAATTTTTCAATTACCTCTACCTTTGCCTTATCCACCTCTATTCCCCTGCTTGAAATTTTGTGTCCAAGGACAATTCCTTCAGTCACCATAAAGTGACATTTCTCCCAGTTTAAAACCAGGTTAGTCTCTTGGCACCTTTTCAGGACAAGTGATAGGTGGTTAAGACAGGAGCTGAATGAGTCTCCATATACTGAGAAGTCATCCATGAAGACTTCCAGGAATTTCTCCACCATATCAGAGAAGATGGATAACATGCATCTCTGAAAGGTTGCAGGAGCATTACACAGACCAAAAGGCATCCTCCTGTAGGCAAACACGCCAGAAGGGCAAGTAAATGCTGTTTTCTCTTGGTCTTGAGGATCTACTGCAATTTGGTTGTAACCTGAATAGCCATCCAAAAAGCAGTAATAATCATGACCAGCTAGTCTTTCTAGCATTTGGTCTATGAATGGTAAAGGAAAATGATCCTTTCTGGTGGCTGTATTGAGCCTTCTGTAATCAATACACATATGCCACCCTGTGACTGTTCTTGTAGGAACCAGTTCATTTTTTTCATTATGAACCACTGTCATGCCTCTCTTCTTGGGGACAACTTGTACAGGGCTCACCCAGGGGCTATCAGAAATAGGATAAATAATCCCAGCCTCTAGTAATTTAGTGACCTCTTTCTGCACCACCTCCTTCATGGCTGGATTTAGCCTCCTCTGTGGTTGGACCACTGGTTTGGCATTATCCTCCAACAGGATCTTGTGCATGCATCTAGCTGGGCTAATGCCCTTAAGATCACTTATGGACCACCCAAGAGCTGTCTTGTGTGTCCTTAGCACTTGAATCAGTGCTTCCTCTTCCTGTGGATTTAAAGCAGAGCTTATAATCACTGGAAAAGTGTCACCCTCTCCCAGAAATGCATACTTCAGGGATGGTGGTAGTGGTTTGAGTTCAGGTTTGGGAGGCTTATCCTCCTCCTGAGGAATTTTCGAAAATTCCTTTGTTTTCTCTGGTTCTTCTTGATCAGGTTGAGCATCCTTGAAGATGTCCTCAAGCTCTGATTATAGGCTTTCAGTCATATTGATCTCTTCTACCAGAGAGTCAATAATGTCAGCGCCCATGCAGTCATTCGGTGTGTCTGGATGCTGCATAGCTTTTACAGCATTCAACTTGAACTCATCCTCATTGACTCTCAGGGTTACTTCCCCTTTTTGTACATCAATAAGAGTTCGTCCAGTTGCTAGGAAAGGTCTTCCTAGAATGAGAGTTGCACTCTTGTGCTCCTCTATTTCCAGCACCACAAAGTCAGTTGGAAAGGCGAATGGCCCAACCTTGACAATCATGTCCTCTATTATGCCTGATGGGTGTTTAATGGAGCCATCAGCAAGTTGGAGGCATATCCGGGTTGGTTTGACTTCTTCAGTCAACCCAAGCTTTCTGATAGTGGATGCAGGTATTAGATTGATACTTGCTCCAAGATCACATAAGGCTGTCTTAGTGCAAGCGCCTTCTAATGTGCATGGTATCATAAAGCTCCCTGGATCTTGAAGCTTTTCTGGTAAGCTTTTCAAGATGACTGCACTGCATTCTTCAGTGAGAAATACTTTTTCAGTTTCTCTCCAATCCTTCTTATGACTTAAGATTTCTTTCATGAACTTAACATAAGAAGGTATTTGCTCAAGTGCCTCTGCAAATGGAATCTTTATTTCAAGAGTCCTTAGATAGTCTGCAAAGCGGGCAAATTGCTTATCCTGTTCTGCTTGGCGGAGTTTCTGAGGATAAGGCATCTTGGCTTTATATTCTTCAACCTTAGATTCTGCAGGTTTATTCCTTACAGAAGTGGTTGAAGAAGCCTTTTTAGAGGAATTACTGTCAGCACTCTCAGGTGTCTGATCCTCTCTTGGCGTCTGAACGCCAGAATTGGGTGAAGATTGGGCGTTTAACGCCAACTTCTCTCCCTTCTCTAGCATTTGAACGCCAGAACTGGGCAGGGAATGGGCGTTTAACGCCAGCTTTCCCCCCTTTTCTGGCGTTTGAACGCCAAAAGTGTTCATCTCTGGGCTCTTACTGTCCTCAGAGGGATTTTGAACAATGGTTTGGTTATCCTCTGTCAATTGTTCCTTATTTGGCTTTTTGCTCTTTTGAGCAGTGTTATTCAACGTCTTCCCACTCCTCAGTTGAACTGCTTGACATTCTTCTGTTATCTGTTTAGATATTTGCTGTTTTGCTTGATTCAACGCAGTTCTATATTCTTGTTAGCAACTTTAGTTTCGTGGAGCATCTCTTTAAATTCTGCTAACTGTTCTGTCATCAGGAGCAATTGTTGATTAAGCTCAATCATCTGTTCTTGAGGATTGGGATCAGTGGCTACTGCCATGACTTCCTCTTTTGGGGAGAACTCATTGCTAGAGTACAAATATTGATTTCTAGCAACAGTGTCTATAAGCTCTTGAGCCTCCTCAATTGTCTTCCTCATGTGTATAGATCCACCAGCTGAGTGGTCTAAAGACATCTGAGCTTTTTCTGTAAGCCCATAGTAGAAGATGTCTAACTGTACCCACTCTGAAAATATTTCAGAGGGGCATTTTCTTAGCATACCTCTATACCTCTCCCAGGCATTATAAAGGGATTCATTATCCTCTTGTTTAAAGCCTTGGATGTCCAGCCTTAACTGTGTCATCCTCTTTGGAGGGTAAAAGTGATTCAGGAATTTGTCTGATAACTGTTTCCATGTCTTTATGCTTGCTGTAGGTTGGTTATTCAACCACCTCTTAGCTTGATCTTTTACAGCAAATGGAAACAGTAATAGTCTGTAGACATCCTGATCCACCTCTTTATCACGTACTGTGTCAGCAATTTGTAAGAACTGTGCCAGAAACTCAGTAGGCTCTTCCTGAGGAAGACCGAAATACTGGCAATTTTGCTGCACTATGATAATGAGTTGAGGGTTTAGCTCAAAGGTGCTTGCTTTGATGGGAGGTGTACAGATACTACTCCCATATGCAGCTGTAATGGGGTTAGCATATGACCCCAGAGTCCTTCTGGACTGATCAATCCCACTTAGGTCCATAATGGATAAAGGGAAAATGATATGGATTGCAAATAGATAAAAATATATTTATTTTTTTTAAATTAACCGAAAAATAAAATAAAATAAAAACAAAAGGAAAATAAAATAAAAATTCGAAAATTAAAAAAAATAAGATCAAAGCAAATTGAAAACTGAATCAATTAGTTAATTAAAAAGATTTTGAGATTAGCAATTAGAAAGATATGATTGAAAAATTTTTATGAAAAAGATTTGATTTTTGAAATGAGGAAAGAGAAAAACAACAAAATGACACCAAACTTAAAATTTTTAGAAAATCAAACACAAATTTTCGAAAATTTTAAAGGAAAAACACAAAGAGGACACCAAACATAGAATTTTTACGGATCAAAAAGGGACTAAAGACATGCAAATTCGAAAATTAGAAGAAAAACAAAAGCATGCAATTGACACCAAACTTAAAATATGAAACTAGACTCAACTAAAAGACTCTAAACCGACGAAAACAAAACAGTCCTAATCTAAGCAACAAGATAAGTCGTCAGTTGTCCAAACTCGAACAATCCCCGGCAATGGCGCCAAAAACTTGGTGCACGAAATTGCAATCACACTTTTGCAACCCCGCACAACTAACCAGCAAGTGCACTGGGTCGTCTAAGTAGTACCTTACGTGAGTAAGGGTCGATCCCACGGAGATTGTCGGCTTGAAGCAAGCTATGGTTATCTTGTAAATCTTAGTCGGGATATCAATAATTATCAGGGTTGATTGTGAAAAGTAAAAGAACATGAAATAAGTACTTGTTTTGCAGTAATGGAGAACAGGTTGAGGTTTTGGAGATGCTCCATCTTCTGAATCTCTGCTTTCCTACTGTCTTCTTCTTCAAACACACAAGGCTCCTTCCATGGCAAGCTGTATGCAAGGGTTTCACCGTTGTCAGTGGTTACCTCCCATCCTCTCAGTGGAAATGTTCAACGCACCCTGTCACGGCACGGCTATCCATCTGTCGGTTCTCAATCAGGCCGGAATAGAATCCAGTGATTCTTTTGCGTCTGTCACTAACGCCCCGCCCTCAGGAGTTTGAAGCTCATCACAGTCATTCAATCATTGAATCCTACTCAGAATACCACAGACAAGGTTTAGACCTTCCGGATTCTCTTGAATGCCGCCATCAGTTCTAGCTTATACCACGAAGATTCTGGTTAAGGAATCCAAGAGATATCTACTCAATCTAAGATAGAACGGAGGTGGTTGTCAGGCACATGTTCATAGTTGAGAATATGATGAGTGTCACGGATCATCACATTCATCCGGGTTAAGAACAAGTGATATCTTAGAATGGAAGCAAGCATGATTGAATGAAAAACAGTAGTAATTGCATTAATCCATCAAGACACAGCAGAGCTCCTCACCCCCAACCATGGGGTTTAGAGACTCATGCCGTGAGAAGTACACAAAGAAACGTGTAAAGTGTCATGAGGTACAGATACAATGTCAAAAGATCATATTAATAGTGAACTAGTAACCTAGGGTATACAGAAATGAGTAAATGACATAAAAATCCACTTCTGGGTCCACTTAGTGTGTGCTTGGGCTGAGCATTGAAGCTTTCATTTGTAGAGACTTTTTCTGGAGTTAAACGCCAACTTTCATGCTAGTTTGGGCGTTTAACTCCAAGTTTTATGCCAGTTCCAGCGTTAAACGCTGGAAATTCTGAGGCTGATTTGCCATGCCGGTTTGGGCCATCAAATCTCGGGAAAGGTATAGACTAGTATACATTGCTGGAAAGCCCAGGATGTCTACGTTCCAACGCCGTTGAGAGCGCGCCAATTGGGCTTCTGTAGCTCCAGAAAATCCACTTCGAGTGCAGGGAGGTTAGAATCCAACAGCATCTGCAGTCCTTTTCAGTCTCTGAATCAGATTTTTGCTCAGGACCCTCAATTTCAGCCAGAAAATACCTGAAATCATAGAAAAACACACAAACTCATAGTAAAGTCCAGAAAAGTGAATTTTAACTAAAAACTAATAAAAGTATACTAAAAACTAATTAAAATATACTGAAAACATACTAAAAACAATGCCAAAAAGCGTATAAATTATCCACTCATCACAACACCAAACTTAAATTGTTGCTTGTCCCCAAGCAACTGAAAATCAAAGTAGGATAAAAAGAAGAGAATATACTATAGACTCCAAAATATCAAGGAAACTCAGCTCCAATTAGATGAGCGGGACCAGTAGCTTTTTGCTTCCGAACAGTTTTGGCATCTCACTTTATCCTTTGAAGTTCAGAATGATTGGCATCTATAGGAACTCAGAACTCAGATAGTGTTATTGATTCTCCTAGTTAAGTATAATGATTCTTGAACATAGCTATGTCATGAGTCTTGGCTGTGGCCCAAAGCACTCTGTCATCCAGTATTACCACCGGATACATACATGCCACAGACATATACTTGGGTGAACCTTTTCAGATTATGACCCAGCTTTGCTAGAGTCCCCAATTAGAGGTGTCCAGGGTTCTTAAGCACACTCTTTTTGCTTTGGATCACAACTTTATTTCTTTCTTTTTCTTCTCTTTTTGCTCTTTTTTTTTTAATCACTGCTTTTTCTTGCTTCAAGAATCAATTTGATGATTTTTCAGATCCTCAATAACAGTTCTCTTTTTCCCTCATTCTTTCAAGAGCCAACAATTTTAACATTCTCAAAACAACAAATTCAAAAGACATATGCACTGTTCAAGCATTCATTCGGAAAACAAAAAGTATTGTCACCACATCAAACTAATTCAACTAGTTTCAAGGATAAATTCGAAATCCTGTACTTCTTGTTCTTTTGTGATTAAAGCATTTTTCATTTAAGAGAGGTGATGGATTCATAGGACATTCATAGCTTTAAGACATGAATTTTAAATTTTATTAATTATGAATTAAGAACAAGACTCAAAAAATAGATATAAGATGAGACTAAAAATTAGAAAACAAAGATTTAAATAGGCTCCTAATGATAGAGGTTTTCACAGAGTTAGGACTCAACAACCTTGGTTTTGAGAAGTGGATGCTCCCTCAAATTGAGGGGAAAATTTTTGGCGTTTCAGTTCTTGAAGTTCATGACCCTGCTTCTCTTGTTCCTTCAACAATTTTTAGGAACGTCTGTCTTTAGTTTAGTCAATATCCGCGAGGGAAAGAACTTGTTTAGGAACTTGTCAACAACCTCATCCCAAGTATTCAAACTTCCCCTGGGCTGGTTGTGAAGCCAATCCTATGCTTGATCCTTCACAGGAAATGGGACACCAAACTTAAAATTTTTTGAATCAAGATAAGATAAAGAATAAGAAATTTTTAAAAATTCAAAGGCAAGGGATTAAAAATTTTTGAAATTCAAAAAGAAAGAAAAAGATAACACCAAACTTTTAAAATTTGAAATATAAAAATAAGATAAAGATGCAAAAATTAGTCTACAATTTCAAAATTTAAAAAGAAAAGGTTTTAAAAAGTTTTAAATTAAAAAAGAAAAAGAAAAAGAAGACACCAAACTTAAAAGTTTAGAAATCACACAAGAGAAAACGCCTAAAAGATTTCGAACACAAAGAAAGAAATAAAAGGTAAAACAAGATAGAAATCAAAAGTTCAAGAAAGCAAAATAAGAAAAGTTTTTCGAAAATCAAGAAGAAAGAAAAATAATTAACTAAAACTACCAAGAAATACCAAACTTAAAAACTCTGACACAAAATTCGAAAGAAAGAAAAGAAAGATAACTAAAGATGAAAAGTTTTGAAAACATTTTTAAAGAAAAGGAATAAAGAAAGTTTGAAAATAAGGAACACAACTAAAAGAAAAACTAGTAAAAAGTACCTAATCTAAGTAGGAAGACAGCCGGTAGTTTGTCAATCATGAACAATCACCAGCAACGGCGCTAAAAATTGGCATGCGAAATTAGAACTCACACAACTTCACCGGTAAGTGCACCGGGTCGTCCAAGTAATACCTCATGTGAGTGAAGATCGATCACACAAGGATTGTTGGATTGAGCAAGTTGTGGTTATCCTGCAAATCTTAGTCAAGCGAATAGAAAGATAATTGTTGTTGTTGTAGGCGCATAAAACAAAACAATAAAGAAATCAATAAAGAACTGGTATAGAAACAGTAATGAGAAATCAGTTAAGGCTCTGGAGATACTTTATCTTTCCGGATTAATACTTCTTACTGTCTACTTCAACAATGAATGATTCATTCTATGGCAAAGCTATAAGTGATTAACGCCATGGATCATGGTCAATTAATCTCCTCTAATCCATATCCAACGACATAGATCGTGGTCATTCAATATGAATGAGGGTGAAGCTTACGCAATTCATTCTTTCCTGATCCTACTCAAAACGCCACAGACAAGGTCAGATCTTCCAGATCGGAGAATAAAGCTAAATGTTATAGCCTTAGCGCCACAGAAACCTCACCACCCATAACTAACGAGATTATATGTCACATATCCCAATTAGCCTAGATGAATTATTGGTCTAGGTGATGCATTCTCAAGCTTATAGCTCAATACTATCCGGGTCAGGACTCGCAAGAACTCATGTAAAATAAGGGGTCATACTCTCGTTCCACCCCAAATTCATTAGATAAAGAACAATAATACATCATAGAATGTAATCAAACATATATTAAAATAGAAACAGTCATATTATTAATCTATAGGAATCAGCAGAGCTCCTAACCTTAACCTAGGAGGTTTAGTTGCTCATACTTAACAGAAAAAACAAAGAAGAAGGTGTGATGTAATGTGCCTGATCCTCCCCTCTTGGGAGGCATGCCTAATTCCTAAGTGATCTCCTCTTTAAATAGGAGATGCTAACCATAAAGATGTTAACTTAAAATTAAAAAGTACAAAGATAACACTAAACAAGCTAAGGAATGCCAAAATCCACTTTGAGCCTACGTTGGTCATTGCTTCGTATGCCTGGCCTGGCATTCAACTTGGGCTTCTGGGCATTGAACACCCTTTATAGGGGTTAGCATGCTGTTTTCTTGCTCCCTTGGTGGCGTTGAACGCCAGCTTTGGGCATTCAATGTTGGGCTTGCTCCCCTTTGGCCGTTGAACTCCAAATATGGGCGTTCAAAGCCAACTTTGGGCCGTGATCTGGAAAAGAAGTATAAACTATTATATATTGCTGAAAAGTTTTAGAATTTTGCTTTCCAAAGCCGTGAAGAGCGCATCAATTGGACCTCTGTAGCTCAAGATATGCTCGTTGGAATGCATGGAGGTTAGGACTTGACAGCATCTACTATCCTTTCTTCAGCTTTGAACAGGACTTTGTCAATCATGCTAAATTTTGCCCAAAAATCACCTAAAATCATAGGAAAAACACAAAAACTCAAAGTAGCATCCAAAAGATGAATTTTACACTAAAACACACTAAAACTTAATAAAACTTAATGAAATCTACAAAAAACACTATGAAAATATAATGAAAAAGCGTATAAGAAATCTACTTATCACAACACCAAACTTAAATTGTTGCTTGTCCTCAAGCAACCAAAAACAAGATAGGACTGGAAGAAGAGAAAAAGTACTTGAGGTTTCAGAGTTTGTCAATAAAGCTCAGGTCCAATTACTGAATGGGGCTATTAGTTCTTTATTTCTGAATAGCTTCGGCATCTCACTTTCCTTTGAAGTCCAGAAATATTGGCATCCTTTGGAACTTAGAATCTGAATGATATTATTGATTCTTGATGAGTCCATATTTGATGATAGTTTTTGGCTTAAATTGGATGGATTTCATCATATAAACTCACACTTAATCACCAAAATAGCATACTTTTGTGATTTCTCCCCAATTTGGACACAAATGTGAAAACATGCATTTTTGTGCTTAAATTAAGCAATTTAATCCCACTTTTATTCCATTCGATACGGTGATATATTTTGTGCGAAATTTCAGGTCAATTAAGCAAGAATGGATTGGTAGAAGTGGAAGGAAGCATGCAAGAAGGGAGAACACATAAAGAAAAACAAAGAGAAGCATACAGTCAAGTGTGCATACGCAAAATCTTCTATGCGTACGCACAAGTGCAGCAATCAGCAAGTGTGCGTGCGCACAACCCTCTGTGCGGATGCACATGTACCAGTGCATGACTTCATTAATGAGGCACTTGGCTCGCGATTTTGGAGGACTCTTGGCCTAGTTTTGCGTGTGCTAAAGCTGATTTTGGATGCTATATTAATGGGACTTCATTCCTTATCAAGGCATTACGTTTTCATTAGGTTTTAGATTAGTCTTTAGGGTAGAAAGCATTATTAGGACTAGGAGTAGTGTAGCATAAGAAATGATCTCTTAGGGTTTACTTAAATTTTCATTGTAGCATTTTATAGTTTACGTTTTGAGCTTGGATTTTGTTCATCTTTATTGTAAGTACTCTTTAATCCTCTCTTTAATTTTACTACTCTTGTTACATTTTGCTCATAGTTCAAGCTACTTTATAATATATGCAATTTTAGTTTCATGAAGTTTTGGTTGATGAATCTAGTCTTTTATGGTTTATATTTGTTTGATTGCATGTTTATTGTTGATATTGTGAATATTTTGGTTATAGTTTTTATTATCTTTTGCAATTTATCATGTTTTATTTTTATGCCCACAAGGTATTTGTGAAAATGCCAATTATGAGTTTTGAGTAGATTTTCACACCTTGGCTTGGGAAAAGTGTTCCTAGGATACTAAAGTCATAATGTCCGATATTTAGTGGTAATTATTGGGTAGTTAGTTGACTCTTGTTTCCGTTGATGCTAGCTTTTTACTAAGAAGTTAGTAAGTTAGCTAGGACTTATGGATTAAGGTCAATTATGCTTGCTTTACTTACTCCTCGATGTTAGGGGGTTGACGAAGCGAGATTGACTCATCATAGTTTCGATAGTTGTGGTTATGACAATGATAGGATTCCTTAATTCCATTCCCAAGTCAAGGCCTCTTTTATGCATTTATAGCATTTTCACTAGTTTTGACCTTATTTCCCTTTTAGTTGCATTAATATCCTTTTTGATCATTTCTTAGATCTTTTATTTCTTAGGTCTTTTAATTTTCCGTTTTATACTTGAAAACCCCTTTTTCCTCGCAACCAAGAGTGTGACATTTTAATTGCATTCCGTGGAAAAATGACCCGAGGTTGAATTACTCTCGGTTATTTTTATTTGGAAATGTAAACTTTGATTGATAGGATTTAATTGCCGGTTTGGACTATGCTATCAACGAAACACTTAATTTCAATTGAGAAATTCTAAACTGGCACAAATCCTACCGATCAAGTTTTTAGTGCCGTTCCCGGGGAATGCAGTTAGTGTTATATTTTTTTGTTGTTGTGAATATTTTCATAGTGTAAATAGCTTACTTTTTGATTATTTGGTTGTTTTTGTTAATACTTACGTGTTTGTTTTTCTTGTTTATTAATGTCTTTTGCTTTTATTTTCTACTTTCTCTATGAGTTATCACCCTCGTTGCTTGGAGCTTTGTTGTGATTATATTTTAGGGAATGATAACTTCAAATTGGGATTGCATCATGGAATGGGAGAATCAATTAAGGGAGGAACTATATGCGTATGAGCAACACTCATGGCAACCATCTTCCCCATGCTATAACGAGCCAAACCCCCTAGTGTATATACCAAACCGAAAGATATGAAAGATACACTATACACAACCATCAACCACCAAACCTTCAAGCACCATACCCTCCACCCCCATGGAATTCTAATGTTTATACACTCACCCACATAACACACCTCCTAACTATACAACTTTTTTTCCAACCATTGAACCTTCTTTTTCACTAAAATGTGAAGTTCTGCAACCCTTGCCCCAAGAATAACATGACCTTCAAGCATTCTTCCAAGAGCAAGAAGGATTCCAAAAGAAGCAAGGGGAGTTCATGGCTACTATAGCCAAAGCGGTGAACCGCTTAGCCTTGCTACACTCAAGCAATCAAGACAATTTTCTTGAGGAATGTGGAAGACTAATTAAGGAATGTAGTGAGGCAGAGAACATGGAGGCTAAAAGAGAAGAAGTGGAGTTGAGGCTAGAGTCGCAAGAGGAGGAAGGTAAAACAATTGAACTGGAAGAGGTGGATAGAGAATTGATGGAATTTGATCAAGAAGTGGATTTCATCATCCACGATTTTTTGTCCATCTTGGTCAATCCCCTCAATGATCTTGAGGAACCCTTCTCCTTTGAGTTTGAGAGCGATATGGGTGGTGAAGAAGGGGTAGTCACCCAAGAAGTGAAGGTATTTGATGAGCGGATAATTTATACGCTTTTTGATATTATTTTTAGGTAGTTTTTAGTATGATTTAATTAGTTTTTAGTATATAATTATTAGTTTTTATACAAAAATCACATTTTTGGACTTTACTATGAGTTTGTGTGTTTCTCTGTGATTTCAGGTATTTTCTGGCTGAAATTGAGGGACCTGAGTAAAAATCTGATTCAAAGGCTGAAAAAGGACTACAGATGCTGTTGGATTCTGACCTCCCTGCACTCGAAATGGATTTTCTACAGCTAAAAAAGCCCAATTGGTGGGCTCTCAATTGCCTTGGAAAGTAGACATCTTGGGCTTTCCAGAAATGTATAATAGTTTATACTTTGCCCGAGATTTGATGGCCCAAATTGGCGTCAAAATGCTGGTCAGAGACCCTTTTCTGGTGTTTAACGCCAGAACTGGCATAAAAGCTGGAGTTAAATGCCCAAACTGGCACCAGAGTTGGCATTTAACTCTAAGAAAAGCCTATACATGTGAAAGCTTCAATGCTCAGCCCAAGCACACACCAAGTGGGCCCCGGAAGTGGATTTCTGCACTATCTACCTCATTTACTTATTTCTGTAAACCCTAGGTTACTAGTTCATTATAAATAGGACTTTTTACTATTGTATTTTCATCTTTTGATCATCTTTGATCTTGGGATCAGGACTTTGAACCCTTTTTCGATTGTTTCATGTTATTTGGGAGGCATGGCCATCAGACCTTATTCTTATGTATTTTCAACGGTGGAGTTTCTACACCTCATATATTAAGGTGTGGAGCTCTGCTGTTCCTCATGAATTAATGCAATTACTACTATTTTCTATTCAATTCAAGCTTATTCTTGTTCTAAGATATCCATTTGCACCTCAACATGATGAATGTGATGATCAAGTGACACTGATCACCATTCTCACTTATGAACGCGTGCTTGACAACCACTTCCGTTCTACCTGAAAACAAGCTTGAATGCATATCTCTTGGCCTCCTGGTCCACAACGCATGGTTGTCTCTCCTGACAACAGAGCCTTCCATTCCGTGAGATCAGAGTCTTCGTGATATAAGCTAGAATCAATTGGCAGCATTCTTGAGATCCGAAAAGTCTAAACCTTGTCTGTGGTATTCCGAGTAGGATCTGGGATGGGATGACTGTGACGAGCTTCAAACTCGCGAGTGCTGGGCACAGTGACAGTGCACAAAAGGATCAATGGATCTTATTCCGACATGATCGAGAACCAACAGCTGATTAGCCATGCGAGAAACCATAGAGGACCATTTTCACTGAGAGGACGGATGGTAGCCATTGAAAACGGTGATCCCCCAATATAAAGCTTGCCATGGAAGGGAGTACGCATGACTGGATGAAGGCAGTAGGAAAGCAGAGATTCAGGAGGAACAAAGTATCTCTAGATACTTATCTGAAATTTCCACCAATGAATTACATAAGTATTTCTATCTTATTTTATGTCTTATTTATCTTTTAATCATTAAAAACCCATAACCATTTGAATCTGCCTGACTGAGATTTACAAGATGACCATAGTTTGCTTCAAGCCGCAATCTCCGTGGGATCGACCCTTACTCACGTAAGGTATTACTTGGACGACCCAGTGCACTTGCTGGTCAGCTGCGCGGAGTTGTGAGAAAAGTGTGAACTCACGATTTCGTGTACCAAGTTTTTGGCGCCGTTGCTGGGGATTGTTCGAGTTTGGACAACTGATGGTTCATCTTGTTGCTTAGATTAGGTATTTTTCTTTTTTATGTTTTTTTCTTCAGAATTTTTAAGAATGAATTCTAGAGTTTCAGATGATGCTTTTATCATCACAGGAGCCTTTTTGATTCCCATCAATTTGGCTGTTGTATGTAATGTCCTGCTGAAGCTTTATTAGCCCTGTCTAATTTTTTTTAGATTGAAGCTTTAGACTAACATTGCATGATTCCTGGAATTCTTATTAAAAATTTTGAGTTTCTTATTTTCTTTTTCAAAAAAAAAATACAAAAAAATTATAAAATAAAAAAAAACTAAAAAATTTTGTGTTTCCTATTTGAGTCTAGTGTCAAATTTTAAGTTTGGTGTCACTTACATGTTTTTATTTCTTTTGCATTTTTTTCGAAAATATATGCATTGTGTTCTTCATTGATCTTCAAGTTGTTCTTGATGATTTTCTTTGTTCTGATCTTTAAATTCTCTTGTTTTGTGTCTTTTCTTATTTTTTATATGCATTCTCAGATTATTAGTGTCTCTTGTATGAAAACTTCTAAGTTTGGTATCTTGCATGTCTTTCTTTTCTTAAATTTTTTTTTCAAAAATATGTTCTTGATGTTCATCATGATCTTCAAAGTGTTCTTCGTGTTCATCTTGACATTCAAAGTGTTCTTGCATGCAATTCCTTGTTCTGATCTTAGTTTTTCATGTTTAATTTTATTTTGTTGTTTTTCTCTCTCATCATTAAACATTCAAAAAAATTCAAAATAGTGTCTTTTCAAGTCAATAATACAGAGAATTGAAGATTCAGAACATACAGTAGAGGAATCACAGAAAAAACGTTGAGCGTTCAAAACGCCTAGTAAAGAAGGATTTCTGGCGTTTAAACGCCAGCCAGGGTACCTGGCTAGGTGTTTAACGCCCAAGGAGGTAGCCAAGTGGGCGTTAAACGCCAGAATGGATACCATTCTGAGCGTTTAACGCCAGGAAAGCACCAAGGAGGTAATTTTGTTTTTAAAACTGAATTTTTTTCAAAATCTTATCTTTTCATATCCTCTCTTATTAATCATATCTTTTTCAAAATCAATTTTTTTTTTTTCTTTTAATGTTTTCGAAAATCCTTGCTAACAATTAATGTTGTGATTTAAAAAATTTCAAGTTTGTTACTTTCTTGTTAAGAAAGGTTCAATGTTTGAATTTTAGAATCATATCTTTTAATTTCTTGTTAGTCAAGTCATCAATTTTAAAAATAAAATCTTTTCAATCATATCTTTTTAAAATAATATCTTTTTCAATCAAATCTTTTTCTCAATCACATCTTTTTAAATTCTTATTTCAAAATCTCTTTCTAACTTCTTATCTTTTCAAAATTATTTTCAAATCTTTTTCAACTAATTATTATTTCTTATCTTTTTCAAAATCACATAACCACTTTTCCACTTCCAATTTTTGAAAATCACTAACCACTTTTTCAAAAATCTTTTTAATTAACTAATTATTTTAATTTTAATTTTCAAAAACCCTCTATCTCTCATCTCCTTCTATTTAATCACTAACACTTATCCTCCTTTGATAATTCGAACACCCCCCTCTCTATAAGTTCGAATTTCTCTCTCTACCTCATCCTTCTATTCTTCTTTTCCTCTGACACATCAAGGAATCTCTATACTGTGACATAGAGGATTCCATACTTTCTTTGTTTTTTTCTCTTTCATATGAGTAGGAACAAAGATAAAGGCATTTTTGTTGAAGCTGATCTTGAACCTGAAAGGACTCTAAAGAGGAAGCTAAAGGAAGCCAAAGCACAACTCTCTGGAGAGGACCTGACAGAAATTTTCAAAAAAGAAGAAGACATTGCAGCCGAAAATAACAACAATGCCAACAATGCAAGGAAGGTGCTTGGTGACTTTACTGCACCAACTCCCGACTTCTATGGGAGGAGCATCTATATTCCTGCCATTGGAGCAAACAACTTTGAGCTTAAGCCTCAATTAGTTTCTCTTATGCAACAGAATTGCAAGTTTCATGGACTTCCATTGGAAGATCCTCATCAATTCTTGGCTAAATTTTTGCAAATCTGTGACACTGTTAAGACCAATGGAGTTGATCCCGAGGTCTACAAACTTATGCTTTTCCCTTTAGCTGTAAGAGACATAGCTAGTATATGGTTAAACTCACAACCTAGAGACAGCCTAAACTCTTGAAAAAAGCTGGTCAATGCCTTCTTAGCTAAATTCTTTCCACCTCAAAAGATGAGTAAGCTTAGAGTGGAAGTTCAAACCTTCAAACAAAAGGAAGGTGAATCCCTCTATGAAGCTTGGGAAAGATACAAACAATTGATCAGAAGGTGTCCTTCTAATATGCTTTCAGAATGGAGCATCATAGGTATCTTCTATGATGGTCTATCTGAGTTATCCAAGATGTCATTGGACCATTCTGCAAGCGGATCTATTCATCTAAAGAAAACGCCTGCAGAAGCCCAGGAACTCATTAAAATAGTTGCAAATAACTAGTTCATGTACACTTCTAAAAGAAATTCTGTGAACAATGGGATAACTCAGAAGAAAAGAGTTCTTGAGATTGATACTCTGAAAGCCGCATTAGCTCAGAACAAATTATTGACTCAGCAAGTCAATATGATTTCTCAAAGTCTGACTGGATTGCAAGCTGCATCTGGCAGCACTAAAGAAGTATCTTCTGAAGATGAATCTTATGATCCTGAGAACCCTGCAATGGAAGAGGTGAATTACATAGGAGAACCCTATGGAAACACCTATAATCCTTCATGGAGAAATCATCCAAATCTCTCATGGAAGGACCAACAGAAGCCTCAATAAGGCTTTAACAACAATAATGGTGGAAGAAATAGGTTTAGCAATAGCAAGCCTTTTCCATCATCTTCTCAGCAACAGACAGAGAACTCTGAGCAGAGCCGTCCGGGCTTAGCAACCATAGTCTCTGATCTATTTAAGACCATACTAAGTTTCATGAATGAAACAAGGTCCTCCATTAGAAATTTAGAGGCACAAGTGGATCAGCTGAGTAAAAAGGTTACGGAAACTCCTCCTAGCACTCTTCCAAGCAATACAGAAGAAAATCCCAAGAGAGAGTGCAAGGCCATAACCATGACCAACATGGCCGAACTTGGAGAGAGTGAGGAGGACGTGAATCTCAGTGAGGAATACCTCATGGGACATCTTTTGGACAAAAACGAGTTCCCTATTGAGGAACCAAGGGAATCTGAGGCTCATACAAAGACCATAGAGATTTCATTGAACCTACTTCTACTATTTATAAGCACTGATGAGTATTCTTCCTCTGAAGAGGATGAAGTTACTACTAAAGAGAAAGTTGCTAAGTACCTTGGAGCAATCATGAAGATGAATGCCAAGTTATTTGGTAATGAGACTTGGGAGGATGAACCCCCCTTGCTCACTAATGAACTGAATGACTTGATTAGGCAGACATTACTTCAGAAGAAACCGGATCCCAGAAAATTCTTGATACCCTGTACTATAGGCACCATGACCTTTGAGAAGGCTCTGTGTGACCTGGGGTCAAGCATAAACCTCATGCCACTCTCTGTAATGGAGAAACTGGGAATCTTTGAGGTACAAGCTGCAAGAATCTCACTAGAGATGGCAGACAAATCCATGAAACAGGCTTATGGACTTGTAGAGGATGTTTTAGTGAAGGTTGAGGGCCTTTACATCCCTGCTGACTTTATAATCCTAGACACTGGGAAGGATGAGGATGAATCCATCATCCTTGAAAGACCATTCCTAGCCACAGCAAGAGCTGTGATTGATGTGGACAGAGGAGAGTTCATCCTTCAATTGAATGAAGACTACCTTGTGTTTAAGGCTCAAGGATCTCCCTCTGCAACCATGGAGAGGAAGCATGAAAAGCTTCTCTCAATACAGAGTCAACCAAAGCCCCCCACATTCAAACTTTAAGTTTGGTGTTGGGAGATCCCAACCATGCTCTGAATATCTGTGAAGCTCCATGAGAGCTCACTGTCAAGCTATTGACATTAAAGAAGCGCTTATTGGGAGGTAACCCAATTTTTATTTATCTATGTTAAATTTCCATTTTCAATTGTTATTTTATGTTTTCTTTAGGTTGATGATCATGTGGAGTCACAAAAACAACTGCAAAAATCAAAGCAAATTCAAAAACAGCATTAAAAATAGCACACCCTGGAGGAGGAGCTTACCGGCGTTTAAACGCCAGTAAGGGTAGCAGAATGGGTGTTAAACGCCCAGTCTGGCACCATTCTGGGCGTTTAATGCCAGAAAAGGATACCAGACTGGTGTTTAACACCAAAAAGGGCACTAAGTTGGCGTTAAACGCCAGAAAGAGAAGAAAAGTTGGCGTTAAACGCCAGAAAGGGAAGAAAAGCTGGCGTTATGGGCAGCAACCTGGCGTTTAATGCCAGGATTAGCACTCAGAGGGCGTTTACATGCTAGAATAGTGCAAGGATGAGAAATTCTTGACACCTCAGGATCAGTGGACCCCACAGGATCCCCACCTACCTCAACTCACTCACTCTCTCTCTTCTTCACACATTCCAATAACACCCTTCCCCAAAAACCCCACCATTCAAAATTCAAAAACTTTCCCTCCCAACCCAACCCTCACACACAGACACCCCTCTCTTCCACTCTTAAATAAACCCCTCATCACCCCTTCATTTTCACACCTCATATACACTTTTCCCCTCCTTGGCCGAACCTTTCTTCACCCACAATCTACTCCATTTCTTCTTCTTCTCCGTCCCTTCTTTCTTCTTTTGCTTGAAGACGAGCAAACCTTTTAAGTTTGGTGTGGTAAAAGTGTTGCTTTTTGTTTTTTCATAACCATTTATGGCACCTAAAGCCGGAGAAACCTCTAGAAAGAGAAAAGGGAAGGCAAAAGCTTCCACCTCTGAGTCATGGGAGATAGAGAGATTCATCTCAAAGGTCCATCAAGACCACTTCTATGAAGTTGTGGCCAAGTTGAGGAAGTCCCTCATCAAGAAATCCCTGAGAGCTCAATATTGGAACTCAAATCTCCATATTGGATCTTCAAGAAGAAGAACTAGCCGCCATCACTAAGGTGGACCCATTCTTTAATCTCCTTGTTCTTATTTTTATGTTTTTTTATTTTTATGCTTGATGTTTTGTCTATGTTTGTGTCTTTATTACATGATCATTAGTGTCTAGTGTCTGTGTCTTGAAGCTATGAATAATTCCATGAATCATTCACCTTTCTTAGATACATTATTCTAATTGCAAAAGAACAAGAAGTACATGAATTTCGAATTCTATCTTGAAATTGGTCTAATTATGTTGATGTGGTGGCAATACTTTTTGTTTTCTGAATGAATGCTTGAACAATGCATATTTTTTATAGTGAAGTTATAAATGTTAAAATTGTTGGCTCTTGAAAGAATGATAAAAAAGGAGAAATGTTATTGATAATCTGAAAAAAAAATTTATGAAATTGATTCTTGAAGCAAGAAAAAGCAGTGAATAACAAAGCTTGCGGAAAAAAAATAGCGAAAAAAAGAAAAAGAAAGAAAAAGAAAAAGCAAGTAGAAAAAGCTAATAGCCCTTTAAATCAAAAGGCAAGGGTAAAAGGGATCCAAGGCTTTGAGCATTAATGGATAGGAGGGCCCAAAGGAATAAAATCCTGGCCTAAGCGGCTAAATCAAGCTGTCCCTAACTATGTGCTTGTGTCATGAAGGTCCAAGTGAAAAGCTTGAGACTGAGTGGTTAAAGTCGTGATCCAAAGAAGAAATAGTGTGCTTAAGAACTCTGCACACCTCTAACTGGGGACTCTAGCAAAACTGAGTCACAATCTGAAAAGGTTCACCCAGTTATGTGTCTGTGGCATTTATGTATCCGGTGGTAATACTGGAAAATAAAGTGCTTAGGGTCACGGCTAAGACTCATAAAGTAGCTGTGTTCAGAAATCAACATATTGAACTAGGAGAATCAATAACACTATCTTAATTCTGAATTCCTATATATGCCAATCATTCTGAACAACAAAAGATAAAGTGAGATGCCAAAACTATTCAGAAGTAAAAAGCTACTAGCTCCGCTCATCTAATTGGGACTAAGTTTCATTGATATTATGAGATTCATTGTATATTTTCTTCTTTTTATTCCATTTTGTTTTTAGTTGCTTGGGGACAAGCAACAATTTAAGTTTGGTGTTGTGATGAGCAGATAATTTATACGCTTTTTGGCATTATTTTTAGGTAGTTTTTAGTATGATTTAGTTAGTTTTTAGTATATAATTATTAGTTTTTATGCAAAAATCACATTTCTAGACTTTACTATGAGTTTGTGTATTTTCTGTATTTTCTGGCTGAAATTGAGGGACCTGAGCAAAAATCTGATTCAGAGGCTGAAAAAGGACTGCAAATGCTGTTGGATTCTGACCTCCCTGCACTCGAAGTGGATTTTTTGGAGCTACAGAAGTCCAATTGGCGCGCTCTCAATTTCGTTGGAAAGTAGATATCTTGGGCTTTCCAGCAATGTATAATAGTCCATACTTTTCCCGAGATTTGATGGCCCAAATTGGCATCAAAACGCCGATTAGAGACCCTTTTCTGGCGTTTAACGCCAGAACTGGCATAAAAGCTGGAGTTAAACGCCCAAACTGGCACCAGAGTTGGCCTTTAACTCCAAAAAAAGCCTATGTACATGGAAGCTTCAATGCTCAGCCCAAGCACACACCAAGTGGGCCCCGGAAGTGGATTTCTGCACTATCTACCTCATTTACTTATTTCTGTAAATCCTAGGTTACTAGTTCATTATAAATAAGACTTTTTACTATTGTATTTTCATCTTTTGATCATCTTTGATCTTGGGATCAGGTCTTTGAACCCTTTTTCAATTGTTTCATGTTATTTGGGAGGCATGGCCGTTCAGCCATGCCTAGACCTTATTCTTATGTATTTTTAACGGTGGAGTTTCTACACCTCATATATTAAGGTGTGGAGCTCTGCTGTTCCCCATGAATTAATGCAATTACTACTGTTTTCTATTCAATTCAAGCTTATTCTTGTTTTAAGATATCTATTCGCACCTCAACATGATGAATGTGATGATCAAGTGACACTCATCACCATTCTCACTTATGAACGCGTGCCTGACAACCACTTTCGTTCTACCTGAAAATAAGCTTGAATGCATATCTCTTGGCCTCCTGGTCCACGACACATGGTTGCCTCTCCTGACAACAGAGCCTTCCATTCTGTGAGATCAGAGTTTTCATGGTATAAGCTAGAATCAATTGGCAACATTCTTGAGATCCGGAAAGTCTAAACCTTGTCTGTGGTATTCCGAGTAGGATCTGGGATGGGATGACTGTGACGAGCTTCAAACTTGCGAGTGCTGGGCGCAGTGATAGTGCGCAAAAGGATCAATGGATCTTATTCTGACATGATCGAGAACCGACAGCTGATTAGCCATGCGGGAAACCGTAGAGGACCATTTTCACTGAGAGGACGGACGGTAGCCATTGACAACGGTGATCCCCCAACATAAAGCTTGCCATGGAAGGGAGTACGCATGACTGGATGAAGGCAATAGGAAAGCAGAGGTTCAGGAGGAACAAAGCATCTCCAGACGCTTATCTAAAATTCCCACCAATGAATTACATAAGTATTTCTATCTTATTTTATGTCTTATTTATCTTTTAATCATCAAAAACCCATAACCATTTGAATCTACCTTACTGAGATTTACAAGATGACTATAGCTTGCTTCAAGCCGACAATCTTCGTGGGATCGACCCTTACTCACGTAAGGTATTACTTGGACGACCAGTGCACTTGCTGGTCAGCTGCGCGGAGTTGTGAGAAAAGTGTGAACTCACGATTTCGTGTACTAGTATTCATGCAAGAGCCCAAGAGATCAACTCCATTCCAAGGGCAATTTGAGTGGGTAACAATTTCTTCAATGAGCTTCTTAGGCCCACATCAATTTGCTCTCTTGGAAAAGGATCATCAACTTAAGGTGCTTCTTGGAGTGTTAAAGTGGTGAAAAATTAGATGTTGGTTGCCAATGGAGTTCAAGGCATAAGTGGTGTAAGATCCAATTAGGAGGATTCCAACATTCAAGTGGGTGCTTCAAGAGAAATTTGGAAAATTGTTCATCCATGTACAAGAGTGAAGTTCTACAAGAGGATGACCGGGAAACTAAAGTGTGGGATCCGGGTATACAATTTTACAACCAACTATTTTAGGTCCTGATTGCTTGCTTAAGGTTGCTTGAGAGCTTGATGATGTACTTAGTTTGGGACCCCGGAGGATTTTTGAAGAGCAAACATGGGTGGCGACTCAAGGATGAGTGGAAGCATAAGCCACCATGACACAGACTTCACTCAAAAAGTCCAACTTAAGGACTTAAAACCAAAGTGCTAGGTGGGAGACACCCCCACCATGGTAATATCCTTCCAACCTTTCTCTTCTTTTAGCTTTTGCTTATTGAATTTTGTCTCTTTTGTTAGCTTAGTTTGATTGAATTCTAGGCTTAATTTAGTTGCATTTTGGTGTTTATTAGGTAATCTTAGTGGAATAATATGTTATTGGGGTTCTAATATGTTTTGGGGCTTGAAAAACTGTTTTGAAAGTCATGTTTAGTGCCTTAGAGGTATTAAAATATTTGCAGAAATAGAGCTTTGTGCATACGCACACACTTGTGCACACGCACACTTCCCCTAAATTTTGACATCTGTGTGTACGTACAGGTTTGTACGCACGCACACCCTTAAACAGCCCTTCTGTTGAGAGCACTCGCACATCTTTCTGCGTGTGCACCCTACCCTTTTCCCCCCTTGTGCGCACACACATCACCCTTTCTCGTAAAAAAAAAGATTCTTCTATGCGTACACATAGCCCTGTGCGTACGCACACATCTTGACACCCTTCCTGCCAGGAGCGCTCACACACCCTGTGCGTTCGCATCCCTTATGTTTTCCCCTTGTGTGCGTACGCACAAGTCGCGTTCTGGGCATTAATTAGGGAGGATTCCCTCTCGCGCTAACAGCTCCATTCCTCTTCTTCTTTGTTGCTGCGTCCCTCAAGTCCACCCATCCCTTCTTCCGGCGACTGCCACTGCCGCCGGAGCCACCACCGCCGTCCCGCCCCTCTCTCTCCCTATTTCTTCTTCATCTTTTCTCCTTCTTTCTTCTTTCTTTTTCTTCTTCTTCTTCTCTTTTTACTCTTCCTTGTTTTGTTTATTGCTTGCTTAATTTTCATTTTCATTAATTAACTTTGGTAATGTAGGTTAAGTTTTGTTTAATTGTTTTGTTGTTGAATTGCAAGTGTTCAATTTTTTATTTATGGGTTGTTGATGCTTAAATTTTGGCTTGAAATTGTTGAATTTGTGCACCGCATACTATGTGTTTGATGAAATACCTGAATGAACTTTGAGTTTAATTCATGTGTTGTAGTTACCATATGTGTTAGACTATATCCTTGTGTGGCATTCTAATCAAGAATTGTGCACTTTTTGAATGATTATAATGTTGCTTTGGGATTGAAATTTCAATAATGAACTTGTTATTACTTTGAGTTGCTAGCACCAATTTGATATGAAAATTGACATTTGATTTCATATTTGGTGAAAATGTGACCAAGTGCATATTGAATTTAGTGAATTGAATTGAATTGCTTGTTCATCATGGTTTTAAATCAATATAATTACATCACAAGGTCTTGTTTCTTGTCAATGCGTTGCATTTGTTTGAGTTGACTTGACTTGATTCTCATCAAGCTTGTCACTTTTTGTAACAAGAACCTTCCCATGTGATTATTTTCTTATTCTTGAGGATGAATAAGTGGTTTTCTTTTCATCATTGAATTGGTTATTGTGTGTTGTGCTAACTTTCATATTAATCTTGCACTTCCACTTGCACAATTTTAATATCCAATATTCTCTAAATTCAATTCACTCTTGTTGTAGTTGCCTAAGTTTGCATGTGCTTAATTGATGCTCATCTATTACTTGCAACTTAGGCCATTTAATTGAGGAACCCAAGCTTACTTTTTGATTGTGTGGATGCCATTTTAATCGGTCGTTGTGTGTATTCTAACCGCGCACATAATTGGAATACACACATGGCTTATTCTTATCATACCACACCACTATGCAACTTCCTCAATTAAATGCCTGTTTGTTTTATATTGGCTCCAAGTATATATTGTATTTACTTCATCCTTTGCCTTTTTGTGCTACTTGCCCTATGATTCTTAATTATAATTTATTCATTCTTTTTTAAAGGCACAGAGCTGGTAGAGGAAGAGGACACCGAGGATGGAGATGTCGAGAATGCTTTGGACTTGGCAATTTCAATGCAACCCGAGCCCCCACATCCACCAGCTGAAGGTGGAGGAACTTAGAACCATTCTCCTCGGATTGTGTTCGTGCACGGAGGACCGTGTAACGCTTAAGTTTGGGAGAGATTTCACCACTTTTGGGGCGTAAATTTCTTTCTGAACACTTTACACTTTATTTTTGTTTTCTTTTATTATATTTCTTGTAGATATTTGGAATACTTTTAACTATTGCATTGCATTTTTTTCTAGTACATATATCTTAGCTTATGTCTAACTATAGCATTTTGCATCTTTTGCTTGGTATATAGTTTATAGATAGAAGTTGTGATTGGATAATGTGAATAGCATAGCACTTAGTTTAATTTTGTCCTAATTGTTCATAATGGTTTTACATATTGAAAATTAGGAAAGAACTAGAAAATTTTTGAACTTGCATCCATCACATCATACATACATATATAGGGAATAATTTTGGTGAAAAACAACAAAGATTTCCAAGAATTTTATTTTTAGGGCGTTCTATTGAATTGATTTAGAAAATCCTTTTTAAACTTGCTTGAATTATTCTTGTAGAACATAAAAGAGAGATAGAACAAACAACCTTATGAGTTTTTGAGTCATATTGTGTGGTTGCATATTTTAACACTATTTTGTTCTTGTGTGCTATACTCCTTCTATGTTTGTGATCTTAGATTTGCTTGATTTTTTATTTCTCATGTTTGATATTTTGAATGCATTTAGCATGATTGAGGCTATTTTCGAATTAAGTTTACTAACCCATATGGCCATACCCTCATATCTAAAATTGTGAGCCACTTTTGAGCTTTTTAATCCCCTTTGTTCTAATTTTAACCACATCAAAATCTTAAGTAGAAAACCATGGAATAACCTTGAATTACATCTTTGATTAGCTTAGGTTGAAGTGTGTGTGTCATTTAAGTGTGGGAGAATTTGTGGAAGAACATTGGTAGTGAATGAAAAAGTTTATTTTGGGTATTTTATTGAAAAATTTGGAAAATAGGTGCACATTCATGTGTCAATTTATTTTAACCATATGCATTGGTCAAAGGAAAAAAAAGAAATAGAAAAAAATGAAATAAAAAAATAATAATAAAATGAGGACAAAAGTTATCCCAAAGAGAAAGAAAAAAATGAATAAGAAATGCATTATGTGGATTTGGATGAAAAAAAGATGCATGAATGTGTATAAAAATAGAGGAATGGGAAGTTAGGTTGTAATTTAGTGATTAGGTTGACATAGGTTGGGTGGGATACTTGAGCTAATCAAAGATTCAATCTATTAGCGCACTTAACCATATTAGTCCTACCTTTACCCTAACCCCATTACAATCCTAATATGTCCTCATGATACTTGCATTTATGTATCACATGTTTGTTGATTGTTAGATGAAAAGCAAATTCTTGAAAGCATGATTGGAGGAAACTTGAGTGATTAAACCCTAGACACCGAGCGTTGAGAGTTATATACACCTAGTGAGGGTTAGATTACTCAATTCTATGTCTCCACCTCTCTTATCATGTATTCTTGCAAGTTGCTTCATTTTGATGAGTTGAATCAATTCTTTAGATTTTTATTGCATTGAGCTAATTCTTTGCTTAGCCCTATATGTTCAAATACTTGCTTGAAAATTTGATTGTTTGTTTTCACCAATTCCATAGGATACTATAGTATAGATAGTATATAGTATACTTGCATGCATATAGATAGTTGTATTTAATAAGTTGTTCACCCTTTGATCATTCTCCTTGTTTGTGTTTAGCATGAGGACATGCTATTGTTTAAGTGTGGAAAAATTGATGAGTCCATATTTGATGATAATTTTTGGCTTAAATTGGATGGATTTCATCATATAAACTCACACTTAATCACCAAAATAGCAAAATTTTGTGATTTCTCCCCAATTTGGACATAAATGTGAAAACATGCATTTTTGTGCTTAAATTGAGTAATTTAATTCCACTTTTATTCCTTTCGATACCGTGATATATTTTGTGAGTGATTTCAGGTCAATTAGCCAAGAATGGGTTGGTAGAAGTGGAAGGAAGCATGCAAGAAGGGAGAACACATAAAGAAAAACAAGGAGAAGCACACAGTCAAGTGTGCGTACGCACAACCGTCTGTGCGTACGCACAAGTGCAGCAATCAGCAAGTGTGTGTGCACACAACCCTCTGTGCGTACGCACATGTAGAAAATTCAGCAAGTATACGTACGCACATGTTTGTGTGTACGCACAGGTACCAGCGCGTGACTTCATTAATGAGGCATGTGACTCGTGATTTTGGAGGCCTCTTGGCCCACCTTTAAGTGTGATGAAGCTGATTTTGGATGCTATATGAAGGAGACTTTATTCCTTATCAAGGCATTAGGTTTTCATTAGGTTTTAGATTAGTCTTTTATGGTAGAAAGCATTATTAGGAGTAAGAGTAGTTTAGCATAGGAAATGCTCTCTTAGGGTTTACTTAAATTTTCATTGTAGCATTTTATAGCTTAAGTTTTGAGCTTGGATTTTGTTCATCTTTATTGTAAGCACTCTTTAATCCTCTCTTTAATTTTACTACTCTTGTACATTTTGCTCATAGTTTAAGCTACTTGTTAATATATGCAATTTTGGTTTCTTGAAGTTTTGGTTAATGAATCTAGTCTTTTATGCTTTATATTTGTTTGATTGCATGTTTATTGTTGATATTGTGAATATTTTAGTTATAGTTTTTATTATCTTTTGCAATTTACCGTGTTTTATTTTTATGCCCACAAGGTGTTTGTGAAAATGCCAATTATGAGTTTTGAGTAGATTTTCATACCTTGGCTTGGGAAATGAGTTCCTAGGATACTAGAGTCATAAAGTCCAACATTTAGTGGTAATTCTTGGATAGTTAGTTGACTCTTGTTTCCATTGACGCTAATTTTTTACTAAGAAATTAGTAAGTTAGCTAGGACTTATGGATTAAGGTCAATTATACTTGCTTGGCTTACTCATCGATGTTACGGGTTGACGAAGCGAGATTAACTCATCATAGTTTCCATAGTTGTGGTTATGACAATGATAGGATTCCTTAATTCCATTTCCAAGTCCCGGCCTCTTTTATGCATTTATAGAATTTTCACTAGTTTTGACATTATTTCCCTTTTAGTTGCATTAATATCCTTTTTTATCATTTCTTAGTTCTTTTATTTCTTAAGTCTTTTAATTTCCCGTTTTATACTTGAAAACTCTTTTTTCCTCACAACCAAGACTGTGACATTTCAATTGCATTCCGAGGGAGAACGACCCGAGGTTGAATTACTCTAGGTTATTTTTATTTGGAAATTTAAACTTTTATTGATGGGATTTAATTGCCGGTTTGGACTATGCTATCAACAAAACACTTAATTTCAATTGAGAAATTCTAACCCGACACAAATCCTACCCCTCAATGCTCCTCTTTTGGTTTTTCTTGATTCTTGACCACAACTTTTTCTTTTGGTACTTTGCACTTTTTTTAGCCTAGCCATGACTCTAAGCATTTTGTTTTCAAGTATTACCACCGGATACATAAGCGCCACAAGCACTAAACTGGGGGAACCCTTTGGATTCGAATTTAGCTTTGCTTAAATTCCCAGACAGTGGTACTCAGAGTTCTTAAGCGTTCATTTTAGCTTTGGATCACGACTTTAAATGCTCAATCTCAAGTTTTTTACTTGATTCCTTCTCACCACAAACATATAGTTAGGGATAGCAACTCATTTGAGCTTTTTAGGCCAATTTTAACCCTACTAACCATTGATACTCAATGTCTTGGACCCTTGTTGTTTTGATTTTTTTGTTTTGTATTTTTTTTGTTGTTTCTTTTGCTTCAAGAATCAATCTTTTTGATATTTCAAAGAATCAATAATACTTCTCTAAATTCTTGTACCTCAAGAGCCAATATGCTCCAATGTCAAATATGCGCAGTTGATTCATACATTTAGAAGATAAAAATAAGGCCACCACATCAAAGTAACTAGAATAACTCATAATATATAACTCAAAATCTCATGCATTTTACTACTTTTTTTTCAAAAATTTTCTTTTTAAAGCTTAGTGGGCAATTCATGAGATATCCTTAGCCATAAAAATTTTGAAAAAAACTACTAATTATGCAGAAGCTAGAATAGAAAACAGAAAATAGAATAAAATACTGAAAAATAGAAAGAAGGGAGGACTGAAACTCAACCACCTCAGTGCTGATGGTTGCTCAGGCTGTGCTCTTCTGTGAAGATAGTTCACCTCCCTTTGGTGCCATTGATGATAATATACACCTAGAGCTCGCTCTGCAATACCAAACTTAAAAAGTTTGCTTGTCCCCAAGCAAAGAAAACTTGGTCCTTTCTGTTTCCTTATGGGCGTTGAACTCCCAAGCTCTCTTCCCCCTTCTGGCGTTGAACGCCAGTAAGGGGCACCCTCCAGGGTGTTCTGTTTCTCTCCTATGCGTTTCTATTTCTGTCTAAGTGATACACATGATCACAAACGTTAGAAAAAGAGAAAAACTACGAGAATCAATAGAATATAAAATAATATGAAATCAAACTAAAGTAACAGAAAGAAAATAGAAAAGAAGAAAATACTATATGATACTTATGGTTGGGTTACCTCTCAACAAGCGCTTCTTTAATGTCATTAGCTTGACAGTTGATGTTGAACTTTCTTTCTCTTCTTCCAGTTGGTTAAAAGAAATGACTCCAAGGGAGAATAGGGAAAGAATAGTGTCCTCGGATGTTAATTCATCCTAACAAGCTTTCTGGTATTGTTATCAAAGTGATCCTCCTTGCTTGTTAGGGTAGGGGTTGGATTGCGTTTGGATGACCGTCTCTTTTTTGTGGATATCATCTTTTGTTCCTCGGTCATTATCCCATTTTCAGTGCTTTCCTTGATTATCTTCACCACCATAAATTCAGGATTTGGCTGTTGTGTGATGGGTAGAGTGTACCCATCATCAAGAACCTCTTGAATTGGTGGTTCAAGGAACTTACCTTCTATGCTATTCTCTGCTCTTTTTTTTTTTTCAGTGGGTGACAATCAATTATGAAAGTATCGAAAATTAAAAAGAATACATAGAAACTTAAAAATATTGACAAGAAAGTTAGCTTTTTGTTTTAAAGTTTTTTAACTTCAATATTTATTTATTCATTATTTTATTAATAAATTATTTGTTAAAAAATTATTTACATCAATAAATTTGATAATAATTAATTTGCTTGGTGTAAAACTAATTTTAATTTCAATTTTTTGTTTCAATTAATATTTTTATTGTTATATAGTACCATAGGAAATATAAAACCAACTGTATGTAAGAAATATTAAATTTTTCTAGAGTAGTATAATAAAATAGTAATTTATTTCATATTAATACCCTATAAAAATTAATTGTTAATTTAATAAAAAAATCAAATAACTAAAATTGTACATTTAATAAAAATATAGTTTTGTAATTTTAAATTATTAAAAATACATTTTAAAAATAAATCAATCAGACATATTTTTACTGTTTTCGCATAGAAATAAATCCTTTTTTACAAACTAATCACATTTTCTAAAATGCGAAAAGTTAAAAATGAAAATAGAAAACGACAACAGAAAATATTTTCACAAACCAATCGGCCGTTTTACTCTTTTAAATATGTTTATTCTTAAAATATTATTTAACATATTTTTTAAATAATAAAAATAAAATAAAATAAAATATATGATAATTATTAGTTAAAATAAAATATAAAAAGAATATTTATTTATTTATTTATTTATTTATTTATTTTAAATAAATTACCCAAATTAGTCTCTAAAGATTTTAAAAATAGACATTTTAGTCCTCAAGAAAAATTAATACACAGATCAATCTCCAAGGTTTTACTCTGTCAGACAAATCAGTCCCCAGTTCATTTTCCGACAAAGTAATTACCCAGGTCAGTCCCCAACGATTTTAAAAACGGATATTTTAGTCTCTAAAAAAATTAATATACAAATCAATCCCCGATATTTTTTTTCATTAGATATAACAGTCATCCGTCCAAAAATAAAATAAAATAAAATAATTATTATTATTAATTGCACAATAATATTATACTATATTTTTTGTATTTTCTGGACAAAAATAATAATAAATTTATTCATTAGATATATATATATATATAGTCACCTAATAATAATAATAATAATAATAATAATAATAATAATAATAATAATAATAATAATAATAATAATAATAATAATAATCAATAAAATTATTAGAGATTATTCTTTAAGAAATTTAAGGTTAAAATTATTTAATATTTTTGTATTTAATATAATTAAAAGATGTCCTATTTAAAAAAAAACATGTTTGTATTAAAAATTATGTATTAAAAAATATTTTAATTTGGATATCTTTTGATTATATTAAATACAAAAATATCAAATAATTTTAATCTTAAATTTTTTGTAGAATAATCTCTAATAATTTTATTTATTATTATTATTATTATTATTATTATTATTATTATTATTATTATTGAGTGACTATATATATAAATACATACATATATAAGAATTTAATAAATAAATTTATTATTATTTTTGTCCAAAAAATACAAAAAATTATAGTACAATATTATTATGTAATTAATAATAATAATTATTTTATTTTATTTTATTTTTGGATGGAGGACTATTATGTCTAACGGAAAAAAATGTTGGGGATTGATTTATACATTATTTTTTTTGGGACTAAAATATCAATTTTTAAAATTCTTAGGGACTGATCTAGGTAATTACTTTGCCGAAAAATGAACTGGGGACTAATTTGTCTGCCGTAGTAAAACCTTAGGATTTAAAATATCCACTTTTAAAGTTCTTAGGTAGCGTTTGGTGGAGAGACAGAGATAGAAAGACTAAGACTGAAAGGCAGAGACTAAGCGACAGAGATTGAAATAAATCTCAGTATTCTGTTTGATGCAAAGTGAGAGACAGAAATTAAAACAAAAATGAAACTCTAATTTAATTTGCATAAAAGGTAAAATTGGAATTAATTAATTGATATGAGGATATTTTAGATATAAAATATTATTAAAGTTTCAATCTCTATCTCTAAAAATTTTAGTCCCCTGTGTCTCTATATTTTGGAGGTACTGAAATATTGAAATTTGGGGGGACAGAGACAAAAATTTTAGTATCAGAACCAACAAACATCGTATTGAATCTTAGTCTCTCAATTAAAGACTGATTTGAGTAATTACTCATTTATTTTTACGGATATGCAGATATGCAAATCGGATATGCAAATCGGATATACAAATCGGATATATGGATTACTACCTGAAATACCGCAATATGTATATCGGATCCAGGAACACCCTACCTCAAAGCTTGTTAGCTGCACAAACAAGACACTCCACAGATACCAAAGTTGAATAGAGGCTGAACCAAGTTGCAACTTGCAAGTCATCTGTGTTCCTCCCAACCTTGATATGTACAATATAATTTCTTAACTCCAAACCACATTTATTGTTTATTATAAATCTGATTGGTTGAGAATATGAGAACACTGATGTTCCGCTAAAGTATGAAACGCTTCCATATAAGATCCAGTTCAAGCTTAACCTTCAGCTATAGTTACAGGATAAATTAGTAACTTCTGCTGGTCTAATTTTAGTGCCAACCACCTGTTTGTAGAATTGCCCCACAGGGAAAAAGAGAGCTTTAGGAAAATAGGTTGCTACTATACCATTCCACTAGGTTGTATCTTATAGCAAATAGGAGCATGAGTTTGATGCTTCATCACGTATCAATGCTGCCACATGAGGCTGTATCTTGTAAACTGAGGCTTGCTGGAGCATTAGCAAGATCTCATTCCTTTTCTGCATCTTGTTCTGTCACCAATAGAGCAATCCATTGCACCCCAGAAAGGTGGAGCTGCAGTGGCAGTTGTATTGGAGTTAGTATTAGTAGTAGTAGATGCAACTACCAAGGGAAAAGGCTTGTTAGAAGCTGCTCCACCACCAGTGACTTTGTAATTGCTGGTGACGAAAGTTATGGCAACAAGCAGGTTGTTAGTCTCACTCCGCGCTTGTATGACTATGTGCTAAAAAATGTTAGAGAACCTGAGGTGAGGAACACAACCATTTGCCCGCATTGATTGTTTAACACTGAGAAAGATATACACTTGATGCGCGCATGTGTGATATCAGTTGTTAAGTTCCCCTTTGTGCTTATTGTAAAGAGGTTGTGTTTCAGATTTTAAGGCAACTGCGCGAGGAGACAGCCTCTATGCGTGGAAGTCAGATGCAGGTCATTCCAATCAATTTATTTTTATGGAAATAGACTTTCACAGTTAATTAATAGAATTGCTAATATCAATGTCTTGCTTATACATTGTGTATGCACCATGCAAGCGAGGATTGTACTTTTGGTTTTATGTCAGTAGTATTTAGTGGGGTAGCATAACAATACTAATTATTATTGATTTTCTCTACGATAGATAACTAGTAATCGAAATTTCTTCTAACTGATTGCCCTGCAAAGCTCCTCCATTAGGGAACTAGTTATTTTGAATTGAATTATTGGGCTTAGTCCTTAACATGTTGATGTGCTTGTAATAATGAGGGTGCAAACAAAGCATTATTTTTACTTGACTACTGCAAGGTTATCAATTTGTAATTGATGAGATGAAATTACGTTTTTTTACTGGTTAGCTATTTTCATATCTTTTTCAATGAACATGATAGATTTTCATATTGGTAATATAAAAAATCATGGAGCTTCTTCTGTGTGGGCAGATGCTGATCTTTGGTTGTTAGTTAACTTATTAGTACCAGTATGCTCTTCTCAAGGGTCAAGTTTGGATTTATGAAATTTTATTGAGGAAACAAAGAAACTGTGGTGGGTGGAATGCATAGTAGTTTCACTTATCTGCCATGAAATAAAATTTGACAATTTGTTTCTTCTTCTTAATAGGTATCTCCTGATCAGGCACAATTACTTGCAATGCTTGTGCAGACTCTTGGAGCCGAATGGTGCATTGAAGTCGGTGTTTATACTGTATGCCCTAGACAGTCTAAACTAGGTTTATTCATGTACATATTGCATGATTCCGTTGTATTTCATACTACACTTGGTTGAACTGGTTTTCTAATGGTATGTCTTTTTAAATGTTGCACTTTTTCTGGGTTTTGGGTTATCTTCATGCAGATGAATTAAACAGATGCAGTAGTTGATGACATATTAAGATTGAGAATTTTTTTTATAAAAAACAACTAAATGAATTGCATATACTTGGGTGAATTTTCGTACAAAGGAGATCCTTTGTGACTGTTGTCATTTATAAAAAAAAACAGATAATAGATATTAAACTGAGGGACACTTTTACACATTTAAATGAGCAGTCATTATGTTTAGCAACCTTCTGTGGTTATCACGAGTGGTGACTGGTCATTAACTCCAACATAATGGAAAATTTATATATATAATTTTAGCATTCATGAGTCATGACTCATGATGTAACCTCTATGGCACAGGCGCAGCATATGAGTCAAATGGCTAAAAATGTTGAATCAACATTACATATAGTTCAGTCATACAGTCCTGAGAAGTATTTAAACTTCTGATATGTAGGGCTAAGTATCCTCCTTTAGGTCACACATTCCTAGTTAGATTGCTTAGTGAACAAGAGCTGTCCCCAATTTTTTTCTCCTTGCATAACAAGATTTTGAGATATATCAAGGAAGAGATGGGATAATATGAAATTAAGAATTTGGTTGAAGTCTTAAATCTTTAACCTACTTTATTTTGTGTAAATTGAATACGTGTGTTTCATTGCAATGCAATGATGCTTTTAAGCTGGTTCTCTTCCATGAACCGTGGCATTATATTGTCAATTTGACACAGGGTTACTCATCACTGGCCATAGCATTAATCCTGCCAGAATCAGGTCGTTTGGTTGCATGTGAAAGAGACGCCAAATCTCTTGATATTGCCAAGAAGTACTATCACCTAGCTGGTGTTTCACATAAGGTCTATGCAACACTTGAAAGTTTCTAGTTTATGCCATTTATCTTTAATTCGAGGTATCTTTTTACATTGTAACTGCCTCTGTTTGTTGAGTTTTATCATAATGGATTCTAGGTGGATGTAAGACTTGGACTTGCAGTGGATTCCCTAGAATCTTTAATATTGAACGGTGAATCAGGAAGGTAAGTGAATTTGATATCATGTGGATTTTTACTCTCTTTAAAATTCTATTGTTGTCTAAGGATTCTGCTATATGATGTGTGCATTGTGAGAAAACCAGCTAAGTTGAAATTAAGAGCTATTTTCCTTTTCTTGCAGTTATGATTTTGCATTTATTGATGCTGAGAAAAGGATGACTGAGAAATATTTTGAACTGCTACTGCAACTGGTAAGAACAGATAACGTTCTGAGCATATTATGTGCAATGATTTTTACAAGATTATTCTTAAACTGCACTGTTTAATTTTGCTTTTGCAGGTGAGGGTTGGAGGTCTTATAGTAATTGATAATGTTCTTTGGCATGGGAAAGTTGCTGATCCGCTGGTAAACAATTGATTCTTCAGTTTATTTATTCATTTATTTATTCTTCCGAATTGAATAAACTACACTTCGGATGTTATATCCGCAGGTAAATGACCCAAAAACTATCAGCATTAGAAATTTCAATCGAAGGTTAATGGAAGACAAGCGTGTAAGCATCAGTATGGTAGGTTCATACCAATTTTTTTCTTCCATCACTGATGCACTTTCATAGTGATTCTTTAAAAGCGGTTACTTCCATGAAGACATCTTTGTGTGAAGATGGTATTACGAACCGTTAGATGGTTCAATAAAATTATTCAATCAACATGTCAAACTATCTAACGGTTCACAATACCATCTTTATATGAAGACGTATTCATGGAAGTAGCCACCTTATTTGAATTTGATTTATAGTCCATTAACTCTTTTTGAGATTTAAGGTACCTATTGGAGATGGGATGACAATATGCAGAAAAAGATGACCCAGTTTTCATCGATTTATTGATATATTCTGTGCAATTTTGGGTTGATGCTTCGGCGGAAAGCAAATACTTGATTCAAACAAAAATCAATTGATTTTCATAGAAATGGAGATGTGGCAAAGTCTATTCTGCTAGGATTTGGATCTTCTAAATTTTAAATTTTTACTTTAGAAGGTAAAGTGTGATCTTCTACCCTTGAATGATTTCTCTTTCATATTTACTCTTGGCCCCACCTATAAAATAAATGGTGAGAGATCATACTTTACTCTCTAAAATGAAATTCAAACTTTAGAGGATCCAAATCCATTCTGCTAAGGCTCATTTGTGAAGGATCTGAAGAACCATTTTGGCTCCATAGCGAATGGAGAGATATGAATGCGTGTAATTTCTTCATTGCTTTTACCCCCAAAATTTTGTAGCTTTTTACACTAACTTCTGAGGTAGCATGGGAATTCAGTTAGCTACTACCCTTGGAATCACATGGATTGTAGATTGAAGAGAAACTTATTCACAATGGAACCGAGAATGAGTGTTAAATTGATAGAAAATTCTACCCATAAGGGCATAAGGCTATAACGGTATGTTTGGTTAGCTCGGTGGGTGAAAAAAATGGGTCAAATATTTTCATGGAGGATAATGATGTATAAATTTATATATAGAGTTGATTCATAAAAATTTCTACCCTATTTTCATCCATAACCAACATTCCCTTAGGATTGACTGTGGTGTTAGGCAAGTTAGATAGTAAAGATTAATCTTCATACCTTAAATGTATAATTTTAGAGAAAGTATAGGGGACAATACTTATACTAAACAAAGTAAACAAGTTATACATTTAAAAGTTCTTTTAAATCCTAAATCTTAAACCCTTCAAACTAAACTACTATCTTTGCATGATTGAAAGAGTACTAGACATTGCTAAATAAAAATTCTCATCACATGATGACTACACTACTGGTATGGTGACTGGTGAGTAATGCAGTAGGTGTTTAGGACCCTGCTCATATGGTGAGTAATGCAATAGGTGAATAGGAGTGTGAGTTACGCCGATTCAGAAGTCAATGATATTTATTATGGATCTAATAATCGGATCGAATTGGCAGGTGTAACGGAGTTGAATAGAAATGATCGTTTAATTGGTCTGGTATAGATTAAAAAAAAGTTAATGGTCAAATTAATTTTCGAAAAATAAATCATTTTTAAATTTATTTTAAAAAAATTTTATCAATTAAATTAATTTTTTAAAAATTATAAATTAATCATATTTGTCTTTTTGTTACTCTACTAACCGTTAAAACGATTGATAACGTGAAAATATTGATTAACACCATACAAGACACTTGATATGTCTAATTAGTAATTAGACATTGACTATATATATACTACAGAAACGAAATTTCATAAGTTCAGGTCCTTGAGAACAGAACAAAAAAATGGCAGAATCTATAGTTTGCCAAAAAAAGATACTGCTATTTTGAAGAGACATTTATTGCACTTGGAAACCTATCTGGATGGCATTAAATATATGATTGGCTTACCCGATATTATCATAATCGTTGATCAGCAAGAGGAGGTGATAGGTTCTATAGGAACTGGATGATCCTATTTGGTCAAATACCTAGCGACAAACTCCTATGCGAAAGCACTTTTTCACTCTTTCATATACTAGGGGATTTCACTTGGAAAAGAGAATGTTCCATACTAATGGACTCGAGTGCATAACCATAACTATGGGTTCCAATGTACGAGATCTTGTAGCACTTACCAATAAGGCCCTATCGACTAGTATTATACAAAAGAAATCCATTACCCCACGTGCGAAATTATAGAGGGTCCCCTTTAATATATATATATATATATATATATATATATATATATATATATATATATATATATATATATATATATATATATATATATATTTCGTCAGATAGATTAGACAGCCTCTAATCCTAGGCATTACCCACTCACAAAACATACTCACACACACTACATGAGTTCATTTAAGGGTTTATTTTTCCTTCCATAGGACTTGAACCTGGATGTGATTGTTAAGGAGGCATATGTTTTGCCACTCAATCAAGCCTCAAACCACAAATATATTGTTCATATTCTGACTCAAAACATAAAAGTTAGGCCCAATAAGAATAAAAGGCCTAACTCAAGAGGGAGGCATCTACGGCTCTACCATATGCTCGACCTCTTTAAAGAGGTCGGAACCGCAAAGGAGCTTAGCTTTACTTGCCCAAGCAAGTAACTGCCTCTGCAAATCTCTCCAACTATCTCTATCTTCCCTTAAAGATAGATCCTAACAAACTCCCCAGATAAGGGGAATGATTATTCATCAATAAAGATGGAACTACTTCAATAAAGGTGGTTATTAGCTCTACTATAAATACACTGACACTCCTTAAGTATATTTACGTTCTAATCTACTAAAAACCTACATAAAACCCTTGCTAACTTAAGTATCAGAGTCACTTACAGGTACCACCCCCGCCTCCTCACAAGAAACTTGGACGACGGCACCTTGGCACGAGAACAAGTCGAACGATGCCCCACAAGGAGTCTGGACCTCACATCTAGGCCCAAATCAACGTTTCAGATAACCCTCAAAACATTGGCATTGTTGCCAAGAACCTGAAATTCAACCCTTGACAATGGTGGACGATCACTACGAAGATAGTCACACGGCATCTGAATCAGAACCGGAGCCTCACCGTGACGATCTCACACTTGCAATACTTCCACCACGGGAAAGAACGCACATTTTCCATGGAGAAGGGATATCGGAAAATCCTCAGCCAAGACGGATTCAAGCAGAGGTGCAACCACCAGCAGATGAAGAACCTCCCCATTCAACAAAGATACTAGGTCTAGTCCATGGTCACCGTGGACGACTAAAACAGCTTGAGCAAGAAGCTGGGCGTCAACGGAAAGCAGAACGAGAACTGTGAAGGGAAGTATGACGACAAAGGGAGCTAAAAAAACTCTTAAGATTGGAAGATAATCTCCGAAGACGAAGTAACCGAACAGATCGGGAAGAAAGCCCAATAGGAGGAGAAGATCCGTTTGTAAAAGAAATCGTGCGGGTCAAAGTTTCAAGGATTTTCAAAATCCTCGACATGGATCTTACGATGTAAGCCAACCCGAGACACTATCTCAGCAACTTCAAGAGTCGAATGTACCTAACTGATGCCTCTGACGCTACTCATTATAAAGCATTCCCGACAACTTTGACCAAAGCTGTAATGAAGTGGTTCGATAACTTACCGCCCAGATCGGTAACTTGTTTTGACGATCTGGAAAGAAAGTTTCTTACTAGATTCTCCGATCAGAAGGATAAGGTAAAGCATGCTCGAGCCTGTTAGGAGTTAAACAAGAAGTCGGTAAGACGCTTCGAGATTATATGGAAAGATTCAATAAAGCATGCTTGGCAATACCAAACCCACCCACTGAAGCAGTAATAATGGGATTAGCTAATGGCCTTAAAGAAGGGTCATTCTCTCAATTCATATCCAAGCAACACCCGGCCTCCTTGTACGAAGTACAAGAGCGGATAGAAAAATACATCAACATGGAGGAGAATTTCCGACTAAGAGAGCCACTCCCGAGACCCAGCCTACCCCATCCACCTCGGGAAAAAGAGAAAGGAGCTAAGAAGAAGGAAGAATATAACCTGGAGAAACCTCGAAGGTATCACAACTATACTCTCCTCCGAATCTCTCTTGTAGATCTTTACAAAGAGATATGCCATATAGAGAAGCTTCACCTCCTCGTCCAATTAAGCACAAAAAAGCAGAAAGTCTGACAGAATACTGTGAGTACCATAAACTCTGGGCATTCTACTAAGGATTGTTATGACTTAAAGAATGTCATAGAAAAATTGGTTAGAGAAGGTCGACTAGACAAATACTTAGCAGATAGGTAGGATGATCAAAGGAAGAGAAAGAAATATTGGTGCGGAATTTATAACCCATAAACTAACCCGCAAGTGCACCGGGTCATACCAAGTAATACCTCAGGTGAGTGAGGGTCGATCCCACGAGGATTGATGGACTAAGCAACAATGGTTGATTAATTTACTTATTTAGACAAACAGAAAAGAGCGTTTGGGTCTCACTTGCATTAAACAGTAAATTCAGAAAATTAATAAAGCAAGCAGTAAATAGGTTGTGAAATATGTATGGAGAAACAGTTAAGGCTTTAGAGTTATCTATTTTCCGGATTGACTTTTCTTACTAACTATTTTAATCATGCAAGATTTAATTCATGGCAAACTATATGTGACTAAACCCTAATTCCTTTGACCTTTTTGGTCTCATCTAACTCTCATCAACCGCCAATGCCTTGGTCAATTAATTCCAATTAGAGAGTGAAGTTCAATTCTAGTTATATGCCACAGAAATTCTAATTACCCAAACATAAGAGGATTATATGTCACGTATCCCGTTAAATCCAGATAATTAGAAATTTAGGAGAATATGTTTTCAAGTTGTTGTTCAACTAAAGAGCTTTTCCAAGTTATACAAGAACTCAATTAGAAAGAGGGTCATACTTCCGTTCCACCCAATTTCATGAGATAAAGAACGAAAATAATTCTTGAATTATATGAATCAATACATGAATTAAAATAGAAAAACAATAGAATCAATTCATACAATAGACAGAGCTCCTAACCTTAACAGTGGAGGTTTAGTTGCTCATGGTTCAGAGTGGGAACTAGGATTCTCTTAAACTATAAATTTGGAATGAGGTAGAAGAGAAGAGCAGAGCCGAAGGGCTAATTCTTTTCCCTTATATATTTAATCCTAATTAATGTAAAAATATATTTCCTAAAACTAAATAATATCTTTTCTTATTTTTAAATAAAATAAAGTTTAAATTAGAATTAATAGGAGATTGCGTGCTTGCTTCTTGGAGAGTTGGGGACCACTTGATTCCTTAATAATCCGTGCCTAACTTGAGAAATCTCAAGTTAGGCGCAGCCTTGGCCGAATTGATCGAGGAAAAGTATGAACTATTATACATCGTTGGAAAGCTCTGGAAGTTAGCTTTCCAACACCACTATAATCACGTCAATTAGACCTTTGTAGCTTGAGTTATTCAGGTTTGAGTGCAGAGAGGTCAGGGTTGACAGCATCATTCGCTTTCTTCTCTTTTTATGCGGAAACTCCATCAAATCCAAATGTTACCTAAAATAAACAGAATTACACATGACTCAAAGTAGCATCCATAGTGGCTAAAAGATAATTAATTCTTAATTAAACTCAACAAATTAAATGCAAATTCACTAGAAAAAGGTAGGAAAGATGCTCACACATCAGATATGAAGAAGGAGGACGACAAGAACATCCACCTCAAACTACCGAGCAACACATACACATGATAAATAGGGGTTTTGCTGGAGGAGGAATATCAATGTCATCAAGAACAAGTCATCTCAGAGAAGTATACCAAGTCGGAAAAGATAGTAGATCTCCCGACTTGCCAACAATCTTGTTCACTAAAGAAGATACTCAAGGGGTAACACCTGGCCATGATGACCCGTGGTGATAACTATGATCCTCGCCAATGCAAACCTCCATAAAACACTAATAGATCAAGGTAGCTCAGCGGATATACTATTTAAACTCGCTTTTGACAAGCTCAGATTAGAAGAAAAGGATCTAAAGGCATACCCAGATAACCTCTTTGGACTGGGGGATACACCGATCCGACCTCTCGGATATATATCTCTATACACCACTTTTGGAAAGGGTACAAAGTCAAAGACATTTAGCATTGACTACATTGTAGTTGACGCCACTTCGGCATACAACACCTTAATAGGTCGGACAACCTTGAACCGATTTGTAGTTGTTGTCTCTACACCCCACTTATGCATGAAGTTTTCCACAACAGAAGGGATTGCCACCATAATGGGAGATCGAAAACTAGCACGCAAATGCTACAATGAAAGTCTTAATTTAAAAGGCAGTCCTAGGAGAAAAGAGGTCAACATTATCAAACTTGGTGGTGTTCAAACTCGGGAAGAACTACGCCCCCAACCTAAAGGAAAGGTAGAAGAAGTACAAAATGGAGATCACCCAGAAAAAACAACAAATATAGGGGCTAACTTGGAAGGAGGACTGAAAGAGAAGCTCATTGACCTCTTAAGAAAAAATGCCGACCTCTTTGTTTGGAAAGCGTTCGACATGCCTAGTATAGATCCCGACCTGATGTCCCACAAACTTGCCGTCTACCTGGGTTCCAGACCTATTTAGTGAAAGCGACGAAAGCTTGGGCCTGAAAGGACACAGGTCGTGGAGGAACAAGTTCAAGCCTTACTAGAGGCAAGATTCATAAGAGAAGTAAAGTATCCATTGTGGCTGGCCAACATAGTTTAGGTAAAGAAACAAAACGGAAAGCGGAGGATGTGTGTCAATTGCACCGACCTCAATAAGGCTTGTCCCAAAGATCCATACCCTCTTTCCAGCATCGATGCTCTGGTCAACTCAGCCTTCGACTATCAATACATGTCCTTCATGGATGCCTACTCGGGATACAACCAAATCCCGATGCATAAGTCGAACCAAGAGAAGACCTTGTTCATAACTCCAAAAGCTAACTATTACTACGTAGTAATGCCTTTTGGATTAAAGAATGCCGGGGTCATATACCAGAGAATGATGAACAAGGTGTTTATCCCCCACTTAGGAAAAATTATGGAGATATATATGGACGACATGCTTGTTAAAACCAAGGTCGATTTGGCACTTTTGTCCAATTTTTTCTAGATATTTTCTACCGTAAGGAAGCATGAGATGAGGCTATATCTCTCAAAATGCACCTTCGTATGAGATTAGGCTTCATACTAACTCAGAGGGGCATAGAAGCAAACCTGGACAAATGCAAAGCTATACTCGACATGAAGAGCCCGACTTATCTCAAAGAAGTTCAACAATTAAATGGAAGGTTGGCAACTCTATCCAGATTCCTAGCAGAGTCAGAGCTAAAATCACTGCCCTTGTATCCAATTCTCCGAAAGGAGAAGTAGTTTGAGTGGACCCTAGAATGTGAACAAGCCTTTCAAGACTTTAAAGTCTTCCTGGGACAACTCCTCATACTTACCCAACCAGTAGTAGGAGAAAAACTCGTCCTCTACCTAGCAATGGAGAACCGAGCTATAGTTTCAGCCTTGATCAGAGAAGATAAGGACAAAGAGTAGAATTGAACTATCAAAAGATTGAAAAATTTGCATATGCCCTTATCCTCACCTCTCAAAGGCTCCGACCTAATTTCTAGGCACACACTATAGGTTCACACTAATCAACCAATGAAACACATTCTACAAAAGATGGACCTGGTAGGACGGATGCTGCAATGGGCTGTAGAATTTTCCGAGTTCGACTTAAGATATGAAATTCAGACAGCAATCAATTCCCAATATCTCGCAGACTTTGTAGTTGAATACACCGAAAGCTAGGAAATCCCAAATACATGGAGCCTTTATATAGATGGGTCATCCAACAAAGCCGACAGTGGAGTAGGCGTCATCCTAGAAAGTGAGCAAGGAACTCAGATAGAACTCTCGTTACAGTTCGAGTTTCATGCTTCTAATAACCAAGCAGAGTATAAAGCCTTACTCACTGGCTTAAAGCTGGCTAAAGAAGTGGGAGCAAAAAAATGACAACTTCATATATTAACAGTACCTATCATGCCAAGGACCCCAACATGAAGAAATATTTAGATTAAGTACGAGAACAACTAGCACAGTTCTCAGAAGAAAAGGTCTGACATATAACCCAAAAATCAAACGCCCGAGCTGATGCCCTCTCCAAATTAGCTAGCACCAAGTCAGGGGGTAACAATAGAAGCCTTATCCAGTCGATATCAAAGAAAGATGACAACTTGGGTGTAATGACTATATCTAATCAACATTTAGGATGGATGACCCCTATAGTCAACTATCTTAAATTTGATATCCTCCCTAAAAATGAAAAGAAGGCCCAAAGACTTATAAAGGAGGTACAAAATTATACATTGGTCCACAATGTCCTACATAAAAGAGGCATATCAACACCTCTCCTAAAATGCGTCCCGACTTCTAACACAAATGAGGTCCTAGAAAAAGTACACAATGACATATGTGGAAATCACTTGGGAGCCCGATCACTATCCAAGAAGGTGATCCAAGCCGGGTTCTTCTGGCTGACCTTACAAAGAAAAGCGGCTGAGTTCATTAAAAAGTGTCCGCCTTGCCAGAAGCATGCCAATTTTCATGTGGCACCTTCTGAAGAGCTTATCAGCGTCACCTCACCCTGGCCGTTTGCAAAATAGGGACTCGATCTTCTCAGACCATTTCTCCAAGCTCCAAGACAAGTCAAATACCTCATAATGGGATTGACTACTTCACTAAGTAAATTGAGGCAGAACCACTAGCAACCATCACTTTCTAGAGAAGTCAGAAATTCCTCTATAAGAACATTGTCACAAGGTTTGGAGTTTCTCACTCCATTAGCACAGACAATGGAACCCAGTTTATCGACTCGACCTTTAGAAACCTGGTAGCTGACCTCAAAATAAAACACCAATTCATATTGGTGGAATATTCTCATGCCAATGGACAAGTTGAAGTTGCAAATAAAGTTATATTGACCGGGTTGAAGTGTCGACTACAAGATGCAAATGGAGCATGAGCCGACAAGCTCCCTCAAGTCTTATGGGCATATCGGACAACCCTTCATTCTACAACCAGGGAATCACCTTTCTAATTTTCTTACGGAATGGAGGCTATGGTCCCCATAGAAATCGTTGAAGAGTCACCCATGGTTGTATTCTACAATCAATACCCAAGCATAAAAGGAAGAGCTTTACCTCCTTCCAAAAATTTGAGAGAAAGCTCAGATCAGAGAAGAAGCTCTAAAGCAAAGGATGGCCCTAAGATACAATCAAAAGGTGATAAAAAGAAACTTTGCCGCAAACGACCTCATACTGAGGCAGAATGATATCGGAGTTTAGAAGTCGGGTGAAAGGAAGCTAGCTGCAAATTGAAAAGGACCCTACAAGATTATCGAAGTCTTAGAAAAAGGCTACTACAAGGTGTCTGACCTGCAAGGACGGGAGCTTCCAAGGTTGTGGCATGCATGTAATCTGAAGAAGTACTACAGTTAGGAAGCGTACCTTGTTCTCTTTCCCAACCTTAAGATTTTTTTCCCTAAAAAGGGTTTTTTCTAAAGGGAGTTTTAACAAGGCGCCACAGCAAGGGCTAAGGGTAGTCAAAAATCCATAGTAGCAAATTTACGTAAGCAAATTTCTCATTTATTAATAAAATTCCATTTTCTCCCCAAAAGTTTCCTATAAAACGTAGTTTAATTTAAGTTTGGTAAACCATGAAAATCATTGCCCGACCTAAAATGGTAGGCAAGATGAAGCGACGAAGTACAAGTTAATGTAAAAAGTTATATAAACAACTCAGTGAAAACGGACATTAGAATCAAGGTAGAACAAAAGAGAAGTGTAAAAGTAACTTAACAAAGTCCGATTGCATGAAGTTGGAACTTATAAAAGGGAAACTGGAATAAACAAGTTTAACATTTTGAAGCTCAACGAAAAAACAACATTAGAAGTTGTCAAAGTATAATCCCCGACTAAGTAATTCAAAAAATACCTAACATCATTGCTAAGTTGTAGAAAGGTTCTTTAAAATTTAAATGTTGTTGGAAGATAACTTAAAAAAGTTTGTTTAAAAAACTACTGGCTATTACAAAAAATAAATTCTTCATCAAAGACCCACAAGTTGGGCCACCCAAAAAACAATGGAACCAAAACCACTAAAACCTACGATGAAGGGCCAAGTAAAGGATTAAGTTCCTCCCAATCACTACATCCTAACCTCGGGCAGGAGGGGTCGGAGGATGAACAGAGACTGGCACGGTCGGGACGGCACCAGGTGGTGAAGGAGGGAGCTCGGCATTAACAGCATCAGAAGGGACCTCGGGAGTTTGAGAAGTCTCTTTGACCTGAGCACCCGAAGATTTCGGCTCGGGCAAAGCCTTATCCTCATCATCATCACGGGCTGGAACAATCTTTTCATCCACCACAATGTTATCTTGACTGAATAGAGAAAGACCAACATCAGAAGCCAGAACTTGAACCTGGGCCTTCAGATTGGGCGAACATTTCGTCCATCCCTTCAGCCACAGACTCCAGGGTGGCATATCATTCCTTGGCCTTCCAACTTCTCCTTAAGGTTGAGTTTTTCCCCAAAAACTTGAGCATAGCTCTCCTCGGCCTTCTTTTGTAACCCCTCTGTCATAGCTATAGCTGCCCCCGCCTTCTTTATTCTGGCCTGAGCCTTCTCCAAGTCGGACGATAGCCCGTCCTTCTCCTCTTCCAACTCCCCTTTGATTCCACTTAACTTCTCCACCTCAGCTTTGGTGGCCACTAAGGCACTCTGAGTAGCGCTAAGAGGTGTCTTCTTCAACTCCTTGGATAAAGAAGCACACACTCCAGCTATCTGAATTTCGTTCGATCCATGAGCTGGAGATGATTCTGAATAGCCACGCCATTCATACTAATGCGGCTGTGAGGGAGAATGTTCTTTTCACTCCAAGCCAGCTCTTCAAAATCATTACCATATATACTACTCCCCTCTTTAATGGTTTCTTTGCCTTTGAGAGGGGGCTCTGAGGATGAAGGAGAAGGGGGGATTGTCACGGTCACTGGAGGGGAGTCAGGATGTACTAACCGACTTGAGGGAGTAAGGATGATCTTCTTCTGGGCCGAAGTACCGGAGTCCAATTTCTTTGGAGTAGATCGGACAGAGGTACCCCCAGCTTCCTTCTCTTGGATTTGAATGCTTCGAGCTACGACATTTTTTTTGGTCTGGTGCTGCTGTTTCATTGTTGCAGACTTCGGAGCCATATTCTCTGCAAAACAAAAATAAAAGGCACCTTAGTTAGCCAAATTACAAATCAAAGTCATAAATCTAAAGGTCGGAAAGCTACCTAGCTTAGACTGAAGCAAATTGAGGTCCCCTAAGAAATTTTTAGTATCCAAGTGAGGAGCCCGGCCCCAGCACATCTACCATACACTTCTCAAGCTTGTCTAGGGTATCTACATCATATTTGGCTAGCACGGATTTTTCTTACCAATACAGTGGAAAGGAAGGTTCATCATTATCATCCAAATAGAAAGGTCGGACACCCTCTACAGCTCATACTTTGAAGAAATAGTTTTTAAAGTCATGGAAGGATTCATCAAAAATGGAAAAAAAATCTTTGTACCCTGAACAAAACGAAAGGAAAGCCAAGATGACTTTCCTTTTGAAGACCCGGGTTTGGTCAAGACAAAAAGGTAAAAAAAAAAAGACCTTGAGGGAAGATCGGACATCGAGCTCCCAGCACAAAAGTTGGTACATCTTGAGGAAAGCCCAAGAATTCAGGTGAAACTGGGTAGGAGCAACATTACAAGTCCAGAGAATGTTCTCAAAGTCAGAAAAAGGAAGTTTAATGCCTAATTTTGTAAAGAAACAATCATATGCATGAAAAAAAGGGGCATTCCAATTTTTCTAAAGGAAGGAAACACACTCTCTCCTCAGGATCTGGCACTAGTAACTCAGAATTCCGCTCATCCTCCCGACTTTTACATAGCCTACGGTGTATACGGAATACATCAATGTACTCTTTGTCAACTGCAAAAACAGGAAGAAAGACAATATTATCTACACAAGATAACAAAGAATGTGGGATCTTTGATGACATGTTGACAATTATAGACTGAAACATAAAAGCTACACCTACAAATACAAAATAAACAAGTCATCACTAAAGAGCTCGGCCACAGTAAAAAGAAGTTGGACAAATGCAACAAAACACAAAACGCAATTTCAAAAAGATCTTTTTAGAACAGAAATAATAAAAATGGTGTCCCTCCTACACTATCGACAGCGATACCATTGGGGGTATCACAAATACATTCAACAAGTCACAAACGATAACAAGTTTCTCCAAATGCCAGAAATACAGTCAAACGTTCGTAACAAGTAATATCCGGCAACAAAAATAGTTTCAAAAAGGATTCTCAGTAAACAAAATGGCAGCAGTCATCAACTTTTCCAAGGAAGACTCAAGATGGAAACAAAACCAACAACTGTAAGAATCTCCGCTACTACTCAAAATATCACCTAAATACAAAAACAAATTCGAAAAACACAGAATAGTTACGCAAAAAAGAAGTCAAGAGTACCAATCTTGATGAGATTCGAAAGTAAGCATGAACGTTCCTCTCCGTACGGAAAAGCAAGATCTTCAAAGGGTCCAGATGGAGAAACCTTGGAACTAAAACCGGTTAGGAAGCGAAAAACAGAAGGAGAAATTGAAAGAGCTTTTGTGAGGAAAGAAGGCAAATAAAGCATTTTCAGAAACACAAAAAATGAGAAGAAAAAAAGCGCAAAATATTTTATAAGAGAGAAGGGAAAAAATGGTCATTTCACACCCTTCCTTAAAAGTCGCAACCTACTATTTTATTTATTAGTTTTGATAGTAGATATTTTTAAGAAGCGCTATATTTTTTGTTTTTTCTTATTAAATATTCCATAACAACTTAGTTAAGAAACAACTAATAAGGAGAAGTAGAAGTAACAATCGATGGGATAGAATAGGGTTTGGATCAAACCCTAATCCTATCTGCGCGTTGATATTTTTATATAAACTAAATTTTACTCTATTTGCGGGTTGAGAATATTTCAATCTTAACCCTATCCATTCTTAACCCATGGGATTATAAAAAAGATGCAATATTATTATATATAACTTGATGATAATTTAAAATAGAGCTGACTTTTATGTAAAAAAATGTATTAAATTATTAATTAATGAACTTTTCTTAGTGACTAATATAACACTCTTACTACCAGAATGTCACGCTTCCAGCTGCGTCACTCTAATAGCTAAGATATTATGACAACTTTCATATACTTAATAATAAAATAGGAGCCTTTAACTCAGAACCGTAATGCTGTTTTCTTTAAAAAACCGAAACTTTCTTTTTTTACAAACATGTATATATATAAACAAATTCAATCACAACATTCACACACACACACACACACACACACACACATATATATATATATAAATATACGAGACTTTTCATACAAGTAACTTACAAATATTTTAAACATATATATCATTACAATTCCTATTCCTCTTTACAGAAATATAATAACAAAGGCAGGGAAAAAACTATAACTAATATATAAATATACAACACAACCAGAGGTGCAGAAGAAACTCCATAAAATCCTCATCCGTCCTGAAAAGAGAAGTCTATAGGGGGTGAGAACCTAACCACACGGTCTCACTAGAGAAGTTCAGAGTTGTTTTAAGAGGATACATATAAAGAAGAGTATGGGTTTCAACCACAATAATTATCGTTCGTCTTATGAATCTATTCAAACATCAACATATAAATAATATGAAAATCAAAAAGCGTATCTTTATTTATAAAGAGTTCCAATTTTAATAAATCACATAATATTTCAATACATACCAAAGGATCAATCAATCCAAACTTACCAATAACGGCTTCCGATCCAAACACAACCAATCACGGCCTCCACCCCAATATATAGTCAAATCTCGGCCTCTAATCCAACATATAATCAAATCTCGGCCTCCGGCTCATCATATTCACACAACACTCAGTTTCAAAACAGAATCAATCACATACACAAACAATGCAAGGCAAACACAATAAAGAGCAGTTACAACAAGTACCACAATTAACAATTAGACAGAATTCATTAGATAGGCAAACCAAAATACTTAAGCACACTTAAACACTAGCAACCAAATGTAGTATAATCCGTGCCTTTTCTACTGGCCATGAGCTCACGCGTCGGTTAAACTACTAGAATTCAACACATTCGGTAGCTAAGCCGGATATGAAACACCACAAAACAAAGCAAGTGGACTAAACCGCAACCCTTGCATCTTACCCGCTTAACCTGGAGCAAGTGGGACAAACCTCAACTCTTACATCTTACCCAGGTGAGTGTTTACAATCTCAACCTGAAACAAGTGGGACACGCCTCAACCTTTGCATCTTACCTAGGTGTTTCAAGTCTCAATCTGGAGCAAGTGGAACAAAGTCACAACCCTTGCATCTTACCCAGGTATTTTAAGTCTCAATTCAAAGCAAGTAGGACAAAGTCATAACCCTTGCATCTTATCTAGGTGTTTCAAAAGTCAAGTCTTTATTTCATTTCCATCATAATCAAACTCAAACATAACCAAACTCAACATCAAAACTGCAATTATATAATAATTATATTTCAATTAAACCTCATCATTAACATAATCATAATCATCACTAATCAATCTTAATATTCTTCTCATTCACTTTCACATGTCATTCTTTAATTAATCACTTTAGGGGCTAACTAAACCCAACTTTCAAGCTTCTCAGGACAATTTCAATTTCTTTCTTGAATTTCGAGCCTTCCCAAAGTTTCAGAAAGCATTCCATTTCGCCAATTGAATCTAAATACTTCAAATTCACTAAATCTTTTCAAAAGATAACCCCTTGAATTAGAATTAATCAAACAAAATTTATTTTCAAATTAACTAAAGTTTTTGAAACTACACTTCATTTTTAAGCTTACAACTTTTTCTAAAAGACTCAAAAGTCATTTTATTCTTAAATGCTCATTTTTATTACTTTATTTTTCATTAAAATCCTCAAAACATCACTCTTTAGTTTGAATCAATTCAATAAAACTCGTTTCCATTCAAGCAAGTACCCAAAACATATTTCTGTTCATAATTAGCAGAACTGAAATAAATTGAATATCCAGTTCACTTCTATTAGTTTCATTTCCTCTAAAGATCTTTAAAATATTTTCTTTAAACCAAAGTTAATCAAACAAAAAAAAATCCATTTTTATTCAATCAAATTCAAACGATTTAAATTCACTTATATACTTATAAAAAATTTGACAGTATCTCTTCTAAAACTCAGATTTTGTCACCTTTTAAGGGTCCCAACCAAACCGATATCTCTCATTAACAGCTTCAATATCAACCATTTTCAAAATATATACATATAAATCAGATCATCCATAACACTCAACAATTCTCAATACAAACCAATCAAACAAATCAGAATCCTAGACATCAATAAAATCAAGTCAATCACAAGCAACCCAACTTTTCATTAATTCTTAGTCCAAACTTAGATAATCAGTTCCATTCATCCAAACAGCTCAAAGTAATCCATAAGATTCACATAATCACAAAAATATATTTTTCATAACAATATCGATTTATAAAAATTTTGGAATATAAAATGGTTTGAGAAAAAGATCCTACCTCAAAAAGTTGAAACCCGTAAGCAATAAAACACGTTAAGACCCTTATTTTTCCGGCCCATAATAGTGACAGCTGCAACCACAGCTCCATACTACTTTCGGAACAACAGTAGCAACTTTAATCACAATAGACAATTATCGAAACTTGACCATACGTTACCAAAACCTCATAATCGTTAACAAACCATAACAGAATACTGATTTCAAGGGTTCTAGAAAGAAAACACTTATTGTAACTAAGGAAGAACGGCTAAATCGAACAGCAGTAGCTCCGCCGATGGTTCTAATGGCCACAACGTCGTTAAACATAGCATGCAAGAACCATAGCTCAATCCTAAGACATTAACGTCGCGAAATCCTTAGTAATATGTAACAGAACAACGACTATAGGGGTTTGAAACAAGGAACAGTAATAAACCCCAATTTTGTGATTTATCTTGTGCTTAATTTGGGAGATTTTATCAACTTATTCCACATTTATTCAATGAAATAGCATGGTTTTGTAATTCTTCCTAAATTTGTGCTTAAGTGTGAAAACATGTTTTTAGGCCCTTAAATTGGTAATTTTAATTTACCTATAATTCCATTCAATGCCTTGATATGTTTGTTGAGTGATAGATTCATAAGGCAAGTATTGGATGGAAGAAGTGAAGAGAAAAGCATGCAAAGTGGAGAATTCAGGAAAAAACAAGGATTTGGAGAGCATACATCGACGCGCACGCGTGAAGATGAGGTCACCAAGCGATGCATACGCCTGGCCCATGCATACGCGTCACAGCAAGCACGTGACCTCATCAAAGTGAAAATGCTGGCGGGCAATTTCTGAGTTTCTTAGGCCTAAATCCAACTCATTCCTGAGGCTATTTCATGCAGAATTCAAGATTGAACAAAGGGGGAGCAATTAGTTTTAGGTTAGCATCATGTAGGTTAGTTTTCTAGAGAGAGAAGCTCCCTCTTCTCTCTAGAATTAGGGTTCTTAGGGTTAATTGCATCTTAGATCTAGGGTTTAATTACTTGTTCTCATCTTGTTTTCTTTACAATTTCTTGTTCCTACACTTTCATTCTCTTAGTTTGTAGTGTTAATTTCTCTTTTCATGCCTCTTTTATGTTTATGAATACTCTTGTTGAATTTGGGTTTCCTTTAATACAATTTATGTTTGATGTTCTTTTATTGTTGATTTGAGTTGTTTATTGTTGATTCCTTGCATTATGTAGTTGTAGATTTATTATTCTTGCAATTTTACCATGCTTTCCTTTTATGCCTTCCAAGTCTTTGACAAAATGCTTGGTTGGATGTTAGAGTAGCTTTTTTAGCATTCTTGGCTTGGAAAGAGGAATTAGGCAATCTTGAGTCATGAATACCCAACTTATGTTGGTGATCTAGAGTTGTTAATTAATATTATTTCCATTGACCCTAGTCTTTTGCTAATTCAATTAGCAAGTTGACTAGGACTTTTGGATTGAGATTAACTAGTATTATTTGACTTTCTCCCTATGTGAAGATAATATTGTACCTTCTACCATTGATGGAGATGACGAAATAAGATAAATTCTTGTTAATCATTGTTATGATTAGTGACTAGGATAGAAAGCTTAGATTCTCAATCATTGCTATGAATGTCTCTTTTTATTAATTGCTTTCTTTAATTGCTTACTTTATTTTCTTGCCATTTATTTTATTGCCCTTTTACCAAATCAAACCCTCATTGTTCCTTCAAAGCCAATAATTGATCACTTCATTGCAATTCCTTATGAGACGACCCGAGGTTTGAATACTTCGGTTAATTTTCATTGGGGTTTGTACTTGTGACAACCAATTATTAAAACTTTGATTGAGCATTATTTGTTGGTTGGGAACTATACTTGCAACGAAGTTATTTCCTCTAATTGAGAAGAAATTCCTAACCATATGAAAATGCTCTTTCAAACAGCTTACCGTAATTACGAATAAATGAGAGAATGACGCAACTATAGCTCCAGTGATGACTTCTGGCAACCCCAACGCCATTTCCAGCGACAGAGAACTCTTGCAACCTCGCAAAAGTCAAAGGCAGAGGTTCTGGCGACTGATTCTAGCAACAGCAGCGGCTTCTGACGCGAGTGATAAACCCCATTTTTAGGGTTTATCCTGTGCTTAATCTAGTAGATTTTATCCATTATTCTCACACTTATTCATACAATTCGCATGTTTTACGTTTTTCTTCCTGATTTTGTGCTATGATTGAAAACATGCTTCTTTGGCCTTATATTTGCTAATATTAATCCTCTCTTATTACCATTCGATGCCGTGATATGTGCGTTAAGTGATTTCAGGGATTACAGGACAGGAATAGCTTGGAGGATAGAAAAGAAGCATGCAAAAGTGAAAGGAATACAAGAAATTGAAGGAACTACAAAGCTGTCAGCCCTGACCTCTTTGGACTCAAACGGTCATAAGTTGAGCTACAGAGGTCCAAATGAGACGGTTCTAGTTGTGATAAAAAGCTAATCTCTGGAGCTTCAAAATGATATATAATTTGCCATAGTGACCGTACATCTAGGCGATGCGCACGCGTCATATCACGCGCATGCGTCGCATTGACGGAAAACCAGCGTATTAAGATTCACAACCAGCAATTTCTAGGCTATTTTTGACCCAGTTTTCGGCTTAGCAAACACAGATTAGAGGTTACAGAGCAGAGGAATCAAGAGATCACTTTTCATTAACATAATTTTAGGTTTAGATGTAGTTTCTAAAGAGAGAGGCTCTCTCCTCTCTCTAGGATATAGGATTCCTAGTTTTATGCTTTTGAGTTGGATATTACAGAGTTACTACCTCCATTGAAGACTTTATCATTCTAGTTTATTTTCTGTTTTCTTACTCTTTTAATCCCTATTTACTTTGTTCAGAGTTACAATTGGATTATTTTCATGGATTGTTAATGCAAAGAGTACTTTTTCATTTAAATCTATTATTTGTTTAATTGTTTCCAGTTGAATTTTTATTACCATATTCTCTTTTTACTCCCTTTATATGGTGTAATGGCATTCATGTTAGTAGAGTAGACTCCCAACTTGGCTTTGGAGTTGATTAATATTTGAGACCCTTGAGTTGGAATACTCAAGAGTTAATTGGTAATTGGAAGTTGTTGGCTGACTTTCTAGTTACTACACTAATCCTTCCCAAGGGAGAGGATTAGGACTTGTGAATAGAAGTTGGCTTCCTGCTTAACTTTCCTTCATTCATTGAGGGTTAACTGAGTAGAAACAACAACCTATTACTATTAATCTTGGGAATTCCAACAAGGATAGAACTTCAATTTTATCTTCTCCTAGCCAAGGCTTTTTATTTTAATTACATAAAACCTCTTGTTAATTTTCATTGCTTTAATTTATAATCATTTATTTCTCCATTCCTCATCCCAAAATTTCTCAGAAAACTCATAACCAATTATAAGCACACTTCCCTGCAATTCCTTGAGAGACGACCCGAGGTTTAAATACTTCGGTTATTATTTTTATTGGGTTTGCTTAAGTGACAACCAAGTTTTTGTACGAAAGGATTCTTTGTTGGTTTAGAAGCTATACTTGCAACGAGAACTTATTTGTGAATTCTAGACCACGCAAGAATCCGCTCGTCAGCGAGCTTGGCAGCGACGGTGCATGAACGATGGTGATTGGGCAAGGATGGGAGGCAGAATGCAACTCCTCTCTCAATCTCGTCTGGCTCTTCTCTTGCGGCAGCTCGACGGCGACGCTCCTCACGGCTGTGGTGATGGAGGGTTCAGCGACTCCTTCTGGCGATGTCCCAAGCCACCACGACGGCGAAGATGACGAGATGCAGCACCTATTTCCTCTCCTCGGCGATGGCGGTGCACAAAGCTCCTCTAGTTGGTCGGGGTTCCAGGACCGTGCCTCCTCTCTCCCTCTTACTCGACGACAACGACGCTCCCAGCCCAGCCGGCTTCGTCTTCTTCCTCCTCCCTTTCTTCCCTTCTTTCTCGATCACCCCTATTCTCTCCTTTTTTTTTCTCATCGGTGTGGGGGCTAGCGGTGGTGAGTTAGAGTTAGAGGGTATGAGTGTGAATGTGTAATGAATTTAGGGTTAGGTTAAGGTTTTGATTTGGGAAAAAAGGGTGAGAATAAGTTGGTAATTTCTAATAAAAATAGGGATAATGTAGTAATTGAAAACCAATTTTAATCAAACAATAATTATATATAAAAAATACTAGTTATTCATCAAATTAGAATTTTTTCTCAAATAAATACTCTAATTCAAGAATTATAGATAATCAAATTAATTTCTTTTTATTCATAAAATAAGGTACAAAATCTTAATATTTTTTGTGTCAACAAAATCTAAATATTTAATCAAAGCATATAAATTTTTTATTTTTTTTTAATTATTAAAATTTTAGATCATAAATAAGAAATTGTCAAACTAATATAAAAAAATATGTGAAAGTATCATCTTTTGTAAATATAATAAATCATAAATAACTTATTAGTTAATTTTTAAAAATTTGGGATCTTATAGTTAATGATTTTTGTATTTAGTGAGAGGTTTTTGCCTCAACATTCACTTAAAACATATTTTTACATACAGAAAAGTTCTACATCCATGTAATTTTTTCATCCAAGTTATCCAAGTAACTTCTATCAGACGCGCCTCCCCAACCCCCTTACGCGTTTGTTATACACGTGCCTCATATAACGTAAACCTTGTTCTCTTCTTCTTATTCTTCTTCTTCAACCTAATAAAATTCGCTGTTCTCCTCTGTTCGCATTTTTCTTCTCTGCTTGCATTCTTCATTATTGATCTGCATTGAATTCAACGTAATAAGCTCCGTCATTCTTCTTCTTCTTCATTTTCTTCTGCGATATACATTTCTGAATGGAAACAATGAATGATTCAACTTCAAATCAGTTGAATGAGGTTATTACGTTGAGACAGCTAGGAAATAATTGCTGCAAAACACAGAATAAAGTAAAAGGAGGCCGCCGAACCGAACAATATTCATTTGGTGAATCAAAATCACAAAGGCCACCGAACCGAACAATGTTCATGTGGTGAATAAATGGTGACCAACTTTCAATCAACAAGAATAGTATTTCTCCTCATCTTCCTCCTCCTCTTTCTTCTTTCAAATTCGCGCACGTAGGTTCTTCTTCTTTCGTTATAATCATCACCAACAACACCAACATTTTGCTCGGTTACGTAGAATTGCTCATTTTGATTCACTTGATTGTTAATGTATTTAGTTGAGTCCTTGTGCATGCAGAAATACTTTTTACTGATTGATTGTTTATCACGTTTTATTCAGCACATGATTGGTATTCGGTTCAGTGGTTTTGGTCATTTCGGTTCACCTGATTGTTATGTGTTCAGTTAACTTCTTTTGCATGGAAAAATGCTATTCTTGAAGATTGAATGTTTATGACGTTTTATTCAGCACATGAATGTTGCTCGGTTCAGTGGTGTTGCTCATTTTGATTTACTTGATTGTTAGTGTGTTCAATTGAGTCTTTGTGCATGTAGAAATATTTTTCTTTGATGATTAAATGTTTATGATGTTTTATTTAGCACATGAATGATGTTTGATTCAATAGAGTTGGCCATTTTGGTTCATTTCTATTCTACATAATTTAAAACTCTTTCTACTCACCTTCTACTGCTTCTTCACCAGGGAGAGAAAGAGGAAAAGACAAAAAAAAAAGAACAGCAGCAATAACAACAAAAGAATGAAGATAAAGAGAAAACACGTGAAGAAGAAGGAAGGCGAAAAAGAAGGAGAAGAATGAGGAGGAGGAGGAAGGCGAATCTCTATTGCTGTTTTGTTTGTTTCTGGTTGTTCCTTGCCAAATCTTCTCGCGATTCTTCTTTAGTAGTGGTTTTCGCAGAGAACGTGACTGAAATTTGAGTGATTTTGAAAGAGATTCGAAGAGAAGGAGCGGTTTTGTGTTGAGGAAGAAGTAACATTTTTTTTATAATGAGCGCGAAGTAACGAAGGGTTTTCGAGCGCGTGTTTTCACTCGTCATTAATGTGCGTGACTTTATTTGGACTTGGGTTAACTTGGTTACATGGTTACATGGATGTGTAGCGCGTTCATTTTACATAAGTATATAAGAATTAAGACTCATCCCATACCATATCTAATGCGCACAAGAACCTTATCTGCATCTTTCCCTATCTGCTCACAATCCTACCTGACCAAATTGGATAACTGTGGGTAGGATGCATGTTGTCACCCCTAAAAAAAGAGAGATATATAAAATAATGAAAATGTAATTCTTATATTTATTGAGTTTAATTTTGATATATAAAATTTTTGGTAAAATTGTTTAATTATATATTTTTATGATTATTTATATAATTAATATAAAAGAGAATTATTTATATTCGTATCACATTGTATAATTACAGGTACGTGTTATTATTTTAGATTCTCAAGTATATTAAAATTAAATTTTATATTTATATTAAAAAATAAAGAAAAACCTGTAAAGCGTTCAAAGCCCAAAGTTCTCATATTTCATCCTTCTCTCACCGTCGTCTTCCCTTTCCCAGACCCATACCTTCAAAATTGGATAGTCCGAACCCGACCCATTTCACTGCTTGGGTTTCAGATTCAGATTTGAGAAAAAGAAAAGTCAACACTGAAGATTGAAGAAGAAGGAAGCTCAAACAACAAATACGAAGCTTTGCGTGTGCTCTGCTTGCAACAATGGCGGATCCGAAGAAGGAAGGCTTCCTCACCTACGCTTATATTCTGCTCTACATTGCTCTTTCCAGCGGCCAGATCTTCTTCAACAAGGTTTCCTCACCGAAATCCCCAATTTAGAAACTCCTATCTATAATTACCAATGCACTTTTTGTTTCCCGAGAAAATTCAGGGAAATTTGACCTTATTGTTGATTTTGTTCTTGAGTAGGATTTATATCTGGATTCATTTTCATTTTTAATTAGGTTGAATTTTTGAGACGTGTGAAATTGATTGAAATTGGATATGCTGATAAGGTATTTGTGATATGTGATTTGAGAGAGTTGTTGCATGTAAGTAAGTTCTATAGAACTTTTTCTTGGAATTTTTTCATGGTTTCTTTCGTTTGTTGTGTGAACTGCGGAACTGGAATAGCTAAGTATCTTGTGTCAGATTCTTGTTTTTTGGACTTTGTTGTCTTGTTTGGTTCGGTCACCTTTTGGAGTTATTGCTGAAAGTAAAGTTGAATGCATTATTGTCTACTTTTGCCTCCTAGATTTATTCTTGAAACTTAAGTTCTTGATGTTTGGCATGGTTTGTTGATTGACTTGAGAAAGGAATATGTAGCTGATGTTCTTTATATATATATATATATATATATATATATATATATATATATTCTTTTAAATTGCAGTGGGTTTTGTCATCTAAGGAAATAAACTTCCCTTATCCCCTTGGGTTGACTCTACTTCATATGATCTTCTCCTCTGTTTTGTGTTTTGTATTAACCAAAGTTCTAAAGGTACGTATGTGTTTGTGTTTTGCATAATATTTATTTGATTAGCAATGAGTATGCACCCGATGAATATGTCTTTTGCAGATTATGAAGGTTGAGGAGGGAATGACTCATGAAATGTGAGTAAATAAATAAGCTCTCTGTAGATTGCATCCAATTTTCAAAATTGCATACATGGAAGTTTTTGGTTTTGTCATTGTACCTCTGACCCTGACTATTTAGCAGCTGAAGATTTATAAGACTTTAACCAAAAGGATAATTCATAAAAGTGAGATCATAAGAGGTTTACCGATTAAGAAAGAATATTAGCAAAAAGTTTCTGTGTATGCCTCTGTGCCCTCTAGCTTGGATGAGTTATGTACTCAAGAACAGGAGTTGATAAAAAGGCAAAATCATAAAATATATCCTTTTAAGTGGTCTAATCCGATGATATTTGGAAAATGATTAATGAATATTTGAGTATAGAACAATCTAAGGATTTGATCTTAGTTTCAATTGTCTTCATTCTCTTTCTGCCATAATGTGTTTAAGATGAGTCCTATTTGGTCAGTGTCAAACCTGTACCAGCATTTCATAGTGTGTTGGTTGCATTGACAGTGGATGATCATAAATTAGTTAAATAGTACTAGTTTCCTCTGAGAATTAGTTAAACTTTCTTAATCACAATGAACAGTGTGTCGGTTGCATTAACAGTGAATGGGACATCAGAAAGGGCTTATGCGCCTTTCTTGTTTTGTTTTGTTTTGTTTTTATTTAAACTCCTTCAATTAAGATTATCGTGAAGATTATCTATATCTTACAGTACATATATAATGTGGATATTTCAAAATGTCTGTATTAAGGAATCGAACCTAGCACCTTCAAGTTGTAACCCTTATATACATTCTTTAACCCCAAAACTATGATGGTTTTTGTGTTATTGTGTGATATATATGTTAAAATTTTAACATTTTAGTTTAATAAATTAAATTAATATCCAAAAAGTAAAAATGCGGCCTAACAGGCACGATGTGGTGCTAGTTAACAGAAATGTGTTATGAGTTTGTAGTTGATTTCAGATACTTACGATATTGCCAGAATCCAGTATAATCATGTCTTTCATTATTTCAGATATGTTAGTTCAGTAATGCCAATTGGGGCTATGTTTGCAATGACTCTTTGGCTGGGGAATACTGCCTACCTGTATATTTCTGTTGCATTTGCACAAATGCTGAAGGCAATTAGTAAGTTGGTACTTGCCTGTTTGATATTCACAATAGCTAGGTATATCTTAAACCAAATGTTGTACCATATGAAAGTTTAATTGGTAATCAGATCTGTGTGGCTAATTAACTCGCCATAGACAGTATATAGTGATTGTATATGGGTTCTCAAGACATCAAGATTACTCTTTTCCTACAAGAAAACTAACTATATATTCCTTTGAATTGATTAAATGTAATGTACAGTGCCTGTAGCTGTTTTTGTGCTTGGAGTAGCTGTAGGACTTGAGACAATGAGCTGCAAAATGCTTTTGATCATGTCATTGATTAGTTTTGGTGTCCTAGTAGCTTCTTATGGAGAGATAAATATAAATTGGGTTGGAGTAGTTTACCAAATGGGAGGTGTTGTTGGTGAAGCTCTAAGACTTATTTTCATGGAGATTTTTGTTAAGAGAAAGGGTCTGAAGTTGAATCCTATATCAGTGATGTATTATGTTAGTCCGTGCAGGCAAGTGGTTTTCAGAATTTTATATTCTCTTGCACAATTTTCTTTACTAAACTTTGTATATGTAAACTAATGCACGTGACAACAATTTTGGATTGTTTTGCAGTGCAATTTGTTTATTCCTTCCATGGATTTTTCTAGAGAAACCAAAGATGGATGAACATGGACCTTGGAACTTCCCTCCTGTTTTGCTTATCCTCAACTGCCTTTGTACTTTTGCTCTAAACTTATCAGTTTTCCTTGTTATTACACACACAAGTGCTTTAACCATTCGTGTTGCCGGAGTTGTCAAGGATTGGGTGGTTGTCTTAGTGTCTGCTCTGTTGTTTGCTGATACAAAGCTGACAATGATAAATTTGTTTGGTTACGGAATTGGTAAGTAACGGATCATCTTTGAGCTTCTAAATCTTCCTGTCATTTTGAATATAGTTCAAGTATTTCCTGTGACATTTCTTGCACATACACCATCCTGTGGTTACAATTTTCCTAGTTCAGGGCCAATTAATAACCCTGGAAGCCTGTGTGCATATTTAAATTTTCCTGAGTCCAGTACCTATTAATAACCTGTAAACAAGTGTAGACCTTCATTTTTGACATTGTTGGGTGCAAGTATAATATAAGATCAATTAATATTCAAGTTCAAAACAAAAAATGTTATTCATACATTTAAACTGGGTCCACATCTACTCCAAATGATTTCCTAAGCTCCATACATAACCCTTACAAGATAGTTGAAGACTGATTTGTAATATCAAATTCTAGTGCAAAAATTTCTTCTTGTTATCTCTTTTGACTGGGAGAAGGTGAGCATAAGGGTGATTTCCTATATTCTAGATCATAATATTGTTTCTATTCATTTTTTATGAATTTATACTCACTGATGTTTGGAGTATCAACACAAGTAGTTGTCCTAGTTGATTCAAATGTTTGATTTTTATGATTGATATTTGACAGGTTGCTTGAAAAAAATTCAAAGACCACCAAAATTAAAATTTGAATTGTGCAACATAAAATTGTTATAATCCAATCCCTCATTAAGAAATTATGAATGTTGATATATGTTAAGAGAAAAGGAGCTGATTTCATAAATTGTAAATTTCATGCAGCCATCGCTGGGGTAGCTGCATACAATAATTACAAGTTAAAGAAAGAAGCTACACATGTGTCCCCAAATGATTCTCCGAATGCTTCTGAGCATGGTGAATCTTCCCATAGGCTAGAGTCACAGCCTTTAACAAGAAGATAAATAGCGTCTTGTACCAATGCCAGAGGTATGTATATAATGACTACGTTCATATTAGCTTTCTTCCCACAATTTTCATTTCTTATTTCTTTTCGTCTCTGGTCCAGTTGTTCATGCCCTTTCCTGAAGTTGATAAGAACATATAGTAGATAATGATACAATTCTCACAAAATGTCGCAAAGAAGCCACCAAACGTTAATGTAGTATTGAAAAGTGTAAGCAAGCATCATTACACAGCTGATCATAGAGCGAAGGAATTGATGTGCAGATGTAATATATATACTCACTTTTATCCTTTCAAATCACTTTTATCCTTTCAAATAGAGGAGCTAGGCCATAGCATTCGGATTTTGAGGAATTTTGAAGCCATTCAAAAAGATTATTTCTTTGAAGCAATTACCAGTTTCAATCTTCGCAGCTCATTATTTCAAGTTGAAATGAAAATTCCAAGATTAAAAGCCGAGGCATCCACCATTTATTATATTTGCACATGTGCTGGTAGTTGCCAATTGCCATGGTTTTATGCTAATTTTTTATGTTACAGAGATTAAACCTTGTAGAATTGTTTTGTTTGTTTGTAATGTACCTTAACATTATTTAACATAAGGAGACAGATACAGAATTATAGAATAGATTGATTCAATGTTGGAGATCCTTGCACCACTGTAATCCTTTTTAATCTTGATGCTTTCAAATTTTAATGTTGTATGTCGTTGGTTCTTAGGGCTAGACATAAATGATTAGGTGTTACTCAGGGCCGAATGTTTCATCTTATGTCATGTCATTCAAGAATATCTGCTATTTGGTATCAATTTCTGATCGTTATCCACCACTATATGTATAATCATTTATAGCATGTGTTCCGAAGGGAAAAGAAGAACGGGAAGCGTTCAAACTCCAAAGAATAAATTTGAGACAATTTACTCTTCAAACCTTTTTCATCTCATTCCTTTTATTCCAAAACCTAAACTTTCAAACACACTTGCACTTGTAAGCTAGTTATGATGTCAGGCTCAGCATATTCAGTGTTTTATCTTTAGATGGAGATAGAGAATCATGGTATCTCTCCCTTTATCGAGAGATATTTGAAATATGAAATAAAAAACAATTTACGTTATCGATTTCGCTAATTATTTTTGATATTGCAATTAGATTTGTATAATACGCTGAAATGACATTTTAGATGTGTAATCTACATATATGAGTTTTATAACAGTGTCTACGGAAATCAACTGTTGAAGTTGAATCATTGATCAACGGCTGAGATCAGTTTAAGTTGAGACTACCGATTTTACTAATTTTAAAAACTTGTTCTATTTCAAATTGCTAGTTTTATTTTGATTTTTTTTGTTCTACTTCAAATCGATAGTCTCATTTTTATTTATTTTTTTTTGTCTTTTTTTAAAATTGTTAATCACGTTTTTTTTGTGATATTAACAACCTTCATATCAGTATATTACATCAAATTAGTATAATATCAATATATTACGCTCCTTCGTTTATAATATCCAAAAAAATTAGCCATGGATTTAGCTGAAATATATTTTAACAATGTTTGTTAAGAAAATAATCATTTATTTTTTAAGTTTTTGATCCATTAAAATATTTATAGATTTTTTTTAAATAATTGTCACATTTTTAACGAATGTTTTAGAAACACTTGTATATAACGACCTCATAACGATAACCTTGTTAATTTGTTAATTATGTTCATAAAGACTTCCGAGCTATTAAGCACACTATAGCATGGACCTGCCAAACGAGCGAGAATTTTAATCCTTTTTTACACTATTAGTAAAGATATTTATTGATAATGTTGTACAAATTCTATATGGTGAGAATTAATAAGGATGTCATATAGATATCACAAAAGGATCGATCATAGCATAATAAAACTAATTTCACATATTTTGGAAAGAAGATTCTTCGGTGCGGAAAAAAAAAAAAAGGCATGGGATGATGTTCCTGCGTGTCAAACGTGGGAGGGCGATGCGTGGAACTAAGGATATATAAGGTCCGGTCCGACCCAAAGATCCAGTTTGAGCCCGAAAAAATTTGGGATTTGTTGGCCCGGACCAGAAGTGGTCCGGGATTGACCCATAAAAAAATATAAAGCCAAGAGAAGATATGAAACCGGAACCGAGCCATAACTCGAATCACCCGGCCCAGCCCGGTGGGAGGGAGGATTAGTTTCTAATTTCCTAAGGGGTCTAGGGCACTCGCGTCTTCACTCTTCAGTCTTCACGTCACGCAAGCTTCACTGCATCCATGCCTCACTCTCCCTCTTCCACGCACCCTGACCCTGCCACAGTGCCACCCTCAGAGCTCAGTCCCCTCAGCCCTTCCCCTCAGGCCCTTCCCTTCCGTTTCTAGCCTTTCCGTCGTAGTCCATTGTCACACTCTTTCGGTCTTTCCTTCTTAGCCCTCTCTTTGTCTCTTAATAGCCACAATCACGGCGCCAATAACCGATCTCCATCCTTGGCTCCCGATGATGACAGCGACAACTGCAAATGGCGACGGAGCATCTTTGACCCTCAAGGCCTGAACGACGTCAGCGAGTCAACGACCACTGCAAACGGCAACGAAGCATCTCTGACCTAATGCACTGCTTCTGCTGCCGGTCTTCTTCTTCTCTTCTCTAGCCCCTACTCAAATTCAGTTCAGGTAAATTCTTTTCGTTTTGAATTTCTAATTAGGGGATTGGTTAATGTAATTTCTGATTAAGGATTTGACTATTGAAAATTATGATGAGGGATTTAGGATATTGATTATTGGAATTTTTTATTAATGTTTTGGTTAATATAATTTTTGTTAGTGTTTTGTTCAGATTTAGGGTATTGATTTGGATTAGGGATTTGGTTAATATGATTCCTGTTAGTGTTTTGTTCTTTCTATTAGTGTTTGTTCTGATTTAGTGTATTGATTTAGATTAGGAATTTGGTTAATATAATTCCTGACTTCCTCTTAGTGTTTTGTTATTTCTATTAGTTTTTTGTTCTGATTTTGTGTATTGATTTGGATTAGGAATTTGGTTAATATAATTTCTGACTTCCTGTTAGTGTTTTGTTCTTCTTATTAGTGTTTTGTTCTGATTTTGTGTATTGATTTGGATTAGGAATTTGGTTAATATGATTCCTGTTAGTGTTTTGTTCTTTCTATTAGTGTTTTATTCTGATTTTGTTCTTCCTGTTAGTGTTTTAATTAAGTCGTTATTATTCTTCTTGTTATTGGAATTTCTGATTAAAAATTTCGATTATTAAAATTTATGATTTTGATAGAGTAGAAAACATAGGAACATTGAGATGGTGTTGACTGAAAAATTATGTGTTCATTGTGTGTATTTGTCTTGTTTTCAGAAACTTTTATATATCAATTTAATTGAATATGTCAAATTACTATTAACCTCTAATGAAGATGCATCTTATTTTATACCTTAAAATTAGAAGAAATTTCTAATTAAGTCTTGATTTTGTTTGTTTAGGATACGAACAATGGGAGGAGGAGATAATTGTGTTCCTCCACCAACTATCGAAGAGGACAAAACAATAGAAATTGAAGTTGAAAATGTTGCTGCTCCTACTCCTGCTATTAATGCACCACAAGTAGATGAAGAAAACAAAGATGCAAACAATGAAGATCCAGAAGTTGTTTGAAAGGGGAAAAAATCATATGTTTGGCAGCATTTTACTGTACTTCCGTTGACTGAGACAAAGCCATAGCATCAGGCTAAATGTAATCATTGCCAGAAAAAATACAGTTGTCACCCTACTAAACATGGAACGAATTCTCTAAATAAGCACTTGAAGAGTGCTCATAAGTGGATATTTACTAAAGTGAGGAAGCAGGGGACACTTCATGGTTATATGCCTAAAATTGATGAAGAATGGGACTATGCAAAGCTTTTAAGGGTTATAGCTTGGAAGATTGTAAGAAGTTTGTAGCTGAGTTCGTTGTACTTGATGAAATGCCGTTTAAAGTTATTGAGGGGATTGGGTTTCGCAAAATGTTAAATCGATTTGAGCCAAGATTTACGGTCCCATCTAGAGTGACGGTCTCAAGAGATTGCTTTCAACTTTATTGATGAGAAGAAAAAGCTAAAAGAATGGTTGGCAAAGTCATGTGCTCGGGTTTGCTTGACAATAGATTATTGGACATCAAATTAGAATTATAGTTATATGAGCTTGACTGCACATTTCATTGATGAAGAATGGAAGTTACAAAAGAGAATTATAAATTTCTGCCAGATTGAGAACCACAAGGATAATACAGTAGGAAGAGAAATTGAGAAATGCTTGAGAGAGTGTGGAATTGAAAAAGTCTTCACAATCATAGTAGATAATGCAACATCGAATGATGGAGCTATTACTTACCTTCAAAGGAAATTAGGTATAAGAGGTAGGTTGGTGTGTGGAGGAAAGTATATGCATGTGAGATGTTGCGCTCATGCTCTAAATTTGATAGTGAATGAAGGAATTAAAGAGCAACAAACTTCAATTGAAAGCATTAGAAATGCTGTCAGGTATGTTAGGTCCTTTCCTCAACAGACTAAAAAATTTAAAGACTGCATTGAGGCTAAGTTGATCAAATCTAAAAGTCTTGTGTGCTTGGATGTTTCAACTAGGTGGAATTCTACCTATCTAATGTTGGAACACGCCGAGAAATTTGAAAAAGTTTTTGATAGACTTTATGATCAAGAACATGATTTCCTTAGATGATTTGGAGAGGATAGTGGGGAAAAAAGGAAAGTTGGTCTACCTACACCACTTGATTGGCAACATGCTAGATTATTCATTGAGTTTTTGAGAATCGTTTATGAAATAGCTTTGAGTTTCTCTTCTTCCTTGCATGTTACATCAAACAAATGTTTTCATGAAATTGCATCTATTGCTTCTCAATTAACATCTTGGAGCCAAAGTCATTCTGAATTATTAGGGTCTATGGCATGTTCTATGAGAATAAATATTATAAATATTGGGGACCTGTTGACAAATTTAACTCATTGTTACTTGTTGCTGTTGTATTGGATCCTCGTTATAAATTAGATTATCTCTGTTGGTGTTTGGAGGATGTTTATGACAAGGAAGTGTCTACTAGTATGACTGGTTTTATTAAACTAACATTGGAGACTTTATATAAGTTTTATGAAAAGAAGGTTGTAGATGATAAAAGAAGGGAGGATGGTGAAAGTTCATCTAACTCGAAGGCAATTTACTGCTTTATTTAGATTCAATGCAATTTCTTTCGATTCCAGTCAATTTATTTTTAAAGTTTATTTTGTTTATCTTTCAGATTTCTTTTTATTTTGTTTTATCGAAAAGGTTCTTTGATGCACTTTAGAAAACTAGTACTCATAAAAGAGTAAACTTCGCTCATAGACCACTAGATATCGAACCACTTTTGATTTGCTAAAAATCGACAAAACAAATTGGCACGCCCGATGGGATATTTTGAAAATTTAAGTGTGTTAAATGAATATATGTTGCCATAGTGTATGAAATTGAGAAATGGACGTATTATACGCATGGAAGACGAAGTGTCAAACGTAAATGGTGGTTCATCTGCAAGTGACAGTGTGCCTGTAGTTGCACAATCTTTGGTAGATGTGACTTCACGTTCGGAAGAAAGTGTGTTGAATGGAAGTGTGGTGGTTACCAATTTCGATGTCCTGGCATTGGGAACATATGAGTGGGTAGTGATGCCATTTGGTTTGAAAAATCCTGGTACGACATACCAACGTACCATAAATACTATTTTCCAAGAGTTTATTGAAAAATTTATGGAAGTTTATTTTGACGATGTGATGGTTAAATCGGATTCGGTGAACCAACATCTTAATCATTTAAGGCAATATCAACCAAATATCCTAATAGCACATAGATACATATACAGAGAATGCACAAAAGCATAATCAGTCCATCTTTCAGACTCTATAGGAACAAACTGCTCTGATACCATAATGTAACACCCTACCACACTTAGCTTTACGCTTAAGGCATAAAACAGAGGTGATGTGGTATTACGGCCTCTAAAATAAAAAGTGCACATATAATAGCAGAAAGAATATAATAAACTAGGAGCTTTAAAGAACAGGTGAAATAAAAATCTCGAAATAAAAACACAATGCTCAGAAAACAAGTAAACTTGCATACTAAAGAAACTATAGCTATCAAGTATAAGATAACGAAAGTAAGAACAGAGGGCCAAAGTTACAAAATAACAAGCTCCTAACTCAACCCGCGAAGTCAAGGCTGGCAAGAGAATATTTACACTCATATATACATATCCAAAACCCAAATTTACAGAAACAAAATCCTGTCTCTCCATAAGCCTCTAAGAGGGTCAAAAGGAACAAGTCATGCAGAGAGAAAACTAAGTACATATATATACATGACTATACAATCAAAAAGTAACCCGATAACCACTTCGCTTCAGAAGCCCAGACGCCTAAGGAGGTGCCTCTCGACCTGTATCTGAAAAGTAATAACATAGTATGGGGTGAGAATCAGAGGTTCTCAGCATGGTAAAGGTGCCACACATATAAGATATAAGGTCTTGGGAATGCCAGAGGCAATTTAAGAAGGCCGACACTCAGATTATAAAACTTAAAGTATTAAACAGAAACCATAAAAGGTGGTTTTCTAAGAGTATCTAAACCTAACTTAACCTAGTCTTGAATCTAGTCTTACTGCCTTTCCTCATACCTCCTTCTCCGACAACATATCACAGACAAATAAACAGATAAAGGAAAACATAAGAAGGTTACAAGTACTGCAGGTAGCAAATATACATTTAACAAAGCAGATACACTTAGGCACACCCAGTTAATGCACAAACAAGTAATTCAAGTAATATGCACATGATGCATGCCTATCCTATGGCTGGTGAGTCTCATCTGTCGGTTATCAAGTCAACCCGACAAGTTCGGTTTGCTAAACCTTTGGACTGTCCCTCGACGTACATCCCCAAGAGTCTATGCATAGCTTTTTCTCAAATAATCAATATTGCTCAATGAGGGTAACATTCTCGAAAATTTATAAGTGCCTGGTCACCCTTACGTCGTCGGGTCAATAGAGTATCAAGTTTTTGACTTGGTACACATGGTGGCAAGCCACGGTACTTTACCCAGGGAATCCGTATCTCAGATCATTTAATTAATCAAGTCAAGTATTATACATAATCATTCATAACATTTCATGTTCAATTCATCACTTTCTCAGCTTTACTTCACCTCCAAGTTATCCACATTACCTAACTATATCAGATTATCGGGTTTTCTACTATTATGTATGACTAAAGAAATGAAAATAGAGGTTTAGAAGTTTGAAATAGGGTTTAAAACTCAGAAAACCATGTTTACTGGAATAGGGGCCACGCGTAAGCGTGGCTCAAGCATACGCGTGGGAGTGTAAAAAGGCAGCTCGCGCGCGCATCCGCTTGTCATGCGTACACGTAGGTGAATACTTCATGTCACGCATACGCGTGGGCCAGGCGTACGCGTGGACATGCTTGCTGGTTCATTACGTGTACGCATAGGATCACTCACGTACACATAGTCAAAAATTCCATGCCACGCATGCGCGTGGGTCACGCGTGCGCGTGGGTCACGCGTGCATAACTGCAGAATTGCCTATTCCAAACCAAAACTTCCGTCGAGCATAACTTAACCATTTTAAATCATTTTTCATCCGTTCTTCGAATGGCATAAACTTCACAAACCCAAATTTTTTTATCAAAACAAGTTTGAAACAATTTGAGGGTCCGGAGGCCAAATTATAACTCGCCAAAGTTCGGCCCAAAACTAAAATTTCACAAACTTCCTAAACCTCATTTCATTCAAAAATCTCATTTCATTCATTACCAAACTTACAATTGTCAACATGGTATATCCTTCCTTATTATCAAAATAACCACCATAATAATTCATACCTCAAATCAACTATAATATACATACACTTTCCAAAATCCATCAACCAAAACCATAGCTCACAAGTCCTAAATTCATATTTTTATATCCTCAAATCACTAAATAATAATCCATCAAGCATCACCAATCAGCAACAAAGCATCAAGCCAAAACATACTTCTTAACAAGACACTGAGCAATAAATACATGTACACACATTCCAACATATCCTATGTTCATCTAGTATAAGTTTTCAGAGAACATTATATATTAAATACAAGAAATCTAAACCATACTTTGGCCAGTTTTCACGTATTGTCCAAGGCAACTCACCAAAATAAACACAGCCCCCCCAAAGTTCAATAAAACAGCTTCCTCTAAGTTCAAATATCCACAATTTCAAGCTCCAATTATTTATTCATAACCTAATACACATTCTTTACACATATACACCCAATTTAATACCCAAAGCACAAATTCAAAATATTTAGATAGAATTATAGTATCCTCATCTTATCCAAACTTCGTATAAGTAAGAGTGAACGTTTTCCTTAAGCTAATTGGATCCTAAAACATCAAAAAGCAAAGAAATTCAACACTTCTATATGATTTTCGAAAATTGGAGGAAGAAGAGGCTGAGAGCAATAAAGTGAGTTACCTATGAAATTGTTCTGGTAGAAACATAGAGCTCGACGTGGTGGTCGCATGGCCGCAAATAGTGCGGCGATCGGAACTCAGACGGAGGAGATATGGTGATTTGAAAGTAGCGTAAGGTTAGGGAAATTTCTTTCTTCTCTCCCCTGTATGGCTTCAGCATGTTCTTGCTGAAATGTAGGGAGGAAGAAGCCGTATTTAAGTGTGCTGGGCCGGTTGGGTCCACGGGCCCGATTTGGGCCCGGTTCGGTCCGTTTGGTCTGATCTTGGGCCAATTTCTTTGAAATTAGTGTTAAAATTCTCGTTTTGATGAGCTCTATCTTAATTTAATATAATATTGACATTTCTAATTTCTTTATTAAAAATTAATTTATTGACTAATTATTTACTAATTTAACGAAGTTTACATTCTCTGTTCTCCTGTGGCAGAAGTTCTTTAGATACGTTTCTTTAGTCTTTGCTCTCTGCTCTCCTGTGGCAGAGATCCCTTTAACTAAGATATTCTTTTCTTTTCTTTTCTTTTCTCACCATTCTTTTAATTCCTTACTTTTAACATAAAAAACTATCTTCAAACTCTTTCTTCATCTTTCCTTAAATGTTTTATGAAGAGAGGATCATGAGATCATTAATTTAGATTTGTCTTTTTAAAACTTTTAGAAAAACTTGCATGTTTACCATTTTCTGTGTTATTTTTCATAATACATACAATAATATTTTTATAAAATAATATCTTAATAAATAATAATTTATAATAATAATTTACTCTAATGTAAATGAGTAATTTTAAACAAATATTTAAAATAATATTTATAATACTCTTAAAACTTATTTTATAAAATTTTATTTTCTAACTTTTATTAATTACTTTCTAAACCACAAATTCTTTAATATTTTATTTTTGACTTCAATATTTTATAAAATTATATTTAAATTTTCACTTTGTTTTATATTTATATAAATAACCCTAAACTTTTATAAAATACCTGTTTAACCCCTGAACTTTATTTATTACCCAAAATACCCAAAAAATTTATATAATTATAATATTAAACTCAATTTTTTCATAAAAATACAAGTATATTTTCTCAAAAATAATTCTTCTTGGCTGATTCTTCTCTTCATCAAGAATCAAAACCCTCCTCATTTTCTTTTTAAAATATACATTTAAATTTTAGTCCGTTCTTGAGTTTTACGGTTACAAATTTTTCATAACTTTTAATTTAATTCCTCGGTCATTAAACCTCACCCATTTTATTCAAAAACTAACACAATGATAGTCCTAAATCAGCCTCATTATCACAGTTTGGGCAGCACAAACATGACCAAATCACAAACTTAATCACATATAACAATATATTAATAAATGTCAATATAAAATCAATCAAACTCTATCAATAATCAATCACAACGACCATTCACTTATCCAACACAAATTTAATCGATGAGAATTTACCGAAATTCTACCTCCGTACGAAATAAAAATACTCGAGGCTACAGAAAAGGTTTTTGACCGAGCTACTGAAGAAGAAAATGTCAAAAATCGTCTGTACCTCTTAAAACTCCAGTTAACTGAATTCAAAGAGTAGAAGAATTACATCACTATCAATTTTTACCGATCAAAAATAACGCCAGCGTATAAAAAAAGATGATACAAACATTTTTATTGGATTAGATTTTTTATTGAAATAACAGATTGCATGAAATCGAAGCCAGAATTTCAATCTTTCCATGCAAACTTCGGTCTCTCTCTCACCGTAAGTGAACAATGAACCCAAATGAAATGTATTGAGGACGATGGTTAGAGAAAATATTTGTTTAGTGGAAAAGTGATTTGTTAAGGCAAGGATTAAGTGTCATTAGTGTATTAATTACAAATCTTTCTTTTCTTTGGCTTCGGTTCCTTCTTTCTTTCTTTTCTCAAATTCTATTCGATGAGAATGAATGAAGCCTTTATATATATATATATATATATATATATATATATATATATATATATATATATATATATATATATATATATATATATAAATGCCACATTTTGTTTCATTCCTTTACTTTGATTTCTTTAACGCCTCGGCCACTTTCTTTCTTTCTTTTTTTGAATAATAATAATAATAATAATAATAACAATAATAATAATAATAATAATAATAAATTCTTTATCTTTTTTAATATTTTTTTATAATAAAAAATTATTTAAAAAGTCTTATAGATTTTAAATTCAAAAGTTTCATAAAATTTAATTTAATTATTTTTGAGAAAATAATTTTTTTAAATAAAATTTTCAATAAATATAATAAATTATAAATCATTCATTATTTAATTTTCAAAAAGTCAGGTTGTTATATCTTACCTTTAGAAATTTTGTCAAGTGTTCAAACTAACAAAAAGCATGAGACTCTCTGTAGAGACAACTTCAAATCAAGATGAGACAGAACAATTTAGTGAGTGGTAATTGAAAGTTAGAAATGATCTAATAGGTGACAATATAAATGGTGAATTTGAGATATATCTTCCAGAAGATATTGTTATTTCTTATTCGGACCAGACATTTGATGAATTGGTTCATTGTTCTTGTCCAAATATATTGGAAAACATGTATTCAAAGGATTTTTTCAAAACAAAAATTATACTAGCTCCCACGCTAGACATCATTGAAGAGGTCAACAACCATCTGATGGCTATTATTCCTGGAGGGGAAAAATTATATCTTAGTTCGGATTCAATTTGTATGGATGAAGAGAATATGGAGAGTCAACTAGATTTCTATGATTCTGAATTATTGAATAGTATAAATTGCTCTGGTTTGCTTCCACATAAATTAATACTTAAGGTTGGTTGTTACGGTGATGCTACCGAGTAATATTGACCAATCCAACGGTCTTTGTAATGGTACAAGGCTACAAGTTAGAAAGCTTGAAAATCATGTCATAGAATGTGAAGTCTTAATAGGTAACAACGTTGATCATATTGGTTTGATTCCAAGAATGAATATAGTACCAACAAATGAAACTGTCCTATTAGATTTTAACGAAGACAGTTCTCTATAATAGTATCGTTTGCCATGACAATTAATAAGTCTCAGGGATAAACTTTATCTCATGTTGGATTGTACTTGCCCAAACCAATTTTTATATATGGCCAACTATATGTGCCACTTTCAAGAGTTAAGAGTAAGCGAGGTTTAAAAGTATTACTTATGAATCATGTAAAAATGTTTGCAAATTCAACCATCAATGTTGTGCATAGGGAAGTCTTGAAAAAATAGGATTCTAACGTAAATATTTTAATTTTATTTTAAATTATGTATTAAAATTAATGTATAATTATTTTACTTTAAAAAAGTTTAAAATGATGATTACTCACTATTTTCAAGTTAAATTTTGATTTTAATAATAATTTTTTATAAATTTTTGAAATAATCATTATTTTGTGTGTTTTTTCTTAAAATATCCAAACATATAAAAATATTTTTACTTTTATAAATTTTTTCGTGTTAGACACGGTTCATAATTAGAAATTTCCGTAAATTATTTTTAGGTTTAAGTACTTTTTTCGTCCCTAAAGTTTGGGGTAAAAATCAAAATCGTCTCCGACCTTTTTTTGTATTAAAATCATCCTCAATGTCACAAAATATTATAAAATTATCCCTTTCACTCTAAAAAGATAAATTTACCCTTACAAAAAATAAATTTTAAAATTAAAAATACAAAAAATAAATTATAAAATTAAAAATTATAAAATAAAAAAAATTAAACTCCATTCTCCATTCCAAATCCCACCATCATCTTCAGTCCTAACTCTCCCTCATCAACATCCTCTCATCTCTCTCATCTATCCTTAAAAATACACTGACGCAGGTGTCGACGAGCTTCCATCCGCAGTAAATCGCCGCCTGTCAACTCGCTGGCGACGATGACTACAACCACTACAAAAGGAGTCTCGAGCGCCATTAACCAAGTGCCGCATGTTCTCCAGACCTCTTCGCTGGCGACGATGACCACGGCCCTCCGAACAGAGTTTTCAGTGCCATCGTTACCCCGCGCAACTAAAGCTCTGGACTCCGACCCCATGCTGTCCGTTCCTCCCAACAAAGCAATTGATGACGTCTCCTTACTGCAGAAGACGACATCAACAACCACGTGAAAGTAGCTCGTCTCTTTCTCACGCCCAACTACACCCTCCATCATCCCTTTTTTTAAAACCATTAATTGAAAGGAACTACATGAATAAATTAATTATTGTTAATGTTGTTGTTGTTAGCAGAAGAGATATGGTAGTGGATAGGGAAGAAAATTCTTATTATTCTTTTCTGTCTTTTCTTCTATTGTTGTTGTTGGTAGTGTTGGTGGATTGTGAGAAGGATATAGATTGCGTCTGATGGTGAGACAGTGATATTGGGATGAAAGTAGAGGTGTGGGTGACTGGATGCATATGGTGGTGGGTGGGTGAGGTTCAGTAGGTCACTGGTGAATGGATGAGATTGAACAGTGGTAGATGATGATGCAGATGAAGGAATGAAGATGAAGTGGCTGGAGATGAAGTGGCTGGAGGGGAAGGATAATGATGTTGAGAATCGGGAACTATTTTCTTTTTTTTTTTCAAGAAAAAATAGTAACTATTATTTTTTAATTTTAAAATTTATTTTTTGTAAGGATAAATTTATCTTTTTAAGATGAAAATGATGATTTTATAATGTTTTGTGACGTTGAGAAGGATTTTAATATAAAAAAAGTCGGGACGATTTTGATTTTGACCCTAAACTTTAGGAACGAAAAAAGTACTTAATCCTTATTTTTACGCATATACCACATATTTTTTTTTTCATTTTTATTTTACATTAATGCTAAAAAAAGATCAATGAAATATTTTTCATTTGTTTTATGTAACTTATTATTTATAAATATCAAATGACTAATAATTTATATTTATTTTATATTTAAATCAACACTAATTAAATTTTTATTTTTCGCTAGAAATATTCTTCTCTAATATAATTAAATAGTTATTGCTTTTGTTTTAAGTTTCCTTTTAAAATAATTAAACCTATTTATAATCTAAACAATTTATATTGTTTTTTTCTAAGGCAGTAGAATTTTATTGGATCTGAGTCCAATTGGGCTAACTTACACCGCGTAGATAAAAGAAAAAGATCCAACTATAGAAAACATACTCTTAATGTTGACATGCTGCACAAGGAATGATATTTTTTGGGTGACTATAAAGAATGATATTGAACAACACATAAATATTTTTCATTTTTAATTTATTTTTAAAAAAGGCACCCCCTTATATACTGGCAAATAAAATAAATTTATTTATTTATTAAAAAATCCTACGTTTATGGTTGTTTATCCATAGTTATTTGTTTCATTTTCCTTTACACAAGTATTTTTCTTCATCGTTAGAAGAAGGCGCTAGAAGGACGAGAAAAAAAAAAAATCACGAGAGAGAGAGAGAGAGAGGGAAAAAAGAGTCTGAAAAGAACCCTCACGATAGAGAGCGAGCGCGCGCGATGCGATTGCGGTGCTCAAGGCTCAATTACTATTCCTCTTCTTCTTCTTCTTCTTCCTCTGGTTCCTCATCGGTGGCGGCGCCGTCCAATGCACCGGCGGCGAGAAGTGCCGGTCGCCGCCGCAGAAGCAGTTGTTGATGGCCCTGCAGATGACGTGGCAGCCGAACCTCCTGAGCCAAAAGCGCAAGAGCGGTCCTCCATTAGGTCTTCGCAACCTCGGCAATTCTTGCTACCTCAACAGCGTTCTCCAGTGCCTCACCTACACTCCCCCTCTCGCTAATTTCTGCCTCCGCTTCCAACACTCTTCCCTCTGTACCCTCACTCTAAACCCTAATTTCTATTGTTACCCCTCTCTTTATATATCTGAAACCCTAATTCTGACGATTTTTCTCTCTTTCTCTGCAATTTCAGGTGATTCTTCTTCTTCTTCCTCCTCTAATTCGAATTCATCGAATTGTCCGTTCTGTATTCTCGAGAAGCAGATTGCGAAGTCCCTGCGCGTGGATCTCACGCACGACGCGCCGTTGAAGATTCAGAGCTGCCTCCGGATCTTCGCCGAGCACTTCCGGTGCGGCCGACAGGAGGACGCGCACGAGTTCCTGCGATACGTAATCGACGCCTGCCACAACACCTGCCTCCGCCTCAAGAAGCTCCGCCGCGGCGGAGATGGTGGTGCTGAGAACGGAGCCGGAGGTGGGAGCTCAACGGTGGTGAAGGAGATTTTCGGCGGTGCGCTGCAGAGCCAGGTGAAGTGCCTGTGCTGTGGTTATGAGTCGAATAAGGTCGATGAGATAATGGATATTAGCCTTGATGTTTTCCATAGTAACTCGCTTAGAGATTCAATGCAAAAGTTCTTCCGGCCTGAGGTTTTAGATGGGAACAATAAGTACAAATGTGATAGGTATGAGAGTTTAAGTGGACTGTTTTTTATTGGTGTGTACTTTGAGTTTCTATTGTGGTTTCGTTCATGGCATGCATTCTCTTTTGTTGTTTAGTTGTAAGAAATTAGTGCCGGCAAAGAAGCAGATGAGTATACTCCAAGCGCCTAATATTCTTGTTATACAGCTCAAGGTTGGTCAATTAGGTTGCTTTTTATTTATTATTTATTTTTAAATTATAAATTTTGTTACCTTTTTTGTCCTTGGATTACTTTGGACTTGGGAGCGACTTTTTCCCCTTTTCTGAATGGTGTGTTGCTGGATTTTGGATTGATGCAGAGATTTGAGGGCATATTGGGGGGCAAGATTGATAAGGCTGTTGCATTTGAAGAGGTTTTGTTACTTTCTAGCTTCATGTGCAAAGCGAGTCAGGTGTGTATGATATTTGTTTTGAATTGAAGTAGTTCTTGCTAGGCGGTTTAGATGTATTCTTACTGAAAGGTTGACATTGATACTGTAGATTATTTTTTAGTTGTGAATAAGTTAACTGTTCATATTTTGATCATAATTTGACTTTCTTTATTCAAATATTCAAAATCGTGTATTCTGAATGTTGATTCTTTTAACCGTTACTCAAATTTCTAAACGCTTTCTCTAGATATTGCTGGAGAACTGAAATAAAAGATAGGGACGAGCTATGATAGATATTATGAGGTGTAATCAATGTTAGATCATACATGTAAGCACATAATAGATTGATATGAGATTTCGCACATTGATGTAGCTGGGTGCATTGACATGATACTTTGTATTTAAGTTAAGGCCATACTACAACGATATCTGTGACTAGTTTCCTCTAAGTCTGTGTTTATGATCCTGTAATCTCCCAAACTTTGTTGTCATACCTTCCCAAAATGGCTGAAAGATTTGAGGGTGGAAAAGTTTGGTCTAAGCCTTCTAATTGTTCCCTTTGTTTGTTTATGCTAGATGTGGTTTCACTAAAGTAGCGTTTGGTTCCTATCTTGAGACATAAAAGATGGAGACAATGAAATGGCAAAGACGCGTCCCTCGCTTTCCTTCTTTTTGGAGGTATAGAAATTGGCTTAAAAAATCATCCAAGACATGTCTTTTATGGCCCTTTATTTTGGAAGTACGAAAATTATCATAAACAAATATCTTGAGATGCTGAAAATTTTAACCATTTCTCTCAATCCCGTTATCCAAATGTGTTTTTGTCAAAGATGTCTCTGTCTCATGTCTCATGACATTAACCATACGCTAAGAACACATGATTGATTTACTGTTATTTTTTCAAAATTCACATACAGGGTAAGGATACTGGTTGATGTACGTTTGTGTGAAATGGAAATACTTTGGGTAAAATGTGGTTTCAACTTCAAAATTTATAATTGAAAGAGATTAGTCTGAATTTCTTGATTGGTTGGATTGTTTTACTGAGCTCTTGCAACTGGAATCTGGCCACAGCATTGCTATTTTGAATGTGTATCTGTTGCATTGCATCTTCAGTTTTATGCAATAGCAGTAATTGCAGTGCAATGCCAATTTGAAAAAACTCATAGAATATATGAACTGCAAAGATTTCTTGGACATTTTGTGTCTACTCTTGATGCTATTGGTCTTGTATCGTATGCTTTATAATTCCATTAATGTAATTAGTTTTAGATATATGGAAGCATACTCCTCTTGAGGGGACTATGATTTGGATTGTTGTGAAGGTGTGTTGATTTGAAAGAAGAGTGTATACGTAAGATGGGCCAGAGTTTTGGAATTAGTGTATCTCAGTTTGTTAGTTTATTATTGTCAGCAGAGTTCTCATACCATTAATCTGCTATTATGCTTTCTTGTGGCTTGATACATGTGTTGCTTATTTACCTGTTTTTCTATTTGTTTGGTGATAATAGACAATCATTTGGAACTTGAAAGTATTTACCTGTGTGGGTCTCATCGACTTAGTAAAGGATTCTCCCTTTTTTCTATGGATTATGCTGGGTATGGCATGATAAAAATAATGATATTTTCAAACCGTTGGAGACTTGGTCTCTAAAGAAGATGTTCTATCTAGCTCGAAAATCTGCAATGGAATGAAAATGTTTTTAGAAGAAAAAAGGATATTGACCTCTAGCTTGATCTCCAACTAGGAGCCTCCACCTCTTAATTCAGTTAAAATAAATTGTGAAGCTCTCCAACTTCTGAGATATGAATGTGAAACTTGGTTGAAGGGATGTTCTGGATCTCTTCACTTTTCAAACATATTGCGCTATGAATTCTTCGCTTTATGGAGAGGCCTTATTCTTGCCTGGGAATGTGGCTTCAAAATTGTGATATGTGAAACTGGTAGCCCAGACACATTTCACTTGGCATAGGTGGGGCATTTATCAACGCAAATAACAGGGATTTAATAAACAATATTCATAAAGTGCTGCAAAGGAATTGGGACATTGAAATCAAGTTGGTACGATGAACAGCAAACACTCTAGCCAACCTAATGGCTAAACATGCTGTGGGAAATTTGTGAGTACATGGAATGGATTGAACCGTGGAGTGATCTTAGACATGCTTTACAGCGTGATACACATACTCCTCTATAGAGCATGTTACTACTTTTCCTTTCGTGTCCATTCACCAAGAAAGAAAAAGCTTTAGAATGTGTTTGATTGAAGAGTAATGGAGGGAAGTTTGCTGCTTCTCTCCCTTGCTACTTGCCAATCTAACTCCCCATTTTTTGTCCCTCAAAATTGTGGGGTATAATTTATTCACTTCCTCTCATTAACCCCTTCAAACATGAGGTTGACGCTTTGCCTTTCATTTCTATTTCATTGTTAGCTAGTCCCTTCCATCATCAATAAAATCTCCAACAATACCTTAGTTCAAAATATTCAGCAGTTTGTAATTCATGGAAAGCATGGAAGGTTTTAAGAATAGAGGTTTGAAACGTGAAAATCTTATTCCAAACTCATACATTGCTTGTGCAGATTGTGCTGAGGCTTGATTATAAAATGTGGCTAGGCTGAGTTCTAAATTAATTTAACATAAACTATGCTGTAATATTACATATCTGAGAACCATTTGCAGTAAAAAGAAAGCTTCCGTACTTTTCCTAACATAGGGTGATGACTGTTGCTATATCGCCAATATTGTACTCTTTTATTTATTTAAATTCTGTTCTTTTTTGTTCTAGCTTTATATATAGGTTCTTCCCTTCCTAATAGTTATATTGATGCAGGATCCACTACCAGAATATAAGCTTTTTGGTACTATTGTGCATTCAGGCTACTCCCCGGAGTCTGGTCACTATTATGCCTACATAAAGGTTTGTAGATTGCTGATAATCTGTGTGCAAATTATGCAGCCACTTCAGTAATTCTCAGATAACATTCAATTGTGGCCAGCCTCTGATTTTTTTAATATGCTCACAGGATGCAATGGGTCGATGGTATTGTTGTGATGATTCTTGTGTAACAGTTGCAAGTTTGCAAGAAGTTTTGTCAGAGAAGGTTTATATTCTTTTTTTCTCTCGAACTACTCAAAGGCCAGCGTTAGTTAATGATTCTCTTGTTTCCAATGGCGTAAAGCCTCATCACTCGAATGGGAGTCAGGCATCTGAAAGTGCAAAGGTTGAGGCACCATTGAAAGCAGTGCATTCAAAATCAAATTCTGAGCAATCTACTTGGAAGGATATGCCAAGGGTATCTAAAATTAGTAAAGGGCCTTCTAGCTCAAGAGTGAAGTTTGACATTAATGGAAATTCTGCTTCCAAGAGAAGTCCTGCTCATGCAACTGTCAATGGGAAAGTGGACATTTCTAAGAATCAGCTTGTGGTAATTAATGGGCATGTGAAGGACACAGTTTCTTTGGAGAATGGTAAGAAAGATCCTCCGTCACTGCCAGCCAGGAATGGCTCTGTGAAAAATAAAGTTGACGTAGGTGATAGATTTAAAAGAAAGGATTCAGCATTAACAAATGGTTCCACTGATATTCATTCAGTTGATATGCATTTTGCCAAATCAGATCCAACGGTAGACAATAATAGAAGCACGGTAACAACAGGTAAGGGGCCAGAAAACTTTAAGCAAGAAAGCAATGGCCACGGTGAACCTAAAATATTGGGGAAGAGGAAAGTACAGGATACTTCAAGCATTTTGCTTGCACATGATGGTCAATCTCGAACAGAAGTTGAAGAGCTGAAAGACATGTATGATATAGCATAACTTGATCTTATTTATTTATTTTTAATAATTCTACAATAATATTAAAATTAATGATTTGTTTTTTGAATGAGGCCTAGTCATGCTGTGTTTGCTCACATGCTGATGTACATGAAATATCTGTCTTATACTCTTTGAAATCGATTTTCATGGTAAAGATTTAAAGTTTGGTAGCTAGGCTTAGACTATTGAGGTTAGTCAGGGTTTGACATTGTTCCAGTAAATCTTTCGAGTGAGGCTTTAATATTTGTAGTTCTTTTAATGTTTAGGCAATATGGAGGGGGAGTACTAAATCTGATCTGTCTTTTGTCAAGCCATTACCAGTTGATGGAAACATGGTGAATTAACATTGTTAGAATGGTCCATATAGCTATCTTCCTTCCATAAGTTTATGTCTCCCTTTTCTCCCTTCCCCTACCTCTACCTTCCCCATTATCATGTGTTAAAATGGTGTTGACGATGTCTTTATCATTAATTTTTTTTACAATATCCTTCTCTTGTTGATTCATTTTGTACTCAATGTTCAAGCTTACCATTTTTGTTATCTTTTGCAATTATTTGCAAATTTGTTAACATTCATTAATGTATATCCTTTGACCAGTTGGAGACCTTTATATTATAAATCAAATATTTCATTTGTCTTGTTAAGAGGCTGTTTCCTTTTCTAAACCATTCATTGTCTATTTTATTCTGATACTATTACTGTCGAAACATCATCCAGTCTTGCAAAAGAAGCCAAGTCTGTTTTGAGGTCATGTGGCTGGACAGAAAACGTTTTTAACTTCATGCGATCTAGAAAGAGGTTACGAGCACAAGAAGCTGGTCATATAACAGGTGCAGACGAGATAAGGTATGTTTGACCATATTCTGCATTACTTATTCCCTGACTGCGGTTGTTATGCACAGTTGCGTAGACATGGCTTTAGCACTATTCATTGAATAATTTTATATTCCATTTCCATGATAACTATTATGAGAGATTGATTTCAAACTATGACTATAGATGCTAGAGAAGTAGCCTTAAAAATGCATAGTAAGTGAGGAGGACTGCAGACTGTTTGCACTTTGCACGCACAGTTCTAGTATGCATGTCATGTTTCTTCTATGAAAACAAAATGAAAAAAAAATGATTCCTACATGATAGTTTAGCTGTTGGCTAGTGGGGAGGCATGCCATTTGTTGATATGTAGGTTTGCTTGTTCATGATATGCCTTGACAACCCAGCTTTTACAAATAGGCCACAAGCCAACGAAGCAATTGGATACAGTTTCAATTCTCAAAGTTGGAGAGAAGAAATAACCTGTTTGTTGAAATCTGAGTTCTATTGTTAGGATTATTCTTATCATCAGCATTGTCATCATGATTTTGATATTAGTAATTGTTTCTTTTTACTGTTATAATTGACAAGTATGCACTTGAATACGGTGATTGTGATTGGAATTTTAATTGTTATAAATTTCAATGCTGACGTGATATGCACTGCATGTGCGATACAGGAGGTCATTAATAAGAGATGCGAAGGGAGCTTTCTTATCTAAGATTCCTGAGTCACTGAGGAAGGATCTGATTGAACGTCTCCGGTCGTTTAGCCAAGATAAATAGTACAATTTGAAGGGTCCTGATCAGAAATGGTATGGATTGCTATATAGTTCCATTCTTCATATTTTCAGTTCTATAAAGCTCCATTTGGTAACTGTCTCAAGATACAATTCAGACCATTGAGACAGCAGAGATGAACTAAATGCAGCCTCAGCCCTTTAGTCTTCAGTGATTTGACTCATTTGAGTACAAGAAGTCTTCTAATTTATTTTAATCTGCAAAATGTTACAGCATGTTGATAATGCCAGCGAGGCTTGGTGTGTATAGACTGTATTACTAATTAAGGTGGTGATGGTTGTCGTACCACACTGGATGCTATGTTTGGTGCTGTTACATATTGACTTTTGAGCTGGTTCTGGAGACAGGCAAGAGTACGTGGAGATTGTTTCATTCAATGCTTCCCTACTGTTTCACGTCTCAGCCATGAGTTTTCTTTCTCAGTGGAGGATATGCAGCTCTGTGAATCGGGTGTAGAGGCTTTCGGGAATTCTATTCATTTGTACAATATTTGGTTTAATCTTGTTTTTGGAGCAAAAATCATAATTTTCTATAGAATTGCTCAACAAATTTTGAATCCAGATGAGGTAGGGTATGGCTTGTTGAAAAGTTATGATCATTGTGACTGTACACTACATTATAAGATGAGAAATTCTAAAGTGTAGGCAGAAGTTACAAATTTTGTTAGACGATAATATATGGTTTGGTACTCCTAAAACTTGAAACACTGAATATTTATTTTGTTGATGCGGTAGTTTGATTTCCAGTAAGACGATGTTTTCTTATTCCTACAATAATTGATAAATACCGATCGATTGATATTGTGGTAGGCATTTATTTTTCTCTTAAATTTGGTATGGTTGCCACGGGCTGTTTCTTGCGTTTAGGGTTTAAGGTCATCTTTGTTCATATCTATCATAATTTGTCCCGAGTAACAAGGTTGTAAGGGCTTGACATTTGTTTAGTGTTCACCCATTTGATTTTGGGGTTAATGTATGTCCCAAGTCAGATAAGATAATATCCAATTTAGTCCCAAAATTTAATCCATGAAGTTTTAATCGCTTGTAGTATCTAAATTTCGTAAATGTGACTCACATTAGTATCTGAAATAATTTATGGCACACATAATAATGGAGAGCAGAGTTGAGATAGATTCACATTGGAATATGTAAAAGGATGCTGTTTTGATTTTGGTTTTTAAATAGTCCAAAAATATTGTATCACATGTTTTGAGAGAATTTTTCAAGAAACACTATTTATGTTGATTTTGGACTATTTGGATGTTAACTAAAGCGACGTTGTTTTATAAAATTTAGTGTGGCATGTGGCTGTTCCATTAACGTTTTAAATAAGGGTAATTAAAATTTTAGGGACCAAATCGAATATTATTTTCAAGTCACACACTAATCAAAACACTGACGCCAGTAATTTTCCCTTTGGTATATCGAGAAAATTGTTGGTGCCAAATCTCTTACCACACAATGTTTCACAGGCCTTGCATAGAGTTCTTTTTCCATCATAGATTTGCCTGTTTCTGCAATCTCAGATGCATCAAATGATCACAAAGAAGCTAGTCAGCTACGCTTGCCGGCGGTCACCCCACCTAGATGATTTTGCAATTGGGCATCATAGCCAAGCCTCAAAACACAAATCTGCCGTTAAATGGAGTAAGTGATGATACTACACATTCTGAAGCTTTGGACCGTATTCACAGCATAGTACACAATAATAGACAAAAGAGAGAAGATCAGATATGATTATCTCATGGTTAAAATAATGCTAGAGTATTTTTACATTAAAAAGAAGAAAATGATCATTATTGTGATTTTGTTAACTAGTGCAGTCGTTTAATGTGAAACCTTTTAACAGAGTGAAAATGCAGCATCCATTGCATGTGCACCCGAAGATGTTCCAAGAAGCTACTCACATGAAGCATCACTCATCATAGCAATAGTTACTCACGTTTTTATTCTGCTTATCTTATCTATTAATATTTTTAAAGATGTAGCAAAATTTACAGAGAGAAAAATAATGTACCAAGAATGTCTTTTTCCTAGCTCTGTTTATATTTGGTCGCGGCTCACATTTTACAAAAGAGTCGCACTTCTTAATGAACTTTCCATTTCGAGTAGTGAGAATCATACTTGGATGAAAGTTTTTATTAACCCGTGTCCCTCAAAATTAAAGCAAATAAGCCATGAGCCTTTATTTATTATTCCCAACACAAGTTTCCAATGTTAAAAGATAAAAACAGAAATTGAGGAGGAAAAATGTTTTCCAGCAAAGGCCTTTAGTCTAATTCTATACACTTTATTTGGGAACGAGAAAAATCACACATATATTGATGTTTGCAACTGTTATTCATACAAACATCTTAAATAATCCTGTTAAACAAGAAGACTGAAGTAATTAAGTACTAGGAGTCCCGAACAACACCATGCTAATGTATATAGTATATATAGACGCATGGTGGCCATAATAGCTATATAACTTTGGCAATACTTCAAATTTTTTTGTTAAAATTAAAGTAAGGGTTTATCTATCTTGTACTTTAAAAGCACATGATAAATTTATAAATCAAACATTTTTTTATTGAAAATATCAAAAAATTTAAGTTTTTAATGTATTTGTTTTGTATTTATTAAATAAAAATATTTAAAACTTTTTACTAATGGTAAGCATATCATGTGTCCTTAGGGTACATATTTACTAACCCTTAAAGTAATATTTTGGATAAAGCATATATTTTGTTTCTAACGTTTAATTGTTGCATTTAATTTTGTCTCTAATATTTTCGATAATAATTCTATTTAAAATGTTAGAGACAAAATAAAAAACTTTTATGAATAGTTTTGATACAAATAAGAAACAATAGGGATCAAATTGAAAAAATCGAAAACGTTAAAGACAAAATTGAATTAAACTAAATATTAGGAGTATTTAAAAAAGAAAAACACAAACATTAAAGACAAAAAAATATTATTTTATTCTAATATTTTTTTAATATTTAAAAACACTTTTTTGTTTTAAAAAATTAAAATAAAATAAAAATATATAAAAAATGACTTTAATTTTTGTAACACTTTTTAAGTGCCAAATTTCTATAATCATTGTAGCCACTATAATAAATTAATAGTAACTAACGTAGACTCCACCATACAGGAACTACAAAACAAATATAAGTACATAAGGGAAATATACATAGGAACAACAAAACATTCACCTTAAATTCAAACAATGTTAGATGTACCGAATTAAAATAGTGTATTATATATGTAAAGGTACTTCAGATTATTTAAATGACATTGTTCTAAATAACATCAAATTACTGGATTACCCTTAATGCATCTAAATAACATCAAATTACTGGATTACATGTTATACTAAGGGTAATTCAGTGCATTATTTAAGACATTCGCCAAAGGCTATGATGCTTAAGCTTTAGGCTTGCGAAGAAGAACAACCGAGTTGATAACATCATTTGTGGGGTGAAATACGGTAAGAACCTCAAAATCCACCATGTCATGTTCTTCAACGATAGGGTACAAGAAAGCCCTAGCACCCTTTGCACTCCTCACAAGCAAAAAACCACCTTCCTTCATGTACTTCCTAATATGTCCCAAAATCTTCAGTTTTGCTTCTCTTGACATTCCAACAAGTGCTGCCAAGAATAAGCAATCATATTCGCTCAGCCTCTCTTTCACATCCATGATGTCATGAGTTTCAAACTTCATCCTCTTCTCAAGACCTGAATCTGAGGCCACAATCGTCCTAGCCACCTCGTTCGCCTTCTCGTCGATGTCGAAGTTGTCGAAGTGCGTTGATTCCATGTGGTGTGTGGCCATTATAATGGAAGTGAGTGGCATTGGTCCTGATCCAACAAAGGCCACCTATGTTGCGGAAAAACAAATACAAATATTGAATATAATGCTATACAAAATGAATATATATATATATATATATATATATATATATATATATATATATATATATATATATATATATATATATATACAATAGTTTTGAAAAATTGGAAAGTATGGGTTTATATTTGTCATATTCAAATATTTATAACAATTTTAATCAAAATTTTATAGTAAAACTTTCAATAATTAGAGTTTAATTTTGATACATTGATAGTATAAAACACAATGAATATGAAAGTTAGTTATTTGTCCTGATATGACTATACGTAGTTAGATACATGTGTAAAATATTTTATACTAACAATAAATTAAAACTAAATTCTTCTAATTATGCTAGATATAATTTTTTTTATAAAATTTAGTTTTGATGTACTCATAATGTAAATATATAATTGTATAAAATACATTTATTTTTTTAATAATTATTCACGTAATTAATATATAAAAAATTATTTTTTTATGATGTGATGTTATGTAATTAGATTATATATAAAATTATTTTATACAGACATCGCATCAAAATTAAATTTTTATTCTTAATGCAAAAAAATTTTTGTACAAATCTTTTAAAGATTATTTTTAGGTGTTTATGCATTTTTTCATTAAAAATTTATTTATTTTGTTTTATTAAAAATTTTTTATAAGAATAAATGGTTAAGTTATGTGAATACTTAAGGTGTCTACAAAAAATGTTTAAATAATGCTGTTAGTCTAAAGTAGTAGTATTTGAAACATATATACATACATGAATAAACTAAAATATTTATTCATCATATATAAAAGGTTACCTTCTTTGGATGTGCCACACCGTTATCCTTGAGGATCTTGTTCTCCATGTTTGCTAGCTTCACATAGTTGCCATAGTAAGGGAAGAGTATGAGGTTTTTCATAGGGTTTGGTGTGTGGCTTATGAAAGTTGAGAACTCAAGCTCCATGAGCCCTTCGGCGCGGCCGCAAAGGTCGATGAGGCTCTCGCGAGCTATCTTCACATCTTGGGGTAAAGACTCAATTTCAATGGATGAAGGGAGGATGCATAGTTTCACTAGGTTAGTGAAGAGGCTATTGACTTGTTTTGAAGGTCTAAGGGATTCTAGCTTGGAGATGCTTGCATGAAGTTGCATGATTTGAGTTATAAGGACCTCTGATGGAATTTGGGTATCAAAGTTGAAGCTTTGGAATGAAGCCATTTGATTATTATAAATGAAAGGATTTTATTTTGGGGTGTAAGAAAGTTTGAGAGAAAAGGAAAATTAGAGCAAAATGCACACGATTTTTGTACTTGTTTTGTAGAGAAAGCTCACATGTATTTAGCTATTTATAGTTGGATTGCATGAGCTTGGATTGGTGAATTGCAATATGCAATTATTGATTGAGAAATGTTTGTAGTGACTAGTCATGAAAATCTCATTTTACTTTAGGGGTAATTAAATAATCAGTAATAGTAGAGAGATAAAAAAAATACTATAACTTGCTTTATTTAATATTCATTAATTGCTACAGTATAGCAATTAATGAATACTAAATAAAATAAATTTTGACTAATTTTAGTTAAATATTTTTTGTTATCAAATATTTCTGTTAAATAATAAATATCTAATAATAATTTAATTTTTATATACTGATAATGTAAAATAATTTTACACATGTATATAATTACTTAACACTATATTAATTAAAATAATTATCTCTTACATTAATTTTATAAATGATCATTTAAAAGAATGAATATATTAGATGACTATGTAAACATTTTACATACATTGTCATTTAAAATTAAATTCATAATAAATACAAAAAATTTTTTATATTAATTATTGGTCAATAATTTTTTTAACACAAGTTTTTATAAAATGTTATAGACACTTTTACTTTATTATTTTTAGATTTTGGTTTGCTTTCTAATTCTAAACTCATGATTAGCTGTTAGATTGAGTTTGACATCAATAAAAAAATATTTTTATATTATTAATAAAAAACATATTTATTTTTAATTATTTGTTCGAAAGACAAAGTGTCTATTCACAATTCAAAAACTTTTAATCAGTCAATCACTTAAGTAATTGATCTAAACAATTCTTAATTATAAATAACGATCTATTGATATGTCAAGACAATTTAAATTAATAATTGGGGGTTGCTTAAATCAATTATTCGAATAATTAAAAATCGATTAGAAAATTTAAAATTATCAAAGAGCATTTTGTTCTTCTAACAAATAGTTAAAGATCGAAAATAAAATTTACTTTATAAAAAAATATATATTTAATAACTTTAAAATTATTCCAAAATCTTCTCGGTCAACTAAAAGGTCGTGCTTCATGCCTTTAAGATTATCTGCCCATGATCTTATTACTTATTTTGTCTTATGCTTGCACTTGCATGATATAGCTAGGCAAGAGTTTGCGCTAATAATTTTTTTTAAGTACCTTAACGGTATAAAATATGCATATGTATAGTGTACAGTGAAAAATGTTACAAATATAATTGTCATGTTTTGTTTTGTGGGCCATCAAGCGTGTGGAACTTGCAAGTCCTATTAGTATTTAACTGATGGAAATAAATCATGGGTTGCATCTGAAATTAGACTTTGATTCTTTTCATACGCTATATGTGCATGAAGAACCGGGGAAGGTTGAAGCATATACTGTGTATGAAACATGTTCACACTAACATGAGAAGTGAGAAAGATTTTGGGCCTCAAGTCTCACACCGGCATGAACCTTGCTAATGCAAGTCAATATTACAAGATCCTCAAATCGTTAAACAAATAAACCATGCATTGAGTCAAGGAAATAATCCAAATAAATAAATTAAAAATGTCAAAGAAACAATGATCATTGAAGCTCACTAAAGTTTGAAGGTTGAAACCGTCTTCGGTAGGGGTGAACAAAATATACTCTATTTTGGGCCTCTCGTCAGTCCAACACTCTTCTCTCATGGCACTTCTATGGCTGAAGTTCATTCTCTAGATTGCAAAGTCAGAAACAACCACTCTTTCAATAAAGAAATCTATCCTTCAAATTAACTTAGACTTTTGCCAAGTCCAACAACTCATTATCTTTGTTCTTTCAATACTTTTTCTATTGTTAATAATTTTTTAAATTGAAATTCATTTTTAAACACTTGGATTGTTAATTCTAGTGCCATAGATTACATTGCCTTAAAGGCCCCTACTTAGGAAAACTTTGAGAGATATAGGAGGTGGCTGTTTTAACTTAAAATTCTTTTGTATTTTTTATTAAACTAGTCAGCCTAAACTCCACGGGTTGTGGCTAGTTCCCTTCTTGGATATTGTATATATATAACTTGCTTACTCTATCTACTACCTTATGTATCCTGGAGCTGTTTACAAGGTTTTATATATTATGTTTTGTTCTTTTCGTGCCAACATGCTTTAGTTATCGTGTGTGAACACTTCGCATTTTGTATCTCTATTTTATACATCTTTTGTCTTCTTTTCTTTCATCGGGCTTCTAGTATTAATATTTCTTGATTATATACTATTGTATGGAGCTTTAGAACTGTCGTGACGCATTATCGTCCTTTTCTTTACAACTAGAGATAAGGCTTAGGGTGATAAGGTGTTACATTTGACAACTAATGACAAGAAGGATTTCAACCAATTTTCTAATTTTGGCAAGGTAATCTTTAATTGAACCAATTTTCTTGACTGACTTCAATTGAGATTTCAAGCTTTAAACTCTAGTTTTTGAAGTTACTAAGAAGTAATTGTCAATGATATTTTATGCATCGCAGAATTTTGAGCAGTGTATCACCTTATTTTTAATGGAGTTGAAATTGATGCAACCAACCATATAGTTAAGACTAGATCATTTTAGCGCCATTCCTTGAATGCTTCAGTTTCTTTGAGTTCTTAAGGTGTTATGATCACTGTAGTGTCAGTTTTTGTGGCTAAGTCATATGTTAATTTTGTTGTTGAGAGTATGTTTAAATCAAATTGGAGCATTGCAACCATCTAAATGATTTTCCATGCCCAAACTTTGAAGAGTGAGCCATGTAAAGTGCTTTCACATTTTGAAATTGTCTTCATCAAGCTTTTTGGCCAAAGAGACATGCGCTGGTCAAGTGGTTGAGGGTGCCCCAGATAAGAGCAATGACATGATTAATGAAGAAAAACAAGAATGATTGGAAAAATACAGAAGCAGAAAAGGAAGAAAAATAAACGAAGGTCGAAGATCGAAGAACAGATGAAAAATGCTATTTAGCTATGAAAGGCTCTAAATACCATATTATGTATAAGAATGAGAACAAAGAGAATTAAAAAGAAATTTGAACCTTGCATTGATTCAAAAACTGAATATACATCAGATATTAGAAAGCTATTTATATCCAAGTTAAACTAACTAGCTAATTAACTAAAATTTATGCAAAACAGAAAAGTAAGCTTAATAGATTCAGTTATACACACTAGCTAATAAACCAAAATTGCAACTGCTCTATCTTTGGAATAGTTTTGAAAATCAAACCGAATCAACTGGTTCAACCAGATTAATAAAAAATCGGTCACCTGGCTGGTTTGGTTGACTTCATAAATCGCTTAGCAAAAAACCGATCAAAGAATTGGTTGAACCGACGGTTAACTAGTGAACCGTCGAATCTTGTAAATTTTTTTGAGGGTTTCCGGTATGGTATACCCCCTAAAATGGCGCCGTTTCACCCTTAAAAAAAGCGGTTATCCTCAAATGTAGCCCTAGTCCCACTCCTCTCTTTCTCTCTAAAAATTCAAAATTCAAAATTGAAAGAACCCTAGCCCCGCAACGACCGTCCGTTTTCGTTGTCATCGCCGAACTCTTCTCCATTGGGGACATCCGTCACATGTGGAAGCTCTGTCACCATCGTAGGAAGCTGTGTCGCCTCTCGCGTGTGGAAGCTCTATCGCTGCCCTAAGAAGCTGTGTCGCTATCATAGGAATCTCTTTGCCATCGTGTGGAAGCTCTTTCGCCGTCATTGTCTCCTCTATTCGAGATTTTTCTCTCTGTCTTTGATGATAGTTCCAAATCCTCTATCGTTGTCGTCACTCCTCTTCTTTCCTTGCTGCGGGTAAGCACTGTTGCTTGAAATTATTTTTTCTTATTTTCTAATTTGTACTGTTGTTAATAATATTGAGTTTCTGATTTTCAGATTTTGATAATACTTTTGTAGTTTTGTTAATAATACCGGGTTTAGTGGTTTACTGAATGTCTGAGTTGTGAGTTACTAAATGATTCTGTTAAATATTTTTTGCTGAGTTACTTTTGTTCATGTTTTCTATTTTGCTGTATGTTAAAGATGGAATAATCACAAAGTAATCAACAGCCAAAAGGCAATGTTGTCCAAGAATCCAAACTAGTTCTTCTTAAGGAAAGGACTATGCTAGGGTCTCAATCGACTTTAAAAAGTGTCTTGACCAATAAACAAATTGTGCACAAGGCTAAGTTGGGGCTTGCAAAATGGATTGTTGATGCACGTAATCCATTAAATGTAATTCAATCACTTTACTTTCAACCTAACTTGGACGGTATTGTTGCAATTGGACCTGATTTCAATGGACCGTCATATGATGAAATGAGAATTCATTTGTTGGCCATCTTAAGAAAGAGTGTCAGTTACTTGTTGAAAGCTATAGGAGCTCATGAAAAAGCACCGATTGTACACTGATGACAAATGGTTGGACTGATCAAAGGCAACGTACGTTAATTAATTTTTTGGTTTATTGTCCTGCTCGTATGTCATTTGTTAAGTCTGTTGATGTTTCTGATATGATAAAAACTGTCAATACATTGTTTAAATTGTTTGCTGAGGTTATTGAGTGGGTTAGGTCTAGTAACATTATGCATGTGGTTACTCATAATGCTGCGAATTATATATCTACTGAAAAACTTATTCATGAAAAGTATCCAAACATTTTTTGGTCGCTTTGTGCCACTTATTGCATCAATCTTATTTTGAAAGACATAGCAAGTATTTCTCACATAGATGATCTTGTCTCTCATGCTTCAAAAGTGACTGTGTTTATTTACAATCATATGATTTTCTTGTCTTGGCTTAAAAAAAGACAAAGTTGAAAAGAAATTGCTCGACCAAAAGTTACACGTTTTGCCACTGTTTTCATTACTTTAAAAAGTAGATATGATCATAAGGAAGATTTGCAAGTATTGATGGTGGACAAATATTTCACTTCTCATAAATTAGCCAAGAGTGCCAATTGGAAGATAGTTAGCTCAATTATCTTAGATAGTAAATTTTGGCAAGATCGAGTTATTATTGTGAAAATTGTTGGTCCTCTTGTTAAGTTGTTGAGGATTGTTAATGCTGATAAGAAACCCTCCCTGAAATACTTGTATGAAATGCTATTAGGACAATGTTTAGAAATAGAAAAATTGCATACACGCCTTATACAAGTATCTTGAAAATGCGGTGGAATAAGCATTTGAAGCATAATCTCCATGCAACAGCTTACTTTTTGAATCCATCTTTCTTCGATAGTGAGGGTTTTGTTGAAAAGGCAAATAGTTTGAGGTCTTTACTTGATCCACTTGATATTAACATATTTTGCAATGAATCAGTTGTCGCAATACAAGAGATACAATTATATCGAGGTCAAAAAGAAAGTTTTATGAGGAAAAGTGCTTTGAGTGATAAACGATATTTGACTTTTATATCGATGTAGGTTAATGCTGGAGGTTATACGGTGGGAGTGCTCCTAATTTGTAAAAAATGGCAATTCGTCTTCTTTATCAAACATCTTCTTCAGCTTGATGTGAGAGGAACTGGAGCTTTTTTAAACAAATCCATTCAAAGAGGAGGAACCTATTAGAGCATTAAAAGCTAAGTGACATTGGTTATGTGATTTATAATCTACGCATTCAATCTATGTTGTATCGCAAGAAGAAGAATTATGATCCAATTAACATTCAAAGTATTGACACAGTAGATTTTTGGGTAATGACGGATAAAGATAATCCTGAGTTTACTAATGGAGACAATGAAGGCATTGAAAGTTTTTTATATACTGATAATGCTATGCCCTCGTATCCTAAAGGTGAGTGAAATAGCAAAATTTGTTTCATTCACTAATGATATATGTTGTTAAGTGTTAATTTTGGTTTCTTCTTGGTTTTTTATTATTTTATTAGCTGGAGGAGATATGAAAGTTGATGTGGATATACCTGATGTTATGATTGATTCCTTAAATACAGCTTTTTTTGGTAGTATTTCTGAAGATGGTGGCTTTGAATTACCTGTTTATGATGGAGATATTAGAACACTTCATGACGATTATGATTTTTGATGACTTGTACCTTTGATTAGTTGAAAACTTATTTTTTATGTTTCTTTTGATATTAGAACATTATGTATTTGTCATTATGTGCATTTTGATTGTTTTTAGTTATGAATTTTAATATTTAAAATTATTTGTAAACTTCTAATATTAAGTTATAAATAATTTATTATGTAAAATTATGAAATTTTAAATTTTATTAAGTTAAAATTATTAAATTTATATATTTAAAATTATATATAAATTTTTTAATAATTTTATTTAATATTTAATTAAACCAATTAAATTTTCAATTGAATTTTGATCAAACCAATAAATTAATAAACCAATAATTTTATCGATTTATTGACCGATCTAGTTTTCGCAAACTTGCCTCCGGTCAATTCTTTTTATACCCTTAACAATTATGTGGTCCAAGATCCCATCTTGACACTTATTTGTTATTGATCGAAAATCATTTGTATTAACATATAAATACGTAGAATGATGTAATACAATTTAATGTAGTAAATTGAGAATGATGTAATACAACTTATTGACGAATAAATTGTTAAAAGAGTGATGAATAAATTAGTGTATTAAGAATTTGTCTGACCGAATCTTTTCCTAAAATTAGCAATTCGTTTCTAGTGTATTTCATTTTTAAATTTTTTATTTTAAAAATAAATTTTTTTAATAAGTTGATATTTAAAAAAAAATATTAGACGATTATCATAATTTATTATTTTTAGTCATTAATTAATTATTAATATTTAAAAATATAAAATAAAATATATTAATGGATTAGTATGTTAAAAGAACTAAATTAAAAAAATTAAATTAATAGTTAAATAATAACAAAACAACAATAAATTTTAATAATTTTTTATTTTTTTTAAATTAAAAAAAATGTAAATTGCCTCCAATGCTTTTTGAATTTCCAAATCACCTTATATATTGAGAAATACCGAAAATCACTTTTTTTTTCAAATTATAGATTTAGCTTATAGAAAAAATAAAAGTTTATTTATCTATGAATTTTATTATCTTAATTCAAATTTTAAAAATAGTATTTAGGAGAGGCAATGAGTAGGGTAGGGTTTGGATCAAACTGTAATTCTATCCGCGGGTTGAGAGTTGTGTATAAACTTAACCTTACTTTACTTGCGAGTTGAGAATACCCCAATCCTAATTCTACCTATTCTTAATTCTATTCGCTAGTTACCAAAAAATGTAACATTATTATATAACTTAATGATATTTTAAAATAAAACTAATTTGTATGTAAAAAAAAATATATTAAATTATCGATTAATAATCTTTTTTTAATGGCTAAGGATTTTTTGTATTTAGTAAAAAATCTTTGATTCAACATCTATTTGAAACATATTTTTATATAAGTATATATTATATAACATATACATATATAGGGTGCGGGTTGGTCAAGTAAAGTTGAGTCTTAACCCTCACTCTACCCAACTCACGCAAAAACCCTATCCGCATTTTATCCTATCCGTTGTGAATTGAGTTGGCAACTCTATCTGACCGAATATAAGTACATATTGCCACCTTTAAATTAGTATTAAAGCCTTTTTGATACTAAAGTGCTTGTTTGGGCGCTATTAAATCGACAAAAAATTTTTTTTCAATTAATTTTTTTTAATTTTTGATGTATTTAACAAAGTTCTAATAGTAAAATTAAAAGTCCTAAAAAAATAAAAAAATATTTCTTTAAAAAAACTATAATTTACATCTATTTTAAAAAAATCTTTTTTCTTTAAAAATAGAATATTTTTTACATAATAAATAAATAAAAAATACTTTTATCTTATTTTATTCAAATATAATTCATAAATAAAATTTTTTTTTTACATAATATTCAATCATAAAATTACTTTTACTTTTATACATTTTTTTTTAAAAAATATCATTTAAAAATAAAAAAGATGACTCCCAAGCAAACCCAAAATCTCACCCTTTATCCGATTCTTTGGGAGTATTTGGATCAATTTGGATAAAACGGAAAAACCCAGTGAACACTGAAGCGTTTTACTATGTGAACTGGAAAATCAAAGCGAGAGGTGAGAATGAGCGCGTCGGGTACAGAGGAGGAGAGGCCAGAGCTTGTGTGCCAGCTTGAACACGTTCAAGGCCTTGTTGACGCCCTCTCCGCCGTTCGATGGAAGCGCCACCAGGACGCCGTCTTGGAGTTATCCGAACACGGCATTGTCCTCGTCGTTCAAGAAAGCGGTTGCCTCCAAGCCAAGCTTTATCTCAAACGCGAGGTACCTTTATTTCATCCAATTTACGCCTTCTACTTTAGGGCTTAAATTGAATTTTCCCGCTTTAATTTACTTGTTTCATTATTCAGCTGTTCGTTCGCTATGATTATAACGCTCAAGTACGACCTCGTTTTGGACTTAGTTTGGGGATTTTTGTGGAATGCTTGAATGCTTTCTCGGTTCCTGCTCACTCCACCCCCATTCAGATTCAATATCCAGGTCCTGATATGCAGCTTCTCCTCAAGTGTGTACCTCTTCCTCTTTGCATTTGCTTTTTTTATTTTTCATCTTAAATGCCTTAGCTACTTTACTATGCTACAGAAATTCGGAAAAAAAATTAAAGGATTGGAGTTTGTATTTAAGGATTCATAAGTGCCGCAACTGTAATTGATTTTCCCCCCATATTCTAGCATCACAACACAATTGCGACAACAATTTAAAACCTGTTGATACTCTATAGATACTTGTTGGCAGTTGGCACTCATTTGATTAGAATGGATCTTAATAGATAACTCGATGCTCATTCCGAGATCCATTTACTGTTAATAGCTAGTGGTTAGTACAAATTCAGTCTGTCTTGCAAAGTAATTGGATTGTAGAAAATAATAAAAAAAAAGAAAACATTCCCTTCCAGGTGAAAACCATCTTCTACAGGGGAAAAACAATATATGACATACATACACTCACGGCTTGCAAGTTGCAATTATATTCCACGAGCTAGCTCCCCACAATTTTAACTCGAAACCCGCAAGTTCTGAAACTAAGTATCTTGTATTGCTGGAAACAAAGGTGATTGATAGAACCAAAATTAATTACGGACGGCAATTCAGTAGAACTTCTATCTGTCAAACTTTGTTTCCTTTTTTTAAACAAATTGTTTGTCAAGAACTTCTTGTTTAATCTGTTATTCTGCTGAGTAGCCACAAAGATGGTTGAAATGCATAATATATATAATGAATTAAATCAATTAATTCTCTTTGGAGTTACGATGTTTCGTCTCCACCAACAACCTTGTAAAAGTGTCTTTTCTGTCTTGCTTTAGATCTGTAGATTCGATGGATGCAAGCATTTGTGCAGAGATCAGAACAAGAATTCCCGAAACAATTGCATGGGACTACAATTTTGAACCAGCTGGGACAAATCCCTTAACCTTTACCGTTAAGGTAAACTATCCCTTCAATGACTTGGTATCTAACTAATCCCATCAATCAAACAAATTCGAGATATCAATGAACCTTTTGGTACAATGAGTAGGTTGATTTTTCTACCATTTTTTAATCTGTAATCCATGGATGAAACATTTGCTTGTAATTACTATAGAACAAGACGGCAAACATTTCTGTTTGTATGTTAATGGTAATTGATCTATGCCTAGTCTGCAGCTCTAAAGGAAGCTATTGAAGATCTTGAATGGCCCGGGTCAAGCATCCAGGTTATTTTAGAGCCAGATCCTCCTTCTGTTACATTAAGAGCCGAAGGACATGGAGACTTGCAGGTCCATTTTGCTTCAAGTTTGAATTCATAAATGGTTACATGCTAGTTGCAGTTTAGACTAATTATATTTTGATAGTAACATGCCTTAATGCCCATCATTAAGAGTGACAATGCAATAAGAGTTTGGTTAGTCACATTTGATAAATTGATAGTTCAATAGACGAATTTAGTTTTACAGGTTTAGGATTTAGGGTTAATATGAGATTTGAATTAGAAATGAATTCATTTCTTTATATTTTCAGCTCCAAACAGACTCTAATAGATCAATTTGGTACTAAAACAGAGAGGTTATACATTTTGTAGTGTTAGCCAATAGTAACTGAGGCTTCATGTTCTACTCCATAATGCCTATAATTAACAAGACGTGGTTCTCATATACTTACAACAAGACGTGGTTCTCATATACTTAAAAGAAATAAAATTGCATCTTAGCTATAGTTTTTTTGTCTAGTGATAAGCATTTGATGATTTGAATGAACAACTGTCCATCACGAAAACTCTGTCTGCTTCCTTCAGGTTATTTGGATCAAAGGGGAGGAAACAATGAACAAGATAATATCCTAGTCTAGCATACATTTTCTCAATTCTTGGATTTTGTTTGCTTTCCTTAATTTTGATCCAGTACTATCATATTCATCATATTTCATCTTTTTGTTTTTTTCCCTCTCCAGATAGACTTCCTGTATTATGCAAATTCTGATCTATTAGTGGCATTTCAGTGTGATCATCGAGTTTCAGTGAAGTAATAACTTTTTTTTCCCTTTTCTGATATTTCTTACATGACAAATACCATTTCTGTAAATTCATTTGTCTTTTCTTTGCATAAATTTACCAGGTATAAATATAAGTTCTTGAAAGCAACAACTTCTAATATGCCTAGCAGTGTGATTAAAGAAAATAGAGGAAGCAAGTTAAGCATAGGGAGGGGTGGAATGTTGAAAGTTCAGCATTTGGTTTCAATTGCCAAACCATTAGCCTCACATTCCTATGTTGATTCTATAGGCTATCAGCAACCAAGTCGAGTAGCTCATATTGAATTTTTCGTCAAACCAGAGGAAAGTGACGACTCAACTAATGATTAATTGACTATTTACCAAGAAAATGTTCCTGATAATCTAAAAAAGGAAGAAAAAAATGTTCCATAACTTTTCAAAATTAAATCTGAAAAGTGAAATGAATGTTAAGCAGGATGATTTTAATGATTTTGTTGTACATACTCTAGATGATTAGTTTGTAGCCATGTTGGTGTGTAGAACTAGATTTTGAGACAGTGAAACTAAGGGAATGATTGGTTTATGAAAATATTTTTTATTTTTGTTTTTGGTTTTCATTTTCTGAAAATGATTTTCATTTTTTGAAAATGATTTTCATTTTCATCTTTTCACGTTTTAGAAAATGCGATTGGTTTATAAAAAGAGAATTCATTTCCAAATGTTGAAAATAATGAAAATATGTTTGGTTAGTCTATTTTCAAAATGTATTTTTAATATTTTAGAATTTAAAATTATATTTTTATTCAATTATAATTTTAGTTATTTTAAATAAATTATTTTCATAAAAAATATTTTTTTCTTATTTTGTTAAAGAGACGGTCACGATGTTTAAAAAATATAATGTAAAGGGGATATTTTAAAATGAGAAATATTTAAAATTAATATTTTTAAATATAAAAAATTGTATTAATATGAAAAGATAAATACAAAATTCAAGTACAAACAAATAAATTATATAAATTGAGAGTATAGTTGAATTTGGCTTTAAAGATGAGAATAATGTTGAAATTTAAATAAGAGGGAATTATATTGAATAAGAATATAAATGAGTCTTTATATTGAATACAAATAATAATGAATCTTTATGCATTTTGTCAATTATTATTGAATTAACTCTTTTAGATATTTGTTTCTTTTATCATTGGTAGAGACTTTGAATTAAAGAAAAAAGACCAAAAAATGCACTAGGAAAAAAAAAGTAAAAAATACACAAATAGAAAAATGATCATATTTTCATCAAATTGAAAAATACATCGAAGGATCTTGATATTAAAAAAATAGCTGAATATAACAAAAAATAGTTGAATATAACAAAACAAAATTAAACTCAAATTTCATACTATTTAATATTTAAATCTAATTTACAAAAATAAAATAATAAAAATTTTTAAGCACAGCAAAATAAAATTTAAAAAAGCTCTTTTACTTTTGAATGAATGAAAAGCTAGTGAAAGAGAATGGAAGAAAGCTAATGGCGAATAGACAGTAGTAGAATAGACAATTAGTAGAGGGCGAATTGGCAATGCTGAGTAGAGATTGAAAGAGAAGATGGATAAGGACGAATTTGTAACACCCTACTATTCAAAATTTTATACCTAGGATGTAAAATAGAGGTGGCGAGACGCTACGATCTCTAAAATAAAATAGATATAATAATATATAACAAAGGTTATAGTATACTAAAAGTCTTGAAAAATGGGTAAAACAAAAGCGCAAAATAGAAAGCGCAACACTCAGAAAACGGAATTACTTGCGTGCTAAGAAACATAAGGGCTAGAGTTGTGAATAAGCAAAAGAGTAAAAGAGAGCCAAGAATACAGTGGAACTACCTCCTGACTCAGCCTGCGAAGCCAATGCTGACTGGAGAATATATATATATATATATATATATATATATATATATATATATATATATATATATATATATAAGTATACCAAAATACCCAAAATATAGAAATAAAATCCTAACTCTACCTCTAAGAGGAACAAAATAATCAAGTTTCTTGGAGAGAAAGCTAAGTAATTAAGTACAAATATACATAAGCTAATAAACCAAAATATCCTAGGAACTACTCCGCTTTAGAAATTTAGACGCCTAGCGAGGACCCTCTCGACCTGCATCTGAAAACAACAACACAGTATGGGGTGAGAACCGGAGGTTCTCAGCATGGTAAAGGTGCCACGCGTATAATAATAATAAGGTCTTGGGAATGCCAGAGGCAATTCTAGAACTCCAACATACAGTTATAAAACTTAAACTCTAAGTAGAAGCCATAAAAAGGGGTAGGTAATCTAAGTACCCTATACTTATTTGCTTTAAAATCTAACATCTAACGCCTGACCAGTTCACCCTTCCTCCCTTCTTCCGTCATCCATAATTATTTAGCAGAGACAAGCAGCGAAACAAGTTCACGCACAAGTAAGAAACAAATAGTACAAGTAGCAAGTATATCAGGTAGTAGGATATATATATTCAGTTAGGCAATCCCAAATAATGCATAGAAAACAAAACAAACAAATGTATATGATGTATGCCTGTCCTATGACTGATGAGGCTCATCTGTCGGTTATCCAGCCAACCCGACAAGTCCGAAAACCTTAGACTATCCCCTGTCGCGCATCCCCATAAGTCTATGCATAGATTTCATATTCATTCATCATTCAAACATTTATTCATAAATCACTCAATGGGGGCTATCCATAACCGGAAATTTATATGTGCCCGGTCACCCTTACGACGTAGGGTCAATAAATTATAGAGATTCAACCTGGAACACGTGGTGGCGAGCCACAGTTCTGTTACCCAGAAAAACTCGTATCTCACATATCACTCATAAGCCATTTCATATTTATAATCATTATTTAATCATTCATCAAAGCCATGACATTATACTTCATTTAACATTCTCGTCTCCTTCATATAACTCATCATTTTACCTCTTACTTCATTCCCAAGTTACCTCAAATTCCTACCTTCCGTTAATTACTTAGCTTACTAGTAAAATCTAGGGTTAACAAGGCAAAAATAAGGGTTTGGAAGTTAGAAATCATATTTGGAACAGAAAAATAGAGGTGCGGAAAAATAGAGTGTGTGCGTATGCACACAGGTGTGCGTGCACACAACTCAGAAGGAAAGTAGAACGTGTGCATGCGCACAAATGCGTGCGTACGCACACATCACTCGGTGTGCATGCGCCTCACCCGTGCTAGCGCCACCAACAGAAGGCCTATCCTGGTGTGTGCGTGTGCACAAGGGCGTGCGTACGCACACTTTATGAAAAACACCAGGTGTGCGTGCGCACAAAGCCGTGCGTACGCACAGATAAATTTTTTGCTTCTGTTGGGTACGTGCGCATAGCTGTGTGCGTGGACACACGTCAGAAAATCTGGTTCTGCTGCAACATTTTAAAATTCAGTTTTACGCACCGAATTTTCGGCGTCCATAACTTTCTCTACAAAATTCGGTTTTCCGCAAACTTTATATCAATCTCAAGCTTTTAAAACCTTCTTTAATTTGAAACAAACGTCATCCTTATCAAAAAATTGTAGAGAAAATTATGGACTACCAAAGCTCACAAAAATTCACTTTTTACCAAAATATTCCGAATCCCAATTTTTACCAAATTCTCATTCCTTACCCACAAAACCTGCAAATTTTCCACATATCAAGTTCCTTTTCACTAACACCAACCACTAGCACATTAATACACACCATTCCATAAAATTCACACATTAATTCTAACATTCTCCATTCCAACTACAAGCTACAACTTTAAAATTTCATTAATTTACTTCTTCAAATTCATTAATAACAACCCATAAATCATCATTAACCAATCAACAAGTCATAACCACAAAATCTCATTGACATATACCAACAACATCGTCAATTCACCATTATTAATTCCAATAACACATTCTGATTAATTCCATTCATCTCATGACCATTAATTTCTACACAAGCCTAATCATCAATTTACCATCAACATCACAAAACTAACCATTTAATGCATAAAACCCTTTTCAACTTATCCTATGGTTCCCTAGCCTAAGTTTTTACAAAACATTATATGTTAAACGCGCAAAACCTAAACCATACCTTGACCGATCACTTTATTTAATCCAAAGCAGCCTCACAAGCTACAACACAGCCGCTCAAGTTTAGAGTAACCAGAGACAAGCTTAGCTTCAATCACCACGAAGCCTCCAAATGCTCACTTCTCAATTCCAATGCATGTATATAAACTTGATTCACACCTAATACACATATATATTCCAAATTCAGATTTTACCTAATAAAATCAAAATTGGATTAGAATTTAAGTGATTCTTACCACACTCATACGCGTAGCAACTCAAACCCAATAAGCTCCACAAGCTAAATCGAACCTAGAACACCAAATTGGACAAGATTTCATCACAAGGGTTCAATTTCACCTTAAGAAAGGATTCAATTTCACCATAAGAAAGGGGGTGGAGATTCTAAAATAAAAATGGAGCTTACCAATGAAATTGATCCGACAGAAATGTAGAGCTTGATGCGCTGGACATCTGGCCACGAACGATGCGGCGATTGGAGCTCGAACGGAGAAGTTACGACGTTCGGAAATTGAAACAAGGGTTTCGTACCCTTCTCTTCTTCTCCCTGTGTCTACGCTGCTTCTGTTGTATTCTAAGAAAGAAAATGAGCTCTAGCTCATTTATATGCTGCGACGGTTGGGTTCGGTTCAATCGGTTCGATTCTTTCGATCTAATTTTGGGCCAAATTTTTTGAAATTGGTGTTAAAATTCTCGTTTCGAAGAGTTCTATCCTATTTTGATATTAGTTTTGCATTTTTAATTTTTCTAATTAAAATTCAATTTATTAACTAATCATTTACTGATTTTAGTGGGGTTTACAGAAGTAGCAATGCGAGTAGAAATTGAAAGAGGAAATGGATGCACTTGTTTTAGAACTCAAATTTGATACCATACTAAAATCTAATTTAGAAAAATAGAAGAAATTTTTAACCAAACAACAAAAAAAAAATTAAAAGAGATCTTTCATTTTTAAATGGAAAAGAGAGAATGAAAAAGTTAATAGAAGAAAATGCAAGAGAGTTACCAAAGTTAGAAGAACTACCGGAAGAAACAAGGGAAGAGAATGAAAAAAAAAAAAGAGTTGGAGGCTTTTTGTTTTTCATGATAAGTGAGTGAGAGTTGTGTTCTCACGGGTGAGATACAAAGGAAGAGGTAAAGGATCGAACACGGTAAATTCTGAAACCTCAATTGAAAACACTGCGTTTTTATTAAAAATATTTTTATAATTTTTAACTGAGAAAGATAAAAACAAAAAATATCATTTTTAATTTTGAACTTTTTTTTTATATTTTCACTTAAAATAATATTAAAATACTTAACCAAATATATTTTTATATTTTATTTTCATTTTCAATCAATGAAAATAGAAACGGCCAAACCAATTAGCTGCTAAATTTCTGTTATTACCCGTTGAATGTGCATCTTGAATCTAAATAGCTGAGTTAATACTATTTCCATATTTTTACCTTGTTTGCAAATTTTAATGAGGAATTAAGGATCAGTGATCAGTGTGTGTGTCTATTTTTGTGGATCGAACTGTTGCAGTTTGTTTAAGAGGCCATATGATCCTCAACACCAGGAATAGCAACTTGGTAATGGATACACCATGGTCTGAATTATGCTTGCGAGCATCTTAAGGTCTCTTCGAATCCACTAGGTTATTAGAATAATAGATTTCATTTTAGAAATAAATGAGGCAGAATTTGTGTTTGTGGCTTCTAATTGATAGGGAGCTTTATTTTCTTTGGCTGAACTGGAAAGTATTCATGTAATGTTTTCTGTCCCAACTTGAGAAAAATAATTACAAAAAGAAATATGTACTCTGCAAAAGGTCGCGTGCAATTTCTTCCAGCAAATCCAATATCATAAATTAGAGATAACTGATAAGATATGCCAAACCAACAAAGTCTAGGAAGAAACAAATATAGTGCAAACAATCAAGGGTAATGTTACGGTGATGAAAGCAATTTTTTTCAGCATGTGAAGAATTGATGTGGTGTCGTTAGATGGGTGATGAATGTGGCTACACGCGTAGATAATTTCTGTAATTCTGTCACACAATCCGAAACTATATGTTGGGTGTAGAAAAGTGATTAGGTAGAAAATATCAATATCGTTTTAATGCTTGTGATTATGTTTATTGGACTTTTCAATTAACTAGCCAAATTATTTTGTAAGTATGGGCTACATTTTCAATGTGAGTTTATGGAAAAAAAACTTATTTAATTGACATTTCATAACAATACAAAAATTGATTCCTTGAAAAACAACCTTGTATTTATAATATATGAATAATATACAATGATATAAGTTTTAATACTATAAACAAAGAAACGTAAGATTAATTTGTTGTCGAATAATTTATTATTTATAAAGCAAGGATATATATTTTTTTCAAAGAAAGTCATGATAAGGAATTTAAATAGGTATTTAAAATAAATTTTTAAATATATTTTATTTTATTTTATTATTTTTTATTTATTATTTACGGTACCAAAAAATATATTTTTAAAGTAACTCATCATTATAAGAAATTTAAACAGGTATTTAAAATTAATTTTAGTGACTAGGTAAAAGAATTTTTACAATGTTTAATTCATAAATTATGGAAAAATAAGTTTTAAAATATGATATTTAATTAATCAAAAATTTTTTACGAATATTTTTATAATTTGATACAGTGTTAGTGTAAAATAATTTTATACATTCATTTAATTACGTAAGATTATATCAATAAAAATAACTATATTTTATATTGATTATGTGAATAGTCATCCAAAAAATAAACATAATTATACTATAGTGTAAAATATTTACATTATCAACGTATCAAAATTAAAATCATATTTTCAAAAGGTTCAATATATTTGCACGTAAATTCAAAACCCAAAGAAAAAGATATACGAAAAAAAAGTGAGATTTAAATTAGACGAAAATTTGGGGAAGAGAAAAAATTGGACAATTATTAAAACAATTATTCTCCACGTACATGCGTTTTTTCTATACAAGTCTTTACAAGTCATTTATATTCACGCACTTCGTACCGTTACTGCATATTCTTCTTCTTCTTCTTATCACTGCACGTTCTTCGTTATCGTTGTTATCAACACCACCTCTTCCTCCTCCTCATCTTCTTCCTTTTTTTTTCATTGGAATTTATTCTTCTCCTTTTTTTTTTCTTTTTTCTCCGTCATCAGTTATCTTGTTGTTGAAGATAATGAATAATTCACATTCAGATTGTCAATTGAATTAGAACGAAATTGATTATTGTTTTGAATCCAATCAAGTGGCTGAGGTGTGGTTCAATTCAGATGAAAAAATGTAGTATTAGAGGAAAATTTTTTCTATATTTGTAGCAAATTTAGGTGTAACACGAAGATATTTGGGTGCATTTTTATTTTGATAAGTTCTGCATAATTCAAAATCTTCCTTTTCCTCCTCATTATCTTCTGCTGCTTCTTCTTTTTTTCATCATCATCACCATCTTCTTCTTCTTTTTTTTCTTATTCATCTTTTTTCCCTTCTCAAGTTTTTTTTGTTTTACTCTTTTAACAAGAATAAAAACAAACAAAGAAGAAGAAGAAACACATGATGCTGCAAAATTATTTGGAAGAGTATGAACTTACGTTCATTTAACTAAAAGAAAGAAAGAAATAAGGAAAAGAAGAAGAAGAAAAAAAATGCAACATTAGAGGAAATATTTTTCTATATTTGCAGCAAATTTGGGTGAAATACGAAGATATTTGGGTGTAATACGAAGATATTTGGGTGTATTTTAAGAATTTTGGGTGTATTTTTATTCTGATAAGTTCTGTATAATTCAAAACTCTTCCTCTTCCTCCTCCTCATCTTCTGCTGCTTCTTCTTTCTCATATTCCTATTTCGTTTTCTTATAATTCTTTTTAGGAGAAAAAATCAAACAAAGAAAAAAAATACATAATGTTGCAAAATCAATAGAAAGAGGAGGAGGAAAAATATGCTGCAATAATAACAACAATAAAAAGAACCACGATGAGGATGAAACATGCAAAGAAGAAGAAGAAGGAATGCGAAGAAAAAGGAGGAAAAATACAAAGAAGAAGGAGAAGGAGGAGGAGGAAGAATGTAGAATACAAACGTTGAAGAAGAACCGTTTCTCATTTTGTGGTATTCAAAGTTGAGGAAGCGCGTGTTATACGCTATCTAAATTGAGGGTTATTTTTGTTGGATTTAGATTAATTTGTATAGACTTGTATGCGAAAAAGACTTGTATATATAGAAAATCTCGTAAATCTTCGATTTTATCTGTTATTGTTATTATTATTTTTTATTCGACCAAACCTACTTTTAATTATTTCATGGACCAACAAAACATTTAGGCTAAATCCAAACTCAAAATTCTGATTAAAATAAAATACATTTAAAAACTTATTTTAAATACCTATTTAAATTCTTTATCATGACTTTCTTTAAAAAAAATATATATCGTTGCTTTATAAATAATAAATTATTCAATAACAAATTAATCCTACGTTCAGTGACGGATCCAGAAAATTTTGGTAGTGGGGGCAAAATTTATATAACATCATAATTATTTTTATAATAAAAATAATATATGTATATAAAAAATTAAATATTAAATTATTTATTAATTATTATATATCTGTGTATAAATATATGTATTGTTTAACTTATTTTTAATGTGTATTTTATATTTTAGTATATATTTTATACAAATAATTATTTTTTATGTACATATAACATAACTATTGTTATGATTATATTTTATTATTGTAAAATATGATTAGCCTTCAAAATATCTAATATATAAATTACAATACTAAAATAGTAATTTAAATAATAATATATAATTTAAATTTCTATTATTTTAGGTTTTATATTTTAAAAAATTAAATAATTTTTTTGTTAACTACCATCAAAATTTCTCTCTTTTTATATATATTACTAAATAATTATTTAAAAATTCACTTCCTAACACAATTAGAAGTCCACTCTTATTTATATTTATAGTTAAAAAAGTTCTTTCAATTGATACAGTTGCTATGCAAAAATTAAAGTTAATTTGAAAAGAAGATAAATAATATTCTTTTGAGTTGATTTTTAAAAAAGAACACTAATTTCGTTTAAATTTGAGAATTGATCATTCTAAATTCTAACAAATTTCTAATATAAAATTTTTAAATTGACGATTAAGTACCAAAAGTTGAGTAAAAATTTATTGTGGGGTCAAATTTAATAATCTAATGGGGGCAAATAAATATTATTATCATGTATTACTCAAAAAAATTTCAAATTGTAGTGGGGGCGCTTGCCCCCACAACAATGTATGTAGAACCGTCCCTGCCTACGTTGTTTGTTTGTAATATAAAAACTTTTTGTATCATTACACATTATTCATATGTTACAAATAGTTATCTTTTAAGCAACCAATTTTTGTATTGTCATGACAATATAAGTCGAATAAATTTTTGTTCATAAATTAACATTGAAATTTAGCCCACACATAAAAATAATTGGCTAGCCTATCAAAAAGTCTAATAAACATAATTATAAACATTATGGCAACATTAATCTATTTTACCCAATCACTCTCCTAAATTGTACATGTAGCCTCTGGCTTGTGACAGAAATTGTCTGCGCATGTGGTCACAATACTCATACGCATCACCCATGCAACAAAAATACATCAATTTTTCACATACCAAAAAATTTGCTCTCACCACGGTAGCATTACCCAATATTTGCGTTTTAAATTATTAAAAACTAGAAAGAAATACACACGTTGCGCGGATATATTAAGCAAATATTTTGTAAATATATACAGTACAATAAGTATGAATTAATTATGTTCAAATGATAAGTCACCAAATCAGAAGTTAAAATATTATTATTTATTTATCATAATAAATTCAACAATTGGACCTAGAAGTTCTTGTGATGGTTTTTGGACCATATTTTTATGCGAAAATTTTAAAAGATTTGATTTTAGTTAATTTTTTCTTTGTTTTTGCATCAATATAATACTTTCTAAAATTTGCATATGAATAATTACACAAAAAATTCAAATTTCATCTTTTAAAATCTACAACAAACATGTATTTTTGACTAATTTTTTTTAAAAAGAATAATGTTAAGAAACCAACTTTTTTCCGTCAACATCAGTTGATATTTTTAAAATTATTTTATTTATTTTAAATTTTAAATCCTATATTATAAACTAATTTTATACCTTAAATTATAAAAACAAAGAGAATTTTAGAATTAAAAAAATTAAGTAATATTGACTAAATAAAAGTTAATTCTCTATCTTTCTCTCTTTAAAAAATATTGGTGAGCATATTAATAAATTAGAGGATAAATCACTATATTAAATTATTTCACATTCAATATTATCCAATTGTCCTATTTTGACTTTTCTTTCATAATTTTTCTTATAGAAATTAATTTAATGTAAACTGATTTAGTATGAATTTATAATAAATCGTCAAGTTTCAGAACACAATAATACCCGCCTCACTTTTCAACTTTAAACTTGGAGGCAATGACATATCAAGAATATCTGGACATGGAGTCTCGTTTAGGATATGTGGATTCGCAAGATGTTGTCAAATCCAAATGAGTTTTAACTTAATTAATTATTCTCTAGCAAAGAGGAACCTGTGCTAAATGTCAAGAATTATAACATTCTTCATATGGTTGAGTATCGTGTGTTAGAGTCATATTACATTAAGTACCATAGAAAAATGTGAAGAGTTTGAAAAAATTGCAATTGGTTGATTCAGATTATCCACTAGCAGAAGAAGGGTACTTTGCAGAGAAAATGTACTTAGGTTAAAAGGTATAAGTACAACGGGACATTGCTGATGGCGATTGCACAAGATGGGAACTCTAACATCATCCCAATCGCTTTTGTACTTGTTGAGGGAGAAAATGTAGAATCTTGGTCCTTTTTATGTCCAGTCTGTGGTAGCACGTGACACTACAACAGAAAATACTTGTGATATCTGATAGACACAATGTGATCAAAGTTGCTTTAAAGGCTCCTGATGATGGTTGGCTCCTACCTAGTGTATATCACACCTTTTGTAGTAAACTTTGCTTTAAGTTTCAAATGCAAAGATGTTATGAGATTCCTAGTTTATGCTGCATATGCAAAGACTGAGATAGAGTGACTATCAGTTTGATATTTTACAAATTTAGAACTCGATGATGTGCAATTGAGCCAACAGAATGGAATATGAGAAGTGGACCCAACATCAGAATAGTGGGAGGAGATTTGGACACATGACCACAAACATCTCAAAGTGTCTTTACTCAATTTTGAAAGGCACAAAGAAGCTTCGAATCACCTCGTTGGTCAAGAGATGTTGAAATATTTGTGCGCTAGGGAAGAAATGTTGAGTCACAGTTGGGATGGGTCACTAGTTTTGTCAACATCTGATCAAAGCAATAGAGGCAAACAAAAAGGCTTATAGGTGCTTCACTGTGACTTTATATGACAAGTCTAATTATGAGAACATGGTGGTTGAGATGACTACGACAGACAATTTCTCACTTGGGTCATAAGGCAACCACCTAATGTGTACTCGTGCTCCAGACTTGTCCCAAAATAGCTGAACAACATCATGATGTATCTCCTAAACTCTTTAAGCCTTGCTATATAAGGCAACCACCTAATGTGCACTCGTGCGCCATACTTATCCTTGAACAGTTGAGAGTAAAATAACATCTTGATGTATACCCGAGCATACACCTTAATAGTATCTTCACTCACATCCGGAGGAGCACCATAAACCTCTCTTGAAATCATATGTAAACAATAGCAAACTTGTCGATGTACCCTACAAGAAGAAGCTCACCAAAAAGCTCTTGAAACTAAACCCATGCTGGTCTCCCACCACGAATGTGCTGTTGAAAATCTGTGAGACACCAACTAACATATTCACCATCAATAAAAAAGCTAAGTTGGTATGCCACATCTTGCAATGTAATACTGCACTTACCGAACGATATATGGAAGATATGCGTCTTAGGACGCTACTGCTTAATGAATACACTAATCAGGGACACATTGAGCTTAAACCAATGGTTGTTGACCCTAGCTAGGTGGTACAGTCCAGCAGCCTTCAAATAGAGAATGATGCATTCGTGAAGAAGCATATCCTACTACCTTCTGATGGTCTTAATACAATAAGTAAACTACATCACACTACAATATTTCCACAATCAGTATGCTATACATAACTACTCCAATTACAATAATCATTCACATCATAAAAACTAATTTAACTAATTTAATTCAACCATTAAATTTAAAACTAATTTAATTGGTGACAAATACTAATTTAGTTACGAATTTTAATTCAAAGTATAAAACATCTATAGCAACTCTAAACTAATATAAGACAAATTCAATCTTATCTATAAGAAATCTATCCTGACCAATAGCAAGTCATAGCCTTATCTAGCATTCTCAATAGCTTTGTCTAACATATACCAAAAATTCTACTCTATCTATTCTTACCTGTAACTACATCAATACTATCACAATCATTCTAAAACTAATACATTAAGAATGAACTTTTATTCTGATTGAAAATCAATAGGAATTTTAAACACTCACCTATTCATTTATACATCCAGCAATATAAGCAACACTGTCAAATTGGTAGAGATGCTGCCTTTTATTTCTCTTTTTCATCTATCATGGACACTTCTTTTAGACACCACATGCTAGATTCTCGTTAGATTCTTTGAAGAAAAATAGGGTGGAGAGGTTGGAATGATAAATCAAAGTGACTAAAATTAAAATATATAAGCATGTATCACGGTATGTTGGTTTAACTCAAAATCTATCTTTTATTATTATAAAGTTGGGAAGTCCCCAACAGTGGACTACTACCCAGCCCGTTGACACCTATTTTTAACTTCACTATTACATCTATTTCTAAAATTCTAAAACTAAATTAGGGAAGAAAAAGATTTATCGATTTACGTTATTTCTTTTTAACCTTTGGTTGAAACACTACACCAGGCGCTGGAATTGGGGAAAACGGGGAGACGAGATGTCGACGAGGTGCATTAGCATAATGCAAATTTTCTCTACGGTGTTAGGCTACGGCAATCCCGAGACGAGGTGCATTAGCATAATGTGACTTCTTGATTGAGTGATAAGAGAAATGCTACCTTCTGATTGGCAGATGACGGTGAGCCACAGATCCAGAGATGAAAATCCGAGGTATAGTATGATTAAATCTTTTAAATTGGTTTTAACTTTCAAATTTGTCGCTCTTTTTTTGCTTTTTGAGAGAGTGGTGTTTAGGGTTTGGATTCCGAACAGTGTTCTTTGTATTGCCTATTTATTCTATTCAAATTGAATTTGTGAATATATGTCCGATTCAAATTCCATAGCTTTTATAAAAAACATCTTTTGTGTACTTGATAGAGCTGTGCCTTGCTGTGTTTTGCTGTGGTTCTCATGAATCCTATTGGTGCTCTGAATAAAAAAGTGGATGTTATTGCAGATATCAACCCAATGAAGCTGGCTTGGACTTTAAAAGTCGTGATTATGCGCCTGTACGAGTTTCCTATCAAGTGGAACCCAAGAGAGATTTACAGCATGGAGTTGGTGCTTCAAGATGAAATGGTCAGTTACTAAACCTTAAACTTTTCTAATTAGATTCACTTTGGATTTTTTATCCATTATGGTTTATTCTATTTGCTTTTTTTTTGGCATAGGGTGATCGTATACACTGTTCCATCCCGAAGTCAAATATGGTGGTATTTAGGACCTTGATTCGTGAGCATGAACTTTATGCAATGAAAAATTTTATTGTTCAAGCAATAGGACAATCTGTGCGAACAACTAGCAACAAGTATAAATTGAGCTTTTATACCAAGACCTTTGTTAGTTTACTTTCCAGCGACAATTTCCTGTTTAATTCTTTTCAGTTTATCTCCTATGAGAAGATTGAGGCAATGGTTGGTGTGAACAAGAACCATTTGCTGGGTAAATCAGGTTACTGATTATTTATTTTGTTCATTCTTTTAACGTTAGTGTATCATGTTGGTTACTTATTTGGTTAAATTTGTATATATCTTTATGAATCTTTTTGTTTTTTGGGTTGCTTTGTGTACACTTTTGTAGACTGTATGGGTCATGTTGTAGGAAGAGAGGACGTTACACCATTGGTTACAAAATCAAGAGAGGAGAGTAAATGCATTAAACTACACTTGGAAGATCTAAAGTCCATTTCCTGTTTATTTTCAATTCTTTTTTTGGTTTTGTGATTTACCATTGATTTATCGTTTGGGTGGGCTTTGTTTACATTGTTTTTTCATATATTTTATTCCACTTAAAAAATTAGGGAAAACATCATGAAGTGCACTCTCGTTGGTGACTTGGTTGACAAAATCCTTGGCTTATTTAATAAAAATAATGGTAAGCCTATTATCTTGATGGCACAAATCTTTAAGCCTAATTTCTATCTCAATGAAGTCAATGATCAAAATAGTCTTTATGCCTCTTTCCTGTTTTTTAACCCTGAGATCCTCAATGTTCTTACATTCAAAGTATAGGTGTGTTGAAGATCCGTAGTCTGTCCTCACTTAACTAGCTCCATTATTTCATTAAATTCACTATAATGTCTTTGTAAGATTGTTTGCCTATTTTATCTAATGTCCTTTAGGTTAATAAAGAGAGGTGATCTAAAGGCTCAGTGTATTAATTATATACAAAGTCATCCCGTAAATTCAGTTAGTGATGAGTTGCATGGCGGTTCCTTACAAATAACTACTATTGAGGAGGTTTTTGACAAAACTAATGTAAGTTTTTCTATTGTTTTTTCAACCATGGCGTACTTTGTTCATGTGGGTCTACTACTAGCGTTATTGTGTTTTTTGTGCAAGAAACTTCATGTTGGATACTAGTCACTGTGATTTCTATTGAAGTTGGTGGCAATGATTGGTATTATAATTTGTGCAAGAGTTGGTTTCAATGCTCTTCTGAGGTAGAGACGTTCCAACTTAAAAGGGCTTAATAAATTTAAGTTGTTTTGGGGTATTACTCACTTTTCTAATATATTCCATAATACGTTTTTAGCAGGTATGGTCTTCATGTTATTGCTGATGATGGTACTGTCTGTATTGGCCTAATCATTTGGAACCAAGAGGCCAATCTGGTTGTTAAAAAGTTTGCAAACAAAGTCAAAGACCTCAGTGTAATTTTTTAATATTTGTGTAGAAAATGATTTAGTACCTCAGTGTAAGTTGTTTAATATTTGTGTGGAAAATAATTTATGTACTGAATCATTAGAGAGCAATGAATAATGAACTGATTCTTTTTCCCTAATATTTATTGAGGAGAAAAAAATGGTATGCTATCCCAAAGTTTTGGATAACATTGTAAACAAGAAATTTCTGTTTAAATTGTCCATTACGAAAAAAACCTCGCCTCAATCGATCAAGTGTATAATGTAGTTGAAATCAGCGATGATGACACACTCATAGCCCTTTATGAGTCCCTATCTTGCTCTATAGATATGATGGTGCGTTTTCTCTCTTTTAATTGTTATGTTGTTCAGTATTTACTTTATTATTATAGTGATCACACTATTTTTCTCAATAACTACCTCTTAGAGAGTTGACCAAAGTGTTTTCATTCTATTGCCTACATTCTTTACTAAAGAGGCTGAGTCTGATGTACATTATACTGCAGTTGTGTCTTTATCCAAAGTTTGTATATCATATGAAACATGCATAGAGTATCTGCTGTGAGCAAATTTTATCAATCCCTCTCTCTTAAGATTTGTGTTTTTTGAGATGTGTTGCTACGCACGCAGTATTCAGGTTCGGAGAGCATTTTTGAGTGCGATCTTGAAACTCCTGGCAAGGGTGTTGTGGCTGATTCAAATGCAGGTGCCACTATTGGTGGGGTGTATAGTCTAGATGTTCAGGGCTCTACAACCAAGCCATCGAAAGGTTGTGCTGGGAAAAGGAAGCTTTAGTAGTTAGTAAACATAGGCTTCGGTTAATGAAAAATCCGAGGAAGGAATTTCCAGCTTAGTTGAAAATGCTCTTTTTTTATGTACTTTTTACTTTAATGTCATCTTTAATTGTTTTCTGCATGAGAACCTATTTAAAAGTTTATTGTATAACTCTATATATGTATGTCAATTATAGTTTGATGCATCTTCTGTAAACAAAGTTTATAAATAGATAGTTTATTAGAGAATGGTTAGTCCTTAGGTTGATCACATTTTTTGTAACTTACCTTTGAAAACATATAAATACTTATTCCTTAGATTTTGATTATTTAAGATAATTTGTTTCATTTAAGCCGATATTGAGCGAAAACAACTCATAAATAACAAGAACCTGGGTTAATAATGAAGTCGTGCCATTTCATTGTGCAATTTGAAGTCTGAAATTTTTAGAATCTTGATTTGTGAGCATGAACTTTATTATTATAAGGAATTTTATTTTTCAAGCGGTATGACAATCTGTGCGAGCAACTAGCCACAAGTATAAACTGAGCTTTTATACCAAGACCTCTGTCAGTTTGCTTCCCAGTGACAGTTTTCTGTTTAATGCTTTTTAGTTTATCTCATATGAGAAGATTGAGGCAATGGTTGGTGTGAACAAGAGCCACTTGCTGGGTAAATCAAGTTACTAATTATTTATTTTGTTCATTTTTTTAATGTTATTATATCATGTTGGTTACTTATTTGGTTAAATTTGTATGTACCTTTATGAATATCTTTGCTCTTTGGGTTGGTTTGTGTACTTTTTGTGTACTCTTTTGATGAAGCCATGCCATTTTAGTGTATAATTTCTATCTCAATGCTCTACTAATTTAAAAATAATTAATATATAATATTAAGTTATGTGAATAAAGTTTGCATTATATTTTGTACAAATTGGTTTGCATGATTAGATCATTAAAAGTGTAACTTACAGTATGTGTATAGTTTTTTTGTTTTATTTTGCTCTTCGAGGAACCAAATTTCAAAATAACTTGAATTATCAAGCATAGATATAGATGGTTTTACAATAAATTATATTGTATATAAAATAAAAGATTAACTTACTAATTTTTTGTTCAACTTCTTTTACTCCTAACATCATGAATTATTCAACTACCAATATGATCTTCCTATCTTCAATTATATTTAATTGGATAAAGTAAATGAGATTTGACAGTTTACAATCACACTGAAGTTATAATGAGATAGTCTATAAAGTAAACTGTAATAGTTAAGTTGATGTTTTCAGATATAGGTTTCCTAGAAAAATCACTATTTGGCCTTGGCTTTATAATCAATAATTTATTAACTCCCTTAATTATGATGACCAGTTTTGTCATGTGTTATTAACTACATCAAGAAATTTATAATGGTTGTTGTCAATTAAGCACACCTTACTAGACTATTAACCTACTATCAAAAAGTAATTTGTGACTAACTAAACTAAATAAAGGACCTTCCACTTAGTATATAACCAATGAGCTTTCTCCATGGCAACTGTGCTCTCTAATTTGGTTTACTGCACCAACTACAATCTTGTTTCCATTTAAAATTTGTTAACTGAACTAGCTTTTAATAGTTGCCGTATTACATCACCATTTTTCATCTTTATCATCATTGTCATCTAATAAGGTGAAGCTATACATAAAGGAAGGAACTTTTGGTCTGGTATTCAGAAACTAATCAATAGGCTACTAAAACTCGGTACAGCCAAATAAATAATTAGTAATTATATTAAAATGTGAATTTGCTTAATAAAAGTACTTATATTTATTTATTACATGTATCAAACGAAGTGTCTTCAGCCGTTATAAAAAATTATTTAACCAATTCTTCTCTTCTCAACCTCTTAAATCTGGTATAAGAGTTAAAAATGTCTACTACTTTTCTACAAACACAAAGCTTATCACTTTTGCCAAATGATGTTATTTTCAAAATTTTTGCCAGAGTCGATTCTAGAAGCATTGGTCGTGGTAGTAGCCTTTCTACCTTTTGCAAGAACAACTTGCTTACCACAAATTTTATCCTAGCACATTTGGAACATGCCAAAAGAAGGTGTAGTTCTATTTATGTTTTAGTCTCTTCTAGAGGACGAAGATTAGGTGCAACTTGACTTTTCAAAATAAATGTACAAACTGAAATCATAGAAGCTATTAATGTTTCATTTGTAAGAAACAACCAAGGCCAATTTGAAATAACTGACTGTGAAAATGGGAATATGGCAATTCGTTACTCAACGAAGGATAGTCCAACTAATCTTTTTGTTTGGAATCCAAACTCTGGACATGTAAGTAGCATCCCTGACGTCATCCAGCATCGTTGTAATTTATGTAGTTTTACCTATGCATTCGTTTATGTCCCACATTCTGTAAATTATGTTTGGATCAACATATACAAGAACAAACTCTTAGATGCACGTTATAGGTTGACTTCGTATTCCTCAGCAAGTGGCCGGTGGGATACTAATTTGTGTTGCCCCCATATGTGCAGGGAATTGATCCCAGATATGTTGCATCCGATGGCCCTATCTATTTATTGAGCTAGAATAATCATGGAGAAATTAAGCCCATGTGTATTGTAACTTATTCCATTCTAACAAGAGAATTCAAATATATTGTCATATCTACACGAGTCAAATTTATCCGTCAAAAGTTGTTACTGATAAATGATCACCTTGCTACGTAGGCATGCATACTGAAATGGGTTCATATAAGTGGAACATATGGATGATTAAAGAATTCACATGAAACATAGTCGTGGAACTAAGTAATGTCAGGTCATGGACATGAATTCCCAATATGGCCTCATTTGTTTGCTGGCAAAGAACTTATTGTGCTAAAAGAGATAACTCCACCACTTATGGAGCCAAATCATGTTAGGATAACATATATCGAAATAGGAGCTGTAAATCCAAAAACTCACGAACGCAGGATCATTAATGTCGTAGATTTTCCAATTGCTGTAGTAATTAAATCTGTTCATATAAATCATGATGCAGTTTTTCCAGTTAACGTTATCTAATGCTGTAATTTCCTTCTCCTGTTTCTTATGTGAGCAATGTAATGTAGATTTGCTTTTTGTTTTTCTTTTTTCAATTTTGTGTTTTTAATTTTGTTAGTTCCCAAGGCAAATGGTGAACAGTTATATGCACTGTTATCCTTTAATCCTATACATTAATATTAGAATTGCTTTCATAATTAAATTTAGATACATGTAATCCCATGTAGTTTTATTTTTATTTTTTATTCAATCATAATGAGTAACAATATAAAAATTTCAGACTCTTATTAATCAAATGAATTGATTTTACCAACTACAGTGTACGACAAGTACTCTTAACATCTCTTAAATTAAATAATATAAATTGTAAGGTCTTAGAAAAAAAATCAATGAATAAAGATTCAAATCCTATCCTAAAAAAAATAAAATGTAGTTTCGCAGTTCTTATTACATAAAGAAGCATATATTTAATAAAACTACCCTCTAATATTGATTTAACTAATTAAATTGTAACACAACCGGTTTCTATTATATAACACAACTAGTTTCAATAAAATTAGATATTTGATTTTGAAACTAAATATGAAACTACAGATGTTAACTAAAGTTTTTCACATCTGCTATTTATTATCTCTTCAAATGTAGAAACAATTTCACATCACAATCATACTTTTAAATTTCATATTTTAATAAAGATTGCCATATATAATAATATATATAAAATATAATATAATATATAATAATAAAAATATCACATCAGAGTTATCACTGGCTACATATCCATGTTGTAAATGAAATACTGTTTCTTACAAACTGTTTAATCAGGATCTTAAAACAAAAAATATTCAAGTTTATTGCATATGAATTGTTTTTCAACTTGGACTTCTTTTATTTTGTATAAAAAAATGTTCACTGTTACCTAATTTTAAATGTGTAATACACCGGTATTCTTCCACTATAAAAATTAACAAATTTACCACATAAAATAATTAAAATAAAAGTTAACAGTGATTAATGTGAGATAAAAGAGATTTCAGTGCTTTTTTGTGGTCTTCACTGAAAGTTTAGTTATGTCAAATTGTTAATGTAAAAAAATGCTCAATAAGCTCAGTCATGATTGAGAAACTAACATTTTGAATTATTTTCTTGTTTATAATAGATGTTTCACGTTTTATTAAACAAGCTAATTGTATGAACTTTTTTTTCCTCCGTCCAACTACTTATTTATGCTACTCTATCCTATTTTGATTTTTTTATGTAGGTCATCATCACTATTAATTTGCAATATGCAACTAGATTCTTCCTCTGAAACTAACTGTAGTTCTTTTTTTTCCTCTATCTAATTACTTACTTATCTTAGTCTATCCTCTATTGAATATTTTTATATACTTTGTTACTGAATCAATCAATCAGTCAAGTGAATGCATACTAATAAATAGACAAATCAAGTACTTGACTTGCTATAGAAAGTGCTAAGACAGAGGATCTACAATCATTAATCCAAATCTCTTTACTTAGTATAATTTATTTACACTATACTTCAATCAACAAGTTGCATTAACACCTCCTGATAGATTTAGAATTTGATGGCTTTCTCTTTCATTGAAAATATACAATTAAATATTACTCAAAAAATAAAAAAAAAGATTTGTTATTGATGATATTCATTATTATATTAAAAATAAGTTTTTCATATCTCACTCTCTGAAATTATTTTTTTCGGACCTTCCTCCATTATATAGCAAAAATTTAAAAGATGGCATTGTAATAACAGGTATGATGTCAATTTCCTCTTCTTTTTTCCTTTTCATTTATGTGTTCAAACTTTGCATCAACTTTGCTCTCCTAATTAGAATCGTGAGTGATGTTCTGCCAACAACACTAAAGCTTCTAGAATTACCTGATGAAATTATCCTAGCTATCTTCAAGATTTCTCAGTCTTTCACCTTTTTAAGTGCACGCCAAACATGTCGTCGCTGAAAGGACAAGCTGAACTCATACAATTTTCTGACCGAGCTTTCACAAAGGTAAAAAAATAATGGTTGCTCAATTTATGCTCACCTTTTACGGTCAACTTTTGCTACAACCTCAGTTGATTAGGCTCTTAAAATGAATGCCATTACATGTGAGATCTCTGGACATCACTTGCTTTTCACTCTCACATATGAGGGGTAGTTTCACATAGTTGGTGTAAAAAATAGAGCTTTTTGCATTCGTTATTCATCAATGGGTCAGGTTAGTTATTTGCTAATTTGGAATCCTGTTAGCAAAAAATCTAGAATGATAAAAGACCCAATGAAGCATCACTATGCTTACTATGCTTATGTATATACTCATTTGTTTATTATCCTGACTGTCTTGAGTATGGTATCGTCCATATCTTCATTGAAGAGGAAGATAATCTTGCATGCACACTAACATTATACACGAGCTTGATATTGGGATATATCAATTCTATGTCCAGCTTATGTGCATAGATTGCATCCCAGTTGTGCTTCAGTCAACGGTGTTGTCTATTGGGTAACCTGGCATCTTGATGAAGATAACGAGGATGATCTTTATATTGTATCCTTCTCACTCTTAACCTTCATGTTTAGAAAATTTTTTTTACCGCCAGAGCCTGTCTCCCACTGCTAAACACTCTTAATCCAAGATGATCGTCTATGTACTGCCGCAAACAATCACGATTAGAATACATAATAACTCTACTGTTTGGCAGCTTGATGATTTTAATGGAGATCTCAACTGGAGTAAATTGTTCACAATCAATAGGATGGAACCGTGCTATTTGTCGAGTATCATTATTGATCACCATCTGATTAAAGTTATGGAAAGACGAATAGAATTACTAGATGTTGATAACATGTAGTTTACTCAATTTATATCAAGCGATATAATTTAGCAAACACTGATACAATCACATTACAATGGATAGAATATGAAGATATCATGAAGATAAGATCTATGTTTGTATACTATGAAACTCTATTTCCTGTGTAATATTAGAACGTGAGACCTTATAATATACAGGTAGCTAAACTGTAGGGAATTAATCTAAATATCTTATGTTTCAAGTCAATCTTAAGATTTAGTGACTTTGACTTTGTTTTATAGTAGGAGAGCCATAGTATCCAGGATAATGCTCTTTTGTGGCTAGGAAGAAGTTGGAGACGTTAGGATTGAGATGCTTGCTAGATATGTAACCACTTCGATTTCAGCATTGAAATATCACATGTATGTGTGTTGCTAGATTTTGAAACAAAACAGCGTGTTTAAATTTTAGTATTATATCTATGTATATTAAATCTAAATGTTAGATTTCTCTACAAATTTTATTATTCTTGAATCTGAGTCTTCGGATTATTAATTAAAATTAACAATAATAAAAACTCCATATCAACAAAAATACACTGCTTAAAAAAATACATGTCATCTCATGTATTATTATTTTTTTTATTCAATCATAATGAGTAATAATATAGAAATTTTAGACTCTTATCAATCAAATGAATTGATTTTACCAACTAATTTATATGACAAGTACTTTTAATATTTCTTGAATTAAATAATATAAATTGTAACCTCTTATAAAAAATCAATGAATAAAGATTCAAATTCTATTCTAAAAAAAAGGTTTTTTACTGTTCTTATTACATAAAGAAGCGTATATTTAGACAAAAATTTGTAATTATAGTTTATACCAAAAATTTAGAAATATATAAATTTATAATAATTTTAATAATTGACATAAAAAAAAGTTGATAATACTAAAATAAAATGATAATTGTCAATTAAGTATTAAGATTTGAATAAATTGCAATAATTATTAGGAGTAAATAATTCTAAATATTAAATATCTTTAAATTTTTAATTTTCATATACCGTAAATCAAATTATCTTAGTATGTTTAACACTAATATATTTTAATATAGTACTCTTTTTTATATACTAATATCTACTAAACATAGTACTCTTTTTCATATGGTAAAAAAGTACTAATTTTTTTATTCATACAACGTATTTATTATATTTTTAAATTTAAAAAAAGAAATAGTTATGACAAATTTAGAATTCAATTATTTAAGGATATTGATAGATATATTTGTTGTCATAAAAAATTAAAATTTATAATATAAGAAATATTTTTTTAGTAAATTTCATTAATTTAAAATAGATGACACATTTTAATGATAAGAGAGCTTTTTTAGTACTTGCATTCTATTTAGAATATTTTACATAGTACGATAAAAAATAACTATTTGACATAAACTCATCTGATATTAATTTTGTATCGACTTTTATATAATAAAAATAAATACATACATAGATATATTTCATGACTACTCTCTATTATTGATTTAACTAATTAAATTGTAACACAACCGATTTTTCTTGTGTAACACAACTGGTTTCAATAAAACTAGATATTTGATTTCGAATCTAAATATAAAACTATAGATGTTAATTAAACTTTTTCACATATGTTATTAATTATCTTCCCAAATGCAAAAGCAATTTGACAATACAATTGATGAGGGAAAATCGATTCCGCACAAACTAACCGACAAGTATATTGGGTTGCATCAAGTAGTAAAACTCACAGGAGTGAGGTTGATCCCACGAGGATTGATGGTTCAAGTAACCTTAGTGAGGTGATTAATCTAGTCAAGTGAATATTAATGAGTTGAGTGAAATTTGATTAACAGAATGTAAATTGCTGAAAATAAATTGACGAAAACTTAAATGGCAAGAAACTTAAATTGCATGAAAAGTAAATTGCATCAAATGTAAAGGACTTTGGGTGCAGGAAAATTAAAGAAGCAGTAAACCAAAATACTTAAAGTGAACTCAAGGACAATTAACAGAAGAAAAGTTCATTAGGGATTGGAGATATCATAATCCACAATGAATTAAATGGGTCTCAACTTCTTTCTCAATCACATGAGTAGATCTATGGCAGATTGAAATTGATTGGATCCCAATTCCTTGGCAATCCATCTCTCTAATCACAATCAATCTTGCTAATTCCTTGATCCAATTGTCATGAGAAGAGGTTAAGTACATGTCTCTTATCCATAAGCCACACTAATTCTCAGGACCTCAATTCCTTCCGAATAGTGTTGGTCAAGAGAATTGTGAAGGATAAAGCCTCAATTCTAATGCTCATGATTCTCCTTCCGATGCTCACACAAGCATTCAACAGATTTAAACCCCCTTCTGGAGTGAATTAATCTCAATCAAAACAGAGGATACCCAGCACCAACAATCCCTAGAGTAGTTTTCAATTTACAAAATCTATCTTCACATAGAGGTTTTGTAAAAATATCAACAAGTTGATCCTCAGATTTCACAAATTGTATGTCAATTGTACCCTTTTGCACATGTTCTCTAATGGAGTAAAATTTCACTTCAATGTGCTTAGTTCTTGAGTGTAAAACAGGTTTTTTAGAAATATTAATTACGCTCAAGTTATCACAAAATAAAAGGATACTTTTGACTTGTAATTTGTAATATGTAAGTTGTGTTTTGAGCCAAATTAATTGATAACAATAAGAGGAAGCTGTTATATATTCAGCCTCTGCAGTGAATAGAGCAACAGTAGCTTGCTTCTCGCTTGCCCACACGTTCAATGACTGTTCAAGAAAGCAACAAATCCTTGAAGTGCTTCTTCTATCAACACGGTCTTTGGAAAAATCTACATCACAATAATCTACATAAAACTCATCAGATTTGGTGTTCAAAGGCCAAAATCAGCGGTGCCATGAATGTATCTAATGATCCTTTTCACAGTAGAAAGATGAAATTCTTTTGGATGAGACTGAAATCTAGAACACATACCCACACTATGAACAATATTTGGTCTAGAGGATGTTAGATACATTAGTGATCCTATCATACCTCTATACTTTGTTTCATCCATATCTTTTCCAATTTCATCCTTTTCAAGTTTGGAATTTGGATGCATAGGAGTACTCATTGGTTTGGAATTTTTTAAATCGAATTTCTTAACTAACTGATAAATCCTAATTTTGTAGTTTATCTTGTGTTGATTTGAGTAGTTTTATCAACTTATCACATATTTATTCACTGAATTTTGCATGTTTTCATGATGTCCTCTTATTTGTGCTTGAAAGATAAAAGTATGCTATTTAAGGCTTTAAATTGATTGATTTATATAACTATTTCCTTCCATTGGTGCCGTGATATGTGTGTTTAAGTGTTTCAAGCTATATAGGGTGAGAATGGTATAGAAAGTGAAGAAGATAGCATGTAAAAGTGAAGAATCCATGAAGAAATGAGGGATGTGTAGAGCTGTCAGCCCTAACCTCTTCGTACTAAAGTGATCATAACTTGAGCTACAGAGTTTCGAATGAGGCGGTTCTATTGCCATTAGAAAGCTAACATCTGGGGTTTCAAAATGATATGCAAATATCTATGATGGACGTTGAAGTAAGCTGCTCGCGTATACAGCCAAATGCTCGCGTACGTGAGATACCAAAAATGTGGTTCATTAAAGAAACACGTGAGCAGCGATTTCTAAAGCATTTTGGGTTCCATCCAACTCATTTCTGAAGCTATTTCAAGCCAAACTCAGGATGGAACAAGGGAGGAGCAATGAGGATAGTTTAGTATCATGTTTTAGGTTATTTTCTAGAGAGAGAAGCTCCCTTTTTCCTCTAGAATTTAGGGTTGTTAGTTTAATTTCTTTTTAATTTTACTCTTTAATTCTTATTTCAGTGTAGTTTCATTTATATTTCCATGCTCTATTGTCTTAACTCTCTTAGTTTCTCTTGTTAATTTCTCATTTTTGTCATTTTTATTTTATGAACCCTCTTGTTAATTTCAATTTTCTTTAATACAATTTGATGTTTTATGTTTTTTTATGCTTAATTGAGTTTTTGTTATTAATTTTTTTGCATTTGGTAGCTATAGATTTTACTAATTCTTGCAAATTATGACACTTTATATTTATGCACTCTAAGTGTTTGATAAAATACTTGAGTTAGTTTTAGAGTAGATTTTGAGCATTCTTGACTTGGAAAGAGAAGCTTGGTAATCAATAGTCACTAATACCCAACTTATGTTGGTGATCTAGAGTTGTTAGTTAATCTTGTTTCTATTGGTGCTACTTATGGATTGGGATTAACTAGGCCTATTTGACTTTCTCTTAATATGGGGATAACGTAATAGGATTAACTCTTGGTAATTATTGTGTTATAATTAATGACTAGGATAGAAGACCTTGATTCTCAATCTTCGCCATGAATGTCTCTTTAGTATTTGTTATCTTTAGTTGTTTTCTTTATTTTATTGTCATTTAGATTATTGTTTTCTTATCCGGAAACCACCATGTGAATCTCATAACCGATAACATGCATACCTCACTGCAATTCCTTTGAGAGACAATCTGAGGTTTAAATACTCTCAGTTTTTATTGGTTTGCATTGTGACAAAGAAAATTAAACTTTGATTGTGAGAGTTATTTGTCGGTTTGGACTATACTAGTAACAGAATTAATTTGTGAAATTCTGAGCTGACATAAATCCTACCATCACTAACTCCTTGGCATATTTACCTTGGTGCACAAAAATTCCACTTGGAGTTTGTTTGATTTGGAGTCCTAAGAAGAAGGTGAATTCTCCCATCATACTCATATCAAACTCGCTAGTCATTAATTTTCCAAATTCATCACACAAAGCTTCATTAGTCGATCCAAGCACAGTATCATCCACATAAACTTTAACAAGTATGAAATGATCATTAGATTCTTTAATAAAAAGAATTGTGTTCGTAGTATCCCTTTAAAAGCCATTTTTCAATAGACAAGAACTAAGTCTTTCATACCAAGTTTTTGGAGCTTGTCTCAAACCGTAAAGGGCTTTAGAGAGTTTAAAGACATGGTTTGGGAAATCTTTAATTTCAAAACCAGGGGGTTGAGCTACATATACTTCTCTATCAATAAACTCATTCAAAAAGACACACTTAACATCTATTTTAAAAAGCTTAAACCCTTTGTGGGCTGCATACGCAAGCAATAATCTTATTGCTTCCATTCTTGCAACTGGAGCAAATGACTAATCAAAGTCAATGCCCACCTCTTGATCATACCCTTGAGCTACTAATCTAGCTTAATTTCTAATAACACTACCATCCTCACCCAATTTATTTCTAAAGATCTATTTAGTACATGTTACCTTCTTACCATTCGAATTAGGAACCAAAGACCAAACCTCGTTCTTTTCAAATTGAACCAATTCATCCTTCGTTGCCTTGATCCAAGAAGGATCATCAAGTACTTCCTTCACATTTTGTAGTTACACTTGAGATATAAAAGCAAGATTATTGAGTTCAACCCTTCTTCTACTTGAGGATCTAGTGGTAACTCCATAAGATAGATTTCCTATAATGAACTACATGGATAGTTCTTCAAGAACTTCTATTCTCTAGGTTTTGGTGAATTGATCTCAAGTTGAGTATGATTGAGTTCAGAATTGTTCTGATTTCCAAAATTCTTTGCTTCAGTAGGAGACAAAATAGAATTATCTCCTGTATTTTGTTCTGTAGAACCAGGAATAGCATTTTCCAAAGAGGGTTCTGATTTTCTTCACTTTGGTTTTTTTAGAGCTTAATTCAGTTTCAATCCCTGCATAATTTTCTTCAATAAAACTTGAAATAGTGTTAGAATCACAAAAGGTGACATGTATAGACTCCTCAATTATTCTATGTTTCTTGAGGTAAATTCTATATGCTTTACTAGTGGTTGAATAAACAACAAAAGCACCTTCATAAGATTTTGGATCAAACTTTTCAAGATTGTCTTTAGTATTTAAAACAAAGCATTTACATCCAAAAACATGAAAATACTTAAGGTTTGGTGGTGTTCCTTTCCAAAGCTCATATGGGGTTTTCTTCCAAACTTTTCGAATGATGGTGCGGTTCAAAATATAACATGCAGTGTTCACTACTTCAGCCCACAAAAATTTTAGAATATCATTTTCACAAAGCATTGCCCTAGTCATTTCTTGAACGCTTCTATTTCTCCTTTCAATAACCCAATTTTGTTGAGGTGTTCTAGGACATGAAAAATTATGAGTAATTCTAGAATCATCACAAAATGATTCAAAATCTTGGTTTTTAAACTATTTTCCATGATCGCTTCTTATGGAAACTATTTTCAAATATTTTTCATTTTGAATCTTTTTTAAAAGGGTTGAAAAGGCAAAGAAAGCATCATTCTTATGAGTTAAGAAAAGAATCCATTCATATCTAGTATAATCATCAATTACTACCAAACCATAATGTTTGCCTCCTAGGCTTTGAGTCATAGTGGGATAAAAAAGATCAATATGTACAATTTCTAATGATCTTTTGGTAGAGATGTCATCCTTAGATTTAAAAGAAATTTTAATTTATTTACCCAATTGACAAGCATCACAAGTAATGTCTTTGTCAAATTTTATGTTTGGAAGACCTCTAACCAAATTCTTTTTCACAAGATTAGATATTAAAAACATGCTAGCATGTTCCAATTTCTTATGCCACAACCACTTTTCAAATTCAATGGAAGAAAAACAAGCTATATTTTGTTCTTTTAGTTCCTCCAAGGTGAGTTCATACACATTATTGCATCTTTTAGCTACAAACAGTTTCACCAGAATTTTCTCACATAACTAAGCATTTCAACCTTTTGAAAATGACTAAATAGCCTAAATCACATAATTGGCTAATATTTAGAAGATTATGTTTCAATCCATCAACTAAGAATACATCATTTATGAATGTGAAGAAACTCTTACTAACCTTACCTACAGCCACAATCTTTCCTTTTCCATTGTCACGAAAGTCACAAAGCCTCCATTATATTTGTCAAGCTTGATGAAGAATGTGGACTTTTTGGTCATGTGTCTAGAGCATCCACTATCCAAGTACCACATGTCATTCTTCTTCTTGGATGCTAGGCAAAACTTCACAATACTTTAAGTGACTTGAGGTATCCAAACTATTTTAGATCCTTTAATGTTAAACATTCTTGGTTGCTCAAGAGTATTGTAATTGCCAATTATTCTGTAAATTGTATCTCCAATTTTTCTTTCAAAAATGAAATATTGAATAGGCAAATGACCAACCTGATTGCATGTATGACAGAATTTATTGCTGGCTGAATTTTTAAAATGATTTGGATTTTGAAATCTTTTATCTTTGGAGGTTGATGATTTATTTTCAAAGCATGATTTTTTAAAAATAGATTTAGATTTTTCATCATATCCCAACCCAACCTTTTCAAAAAGAGGTTTTTGACTAGCCAACAATTTGTCTACATTTTCAGAAGTTTGATCAAATTTTGCTAAGTCAAGATTTAGACTCTTAATCACTTTATGCACTCTTTCATTCTCTTCAATGCAATTCAAATAGGCAACAACATAATGCTTTCCATCAAGACTTTTGATTTAAAATTTAAGCCGCTTGTTTTCTTCAACAAGATTAATAATGGTTTCGGCTTCTCTTATTTTTTCTTTGAGAAAATCATTTTCGTCCTTTAAGATATCATTTTCATATTCAAGTTCATGACGTTAATTTAGAAAATTTATTATTTTCTCAATAAGATCATCAATCATAAGATGGAGTTCTTCATTAGAGGGTTCAAGAAAGATTACCTCATTATTGTGACTGTGGTCGGCCATTAAGCATGCTTGAGAATTGTTGTTAGACTCTTCATCTTCTTCACTGTCATTCTTCAAATCTTCGCATGAAGCCATTAAGTCCCTTCTTCATGTCCTACTGAGACTTGTCTTCTCTCTTCAGCTTAGGACAGTCATATTTGTAATGTCCAACTTTTCTGCAGTTGTGGCAAATGACGTTACTGATGTGCTTCTTTAGATTCTTTGAGCTACCTCTTTTGCTTCTTTCCTTTAGTCGCATCATCCTTCTAAGTTTTCTAGCAAAAAACATAATCTCGTTATCTGATAAACCGTGACTGGATTCATCATCCAATGATTCAGTACAAGATTGAAGAGCCATTCCTTTTCTTTTTGTATAATTTTTTATGTGAGTGGTTTCATATGCTAGTATTTTTCCTCTCATCTCATCATAGGTCATTTGAATCAGGTTACTACTTTCAGGGATAATAGTAGCCTTAGTTTCCCACTCTTTAGTCAGGCTTCTCAAGACTTTCCTCACCAACACTTGTTCGGAATGAGTAACCCCCATAGCATCTAGGCTATTAATGATGATAGAGAACCTCTCAAATATGTCATCAATCGATTCTCCTTCCTTGATAGGAAACATCTAATATTCTTTGCTCAACATGTCAATCCTTATTTTTTTTACTTGTATGGTGCCCTCATGAGTAATTTGGAGCTTATCTCAGATTTTTTTTTGCTGTTTTGCATCTTGTAACCTTCCAGTATTCCTCAAAGTTGATTGCGCAATTTAGCATGTTAACTGCCTTGGCATTAAGTTCCACCTTTTTCTTGTCATCTTCATTTCACATTTATTTGGCTTTGGGAGTAACACCACCATTAGTGTAAGTTTTGGTAGGGATTTGAGGACCATTCATGATTATCTTCTAGAGGTTGTAATACACCGACTGCACAAAGATCTTCATTATTTCTTTCCAATAGTTGTAGTTTTTTTCGTTGAAGAATTGAGGTCTATTGTTTGATTACTCTTCAGTTAGTGTATATGCCACTGAGTTGGATTCCATGTTGTTTGCCATCAGGATCTTTCTTCCAAGTTGTGAAGCTTGATCTCTTTGAGACCAAGCTCTGATACCAATTGATGGATATCAGTGGTTAAGAGAAGGGATGGTTGAATCTTGACCTCCTTTTATTTTGCTTTCAAACTAGAATTCTATTGAGACACTTTGAGTAGAAAACAGAAGAAACTTTGGTTTTGCCTTTTGACACGGTAGAAACCAAAATAGTTTTATGAGCAAGGTGTATTACAGTGAAGTAATGTTGGATAGTAAAATCAGGAGATACTTTAGTTTTGTCTCATATAGTGTAGAACTAGAAACAGAGAGGAAAAAGAGAAATGACACACAAATGTATCCTGATTCAGCTACTCAGTGCAATATAACCTACATCCAGTCTTCATCACAACAATGACTGAATTTCATTATCTTTCAACAAAGATATATTCACTAATTCTCCTTAGGATTCTAATTAATCATCCTATTTGGGATAAATCTGGTTCCTAACCCAACTTTCAAGGGAATCCCCAACTTTCAAGAAAGATACATTCACTAATTCTCCCTAGGTTTCAACAGCAAAGTGATAACCCAACTTTCAAGAGAATTCCCTCAGGATCATGACAACAAAATAGAAAAACATACAAAGAATTTCTGGAATAAACTTATGGCTCTTTTCTCCAAGTATAACTCTCTGTCTTTTTTCAGTCAATGACGTTTACTTATAAACCTCACCATTTTAACTTTTTATCATTGAAACACAGAAAGACTAGACTGAAACAATAGAATATTTAACAAGAACCATGAAGGAGAAGAATGAACAGCTTAGTGAGTTATGGAAATCCAAACATTGTGCTCTCACTCCTTGCTCCAATCTTTGGTCATTCACTCCTTTAACAGAGGAGTGAAACTTCCAGGACTTGAAACTTGCTTCAGCAGTTGTTGGTCTTTTTTCTCCCAAAAAATCAAAAATAGCAGTGGCATGACAGAGGAGAGAGAGGGTAGAGGCAGTGACTAATTCATACATGCAACCATACCTTCTGTCTTCTCTTTAGACCTTTTTCATCTTGCTTCTTCAATCTGGACCATGCATTCTTGCTTTGGCATCAAGTCAAATTTTTGAACATTAACTCACAGCAGAGCTTCTGCATCTTCAACATTTTTAACTTTCTACTTCTATACATGCAAAGAGATGATTTCTTCGTTGATCTTCAATGAAGCACAAATCTGAAAATACATCTCTGATGATGCTTCGGAAGTAATGTTTGTTTTTAGCCATAGTCTCTTTGACTTTCTTCTTCTTTGATGAAATTGGTAACCCACTTTTGATTTCTTGATTTTGCCCTAGCATAGAGCTTTCCCTTTTTCTTTCTTTTCTTCTGAGAAATCACGTGGGGTTGGAAGAGAAAGAAGAGAGAGAATTGTGAATTTAGTTTCGGTGGTGTGAAGTGATTTGTTCAAATGAAATGGAACTTGAATCACTTAGTTACCATATAAGTGAATGAATGGGTTTGGATGTGGACCACCGTTTGGACTTGTGTTTGGATATGGGCTAGTTTGCTTCCTTTCCTTCTTTCTTATAGTTCAGCCACTCAAACTTTGGATTAAGAGAGATGTTATGACTTTGTTTAAGCTGAACCATTCTTGGGCTTGTGTTCATACTTCTTGGGACTGGTGTGATTATTTTTTACACACTAAACAAAACAAATCACACAAATAATTGGCTTTTAATTGAATAATATTTAGTCATCATCTTAACAATATTTTAGTTCTTTAAACTTCACATTAATTAATCAAGGAATTGATAATTGATTAAGATTAGAGAAATTAAATTATCAAGAAATTGGAGTTTGATTACTTATAATTTACCATAGATACATCATTGCTTGATCAGGGTGAAAAGTAAAAAATATTTTTAATCATATTACTTTTTCAACCGATTTTAGTTTACTCTTGTTTAATTCTCTGTTTTTATGCTATTTGCTATTGAAACCCTAAGCTTGTGCTTGTTTGACTAGAATAATTAATTAACTATTGTTTGCTTAATTCATTAATTCTCATAAGAACGATAACCCACTCCCATAATATTACTTGATATGCCTCCCATTGTTTTAAAAATCGACATAAGTAAACTAACTCTTCAATTCTCTCTCTTTCTTTCTCTCTTTTCTTTTTAATGTTAGAGCTTTTCTTTCTTATGATACTAATATAGTAATTAATGTGTTATTTATGAAGGAAAAAAATTTGTAAGGGAGGGAGAGAAAGTAACGTGGGTTTTTTTGAAGAGATAAAAATGAAAGGCAAATTATCTTTTTTTTACCATTTTTTTCTTATAATATTATCCAACTTTGATGAATTAATCATGTGGTGAAGTTAAGTTAGATGTGGTTAGAAAGAAGAAAGGAAAAGAAAAGTTCCTTTTTCTTACTTGCTGGCCAAGAATAATTTTTCAACATGTGATGGATAAATTAGAGACATGTGACCGAATTTGTGTAAAATTTTGGTGAAATTGGATGTTGTTTGATGTCACTTTGATGATTTAATCATTCTTACCTCCGAATTAATTCACCATATAGTGAATTAACATGTGGTGGATAATTAATGAAAAAAAGATGATGAATATACGAGTGAAAAAAATATTGTTACGATGAATTTTTAAAGAATAATTATTAATAGTGATAATTTTTTTATCACTTATTTTTACTGTATCAAATGAAGTAGATAATCATATTGGTATGAATAATGGGGTATCTTATATTATCTCAACTCCAAAATATCTCTAAAATAGAATTATTTTTTACATCTAAAAAATTTTAGCATCTGAGTTTATCCAAGTAATTTAGAGGCACGCGCTTCTTCTTATTTCAAATTTGCGTATGCACACGGAGTGTCTTTTTCTTTTTTTATCTTCTTTTTCACGTATTTTTTTATCGTCATTCTTTTGTTGTTGTTGCTGCTGTATTTTTTTCTTTTCTTCCTTCTCTCCTTGGTGAAGAAGCAGTAGAAAGTGAAGAGGAAGAATTCTGAATTCTGCAGAAATGAACCGAAATTATATTTAGAAATGAATTGAAATTATATTTAAAATGAACTGAAATCATTAAGTAATTTCAGTTCATTCTAAATATAATTTCAGCTCATTTCTGAATATAATTTCGGTTCATTTCTTAGTGAATTATTTTGTTATGATTCTTCTTGTTTTACTATCTTGAGAAGAATAAAACCACGAAAAAGAGAAAAAAATCAAACAAAAAAGATGTAAGAAGAAAAAATTTCTCAAATCTTCTCATCATGTTCTTCTTTTCTTGTCTTGTTCATCTAATCAAATAAAGAAGAAGAAACACATAATACTACAAAATTACTTGATGGATTTGGATGTGTTTTTGTTCATGATTCAATTTTATTTGTGTGTTTGTTTTCGAATTGAGTTTGTGTGTCACAATCATTAAGTAATTTTGATTTATTATGAATTTAAATAAGGTGCATTTAGTCTATGCTTGTTTTGAAATGAGTTTACATTTTGAATTTAATTTTTGGTTCATTCTAAATATAATTTCAATTTATTTCTGAATATAATTTTGTTTCATTTCTGTTCTGCACAATTCAAAACTCTTCCTCCTCACCTTCTACTGCTTCTTCACTAGAGAGAGAAGGAAAAAAAGAAAAAAAACACAGCAATAACAACAACAAAAGAATGACGATAAGGAGAAAACATATGAAGAAAAAAGAATGCAAAAAAGAAGGAGGAGGAGAAAGGCGAAGAAGAAGAAGCTCCATGCGTAAATGAGTATGAGAAGAAGAAGAAGAAAAAGAAGAAGAAACGAGCCTGAGAAGAAGGAGAAGAAGAAGAAGCAGCAACGCGTGTAATCACGCTCTTTTAATGATAGTGATTTTTGTTGGTGTTGGACCTATTTAGATGAACTTGGATAAAAAAATACTTGGATGTGTAGCACTCCTATTTAAAATATTATTTTAAAGTTAAACAGATCGAGATAAACTATAATTCTCGAATTTCGTAAATTTTAATAGCAAAAATTTTAAAAGAAAATATATTAAAAAAATCAGATTCTTACATTTGTCGTAAAAATACAATCTGTTATAAAATGATATAAGAATGATATAATATTATTAGATGATAACAATATACTATATTTTGGAAGAAAAAAGAACCATGAAAACATGACATCTCTGCCTAATTGGTTTTAGAAAAATCCATTTTCAGTATAAAAATTAATTAATTAAAGAAAAGAGATAGTATCACAAATGCTGACATGGTAAAATATTAAAATGCTTGATATATATCGACTTAAAGTCTATCGGAAGAAGAGATTGATCACTTTTTTAATATATTATAAATAAATATAAAAGAAGTTGATTTATTTCTATTTTACTGTTTTCAATATTTATGAAGTCACAATCCGAGTCATTTAATGACTTATTTCTAAATAGCTATATATAGTGTATATGATAACATTCGATCATTTCCAGCATATAGGCATGATTTTATTAAGTTCACAAAATTAATGCCTTTCAAATAGCTGTATTTAGCACCAACATGTTGCACTATGATAAGAAGAAAATTTTCAAATCTTGGATATGACAATTGTGATAAGATCTCTTAATTCCAGTCATAATGAGATTAGAACAATAGCTATTATATATACATAGTACCTTAAAAAAAATTAAAAATAATACACTTTTCATATATGGCAGTTAGTCTAGTAAAAGAAAAGATTGGATCAATGATTATTTTGTCACACCCACAATAATAAACTCCCCTATAAAATCAACACATCATAGCCTGATACAAAAATCAATTACTCCAATTCTCTTATATATAATTTGGTTCCTTGAAATTCTCTCTTGACAATTTGACATAGCTATGGCAGATGAGGTGGTTCTACTAGATCGCTGGCCTAGCCCTTATTGCATGAGGGTGAGAATTGCATTGGCTTTGAAAGGTGTGATATGTGAGATCAAAGATGAAGACTTGAGTAATAAGAGCACTCTATTGCTACAAATGAACCCGGTTCATAAGAAGGTTCCGGTTCTCATCCACAATGGAAAACCTATTTGCGAGTCTCTTATTATTGTTGAGTATATTGATCAAGTTTGGAATGATAAACCATCCTTGCTTCCTTCTGACCCTTATCAAAGGGCTCATGCTAAGTTTTGGGCTGATTTTTCTGACAAAATGGTATGCCTTTATGTTATTCAGCTTAAAATTAAAAGTTATTGTTTATTTGAAAGTCAGTGGTCCTTGGTCAACTAGACCCGTTGAGTTGAGGAATAATGTGGGTAACAAAAAAAAGTTAATTATTGTTTATTTGAAAGGAATTTTTATAATAATTCTAAAAACATATATATGATTTTAATTATTCATATCAAACCTCATTTTCAGAACTTATCTTTTCAATCCGTTTTAAAAGTAATTATTTTTCGAGTAATGCTACATGTACACTAAAATTAGCTACCAAAATAAGTTATTAGTATAAAATATATATTAAAATATAAATACACATTAAAAATAAATTAAACCATACATATATTTATATACAAATACATTGGTGTTTTTATTGCGTAGTGATAATACCATTATCATGATATATTATTAAAAAAAATTTAAGTAAGTTCAGCACTAATCAGCTCACAAAAAGCATGTACCAAAATAATTAATCATTGATATGTCATTGTGAGCTGATTAGTACCGAATTTACTTAAATTTTTTTTAATAATATATCATGATCATGGTATTATCACTACGCAATACTGACAATGTTTAATTATTATATAATTGATTCCAGCATCTAATTACTATATAATACACCTAATCAATAGTTTACAAATTCATTAAGAGTGATATATTGGTAAAGGGATTAAGTATGAACAAGTTTGTTTTCATAACAAAATGGTGGTTATTATATTAACCCGAAAATTATATTTGATTAAGGTTATTAGCATCTTTCTTTCTTTTTCCTTTATCATATATAGTGCTTGTTAATTATAATAATATATGACTAGCTTAGTATCTTTTTTCATTGTATCAAATAATAGATATTGAACAAGTCAGTGAGCCTATTGACATCAAAAAGAAAAGAGCTGGAGGTTACCACAAAGGAATTCAAAGAAAACCTAAAATTGTTGGAAGAACAACTAGGAGACAAGCATTATTTTGGAGGTGAAGAACTTGGTTTTTTGGATGTAGCACTTCTTCCAATCATAACTGGATTTAAAATTAGGGAGATTTATGGCAAATTCAAGATTGAAGATGAGTTCCCAAAGCTTTTTGCTTGGGCCAATAGGTGCCTTCAAAAAGAGAGTGTTTCCAAGTCAATTCCTGATCAAGAAAAGATGTATGGTTTGATTGTGGAGATGAGAAATAAGTTTGGAGTTGAGTAGGTTCGATGATTGATCTTTTGGTACTTTATCTTTCAAATAAGTTTTGATGAAATAATAAGAACCTAAATGCTTTCAAGCATTTTAGATATATCATGGATGTGATTGCGAACAAAAAATCATGATTAAACTTTTTCATATATTAGTTTAAATTTTAAATCTGATCTTGTCTGGAAAATAGATCGGCTTCAACTCCTCGAGGCCGGCCGAACTATGTGCTGCAAAGTTGAACGTCCGTCTCTTAGAATCCGAATTCCTTATGTTCGTTGTAGGTGTGAGAGCACGAGCAATACAAAGGGGGTGGAGTGCACTTGCAAAGGCACTCCGAAACTTAAGTCAGTGTATATTCTAGCTTATTTAGAAAAACTTAGGTCTTTAGAAATAGTCTACTTCCCTTTTATATGTGATGAGTTCCTTATCCGTTATATTCTCGGTATTAACGTTTGACTGAGTGATATCGTAACCGACCTTATTTTATCGTTGGAACGTCGGTTATGATGGAAACGTTAATGTCGCCGAGTTATAGCTCATAATTCCGAATAGTAACAGAAAATGACGAGGTATATTATGTGTTGCTAATGGTTATGGGGCCGAGTTATAACGTACAGTAATGACGACCATTATTATGAGATAATGATAACCATATCACAGCCCCCAAGCTTAGCCTGAGGAGGATTTTAATGAAGCAGGTTGAGCTTTTTTGGATGAGTTATAACTCGGCTTGCATGGGTTAGTAGATGAGCCCCCAGATCAACTTACTTCATTAAAAGAGGGTTTTGTGTTTTATATTTTTGTACGTGGGGAGTCGTGTCCGTTAGTTTCTGATGAGAGAGAGAGAGAGAAAGTAATGGTTTTATTTAATTTTTGCTAGTTCCCAATGTTGGGTTCACTGTTTGATGTGGCTTTGGGAGTGGAAGTTATCATTTGGAACGTTTTGTTCCTTTAATAGCTTTAATCCTTGGAGATATTTGTTGGTTGTTGTTGGCGTTTGGTTATATGCTTGCTTCTTTGAAGAATGAGTAAGAGAGGTATGATTCTGCTTCTTCATTTCTGATCCGTTTCTTCATCTTCCTCTCTGTTTCTTCTTATTTCTGTTATTCTGATTCTGTTTGGTGAACTGATGGGTTTTGAGAAAGAGAAAAAGGATAAGGTGGATTGGTCTTATGATTGGGTAGGGGAGGATGTGAAATCGCGGGTATCACTGTTCTCTGATGAAGCGGCGGTGAGGGAGGTTGATGTGAATAAAATAGTGAGGGTGGGTTCTGGAGTTAAGGTAGAGTTGTTACCATGTAGTATTGATGATAGAGTTTATCACCGGGAGTGGGGGTTTGGGTTCTTCTACATGCATAGTTGTGTGCTTGAAGAATTGCGGGTTAGGCTACCGTTTACAGAGTTTGAGTGTCAAATTCTGAAGCAGCTCAACTGCGCTCCATCACAGCTTCATCCTAATGGGTGGGCTTTTCTTCGATCTTTTGAGGTTTTGATGGAATTTCTTGAGGAGGTGCCGTCTGTTGATCTATTCTTTTCTTTATTTCAAGCTAAAGGGGTGTGGAAGGGGGGTTGGGTGAATTTCAATAGTACTCCGGGTTTTGGGATTTTCAAACTTTACAAGTCTTCTTTTAAAGACTTTAAGGATATGTATTTTAAAGTCAAGGGTTCAGAGAAGGATTTCCTATTTTTTATTGATGAAAATCTTGCTGAGAAGTTTCCCCTGTTTTGGTGCTCGGAGCCTCGAAATATACTCGGCCCAGAGGTGATATCGCCGAGGAACGAGTGTCTGATAGAGTTTTTGGTGGAGAATGTTGATCGTAAAAATTTGATATCGATGTATGAGTTGCTGAAGTGGGAGGAGGATAAAGGTGCTTGATGATTGGATTTTTGACGGTTTAGAATTTCTCAAATAAAATCTCGTCGAAGTATAGTTTCTAAACCAAGCAATAATCCTTTCATACAAAAAGTTGTTTGTCACTAAAACAAACCCCTAAATTTATAAACCGAAGTATTCAACCCTCGGGTCGTTCTCCCTAGGAATTGTAATGAAGTGTTTTGTTATTGGTTGAGTTATTTTTTGGGGTTTTGATAAGAGGCATGAAAGATAAATGGCAAGAAAGTAAACTAACAACTATAAAAGGCTCTTGGCAAGGTATGAAAATTAGAAGTCCTATCCTAGTTATCCTCCTCAATTGTGATGAGAATTGTTCATTGCTACCACTTAGTTAACCCTTACTAAATAAAGGAAAGTCAAGTGGATGAATTGACTTGAGCCACAAGTCTTAGCCAACTCCCAAGGAAAGACTAGCTTTAGTGCACTCCAAACCAATTAGCAATCTCTCCAATTACCAATCAACAAAGGAATTAGATAACTCAAGTGTCACTAATTACTCTACCTAGGGCAAGAGGAACAAAATCTACACTATATCTAGAAGAGGCATTTCAACAAACACATAAAAGGCAATAAAAGTAAACAACATAAATTGCAAGAATTAAAGAGAGATCTAACTACAAAGGCAAGAGATCAATAATAGAAAAGCAAAGAAGAACAATTATTATGAATTACCTCTTATTGAATTGAAAGAAAATGGAAGGAACAATAGTAGATCTACAACAAAATATAAGAACAACAATAAGGAAATTACAATAAAAGAATGGAAGAAGTGTAACACCCTACCATACAGAGTCTTATGCTTAAGTCATAATTCAGAGATGGCAAGGTATTACGACCTCTAAAATAAAAATTTAGTACGTATAGTAGTATGAATGATTGATTATAACTAGGAGCCTTTGTAGAAAAAGGGGTAAACAAAAACCGCAACCTTAAAGCGCAACACTCCGATCGATAACGTAACGAACAAGGATAACCAACGCGAGATTATATATATACAAAGGAGTGTCAAAAACAGGAATATCAAGACTCAAGATCCGGCTGTGAAGATAACCGGTCCGAGCATAGCAACATATACATATGATAAAAATAAGGAAAACCCCAAGGAAACCCAAAGGGACACCAAAACATAAAACCTATTCTCCAAAATCTCCCATAAGAGGAGTCATCACAGTTTGTATTATTTAATGGAGATAAAAGTATCTAAGCAAAACATATAAACCAAAACATAGCCCCGAGAACAAAGGATCTTCGCAATTACAGAAGTCTCCAGCATGCCTCAACGGGAAACATCATGTCCTGCATCTGAAAACCACAAAATCCGCATGGGTGAGAACCAGAGGTCCCCAGCATGGTAACAGCTTCCACATATATAATACATAATAATGGAGGAAAGCCAAAGGCAATCCTAGAACTTCCTCCAGATAATATCAACGCTTATAAACAAGCTAAACCATAAAGGGCATCTGACTAAAGATACTTCAGTCTAACTAATACTTCCCTTTCCAATTCCTTCAGACCTCCCAACCACCAGCAGAAGTATAATATAGCAAACACAGTTATATCAAGCAAGGAATATACAATTAGGAACAAGTAAGGCATTTAGACAATTAGCAAGTAATATGCAGTCAAATAGGCAATCTCAAACAATTCATATAGTATGCATATGATGATTGCCTGTCCCTAGTGGCTGATGATATCATCTGTCGGTTATAGAGCCAACCCGACAAGTCCTGGTAGCTAACCATTGGACTGTCCCTCTGTCATGCATCCCCAACTCGAGTTATACTCATCATAAACTTGATCATAATCATGATCTATATCCATCACCTTCACTGGTGAATATTTACGGGGGCGAGCTCATCCGGGTCTTTCACAGTGCCCGGCCACACTTATGACATAGGGTCAAAAGAGTATCAAGTCTCAACCTGGAGCACGGGGTGGCTAGCCACTGCTACTACCCAAGGAAACTCGTAACTCCGATAGTGGAAGTGCAAATCACAATTATCAATAATTCAGCATAAACATGCATGAATTCTCATCCATGGATCAACATCCATATCAGCCATTCCGGCTCACGGTTAAATCCATAACCAGCCAATATTCATAGCATACACAGCTATTCCGGCTCACGGTTCAATCCAGAACCAGCCAATATTCATAGCATACACAGCTATTCCGGCTCACGGTTTAATCCAGAACCAGCCAATTCATAAACAATTACGGCTCTTCGGCCAATGGCATAACCAGCACTTCCACCACCATCCTCCGCATCTCACATAATCATGCTTGATCCTCAATGATCATTCATTTTCCCTTGCTTCACTCGCAAGTTACCACATCCACTAGCTCCTTGTCTCATAGCTAGACATATCATAATGATTTAAGATATAAGTGGTGAGATCGGAGGCTTAGAAGTATGAAATTTGGCTTTTAAAACTCAAAAATCAACTTTGGGATGAAAACAGGTCCGCGCGTACGCGCACTCCACGCGCACGCGTGGATGGCCTCAAAAACTTCATCGACGCGCAAGCGTCATGCACGCTAACGCGTGGATTAAAAATTTGCCAATCGACGCGCACGCGTCAACCACGCGTACGCGTGGGTGTCCTCGTGCCCCAGGCACAACACTGGCACAATTCTGGCATAACTCTCTGGAAAATGGCTGGGCATTGGATGCAGCACAATCGGCGCGCCCGCGCACATCACGCTCACGCGTGGATGGCATTTTTCGGAAGAACGGCGCGCACGCGCCAAGTGCGCCCACGCGCAAGGGGTCATTCTGCTAAAAATTTTCTAAGTTAAAAGCTGCAGAATTCACCAATTTAAATCCCAATCTTCCAACGGACATAACTTTCTTATTTTAAATCGTTTTTCACCCGTTCTTCGAACGGCATGGACATCCCGGAAAAGTATGCCCAAAAAAACCATCTTTTTCATAAAAACCACAAAGTGCCATTTTCAAAACAAGCCATTTCCAACTCTTTTCAAAATCAATCAAAGCATGCCATTTTCATCCCTTTTTGTTGAAATCAATCAAAATATATCAAATTCAACATCAAGCCTCCTCAACTCACACATTGACACTTCACCACAATTTACAAAATCACTATCTCATCATTTTAACCCACTTCACCCAAGTGGCTCAAAATCAAACACATTGACATATCATATACTCTTCCTCATGCCAATTCCAACAACACCAAATCCAATAAATCATTATTATACACAATCAACATCATGCTCACCATAAACATGGTTCAACCCACAATTCAACCATAACCAATCATCAAGCATATATCACAACATGCATATTTCTCATACATCATACCACCAAGGCATCATTAATCATCATCACATATATGACCACATCATATATCTCAATCATTCAACAACATCAACATTTCAATGCCTATCTTAGGGCCTCTAGCCTAAGTATTTCCTACCACATTACATATTAGATACGGGAAACCGAAACCATACCTTAGCCGATTTTCCCAAGCTCCACCGGAGCACTTCCAAACCACCTATCCACAAGCTCTCAAGGCCTCAATACCTCCAAGAACAGATTTTTCACCACCAAACCTTTTCCAAGCTTTTCAAAATCACCAATCAAGCTCCAATATTCACATATACACAACCTAAGCCACAACCATCATACCCATACACAACATCTCAAAACCCAAACATCATAAAACAACAAAATTACACTAGGGTTAAGAACCTTACCACACCAAAGGTCCAAGGAGACAAGATTAACCTTCTCCTTCAAGAGAGTTGGGTCCTATAACATCAAAGAACCCAAAATCTCAACATTTCACCCATGAAACTCGAAAATAAAGGCTGAGATTTTCGAACAGCAACTTGTGGCTTACCTCAAGATTAATTGTATGGGTTTTGTAGAGCTCTCCGCGGTGAACGCGTGGCCGCAAACGGAGCGACAATCGGAGCTCTAGATCAAAAGTTATGGTGGTTTGAAGATCAACCAAGGGAGAGAACTTGAGAGAGTGTTCTTCCTCCCTTTCTCTCTAATTTCAGCTTGTGTGTGTAACAAATGAGGAGAGAGAGTGCTGAAAACTAGGGTTTTGGTTAAGTTATGTTGGGCCAAGGGCCCACTTTAGGTCCAATTGGCCCGGTTTGGCCCGTTCGGTCCAATCTTGGTCCGAATTCTATAAAATTAGTACCAAAATTCTCGTCTCAATCTCCTCTATCATATTTAGCCACAAAAATCACATTTTGGGCTTTCTAGAATAAATTCTCATTTATGGGTTAATTAGCCGTTAATTAACCGGGTTTTACAAGAAGAATGAATCTAACAACAAGGAATTGAGATGTAGAAGTAGAAGAAAGCAAAGATTAAAACCTAGATCTAAGAACTAATCCTAATCCTAATCCTAATTCTAGAGAGAAGTGAGAGCTTCTCTCTCTAGAAACTAATTCTAACTACTCCTAATGAGTGAATGATTGGAATCCCCTTTTCTCTTCAATCCTTGGCTTTAAATAGCAGTTTAGGCGCCAAAGTTGGTTGAGATTGGGCCCCACAACCCTTCAGAATTCGTTGGCCACGTTTTCATTAAAAAATCATAAACCAGCACCGACGCGTACGCGCACAGCACGCGCACGCGTCCATGGGGGATTCGCAGGTGCACGCAAGCGCCAGGTGCGCGCGCGCGTCCATGGGCGAGTTCAACTTCTTTGACTTTTCATGATTTCTCCACTTGCATGCTTTCCCTCTTCACTCCTTTGATCCATTCCTAGCCCTTTCAATCTGAAATCACTAACAAACATATCAAGGTATCTAGTGGAATCAAAGGGAATTAGATTTAGCTATTTTAAGTTCTAAAAAGCATGTTTTCACATCTAAGCACAAATAAGGAGACAATCACAAAACTATGCTAATTCAATGGATAAATGAGGGTAAAAGGTATTAAAATCTCTTAAAATCAATGCAAGATAAACCGTCAAAATGGGGTTTATCAACCTCCCCACACTTAAACCAAGCATGTCCTCATGCTTAAACCAAGAATGAAGTAAAGGGTATGGCATTTATTCAATGGGAACTAACTAAATGCAATCTACTTATATGCAACTATCTAAATGAATGCAATTGCTTGGTCAAAATAAATCAATTCCCAAGAAGCATATATGCACAAGGGCTAAGGACTAGCAAGTCTAATCCACAATTGAATTGAGTTATTAAATATTTTTACAAACTTGCATGAAGAGATTATCATAGGTGAAAACATGTAATTGAGCATCGAACCCTCACCGCTAGTGTTTGCACTCTATTCGCTCAAGTGTTTAGGGTCGATTCTCTCAATTCCCTCCTAATCATGCTTTCTAAGATTTGTTTTTCTTCTAACAATCGACATATATTTCATACGTGCATACATCTATCATGAGGTCTTTTCTTTAGGTTGTAATGGGGCTAGGGTCAAGGTAGGATGCATATTTGGTCAAATGAGCTTGAAATTTGAATCTTTGATAAGCTTAGACTTCCCACCTAACCTATGACATCCTATACAATTAAGTTCTAACCTAACTACCCATTTTTCACTTTTTCACATACTCATGTATTTTCTTTTCATTTCACAACACTCATGCATTGATTTTATTGAGCTACACTCTGCTTTGGGGCATTTTGTCCCCTTTTTATTTCTTTTTTTTCTTCTTTTTCTTTCTTTTTCTATATTTTTTTTTCTATATTATTTTTTTCTTTTGTCTTTCTCATTTTTTTTCTTTCTATATGTAAGAATATCAATGCATAAGGTCTAACATTTGATTAATACATGAGCATGTACCCAATTTCCAATATTTTCAATAACAATACAAAATTACCCTTTTATTCACCCAATGTCCCAAGATTCCCACACTTGAATGATACTCACACACTCTAGCCTAATCTAATCAAAGATCCAAATTAAGGACATTTATTGTTTTCCGCTTTAGGGCTTGTAATGTGCTAAAATAAGAACGAAGTGGGTTAATCGTAGGCTCAAATTGGCTAACAAAGGAATATAAAAGTTAAGGCTATTTGGGTAAGTGAGTTAAATGAAATGATGGCCTCAATCATATAAACGCATGAATACATAAAATAATGGACATAGAGAATCAAACAATTCAAAGATTACATTCATAGAAAGAGAATAATGCACACAAGAAGGAAAATAAGTGGTTATAAGATGTAACCACACCATTAGGCTCAAATCTCACAAGCTTGTGTTCTTAGCTCAAAAACATGATCCACAATATATATAAGTTCTATGAAAAGTTTTCACTCAAATCAATTGAGGTGCCCTATAGATAGAAATCCTTGAAAAATTTCATTATTTTGACTAAGCTTATTGTGTATACATATGCAAAAACTAAAAATGCGAGTAAAAACTAAGAAAATGCGAGTAAAAATCCTAAAATCCTAGAATGAAATGCAAAAGTGTTGGAATTAGAAACTTTGTCACCTAAAATCGCCGACCGGTCGGACGACCTCCCCACACTTAAAAGTTTGCACCATCCTCGGTGCATTTAAAGTTGAGCAAGGGGGTACGGCGATTCTCCGGATTGCTGCATGTTCTTAGTCTTGCTTCTGTTTTTGCTTGTGGTGCATTCATCATAAAAAACAAAAATATAACACCATAAGAGGAGAAGATATAAAAGCAAGGAAGCATACATTGTTGGAATGAGGTAAATCACTAGAATTGAGTGAGTGAATTAGTGTGACATTAATGACAAATAGGTGTGTGAATTCTAAATTGCGCGGTTTAGAACACACATTAGCATAAAAATCTATGTCACAAAAGAAGCATGCACTTCACTTATTCTAGTGTGCTTGAGATGCTTTAAGTGAACTTGTAAGGTAAAACAAGCTTTAAAGAAGCATGAAAGCATTCAAGCTAAAACATATGGATGCATAGAATCATGAAATACAATGCATTAAGGTAAATGCACAACATCATCCCTCAAGAGATTGCCTAATCATCAAATCACATGGTGGCCAACTCATGCAATTCAAAAGAGTCACAAGCTCGAAGGCAATTTTCATCACTTGGTATTTTTAAAAGGTAAGCATGAAAAACTCAAAACCAAGTAGTAAAGTATAACCCCAATCGTAGAATCCAACAAAGATTATCTAAAAAAATATTCATGCTAAAATAGCATTTAGGCAATAAGGGGCAGCAACGTATAGTAAACAAAGTCAATAATCCAACACTTATGATGAAAAGAGAGAAAATAAAATGAAAACCAACTAATTAACCAACTAAAATAAATGGTTATCCATGGTATTAGGAAGTGTTGGATAAGGGATTGGAGGAGGGAAGAGGAAAGGAGAAGGAAAAGAAATGGAAAGAGGAGAAGAAAAGAAATGGATGGAAGAAAGGGCATCCACGCGCACGCACGCATGGCGCGCGCGTGTCGATGGCTTATTTCGAGAGTGGCGCGTACGCGTCATGTGTGCGTGCGCGCAAGTGGTGTTGTGCCAAAGGCACAACGCGCGCACAGTGCGGGCCTAACTCTCGGGTTAATGCATGGAAGGTGGAACTTCTCAACCCACGCGTACGCGTGCATGGCGCGCTCGCGTGGATGGTCGAAAATGCTCAATGTACGCGTACGCGTGTTGTGCGCGTACGCGTGGATGGTGCTCTGTTTTTCAAAAATTTTTGGTATGTTTTTACACCAATCCAAGCATTCCAAACCTCCAAACAGCTACCAAAACACCATAAAACCTTATTTAACATACTAAACTATCAAATGCACTTAACAAACTACCAAAACATGAAATTAAACTAATTCTACCCATATATACAAAAGAGAAAATGAAAAGATTTTACCATGGTGGGGTGTCTCCCACCTAGCACTTTTATTTATTGTCCTTAAGTTGGACTTATGGGGAGCTCCTCATTAAGGTGGCTTGTGCTTGTATTCATCTTGGAACTCCCACCAATGCTTGGTTCTCCATTGTGCCCCAAGATCCCTTATTTGTTGCACCAAGTGTTGATGGAGTTCTTCACAAGCTTGGGGCTCCCAAAATTGATTCTCCTTGTGCGATCCGGGATCCCACACTTTATTTTCACACCCGTCTTGAAGTTGATCATTGTTATTAGTCAATCCGGGTGGTGGACAAGATGAATTCTCTATGAAGTGCCCAACAATCCTCCCAGACCCATCTATTTGAGCACTACTCCAACCTTTATATCTCATGTTTGATGCATCAACCATAATGAGCCTTGATTTGCAACGCCAACCACAAAACCTTTTCTGCTTACGCTTCATCCCACAAACTTCCCTAAGTTGGCCATCCGTTTCAAGCAAACCATATTCAAGTGGGATAATGAAGCTAATAGAAATGAATTTCACCCACTCAAATGAAGATGTAGATGGCAACCTAGGCAAAGATGCTTCCAAAGATCTTGACAAAGCATAACCAACCCTCGTTCTTCTATTTCTAGGGACTTCCACCTCTTCACAAGATCTCTTAATCTCAATCCTTTGTTCAAAAATTTTATCTAACCCTTTTCCTTTACTCAAATCATAATAGGGAGGGTGAGGAAAATTTACCTCCTCAACGCTTTCAAATCCAACCGGAGAAGGTTCTTCATGCTCAAAGGATTCTTCACCACTAAGACTTGATGCTTGATCTTCATTACCAAGGGAACTCAATTCTTTCTCTATCCCATCCATGTCTTCATATGGAATATGCCTTGGAGGTTGTGCACATCCCTCCTAGCATCAATTTTAATCATCTTGGAAGGGTTTTCTTCAACTCTATGTTCCCATGGAAGCTCCGCATCTCCTAAGTCTTCTACCACTTCTTCCTTGTCTTCAACAATTAAAGCTTCCTCCACTTGTTCCAATACAAAGCAACTTTCTTTATTTCCCACCGGAGTTTCCAATCTCTCCTTCATGCTATGCTCTTCTTGAGCCATGGGAGTTCCTTGAATGTTCAAGCATTGGGAGGCTAATTGATTTGTTACCGCATCCAAGGCGGCCATGAAATTTTGCACATCCCTTTTCATCTCTTCTTGCCCTTGAACAAGAATACCAAGGGTTTCATCCATTAGAGATTGGGGTGGTTGGAATGGTTCATCATTTTGGGGGAAGGGTTCATAGTAGGAAGGTGGTTCTTCTTAGTAGAGTTGTGGTGGTTCAATATTCTCCACTCTTTCCACTTGTTGCACAACACACTCCATGGTTGCTTGAAATTGATCCAATGCTTCCTTGAGATGATCCCTTGACTCTTGTTCCTCTTGGATGTCATGAGTAGGATCATAGGGCTCTTGGATTGAAGGACATAAGTATTCTTCCATGGGAGGTTGTGGTGGAAAGTAGTATTCATCTTGTGGTTGGAAATTTTCATATGTTGGAGGTGGTTCATATGTGGTGATGTTGGGATGGTGGTTCATATCTTGAAAGTGGTGATGTTGGGATGGTGGTGGCTCTATGTGTGGTTCATATGGCTCATATGGTTGTTGGTAGGATGGATATGGATTAGGGTCATATGAAGGTGGTTGGTGAAAAGAGGCTTGTGAGTGTGGTTGGGGGCCATGTTGAGGAGGGGGTTCATAAGCATATGGTGGTGGCTCTTGAAAGTCACAAGGAGATTCACCATAGCCATTGGATTGATATGCATCAAAAAATGGCTCTTCTTCATAGTGCATTAGTGGAGGTTGTTGCCATGAAGATTGATCATATGCATATGGCTCCTCCCACCATTGATTGTCCCATCCTTGATGCATCTCTTCATTATAGTCCTCATCACCTACAACATAGTTGTAATCACACTCATAGCCAAAATGAGAATTCATGGTGAAAAGAGAAAAGAAAAACAAAAACTACTAAGAAATAATGAAACAAAGTCCTAACTAGCAAGCAATCCGAAAAAAGAAATCAAGCTATTCACAATATTCACATCTATACAATAACCAATAACATAACACCATTGCAATTTTCCGGCAACGGCGCCATTTTGATGATTGGATTTTTGACGGTTTAGAATTTCTCAAATAAAATCTCGTCGAAGTATAGTTTCTAAACCAAGCAATAATCCTTTCATACAAAAAGTTGTTTGTCACTAAAACAAACCCCTAAATTTATAAACCGAAGTATTCAAACCTCGGGTCGTTCTCCCTAGGAATTGTAATGAAGTGTTTTGTTATTGGTTGAGTTATTTTTTGGGGTTTTGATAAGAGACATGAAAGATAAATGGCAAGAAAGTAAACTAACAACTATAAAAGGCTCTTGGCAAGGTATGAAAATTAGAAGTCCTATCCTAGTTATCCTCCTCAATTGTGATGAGAATTGTTCATTGCTACCACTTAGTTAACCCTTACTAAATAAAGGAAAGTCAAGTGGATGAATTGACTTGAGCCACAAGTCCTAGCCAACTCCCAAGGAAAGACTAGCTTTAGTGCACTCCAAACCAATTAGCAATCTCTCCAATTACCAATCAACAAAGGAATTAGATAACTCAAGTGTCACTAATTACTCTACCTAGGCCAAGAGGAACAAAATCTACACTATATCTAGAAGAGGCATTTCAACAAACACATAAAAGGCAATAAAAGTAAACAACATAAATTGCAAGAATTAAAGAGAGATCTAACTACAAAGGCAAGAGATCAACAATAGAAAAGCAAAGAAGAACAATTATTATGAATTACCTCTTATTGAATTGAAAGAAAATGGAAGGAACAATAGTAGATCTACAACAAAATATAAGAACAACAATAAGGAAATTACAATAAAAGAATGGAAGAAGAATGAATCTAACAACAAGGAATTGAGATGTAGAAGTAGAAGAAAGCAAAGATTAAAACCTAGATCTAAGAACTAATCCTAATCCTAATCCTAATTCTAGAGAGAAGTGAGAGCTTCTCTCTCTAGAAACTAATTCTAACTACTCCTAATGAGTGAATGATTGGAATCCCCTTTTCTCTTCAATCCTTGGCTTTAAATAGCAGTTTAGGCGCCAAAGTTGGTTGAGATTGGGCCCCACAACCCTTCAGAATTCGTTGGCCATGTTTTCATTAAAAAATCATAAACCAGCACCGACGCGTACGCACACAGCACGCGCACGCGTCCATGGGGTGATTCGCAGGTGCGCGCAAGCGCCAGGTGCGCGCGCGCGTCCATGGGCGAGTTCAACTTCTTTGACTTTTCATGATTTCTTCACTTTGCATGCTTTCCCTCTTCACTCCTTTGATCCATTCCTAGCCCTTTCAATCTGAAATCACTAACTAACATATCAAGGCATCTAGTGGAATCAAAGGGAATTAGATTTAGCTATTTTAAGTCCTAAAAAGCATGTTTTCACATCTAAGCACAAATAAGGAGACAATCACAAAACTATGCTAATTCAATGGATAAATGAGGGTAAAAGGTATTAAAATCTCTTAAAATCAATGCAAGATAAATCGTCAAAATGGGGTTTATCAGTGCTGTTGTAGAGTATTTGGGTGAGTGTTTAGGGCTTGCGCTGATGTCTGTGTTATTTTCTTAAGAATCTAACATGAATTGTTTTTTGTAGGTGGGAAGTATCCTGGCGTCTCTGCTGCATTTTTAAGGTCTCGTTTTAAGACTAAAAATTTGGACAAAGAGGTGTCTTCTTCTAATGCTGATAAAGGAGCTGGAACCGGGGAGGTTACTCAACCTTCCCGTGGTCGGACTAAGGTAATTGTAAAAAAGAGGAAATCGGATGTTGTAGAGCTTTCTGAGAATTCTGATGAAAAGGAACATGTAGTTCCTTTGGAAGAGATACAAGCTTTTATGGGTAACCATAAAAAACTTCATGAGATTTTCGAGCATAGTGAGGGCTTTTCTGTGTGGGGAAAAGAGTACCCATACATGGCTGTGGTTGATGAATACTGCCAGTCTTCTACTGATATTTCGCTTGCCAAGGAAGTTGGTGATGTGGCTATTGGGCAGTATATGCAGGTAATTACCGAATTTATTTCTGTATTTATGTTCTGATTTTTTGTAATATTGATGTTGTTTGTTCTGTCTTAGGTTGTCGGATTTCGTCTTGCCAGTCTTGGACGGAGCCAAGAGTTGAAGTGTAAGATGGCTTCTCTGGAGAAGAGTGAAATTTCTTTGTTAAAGGAAGAGCTGAGCAAGGAGAAAGCTGTTTCTTCTGGACTTCAGAATCAGCTTAGTGAGATAGAGAAATTATTAAAAGAGACAAAGGAAAGTTATGTTAGAGATGTGGAAGATTTGAAGAAGAAGGAGAGTGATCTGGCGAACATGCAAACTCGGCTTATTGAGGTCAATGGTCAATTTAAGGATATAGAGAAGAAAAAGGCGGATGAGATATTGGATTCCTTTGTTGAAGGTTTTGAAAGGGCAAGGTTGCAAGTAAAGTTTTTGGTACCAGATGCCGATCTCTCTGGTATGGATCCTGGAAAGATAGTGTGAGATGGTCAGCTGATCGAGGATGATGGTGACGCAGAAGATGAAGCGGATAATACTTAATGTGTTTTGTTAGAAACTTTTTTGAATTTGTTTTGCATATGTAATAGTTAGTTCGTGTGTTTTGAACTTTTTTGAATTGACTTGTTTGAATTTTGAATGTGATGCTTTTTATAAAAGATGTTTGTGATTGTTCGGAAAGTGTTCCGATTTTATTGGCGTTGTGGTTGATGATGTTATCTGATAATCGTAGTTTGTAGCTTAGACGAGTATTGGCACTTGTCTGAGTTGTATTGATAGAGTTATATTTGATTGATAAGATCATCCATATAGTTATTTGATAAAGAATAAGATAATATTCGTCTCCTATATACTCGGAGTCTTTTTGGACCTTTTAAATACAAAGGTGCAGGTAGGCTAGCCTCGTTAAAACCTCTCCAAGCAAAATCCTTTGGGATAAAATCTTGGTAGTAGGAAAAAGAGTACAAGCCTGTCCCTGTCTTTTAAGTATAAAATTTCTTTAAGGAAGACACGTTCCATGTATTAGGCAAGAGTTTACCATCTAGTGATTCTAGCTTGTATGCTCCTTGGCCGAGTACTTTTGATACTCGGTATGGACCATCCCAGTTTGCTGCGAGCTTTCCATGTGAGGTTTGTTTCCGAGCAGTTTCTGTTTTACGAAGTACTAAGTCTCCTTGCATGAAGGATCTGCTTTTAGCCGCTTTGTTGTATTGGCGAGCTATTGCTTGTTGTGCTGCTCATTGCCGTAATGTTGCGATGTCTCTGACTTCTTCAATGGTATCGAGTTCGGCTCGCCGAGCTTCTTCTTGATTGCCGAGTTGTGTTCTAAATGAGCTTTGGGAAATTTTCACTGGTATCATAGCATCAGAGCCATATACAAGTCTGAACGGTGTTTCCTTTGTTGATGTTTGTGGGGTGGTGTTATATCTCCAAAGGACTTCAGGTATAAGCTCATCCCACAAACCATTGGCATCATCTAGCTTCTTTTTAAGTGCGTGCAGGATGACCTTATTTGCTACCTCAGGTAGTCCATTTGTTTGAGGGTGTTCGACAGAAGCGAAATGCTGTTTTATTTTGAGGTTCTGCAAAAAAGATTGAAATTTCTGATCGGCGAACTGGCGACCATTGTCAGTTATGATATGTTCAGGTATGCCGAAACGGAAAATAATGTTTTTCTAAACAAACGAAATCATTTGCTGGGATGTGATTTTTGCTAAAGGTTGGGCTTCTACCCATTTGGAGAAATAATCAATGCCAACAATAAGAAATTTTACCTGGCCCGGTGCCGTAGGGAACGGACCGAGTATATCTAAACCCCATTGGTTAAATGGCCAGCTGATGTCTGAATGATGTAATTGCTCTGCTGGTATGTGTATCAATGGTGCATGTCTTTGGCAGTTGTTGCATGACCGGATTTTTTGTTGGCTGTCGTGCTTTAAAGTAGGCCAGAAAAATCCAGCTCGGAGGACCTTTGATGCTAAGCTCCGAGCACCTGTGTGTGTGCCGCAGATTCCTTCATGTGTCTCAGCTAAGGCTATCTCAGCTTCCAATTTGCTAAGGCATTTTAGTAGAGGCCGAGTATAACCTTGTCGATATAGTGTTCCATTGAATATGGTGAAGGAAGATGCTTGCCGTCGGAACTTTTTATTGTTCTCGACCCCTTCTGGTATATCACCTGTTTGTAGATAGTGTATAAAGTCGTCCCTCCAATCTTTTGCCTGTGTAACACTTAACACATTTGTCAGAGTAACAGTGGGTGATGTTATTGTAAACTGTTGCAGTGTAGATAACTTGGACTGTGTACTGCCGAGTTTAGATAAGATATCTGCCCTTTGATTTTGTTCGCGTGGTATATGTTCTATTTCAAATTTGGCAAATTTTGTTGATAATTTTTTTACTAATAGCAGGTATTTAGAGAGTAGAGCATCTTTTACCTGAAAAAGGTCGTTTACCTGCTATACCACTAACAAAGAATCACAATATACCTTGATCGCCGAGATTTGGAGATCTAAACAAAGTCGGAGTCCGGCGAGCAGTGCTTCATACTCGGATTGGTTGTTGCTGGCTTTGAAAGCTAAGTGTATTGAGTGTTCCAATATGAATCCGTCCTCCGCCTCCAGACGGATTCCTGCTCCACAGCCCCCCGTGATTTGAAGAGCCGTCAACATATAAAGTCCATTGTTTTGTATGATCTTCCTCTGATGGTACTGTGAGTTCGGCGATGAAATCTGCCAGGAATTGGGACTTGATCGGTCCTCTGGATTGGTATCTGATATCGAACTCAGATAGTTCGACGGCCCATTTTATAAGTAGCCCTGCAATTTCTAGTTTGTGTAACACTTGTCTTAGTGGGTGATCGGTTCTGACGTGGATAATGTGGCTCTGGAAGTAAGGTCGGAGGCGTCGCGCCGAGAATATTAGTGCCAGTGCGAGCTTCTCAATCCTTGGATAATTGAGCTCGGCATGCTGGAGAGTTTTACTGACAAAATAAATTGGATGCTGAACTTTGTTTCTTTCTGTGACAAGGGCCAAACTTATCGCCCAATCGGTAACTGACAGATATAGAAATAATTCTTCCCCTTGTAGAGGTTTTTGAAAAATCGGCGGTTGTGAGAGAGTTGTTTTTAATTTTGAAAAGGCTTTCTCACAATTGTCGTTCCATTCAAATCCGTTTTTCTTTTTAATTGTTTGGAAAAAAGGAATAGAAGTAGATGCTAGGCAAGGAACAAATCTGGAAAGTGCGGCAAGTCGTCCTGTGAGGCGCTGAACTTCTTTGACTGTTTTAGGGCTGGCCATGTCCAGCACTGCTCGGCATTTGTCTGGATTTGCCTCTATTGCCCTGTATGTTAGCAAAAACCCCAAAAACTTACCCCCTTGAACGGCGAATGCACATTTCTCAGTGTTGAGGCGCATGTTGTATTGGCGGATCTGGCCGAATATTTCTGTTAGGTCGCTGATGTGATCATGTCCGACTTGTGTTTTGGCGACCATATCATCGACGTAGACTTCGATGTTTCTGCCGATCTGTTTGGCGAACACTTTATCCATAAGGCGTTGGTAAGTTGCACCTGCGTTCTTTAATACAAATGGCATAACTTTATAACAATAGTTACCGAAGTCAGTGATAAAGGCTGTTTTATTTTTATCGGAGGGGTGCATGAGTATTTGATTATACCCTGAATACGCATCCATAAAACTTAAAGTAGCGTAGCCTGATACATTATCTACTAAAGAGTCTATAGATGGTAGAGGGTAAGAATTTTTTGGGCATGCTTTGTTTAAATCAGTGAAGTCGACGCACATGCGCCACTTACCGTTGTGTTTTCTTACCATTACCATATTGACTAACCAGGTAGTGAATCTGATCTCTTTGATAAATTCGGCGTTGATGAGTTTTTGTGTTTCTTCTAGTGACGCTCTCTTTTTCTCTTCGCCGAGTTTTTGTTTCTTCTGCTGCACTGGTCGGACTGCCGGGTTTATTGCAAGTTTATGACTGATAATTTTTGGGTCGACACTGGGCATGTTTGAAGGTGTCCATGCGAAAAGGTCGGCGTGTTCTTGCAGGAAGGTCGTTATGGCCTGTAACTCAGTTGTGTTGATTGATGTACCTACATATGTAAATTTGTTAGGGTCATTATTGAAATACACTTTTTGTAGGTCATCGGAGGGTTTCGGGCGCTCGAGAAAATCAGCTCTTGGGTCCAGGTCGGCCAGTGTGTGCTCCTTTTGTTTGAGGTCGACATTGTTGACTTGTTGCGTCGAGAGGTTTTAGAATTTCATGCTGATGTTGTAACATTGTCGTGCCTCTTTATGGTCTCCATAGACTGTTACAACCTGATCGTCCTGCAGTGGAAACTTTACACAGAGATGAACGGTAGAGACAATGGCGCCGAACTTATTCAAAAAAGGTCGGCCAAGAATAAGGTTATATGGACTGAAACAATCAACTACTAAATATTTAATATCATTAGTTTTTGAAAGAGGATGCTCACCCAGTGTGGTTTGTAACCACACTGATCTGAGTATTGGAACTCGTTCTCCTGAGAAGCCGACCAAGTCTCCTCCTGGGACTGTAGCATGTTGTCGCTGAGCTTCATCTTTTGAAATGTGGAGTAAAACAGAACATCGACACTGCTCCCGGGGTCCAAGAGCACTTTTTTCACTAACAGATCCCCTAGCTGAATGGTGACTACCACAGGGTCGTCCAAATTTTGTATATTGGAGTTGAAGTCGGCGTGTGTGAAAGTGACTTCTGGTTGTGGATTAGTGATTGCTACATCTTGCTGTGGTCCGTTTACCGAGCATATTGCTCTGAATGATCTTTTCCTTGCCGAATTTGAGTATCTTCCACCGGCGTATCCTCCTGAAATACAATTGATTATACCTCGTGGTCTTTCGTATTGGCTTGAAGATGCATTCTCTTTTCCTCGGTTTGGTTCAGAGAGGTCGTTTGTTGTGGAACTAGGGCCGCGCTTTTGGATGTGACCACCAATGTATTTGTCGAGGTGTCCTTGTCTTTCTAGTCATTCTAAAAGGTCTTTGGCGACCACGCAATCATCAGCATTGTGGCCGTGTTTCTGGTGGAAAGCGCAGTACTTCGATTTGTCCACGTTCTTTGCATCTTGGTATGTGCCGGCCTTTCTCGGTGGCTTGATTAATTTGGAGTTCAGGATCTCTTTGATTATGTCTTCTCTCTTAGTGTTAAACTGCGTGTAAGAATCAAATCGAGGTGTTAGTTTAAAACTTTTCTTAGTGGTGGAGCTCTTATCTTCTTCGCGGAAGTGTGACTTGTCGGACTTCCGAGCTTGTCTGAGCTCCTCGATATCAATTTGTCCTTTTGCCTTCTCTCGAAATTCTGCTAGAGTCTTTGGTTTGGCTATTGCGATTGTCTCCTGGAATTTTCCGGGTCGGAGGCCGCTTTTAATTGCGTGTAGATGGACCTCGGGATGGAGGTCTGGTATGCTGATCGCAACCTTGGTAAAGCGGGTCATGTAGTCCTTTAAGCTTTCGTTTGGCCCTTGCTTGATAGTGTTCAAGTAATCGGAATCGTGCAAGTATATTGCGGATCCGGCAAAATGCTCTTCAAATAACTTCGTCAACTGGTAAGACCGTGAAATGGAACCTGCAGACAAAGCACACAACCAATCAAGTGCAGGGCCGTCTAAATAATTCAGAAAACAACGACATAAAACTGTATCTGATGCACCATTGACGATCATTATTGATCGAAACTTCTTTAGAAACTTCCTCGGGTCTCCGAGTCCATCGTAAGGGGTGAGGGTCAGCGGCAGAGTGAACCTCTTCGGCAGTTCGAAGTTCATCACTTCTTCTGTGAAGGGACCTACAAGGTCGTCGGACTCTTCTTTTTCATCTTCGGATTGCTGCTCTTCGCCTCGAGCGGTCTCCGAAACATGAGTGGGTTGGGACTGATGCTCCTCGTCTTTTGCCTGCTGGCGATGAGCATCGTTGTGCTCAATCCGAGCATGATTTAGTTCAGCAATTTGGGTAGCCATTATTTGGTTCTCGTCAGCCATTCGTTGATTGGCTTGTTGTAGCTCAGCCACCATTCGCATGAGTTTGGACAGTGAAGGAGGCGGCACGTCAGCCATGGATGCAGATAGAGGTAATAGGACCAAAAGAAAAAGTACGATTTCCTCGGCCCCACGGTGGGCGCCAATTGATCTTGCCTGGGAAATAGATCGGCTTCAACTCCTCGACGCCGGCCGAGCTATGTGCTGCAAAGTTGAACGTCCGTCTCTTAGAATCCGAATTCCTTATGTTCGTTGTAGGTGTGAGAGCACGAGCAATACAAAGGGGGTGGAGTGCACCTGCAAAGGCACTCCGAAACTTAAGTCAGTGTATATTCTAGCTTATTTAGAAAAACTTAGGTCTTTAGAAATAGTCTACTTCCCTTTTATATGTGATGAGTTCCTTATCCGTTATATTCTCGGTATTAACGTTTGACTGAGTGATATCGTAACCGATCTTATTTTGTCGTTGGAACGTCGGTTATGATGGAAACGTTAATGTCGCCGAGTTATAGCTCATAATTCCGAATAGTAACAGAAAATGACGAGGTATATTATGTGTTGCTAATGGTTATGGGGTCGAGTTATAACGTACAGTAATAACGACCATTATTATGAGATAATGATGACCATATCAAAATCAATTATTCAATTACTATTTTTTTATATTTAGAATTTTGAAATGGACCAAAAAAAATCATTTGGATTTAAGATTTTGGTTCCGGCAAAATATGGTGATCGATCACATGCCTATAAACTATTTAAATGTTGTTGTTATCCAATTTATCATTCACTTATATAAAAAACATAATAATTGAAAAATTGCGCATATTAAATAAAAAATTCATTATTTTCCGACATACACAAAAGTAAAAGTTACCAAATAAGTTGAACTTTGTGCCAAAAAAAATCAACACATTCTCCATAATTAGTTTTCTATGCAATATAAGTGAAACAAATTCAAAATGAATTAACTCAATTTTCCGAAGTTCTTCAAGCGAAATGCGAATAGTTGCAATTAACTTTTTTGTATGAAATGCATTTTACTTTTAAAATTAGTTTTAGTATAAAATATATATTAAAATATAAAATATATATTAAAAATGAATTAAACGATCTATATATTTATACACAAATATATAATAGTTAAATTTAATAACTGATTTTAATGTACACATAGCATTTTTAGTTGCGAAATACTATTAGTTGTGCATATTTGCAATTTTTCAACTTTTCCATATGTTTGAAAATAATAATATTTTTAATTTAAATACAGGCTGGTCAAAGTGATAGAATATATCTAATTTTCTATACGATAAAATATATGTTTAAAACTTAAAAGAAATTTTATCGTACTGTCACTAGACTGGCGATGTTATATAGAACAATATATTGAGCCACAAAATATAAATATGAACATAAGTTAAGTGTGGTAAAAATAAAGATATTGATATAGATGAGTGATCATACACATGTGTAGACAAGGGTGGAGCCCCTTAGAGGTAATGCCCTCTAAATTTTAATTTTTTCATATAAAATATATACAAATTTTAGTATAATCTCTAAATTTTTTATTTTAGTCTTATTTTATTTTGAAATATTTGGTTTCTATCTAATATTTCATCTAGCTCCGTTCCTACGTGTGAATAAAATAAGGAATGAAGATATAAGAGAAAAAATTGAAATAACACCTTTGTAGAAAAGATGGTAGAGTCTCGTCTCAAGTGGTATGGTCACATGGCTAGAAATAGATTAGAAAAGCACCCGATTAAGAGGATGGATCAGATGAGACAGAAAGTGGTCAGGTGACAAATAATACAAAAATATCTAAAAAATCATATATGAGGTGATCAAAAGAGATCTACGTGTTAACAATCTCATTGTAAATATGATATATGATAAGTCACAACAGCATCATTTAATCTATGTAGTTGATCGCACCTGATAATATCAACTAAAAAAGTTTTAAGGATAATAGTCAAAATAATTTTTGAAATATTACATTAAGATCAATATGGTATTTTAAAAGATCAAATATCTCAACTTAATTTTTAAAAGAAACAATTATATATTGTAAGTTAAATTAACTATTCTATTAATTAGATAATGATATATTAGTTCTCATGTCTCATCAGGTACATGTCAAAAATGTATAAAAAAAATAAATTAATAATAAAAAATATATATAAATTCTTTTTATTCTTAAAATTTTAAAATGTGAATAAAATTTGTCTTTAATTAGACAAATATAACCTTCTTTTTTAATATTAAAATTTTCATATTTTTTAATCCTCCTCATCTCAATTCCATTTATTATACCTTATCAAATAAAATTTTCTTCACATAGAATAATAGAAAAATAATATATTATTAATTTTATATATTTTTATGTCTCCCGTAACTATATGTATATAAACTATAATTATTACTCAAAGAAATCGATGGTTAAATTATTAGAAAAATATATGCTAAATTTTGTGTCATCGGTGAATTAAAGTTAACATCACTTTATTTTTATTTTATTATTAATCGATCTATTATAAATTTTTTTATTATTTTATATATCTAAAATTTTAAGATGACCATGATAAACGAAAAATTAATGTGCTTGAATATTAACATATGCACCAAAATTATTTAAGTAATATCATGGTGAGTGAATATCACTTTCAGGTCACGAGGATTAACGAATTGGACAAGTAACATCTGATTGGATCTCTAATTATACACTATAAGAGACACGTCGAATAGCGGTGATCTTTTTAGAGATTCGCAGTGGTTTTAACCGTCGCAAAATGAAATTTCAGCGGTTTCACAAACGTTGCCTATGAGGAAGTGGAGATTCGATTTTGCGACGGTTTTTCAAAACTGCAGCAAATAATTGATTTTGCGGCGGTTGCAGAACTGCCACTATTTGGTAACTAGGTTTTTTTAAAAAAATTTTGGCAGTTTTTAACCGTCGCTATTCTGCCCGCTGGTTTAAAAAAATTATGGCAGTTTGAAACTGCCACAATCTGCTCTATAAAATTATAAAAAAAATTATTCTAAAAATCAAAGCACTTTGAAATAACCCCCTTTTTACGGATGAAATACCTACATACACTAGAAAGATTGTGAATTTTATCTACATAGCAACAATCAGCAAAAGAAAGATAACATGCTAACTTAACACATCAACAAAACATCTATATAAACATAATTTCAAAACTCAACGCATTATAAAATTCTAAAGAAAGTACTGCTGAATTTTTCACTTTCCACCTCATACTTCTCATTATTTAGATATAAAACAGCAATAAAATACATCATATTTCGGATAATCTCTCAAAGAACGACGATTGGCACAATTTGTTCGGCAAACAGGGCATTCATTGTTCCTGAGATAATACATGAACGATGAGTCTGCATACAAAGATTATATCCTGAGAAACAAAGAAAGAATTCTCAAATCTCTACTTTAATTTATTTTTCAAACAAAACACTCTTTGAACCTTCAAAACATTTTGTCTTTATGTAAGCATTTAAGTTTTATTTATTTTTCAAATTTTTAGAGGAATTTTCATTTAAGTTTTTGCTGTGATATCTAAAAGAAAGACACACACCCCCTAAATAGATCTAAGCTAGTAAATAAAAGACTAGAAATCTTTGCATTCATAATAAAATACACCTAGCATAAGAGAGTTTTTATCACACACATACACACACCCCTAAATAGATCTAAGCTAGTAAATAAAAGACCAGAAACTGTTGCATTCAAGATAACATACACCTAGCATAAGGGAGTTTTGATCGTTACATGAAACCTCTAGAAAAAGGTGCAGCATTATGTTCAATGCCTTACCTGCGAATGAAAAAGCTCTTTAAAAGAAGCTAGCTCACGTAATGAGAACTAACATCTTATTTATTCAAAACCTTATCCACTGAAGACAAGTAAATAGCATAAACTAGCATATCAGCAATGAGAACTAACAAACAGAAGACCTAGAAATACCAACAAATCAACTTATCAGCAAACAAAAGTACATATGTAATTATATCTCGAAAAAATAAAAAAGAAAAAAATATGTAATAATGGACTTTAGAAAGAAAGAGAAAATGAAATTGATATGATTTTGTCCTCCTATATATCAAGCAATCCCATCTATTCAGCACATGCATCACATGCAGATGTTAATTCATTAAATAAAATTTCAATATAACATTATATTTTGATGTAAATGAGTTTCACATTAACAATCCATCAAATTTAAACTTTATTAAAAGTAAGGATCTAACTCAACAAGGTTTCACGAGTTTTGAAGGATTTATACTTTATACTTATAATCATAGCAAAATTAACATTAGAAACCAGGGTCTTCTCTGAAGACCACTATTACTGAGGACATGTCCACACTCCAGCTCACTTCAAATTTCTAATTGTCATTTTTCTCTCTATTTTCAGTTTTTCTCATCTCTTCTTTCTACTTCCATCTCTAAAAGTATGAGTCAGAGAGATGTGCTTTCTTCTTTTTTCAATTTCTAACATTATCTCGTCACTCAATGACATAAACACTTGCCTATAATTTGCTGTATTTATAGCCTTCTAGAAAAAAAAATATAATCATAAATTATACTCAATAATCTTGATAAGCATACCTTTAACAAATTAATCGCGTTTCTCCAATATATACGGGACCCTTATATGATATTGGGAAGAAAGTATGTATGATTAACACAAATAAATGGCCAAGATCACTAAAAGAAGTAAAGAACAGAAAAAAATATGGAAGGTTAGTTTTGATAAATGAATATCATTCCATGCACATTATGGATCCTCTCATACATGTACACACTGTTCAAATATTTTAAGTAACAATGTATGACAGATTTAGTTCCTAATTGTGTAAGATCAAAGTGTAGCCTAATATGTTTATATGCAAATAAGTTTGGTTAGTGTCATAATTTTTAAAGATTTGAAAGATACAATTTTGTTTGGGAAAGGAAATAGATGCATATTTAAGTAAAATATTTTTGTCCCAATACAATTTGACTAACTTTGTATCTACCCAAAAGTTGGAAGCTGTAAGAAAAGAAACAAAGACATAATTCTTTAATCTTGCCTTTCTCTTCGTTGTGTCTCTATTTTTTTGTTCTAAAACACTTACTAAGCATAGACTTAGAATTTCTTCATAATAACCGCTTTAAAAAATGAAGCTGGGAATGACCCTTCATCAAAGGAGGAGGTTACAAATATTTTGTGTAGACATTTGATGCATATCGAGAAAAAATGCATCTTCATAATGAAACCAAATCAATAAATTAATGTGTATTTCCAGTCTCAAACAGAATCAATATCTAGCACACATTTTATTGGTATAATTTAAACTGAGGTATGAGCATTTACCCATAAGAAGCAACAATATACTAAGACACACATAACATGTTGAATAAATTATTTATTATTCTTATCAAACCTAAAGTCCTAATTTTTTCTCTTTTTTTTACTAAATCAATTTTTAATAACAATTGATGTGAATATTGCATATAAAAAAAATAATTTTAATATGATTGTATGATGATAGCTCAAGACAGCAGTATGAGCAATCTTGCTCAAAAATTTAAGAACAAAGAAGAACCACAAGAACATAAAAGAAGAGAGAATATACAAAATAAAATAAAAAAGATAACTAGTATTTGACAATATGTAAAATTCAAGTTACAGTACAAGAATGAAAGAGCTGTATGTATGTGTTTGAATATAAAGGTTATGAACTATCCAACTAAACAGGGAAGCACCAACAATTAGAGTGCAACTTAGCTAACATAGTTAACCAAATAATAATAATAATGACTAACATACTCTTGACATTCTGCTCAAACTTTCGTGGGGAGATATAGTCTAATTTTTTATGTTATGTTATGATACTAAAATAATTTGCCTCACAAAAACCATTTCATAAATCTCTTAGACATACACACACAAATACAAATACACCTATTTGGGCATAATCAACAGCAAAATAAAACTAAAAAATGGTACTCAATTAAGCCACCAAGTTTTCTCTTTGTCCTTTTTCATAATGTACAATAATTCAGATATTCATATATACACATTAAGGCTTGGTATTTTCCAAGCCACCCCTGGGTTCAGGAAGGAGGTCTTTCTCCTTATTAGTTTTATTCAGTGATGAGCTGAAGCAATACTCACTAAAATATCAAGATTCAGGATTCAGAAATTGGAAAAAAATTGAATCAGAATGTTAAATTGGGGAAGAAAATTTGGACAAAATCAATCGACCAATGTTATTCGAACCAAAATTCAGAAGGCATAGAGATGAAATTGATAAAAAATTGATTTGTCAACAGTCACTAAAATTAAATTGGGACAAGGGAAAAGAACGTACGAGAGAGAGGGAGAGGGGACGATCTGCAATGCACAACAGGGTAAGGGGGGAAGGTTGCCGACGACGACACCGGGATGGATGGCGGGGAGGACACCGATGACGTCACGGACATGCACGGCGGAAGGAGAAGACTTGGACGACCCTTTCCACTTTACCTTCGCGCGCAGGAGCTACACGGCGGACGGAGGAGACCAGTGATGGGGAAGAATGACGACACGGACGTGACGACTGGAACTGACGGAGGGAAGATTCACCACGGCGAGGGAAGGAGACCAGTGATTGGCGCCTTTACTCTGCTGGAGTTGGCTTTGCAAAAGGTGAAGGTTAATGGCGCCAATTAATTTTTGTTTGGGGATTTTAGTGAAACAAAACCCCCTCCCCTCATGGTTATTTGGCTGCTGTTGGGGCCAAAACCGCCTCAAGTCAAGTCAATTGGAGCGGAGCTTATTTACGCAACAAGAACCGCACCAATTCAACCAATTTGTAGAAATTTGAAAAAATACTGGTAATTTTTGGCTGCTAAGTCCCGTTTCTTTTGTAGTGTTAGATCAATCAAATCTTCGCAGAAGGATTGTAGATCTTGAAAAAAAAAAGAAAGAAAAAATAAGAAGAAAATTGAGAAAATGAGAGAAGGCTTAGAGAATTAAGAAGTAATCAATGAATGAAAGTTTGAAAGGCTTCAAAGATATTTGATTCTTGGAAGAACAATGTTTATGCTTTCTTATTTTAGCTAATGCAAAAATATTTCCACAACAAGTCATTTATAATCAAATTTCAATCCTTTGCTAATTTAATTTCTCTTAACCCAATTAATTGCCAATCTCTTGGTCAACTAATAATTAGGAGAAGATGTGAAGAATAGTTTTGATTTTAAACTACACAATATTAAAAAATGATCTCTAATTGAATTATATGTCACATATTTAAGACTAGTTCTAAATAATTGAAGATTATGAGATAAGTTTGAAGATAATTTTGAAATTGATTTTTCCAAAATAATAATAGAATCTAAGATTATTTTCCGATACTTCTAATTATTAGTGATGAAGAACGAAACTCAATCTTAAAAAGGAAAAAAGCATGAATTGAAATAAAGAAAAGACTCACGTTATAAATCCATAAACCAAACAAAGCTCCTAACCTTCAACAATAGAGGTTTAGTTACTCATGATAATGAAGAAAACTAAAGAGAAGAGAGAGATGCACGTCTGTGGCTTCACGTCCCTTTCTTGTGAACTTTGTTCACTTATTTATATTCTAAGTTCTATCTGAAATTCAAATTTAAAAACTAACTCTAACTTTAACTCTATGTCCCTAAGGTTTTTGAAGTCGGACACCTTAAACAATACACGAAGTTTATTTCCGTTAGATAATATAGACTCTCTCAAAAAAGTCCCTAAAAATTTTTAAAAACTTTAAAATAGTCCTTTTGAATTATTTATATATATATAATTATTTTTAAATTAATAAATTTTAATTTCTAATATTTTCGGTCTATTTATCTCAAATTTGATTCTTTATATACAAAATTTTTCTATGTATTTTTAAAATAAATTATAAATTAATCTTGAAAAGATATTTTTTTCAAAAGGAAATAAATTTTAAAATTAATAAATTCATGTTTATTTTTGACCATGTAAGATATTAATTTAATGTAATTTATAGGTGCCATATTCTATGATCATTTTTTAATGATAAAGAAGAAAATAAGCTATTGTTGTTTAAAGAAATAGGAGAACTTCCATTTCAATATCAAATTTTTCACATAAACAATTAAAAATATTTGTGCAAATGCTAACGGACACAACACTTTGGAACTTGCATGCAATGTAAATCAAGTCATCTATGAAGTCAAATTTGTAAGTGTTGGTCAACTGCAAGATCAACGTATATAATTTACAAACTTTCAATATGAAACTCTTCATACTTTGCAATATTTGAAGAAGAAATGTCTTGACAAATCCAAATATTCTATTCATATTCTTTAAAAAGTTTTGAAATTTCGTTGTTATAATGTTGCACAAAATAGGCTTAGAGTTAAAATTGTTTATACTACCACAGTTAGCAATTATGCTAAGAAAAATTTTTTTTTCACTTGGAAATATTTTTCTAAGTTTATTTGGTGCCAATATTGTAAGAGGTTAGGTATATAATGTAACACCCTAACTTTTAGCACCTCATGATCGTATTAAAAGTTTGAGCACTACTTACCTCCATTCCTTTAATTATATACTATGTTTATTTATTATTGAGCCTTCGTGAATACGAACAAAAACTCTTATTAAAAAAACGAAAGAAAACATTGTTTTAAACCACTTAATCACAAAAGTATATATATATTCACATAGCAATATATACATAGACTTATTCAAATAATCTCAATTACAAGTCCTACCCCTCTAAGGACAAAAATAATAGCCGACAGGGAAAAATAAATTCTAACAACTCAACTCGTGAATATAATCTTCTATGCTCATGTAGCTTCGGATTAAACCTTCACACCTGTAGTTGAAAATGGTGGAAATAAGGGATAAGAACTGGGGTTAGAAGTTAAGTTCGTTTCATTATGTGCTCAGTTAATAACAACAGTCAACAAAGTATAATCCAACTTAACAATTACAGAACATAGAATCCACTCACAAGCACACACAATCATAGAAAATACAATCACAAACAAATATGCGCAAACAAGTATGATGCATGTCTAGTCCTATACAGGCCATGAGCTCATGTGTCAGTTTGTTGCCTGATTTCCGACACTGATCCTGAGATAAGCGTTTCGTACCTCCGTCCTTATCTCTGCCAATGTCCTCTCCATGAGCGTTACGCATTGTCGTCCTCATGGGGGAACCTTCGTTTCGGTCTCTAGTGAGTGTTACGCATCGCCGTCCTCACTGAGACATCCCTATAGTATCAAGTGAGCGTTACGCATCGCCGTTCCCACTAGACACTTGGCACTAAGGCCCAAATAGCACTAAATTTATTTTTAATCTTTGCTCTCTACTCTAATGTGGTAGAGATCCCTTTAATTAATATCTTCTTTTCTATCTGCTCTACTGTGGTAGATGTTCATTAGATTCTTTTGATCTTTGTTTCCTACTCTTATGTGGCAGAGATTCCTTTAATTAATACATTCCATTCTCTTAAATTCTCTGCTCTCATGTGGTAGAAGTTCTTTAGTTTCTCTTATTCTTTTAATTCTTTTATTCTCTTTATTTATTCAATTATATTTCCACTTAACTCAGCAATCTTTGTCTGATTTTGGCATCCAATGTCATAACCTCTGTAAGCAATCTCTGTCTTACAGGTGCAACCATACCCTGAATTGGCTGATGTATCTCTGGAAAGCAAATCTCGGTGGACTCACCATCACATCTCTGTTTATCTCATTTTCTTTTCTTTTTTTCTTTCTTTTCTTTTCTTTCTTATCATTCTACAATATAAATTATCTTTGCATTATTCCCTTGCCTTTCCCTAATGTCTTTTGAAAAAGAATCATAAGATTCTTAGATTAGTTGTGTCCTCTAAAGTTTTTAAGATTTCTTCTGTTTACTCTTCTCTAACTTAAATATTCTTAATAAAATGATAAAAATAATATAAATAAGATAATTTAAATATTAAATAATAAATATATATTTTCTTAAAATTTAGTTTATAAAATCTTATTTTTAAATTTTTATTAATTACTTTCTAAATCACGAATATTTTAATATTTTATTTTTAACTTTAATATTTTATAAAATTATATTTGAACCCTCACTTATTTTCATATTTATAAAAATAACTCTAAACTTTTACAAATATCCATTTTACCCTTGAACTTTACTTATCACCAAAAATACTTGAAAATTTATATAATTATAAATTTAACTTTATCTTTCTATAAAATTATAGTTTTCACTCTAAAAAAAAAATAAAAGATCTTGGCTGTTCTCTTTATCCTAAAAAAAAATCTCCCTTTATTTCTCATAAAAATTTCACTTGATATATAACTTCGTTTTCAAGTTTTTTTATTACCGATTTTTTTCAGCTTTTACTTTAATCTTTCAACCACCAAATCTCATCATTTTTCTCAAAACACCACATCACAATAGTCCCAAAATTATTAAAACAGACACCACTGAGCTGTTCCTGATGAGCGGATATTTTATACGCTTTTTGGCATTATTTTCACATAGTTCTTGGTATGTTTTGTTTAGTTTTCATTAAGTTTTTATAGGTTTTAGTGTTAAATTCACATTTTTAGATTCTACTATGATTTTTTGTGTTTTTGAGCAATTTCATGTATTTTCTGGCTGAAATTGAGAAGCTATAGCAAAAATCTGATTCAGAGACAGAGAAAGCACTGCAGATGCTGTCCAGATCTAATCTCTTTGCACTTGGAAGACCTTTTTCTGGAGCTACAGATGTTCAAATGGAGTATTCTCAACGGCTATAGAAAGCTAACTTCCAGCGCTTTTCTGCAATGTATAATAGTTTATACGTTGCTTTAGATTAGAAGGCCCAAAACTGGCGTCCAGCGCCCACAAAGCAGAGACCAGCGTCAAAATGCCTAAAGAGGACCCCCTAGCCAGTGTTTAACACCCTAGAGGCCTCATAGCACGTGGATCTCATCAAAGCTCAGCTCAAACATTCACCAAGTGAGCCCCAAAAGGTGAATTTAGCACTACAAAGACTGTTTTACCTTTACTAGTAATTTGTTTAGTATTTAAGAGATTAGATCTATGTTATTTGAACTTTTTTTTTGACCTTTTTATAGATCTTACACATTTTACCATTGTATTTTTCTTTTAGTATGAGTTTCTAAACCTCCTAGGTTAAGGGGAGGAGCCTGTTGAGTCCTATGAATTAATTAAAGTATTATTGTTTTTTCTTCGATCCGTGTTTGATTTATTTCTAAGATGTATACTCGTTCTTCAACATGGTGAATAGGATAACCAGTGACAATCAGCTCTGTTCATCATACTAAGACAACTGTGCCTGACTACCACCCATGTCTACTTGGGTTCGTGTGAATACGTGACTGAAAAGCGCGAACCGCCAGCTTGATTATACTTATCTCAGACGGCTAATCCACGACTTCGTTGAGAACTTTTCGAGACACTAAATCAGCCAATTTCTAGGGAGATTAGGATCTTCGTGGTAAAGGCTAGAGCCCAAAGAAGCAGCATTCTCTGATCTGGAAGATTTGACCTTGCTTGTGGCATTTTGAGTAGGATCGCCAAGATAATGAACTGCTAGAGCTTCACCCTCCATCAGATTGGATGATCACGGCCAATGGCGTTTAATATGGAGTAGAGGAGATTGATGACCACGGCCTATAGCATTGATCACATACAACCTACCATAGAAGAAATCACTCACAAGCAAAGAAGACAGTTGTAAGAGCCATATTTTTCACGAATAAAATCATTTAATTGTCCAAATTAAATTTTGAAAAGTTAGGATGATAATTTGGGGATTTAAATATGATTTTCAGACTCAGTAGGTCGTTCCGAGTCAGAAAATGTGTTTTCTGTAAAAAATCGTAAAAAACTGCGAACCAGCAGTTGAACCGGTTGAACCGGTTCAAGTCTGCCTAGTGCTGCGCGAGAAAAAGTGAAAATAGTCAAAAACCTTAGAAAAATATTAGAAGTCGAAAACTGGACGTTAATTTTAAAGGTTTAGCCCAAAGTTGGGCCAAACGAGCTAAAAATGCTAACGGGTTAGACCGGGCCCAAGTTGGACCCAAGCCCAACATATATAAGGCCACTTAAGTGGCAAACTCAGCCATTCTTACCCATTTCTAGCAGCAGCAACGTGGAATAGAAGAGAGGAGAGGTGAGGGTTTCTTCACTGTTCATCTTCTCCTTCTTTCTCTTATAACTTGAGCTACAAAGCTCCAATTTGCGTGTCGTCAGCGGCTACGCGTTCCTTGTGAAGAGCTCTAAAAAATCCATATAAGAAACTGGTAAGAAAAGCTCAAATCCCTCTCAGTTTCTCTCATCTAAATTTCGGGTTTATTATGGCTTTGGGTTAAATGAGTTTTTGTGATTTTGGATGTTTAGGTTTGCTCTAATCCTTGCTTAGCATTGGATTTTTGTTATCAAATCTGTTGGAAAAGGTAAGAGCCACTAAACCCTTGTGATGTTATGTTTAAAGGAAACCCTAGGTTGATTTGTGATGGTTTATGCATATATAGCTTGATTATTGTGAGTTTGGAGCTTGTTGGTGCTTGTTGGAGTTACATTGGTGGTTGAATTTTGGTTGAAAGCTCATTTGGTTCATATTGGGAGTCGGACAAGATATGGTTTCGGTTTCCTCTATGTAGTATATAATATTCATGGACACTTAGGCTAGTGATCCATAGGATAGGATTGGATTTGAATGGTTGATAAGTTGTTGGATGTTAGTGTATGATGATGTTTGATGAAATGATGATTTTGAGTTTGATATTGATGATTAATAGTGATATGATGAGAATAAATGATTTGTGAAGTTGAAGAGTGAATTATGTTGATAAATGTGATATTGGTGTTGATTGATTGGTAAGGTAGTTGGAAAATTATTAATGAAGTTTGATATATGAGACATATTGATGTGATGTTGGGAATGAGAAAAGATGAAGGAAAAGTGTGATAAACTTGGTGTAATATGTCATAGAGTGTTGATTGTGATGAGAATTGGATTTTGGAATGGTTTGGGTTGGTTTGGTTGTGTTTTATAATGGAAATTGAGGAAGTGGTGATTTTGGGTAAAAGTTGGTTTTTGAGGAACGTTGTCTAGTCATAACTTTTGCCTCAATTTTCAAAATTTGATGAAACTTGTCTAAAATTAAAGATCTTTGAAAACTTTTTTTATTGATATAAAGTTTGCAAAATTTGGAATTTTGTAGAGGAAGTTATGATCATTCAAGGTGGGTGTTGAAAATTTAAAATTCTGCAAAGTTACATTAAAAATTCAAAAGTAAAAAAAAAATATCTTTTCCTTATTCTACTTATAATTTTCGAAATTTTGAATTGACTTGGTCAAAAATTTTTAAAATTTAGTTGTTTCTTGTTAGTCAAGTCAAAATTTCAATTTAAAAACTTTATCTTTTCAAATCTTTTTCAAAAATCAATTCTTTTTCATTTTTTTATGATTTTCGAATTTCATTCTTAAAATTTTTTCAAAATCTTTTTCTTAATTTTATTTCATATTTTCGAAAATCCTTGCTAACAATTAATGTTTTGATTCAAAAATTTCAAATTTGTTACTTTCTTGTTAAGAAATATTCAATCTTTGAATTCTAGAATCATATCTTTTAGTTTCTTGTTAGTCAAGTCATCAACTTTAATTTTAAAAATCAAATATTTTTAATTTCTTTTTCAATTCTTTTTCAAAATAAATTTCAATCATATCTTTTTAAAATTTTAATTTCAAAATCTTTTTCTAACTTCTTATCTTTTCAAAATTTATTTTCAAATCTTTTTCAACTAACTACTTGACTTGTTTGTTTTAATTTTAAAAAGTTTGCTATTTCCTATCTTTTTCAAAACCACCTAACTACTTTTCCACTTCTAATTTTGGAAAATCACTAACCACTTTTTCAAAAATCTTTTTAATGTACTAAATGTTTTAAATTTTAATTTTATTTTATTTCTTTTTCAAATTTTTGAAACTAACTTAATTAATTAAATAAAAATAAAAATATTTTTCTTTTCCCTATTTTAAAATTCGAATACTCTCCCTCATCTCCTTCTTTTTATTTAATTGCTAACACTTCTCTTCTACTCATAATTCGAACCCCCCTCTCTCCTCTCTGTTCGAATTACTCATCTCCTCTCTCTCTCATTCTTCTATTCTTCTATTCTTATACTCACATAAAGGAATCTCTATACTGTGACATAGAGGATTCCACTACCCTCTTTGTTCTCTTCTTTTTCATATGAGTAGGAACAAGGATAAGGACATTCTTGTTGAAGCTAATCCTGAACCTAAAAGGACGCTGAAGAGGAAGCTAAGAGAAGCTAAAGCATAACACTCCGGAGAGGACCTTACAGAAAATTTCAAAAAAGAGGCAAACATGGCAGCCGAACCTGAGAACAATGGTGGAGATGCAAGGAAGATGCTTGGTGACTTTACTACACCAACTTCCAACTTCTATGGAAGAAGCATCTTAATTCCTGCAATTGGAGCAAACAACTTTGAGCTTAAGCCTCAATTAGTTTCTCTAATGTAGCAGAATTGCAAGTTTCATGGACTTTCATTGGAAGATCCTCATCAGTTCTTAGCTGAATTCTTGCAAATATGTGACACTGTTAAGACCAATGGGGTTGATCCCGAGGTCTACAGACTTATGCTTTTCTCCTTTGTTGTAAGAGATAGAGCTGGGATATGGTTGGGCTCACAACTTAGGGAAAGCCTGAACTCTTGGAAAAAGTTGGTCAATGCTTTCTTGGCCAAATTTTTTCCACCTCAAAAGATGAGCAAGCTTAGAGTGGAAGTCCAAACCTTCAGACAGAAGGAAGGTGAATCCCTCTATGAAGCTTGGGAAAGATACAAGCAATTGATCAGAAGGTGTCCTTCTGACATGCTTTCAGAATGGAGCATCTTATGTATATTCTATGATGGTCTGTCTGAATTGTCCAAGATGTCATTGGACCACTATGCTGTTGGTTCTCTTCATCTGAAGAAAACCTTTGCAGAAGTCCAAGAACTCATTGAGATGGTTGCAAATAACCAGTTCATGTACACTTCTGAAAGAAATCCTGTGAATAATGGGATGACTCAGAAGAAAGGAGTTCTTGAGATTGATACTCTAAATGCCATATTAGCTCAGAACAAAATATTGACTCAACAGGTCAATATGATTTCTCAGAATCTGACGGGATTGCAAGCTGCATCCGACAGTACTAAAGAAGCCTCCTCTGAAGGACAAGCTTATGACCCTGAGAATCCTGCAATGGAAGAGGTGAAGTACATGGGAGAACCCTATGGAAACACCTATAATCCATCATGAAGGAATCATCCAAATTTCTCATCGAAGGATCAACAGAAGCCTCAACAAGGCTTCAATAATAATAATGGTGGGAGAAATAGGTTTGGCAATAGCAAGCCTTTTCCATCATCTTCTCAGCAACAAACAGAGAGTTCTGAGCAGAGCCTTCCTGGCATAGCAACTATAGTCTCTAATCTATCTAAGGCCACTCTTAGTTTCATGACTGAAACAAGGTCCTCCATCAGAAATTTGGAGGCACAAGTGGGTCAGCTGAGTAAAAGAGTTACTGAAACTCCTCCTAGTACTCTCCTAAGAAATACAGAAGAGAATCCAAAGAGAGAGTGCAGAGCCATCAATATAACCAAAATGGTCGAACCTATAGAGGAGGAAGAGGCAGTGATCTCCAGTGAGGAAGACCTCAATGGACATCCACTGACCACTAAGGAGTTCCCTAATGAGGAATCAAAGGAATCTGAGGCTCATACAGAGATCATAGAGATTCCATTGAACTTACTATTACCATTCATGAGCTCTGATGAGCATTCTTCCTCTGAAGAGGATGAAGACATTGTTGAAGAGAAAGTTGCTCAATACCTAAGAGCAATCATGAAGCTGAATGCCAACTTATTTGGTAATGAGACTTGGGAGGATGAATCTCCATTGCTCACCAATGAACTGAATGCCTTGGTTCAACAAACATTACCTCAGAAGAAACCGGATCCCGGAAGGTTCTTAATACCTTGTACCATAGGCACCATGACCTTTGAGAAGGCTCTGTGTGACCCGGGGTCAGGTATAAACCTTATGCCACTCTCTGTAATGGAGAAACTAGGGATCTTTGAAGTACAAGCTGCAAGAATCTCACTAGAGATAACAGACAAATCAATGAAACAGGCTTTTGGACTTGTAGAGGATGTCTTGTAAAGGTTGACGGCCTTTACATCCCTGCTAACTTCATAATCCTAGACATTGGGAAGGATGAGGATGAATCCATCATCCTTGGAAGACCCTTCCTAGCCACAGCAAGGGCTGTGATTGATGTGGATAGAGGAGAGTTAGTCCTTCAGTTGAATGAGGACTACCTTGTGTTTAAGGCTCAAGGATCTTCTTCTATAAACATGGAGAAGAAGCATGAAAAGCTTCATCCAATTCTCTCCATACAGAGTCAAGCAGAGCCCCCACATTCAAACTCTAAGTTTGGTGTTAGGAGACTGATGAGCGGATAATTTATACGCTTTTTAGCATTGTTTTTAGTATGTTTTTAGTATGTTTTAGTTAGTTTTTATTATATTTTTATTAGTTTTTAGTTAAAATTCACTTTTCTGGACTTTACTATGAGTTTGTGTGTTTTTCTGTGATTTCAGGTATTTTCTGGCTGAAATTGAGGGACCTGAGCAAAAATCTGATTCAGAGGCTGAAAAGGACTGCAGATGCTGTTGGATTCTGACCTCCCTGCACTCGAAGTAGATTTTCTGGAGCTACAGAAGCCCAATTGGCGCGCTCTTAACGGTGTTGGAAAGTAGACATCCTGGGCTTTCCAGCAATGTATAATAGTCCATACTTTGCCCGAGCTTTGATGGCCCGAACTGGCGTTCCAAATCAGCTCAAAACTGCCCGGCATTAAACGCCAGAACTAGCACAAGAATGGGAGTTAAACGCCCAAACTGGCACAAAAGCTGGCGTTTAACTCCAAGAAAAGTCTCTACACATGAAAGCTTCAATGCTCAGCCCAAGCACACACCAAGCAGGCCCGTAAGTGGATTTTAATGTCATTTACTCATCTCTGTAAACCCTAGGCTACTAGTTCTCTACAAATAGGACCTTTTGCTATTGTATTTTCATCTTTAGATCTTTGAATCTTTTGATCACGTTTGGGGGCTGGCCTCTCGGCCATGCCTAGACCTTGTTCTTATGTATTTTCAACGGTGGAGTTTCTACACACCATAGATTAAGGTGTGGAGCTCTGCTGTACCTCGAGTATTAATGCAATTACTATTGTTCTTCTATTCAATTCAGCTTATTCTTGTTCTAAGATATTCATTCGCACCCAAGAACATGATGAATGTGATGATTATGTGACGCTCATCATCATTCTCACTTATGAACGCGTGCCTGACAACCACTTCCGTTCTACAAGCAAACAAGGCTTGAATGTTTATCTCTTGGATCCCTTGATCGGAATCTTCGTGGTATAAGCTAGAATTGATGGCGGCATTCAAGAGAATCCGGAAGGTCTAAACCTTGTCTGTGGTATTTTGAGTAGGATTCAATGATTGAATGAATGTGACGAGCTTCAAACTCCTGAAGGCTGGGCGTTAGTGACAGACGCAAAAGAATCAATGGATTCTATTCCAACCTGATTGAGAACCGACAGATGATTAGCCGTGCCGTGACAGGGTGCGTTGAACATTTTCACTGAGAGGACGGGATTGTAGCCACTGACAACGGTGATGCCCAACATACAGCTTGCCATGGAAAGGAGTAAGAAGGATTGGATGAAGACAGTAGGAAAGCAGAGAGACGGAAGGGACAAAGCATCTCCATACGCTTATCTGAAGTTCTCACCAATGAATTACATAAGTATCTCTATCTTTATTTTATGCTTTATTCATATATCATCCATAACCATTTGAATCTGCCTGACTAAGATTTACAAGGTGACCATAGCTTGCTTCATACCAACAATCTCTGTGGGATCGACCCTTACTCGCGTAAGGTTTATTACTTGGACGACCCAGTACACTTGCTGGTTAGTTGTGCGAAGTTGTGATAAAGAGTTGAGATTACAATTGTGCGTACCATGTTGATGGCACCATTGATGATCACAATTTCGTGCACCAGAGACCACAATCATGCTCTGAGTATTTGTGAAGCTCTGTAAGAGCTTACTATCAAGCTATTGACATTAAAGAAGCGCTTATTGGGAGGCAACCCAATCTTATTTATCTATGTTAATTACTTTTTCATTTTCCATTGTTAGTTTATATTTTCTTTAGGTTGATAATCATGTGGAGTCACAAAAACAACTGCAGAATTAAAGCAGAATAAAAAATAGCATCAAAAACAACTCACGCTGGAGGACAGGCTTACTGGCGTTTAAACGCCAGTAAGGATAGCAGAATGGGCATTTAACACCCAGTCTGGCAGCATTCTGGGTGTTAAACGCCAGAATTGGCAAACAGACTGGTGGTTAACGCCAGAAAAGGGTGTCTGGTGTCCGGCTGGTGTTAAACGCCAGTAAGGGGCATCAGACCGGCGTTTAACGCCAGAAAAGGGTATTTAACTGGCGTTAAATGCCAGAAAGGGGAATCAACCTGGTGTTTAATGCCAAGAAAGGCAGCAGAATGGCATTTAAACGCCAGAAAGGCCTGTCCAAGGGCGTTTACACACTAGAAAGGTGCAGGGGTGTGAAATTCTTGACACCTCAGGATCTGTGGACCCCATAGGATCCCCACCTACCCCAACTCACCCTCTCTCCTCTTCACACCTTTTCATAACACTCTTTCCCAAATAGCATTCACCTATCAAATCCTACCCTCTTCCCCATAATCTCTCCATCACTCACATCCATCCACTATTTCTCAAAAATCCATCATAAAACCCCACCTACCTCACCATTCAAATTAAAAACACTTCCCTCCCAAACCCACCCATTCTCACATGGATCCCCTCTCTCTCTTACCCTATAAATACCCCTCCTCACTCCTTCATTTTCACACATCATAACCACCTAAAACCCCCCTTGGCCGAACCACTCACCCCCTCTATCTCCTCCATTTCTTCTTCTTCTCCTCTTTTCTTTTTTCTTTTGCTCGAGGACGAGCAGACATTTTAAGTTTGGTGTGGAAAAATCTCTACTTTTTGTTTTTTCATAATCATTAATGGCACCTAAGGCCGGAGAAATCTCTAGAAAGAGGAAAGGGAAGGCAGTTGTTTCCATCTCCGAGTCATGGGAGATGTGAGATTCATCTCAAAGGTCCATCAAGACCACTTCTATGAAGTTGTGGCCAAGAAAAGGGTGATCTCCGAGGTCCCCTTCGTGCTAAAAAAGAGTGAATATCCGGAGATCCGATGTGAGGTTCGAAGAAGAGGTTGGGAAGCTCTCACCAACCTCATCCAACAAGTCAGAATCTTAATGGTTCAAGAGTTCTATGCTAATGCATGGATCACTAAGAACCATGATCAAAGTGCGAACCCGAATCCAAAGAATTGGCTCACAATGGTTCGGGGGAGATACTTGGATTTCAGTCCGGAAACTGTGAGATTGGCTTTCAACTTGCCAATAATGCAAGGAGATCCTCATCCTTTCACTAGAAGGGTCAACTTTGATCAAAGATTGGACCAAGTCCTCATAGACATCTGTGTGGAAGGAGCCCAATGGAAGAGAGACTCCAAAGGCAAGCCGATTTAACTAAGAAGGCCTGACCTCAAACCCGTGGCTAGAGGATAGTTGGAGTTCATCCAACGCTCTATCATTCCTACTAGCAACCGGTCCAAAGTAACTGTGGATTGGGCTATCATGATCCATAGTATCATGATTGGAGAGGAAGTGGAAGTTCATGAGATCATACCCCTAGAACTATCCAAGGTGGCTGACAAGCCCTCCACTTTGGCAAGGTTAGCCTTTCCTCATCACATCTGTCACCTATGCAATTTAGCCAAAATTTTCATAGAGAAATACTTTCTCATTGAAGAGGACAAGCCCATCACTAAAAAGAGGATGGAGCAAACAAGAGAGCCCACTCATGGACCTCAACAAGAGCATGAGGAAGCTCCTCATCAAGAAATCCCTGAGATGCCTCAAGGGATGCATTTTCCTCCACACAACTATTGGGAGCAACTCAACACCTCTTTAGGAGAATTGAGTTCCAACATGGAGCAACTAAGAGTGGAGCACCAAGAGAACTCCATCATCCTCCATGAAATCAGAGACGACTAAAGAGCCATGAGGGAGGAGCAACAAAGGCAAGTAAGAGATATTGAGGTGCTTAAGCACTCCGTAGGATCTTCAAGAGGAAGAACTAGCCGCCGTCACTAAGATGGACCCGTTCTTTAATTTTCTTGTTCTTATTTTTCTATTTTTCGTTTCCTTTGCTTTATGCTTTGTCTATGTTTGTGTCTTCATTACATGATCAATAGTGTTTAGTGTCTATGTCTTAAAGCTATGAATGTTCCATGAATCTTTCACCTTTCTTAAATGAAAAATATTTTCTGAAAAAGAAAAAGAAGTACATGAATTTCGAATTGTATCTTGACAATAGTTTAATTATTTTGATGTGGTGGCAATACTTTGTGTTTTTTGAATGAATGCTTGAACAGTGCATATTTTTTATAGTGACGTTTATGAATGTTAAAATTGTTGGCTCTTGAAGAATAATAAAAAAAGAGAAATGTTATTAATAATCTGAAAAATTATAAAATTGATTCTTGAAGCAAGAAAAAGCAGTGAAAAACACAAAGCTTGCGAAAAAAAGGCGAAAAATAAAGAAAAAGAAAGAAAAAGAAAAAGCAAGCAGAAAAAGCCAGTAACCCTTTAAACTAAAAGGCAAGGGTAAAAAAAGGATCCAAGTCTTTGAGCATTAATGGATAGGAGGGCCCAAAGGAATAAAATCCTGGCCTAAGCGGCTAAATCAAGTTGTCCCTAACCATGTGCTTGTGTCATGAAGGTCCAAGTGAAAAGCTTGAAACTGAGTGGTAAAGTCGTGATCCAAAGCAAAAGAGTGTGCTTAAGAACTCTGGGCACCTTTAACTGGGGACTCTAGCAAAGCTGAGTCACAATCTGAAAAGGTTCACCCAGTTATGTGTCTGTGGCATTTATGTATTCGGTGGTAATACTGAAAAACAAGATGCTTAGGGTTACGGCCAAGACTCATAAGTAGATGTGTTCAAGAAACAACATACTAAATAGGAGAATCAATAACACTATCTGAATTCTGAGTTCCTATGGATGCCAATCATTTTGAACTTCAAAGGATAAAGTGAGAGGCCAAAACTGTTCAGAAGCAAAAAGCTACTAGTCCCGCTCATCTATTTAGAACTAAGCTTCATTGATATTTTGAAATTTATTGTATATTCTCTTCTTTTTTTATCCTATTTTGTTTTTAGTTGCTTGGGGACAAGCAACAATTTAAGTTTGGTGTTGTGATGAGCGGATAATTTATACGCTTTTTGGCATTATTTTTAGGTAGTTTTTAGTATGTTTTAGTTACTTTTTATTAGATTTTTATTAGTTTTTATGTAAAAATCACATTTCTAGACTTTACTATGAGTTTGTGTATTTTTCTGTCATTTCAGATATTTTCTGGCTGAAATTGAGGGACCTGAGCAAAAATCTAATTCAGAGGCTGAAAAAGGACTGCAGATGTTGTTGGATTCTTACCTCCCTGCACTCAAACGCGTTTTCTGGAGATACAAAAGTCCAATTGGTGCGCTCTTAATTGGGCTGGAAAGCTAACATCTTGGGCTTTCCAGCAATGTATAATAGTTCAAACTTTGCCCGAGATTTGATGGCCCAAACTGGCGTTCAAACGCCAGCCAGAGACCCTTCTCTAGCGTAAAATGCCAGAACTGGCACCAGAACTATAGTTAAACGCCCAAACTGGCATCCAAGCTGGCGTTTAACTCCAGAAAAGGCCTATGCACGTGTAAAGCTCAATGCTCAGCCCAAGCACACACCAAGTGAGCCCCGGAAGTGGATTTCTGCACTATCTGCACTTAGTTACTTATTTTCTGTAATCCTTAGTAACTAGTTTAGTATAAATAGCACTTTTTCCTATTGTATTGGAACCTTTTGATGAACTTCAAGCTCGGCTGGCCTCACGGCCATGCCTAGGCTATTTTATCTTATGTATTTTCCAACGGTGGAGTTTCTACACCTCATAGATTAAGGTGCGGAGCTCTGGTGTTCTTTATGAATTAATGCAAGTACTATTGTTTCTCTTTCAATTCACGCTTACTTCTTCTCCAAGATATACTCTCATACTTAATTCAGTTAAGTCAGAATGAATGGGTGACCCGTGACAATCACCCACTATCTTCATTACTCGCTTAGCCAAGATCTGCATGCCTGACAACCACAAGCGGTTTATATGATATTCAACGTAGTCATTGGACGACAGCCGGAGTATAGTCTCTTGGGTCTCTGATCCACGGACCGAGTCTGTGAGGTTAGAACCTTCGTGGTATAGGCTAGAACCAATTGGCAGCATTCCTGAGATCCGGAAAGTCTAAACCTTGTCTGTGGTATTCCGAGTAGGATCTGGGACGGGATGACTGTGACGAGCTTCAAACTCGCAAATGTTGGGCGCAGTGACAATGTGCAAAAGGATAGAGAGATCCTATTCCGACACAAGTGAGAACCGACAGATGATTAGCCGTGCGGTAGCTGTACCTGGTATTTTTCATCCGAGACGAGAAATCCGACAGTTGGTTAGTCGTGCAGAAACCGTACTTGGACCATTTTTACTGAGAGGATCATACAGCTTGCCATGGAAGGAAGCACGCATGATTGGATGAAGACAATAGGAAAGCAGAGGTTCAGAAGCAACAAAGCATCTCCAAACACTTATCTGAAATTCCCACCAATGAATTACATAAGTATCTTTATTTTAATTTGCATTTTATTTATCTTTCAATTATCAAAACTCATAACCAATTGAATCTGCCTGACTAAGATTTACAGGATGACCATAGCTTGCTTCAAGCTATCAATCTCCGTGCGATCGACACTTACTCGCGTAAGGTTTTATTACTTGGACGACCCAATACACTTGCTGGTTAGTTGTACCGGAGTTGTGAAAAGTGTGATCACAATTCTGTGCACCAATCTCCATCTTCTTTTTTTTTCAAAGTTAAAATGGTATTCATTCATTGAAGAAGTGAAAGAATACAATGAGTTGGTCCTACTTAGACAACAAACTAGTAGCAAAAATTGAAAAATTTCCATAATTAGCATAAAGGCAATCTTATGAAAGAAAAAACAACTGAAAGGAGAAAGTAGCCTTCATCAAGCATTCAATATCCAAAATCAGATGAGGGAATGTGCCTCTATTCTTAAAAGCCTCTTGCTCTCCAAATTTTCCAAAGTATGCTCACTGCTAGTGCAACTTCTCTCTTTTACCTCCGTTTCTTTGTTTCCAACTATCAACCATTTGGATCCACCATTGCCAGAGAGTTTGTCACTAAGAGTTTTGAAATTTGATACCAATTGGAATAGCTACTATACATGATTCACTTGTGGGTACTCAATCAGATAGCAGATAAGTAATTCCCCCAAGTTTTCACACATTGGGCAAATGTCACTAACTCCGAGGGAACTGCTCGTGTAATCTTTGACGCACTAGGAGACCATTATGAAAAGCTTTCCAGAGAAAAACCTTTACCTTTGTCGGACATTAGAGTTCCCAGAGAGAGGACCAAAGTTGCCTCTCTCGGCATACTGCAAGGAGGTGCATGCTCGATCGGTGGATGAAAACATTGCATAGCAATTCGATATCTAAAAGCTATCGAGTAGTTTCCATCCATCTCCCATCTCCCATCTCCCATCTCCAGGTAATTCAATCTTCACCATCTCGAATTTATGTCTGCAAGATTTCTATGGCTATGTCTATACTGAAATTGGAGTTAATTAATTGTGCATTCCATTGTCCATGTTCGTCCATTACATTCACCCAGTGAAGATTAGAAAATGTTTGCTGTTGTAAGTGAACTGATAATGGATTAAAATTCGGGACCTAACCATCCTCAAAAATCTATATTGAATTACCCCTTTCTATAAACTCCTTCATGTCCAGGATGAATTCTAACCAATAGTAATGATAAAGAAATAAAAGATAAACAAGAAGATAAGAATTTAAACTGAATAAAAAACGATATATTGAAATTGAAATAAAAATAAAAAGGATGGATTGAAATTGAGTACAACGAGAATTACTCTACTTTCTACCTAATTTCTTGACGCAATAAGAAAGGGATTCCTCAACCTAACTTGTCAACGGTATAGTTTGGAAATTGAATCGAAGAGACTCCTCAACCTTCTACCCAATTCCCCGATGCAACAAGAGAGAGACTCCTCAACCTCAATTATCCACACCATAGTTTTATCACGAAACCAAAAAAGGGGTTTTTAAACATCTAAATCATTCTATACTACGACTACAATAGCTAAGGAGGTATTTATAACCTCTTATTAGGTTAAAATAAAGAAAACCCTAAAGCCCATACACATAATGCCCAATCTAGTAATTAAATAAATAAAAATCAAAATACATTAAATTAAAACATTCTAAAAATGTAAACTAATATCTTCTAAATAACACTTGAACTCTTCATATTACGAGCATTTGAAGCGCGTATCATTCTTCTCCTCTTAAAAAAAGATTCGTCCTCGAATCTTGTATGTAGAACAATAGTATATGTGAAGGACAATAATTACAAAGAAGATAATTTCTTTCTATTTTCTTTTTCCTTTTTTGTATATTTTTTCTTCTTTTTTTTGCTCTATATGCTTTTTTTATTTTCTTAAATAATAAAATCAACAATAATGACAAAACAATAATGAAACGCAAACAAAAAACAAGAACAAAAGAACTTAAGATGCGACAGATACTAGACTCTTTTTTTATGATAAAAGAAGAACAAATATAGATTGATAAGAATTAATTTAATACCTGAGCTCTGATACCAAATGATAAAGAAATAAAAGATAAACAGAAAGATAAGAATTTAAACTGAATAAAAAAAGATACATTAAAATTGAAATAAAAATAAAAAGGATAGATTGAAATTGAGTACAAAAAAAATCACTCTACTTTCTACCTAATTTCTTGACGCAACAAGAAAGAGACTCCTCAACCTAACTTGTCAACGCCATAATTTGGAAATTGAATTGAAGGGACTCCTCAACCTTCTACCCAATTCCCCGATGCAACAAAAGAGGGACTCCTCAATCTCAATTGTCCATATCATGGTTTCATCACGAAACTAAAAAAAGAGGTTTCTAAACTTTTAAATCATTCTATACTACGACTACAATAGTTAGGAGGTATTTATAACCTCTTATTAGATTAAAATAAAGAAAATCCTAAAGTCCATACACATAATGCACAATCTAGTAATTAAATAAATAAAATTAAAATACATTAAATTAAAATATTTTAAAATGTAAACTAATATCTTTTAAATAACACTTAAACTCTTCATACCACTAACATTTTGAAGCGCATATAAAGTAACTATTAGGAAGTTGGTATACCTAAAATATTTTGATTTATAGATTCGGTCCACCAGTGAATTTGGTTTGGTTAAGATCCTCCAGCGTTGCTTAGCCAGCATGACTAAGTTGAAAGTTTTCAGATCATTAATGTCAATTTCACCCCCCTTTTTTTTTTGTCTCTGCAGATCACATCCCACATCCCACATCCCACATCCCATCTTGTTTCTTGTTTTTTTAGCTGTTAATGTTATTTTTATTATTTTTCTTTTTATTAAGCGCAATTTTTTTCACTTTGGTTATTTTTTATCCTTTTCGAGGTTTTGTTTTTTTTTTTTTTCACAATCTATACAGTAAAAATGTTGCAAATTTTTTTAACGTCAAAATATTGTAAAATTTAATTTTTTTGTTATTTCTTGTAGGAATTTTAGCCAATGCAAAAATATTTATAAGTAAAATATTTTAAAAGCTAAAAGATTAAATTGTGAAATACTAATTGACACATTATTTTATATGCAACTTAATACTATAAAATTAATGTAAGGTTTATATTTTATTTGTCATTAATTTTTTTAATACGATTTAATTTAATCCCAATATGTCAAAATTAATATTCTAATTATAAAATTTACGCTTGTCAATTATTTCAGGCTCATTGTTTGGATTTACTGATTTAGATGCATCATATTTCATAATTAAGTAGAGTTTACTTGATTTTTTTCACTCTAAAAAAGAACTGATTTTACTGTTTAATGTTATTTTAATATATTTTTAGAAATAATAATTTTTAATTTAATTAAGAAGATTTTCTAGAACAATAAACTGAAATTTTTTAAATAAATAAATTAAATATTTTATTTACTTAAATATATAATTTAAAAGGTATTTATCGATTTGTATTATATTATTTATCTCGTTTATACTATAAAAGAGATAAGTACAGTTGTAAAAATTAAACTATATATATGTGAACATTTTGATTGACTATGTCTTATTTATAATGTAAATGAGATACATGTATATTACACTTTATGATATGATTTGGATCGATTTACAAAGTCAAATTGATATAATTTATTACTATTTATATCAAATTAAACTAGTTTTCCAATAAAATTTAGATGTAATATAATTTAAATTAAAAATAATTTAAAATAATCATTAATAACTACATCTCCTATTAAAAAAATAAATAATTAAATTGCAACTTCTATTTTGCAATTAAAAAATAATAAGTTAAGTGGTTACCTATGTCTTCCTCTGACATTATATCTGTATAAATGTATAATTATTTCTTTCACTTTCATTTCAAGGTTTTTTATTTTTAATATTGAGTTTAAATTGGTGTAATTTACCAAAATGTCCAAAAAATTGTATTTGACACTGTTGTGAAAATTTTTGATGGCTACAAGAAAACGTCGTTGTCGTTTTCCCATCCACGTCACTACCTTCTTCAACAAAATGTCGACAACGTTTTGCACAAAACCTCAATGACGTTTTTTGTGCATGGTTAACACGTGGCTGGCATATTCTCTCTTTTCAGCGTAAAGTTTTTTCACCTTAGTAACTATCTTCTCTTTTTTATTCTTCTTCTTCTTTTTTCAATTTCACAAAAAGACTCTCTTCCATCATTGTCATTCTTACTCTACCAAAAATAAGTAAATTCACCAAAAAATAAGTAAAATAACAATATCCATACTTATCAGTCACCACAACTAAACCAAAATCATTCAAGTAAATATTTGTATGCCTTAGTTATTGCTTTTTTTTGTTTTTGAACTGAAAGTATGAACAAAAATTTTTAAAAAATAGGATAAAGTTTTGTAAGTTTTTCAGGTTATTTTGTTATTAATTAATAGAAAGTTAATTAATTGTTAGTAGTAGTACCAGTGTTAGTATAGGTGTTAGTTAGTGTTAGGGTTAGTTTTAGTAAATTAATTATTATTAGTGACTTAGTGCTAGTGTTAGCGTTAGGTTAGTATTATTTAAAATAACTATTTTCAAAAACAATTTTATTTATGCATTAATAATTAATTATTAATGTTGGGTCTTTTTCTTTTAAGAAATTTTCTTACTTTATAATTCATTTATAATTTTATTAATTAAAAAAAGAAAAAAATTAAAAAAGAATTAATTAATAATTTTCAAAAATTCTTTTAATTTACGTAAAACATTAGTTTCAATCATTATTAATTTATATTTTAGTTTTGCTTAAAATATTTAATTAAATCTGAATTATTATAAAAAATATTAAAAATAAAATTATTTAATAATTATTTTTATTTTTTATTTTACATAAAACATCAGTTTCAATTATTATTAATTTATGTTTTTAGTGATGTTAGTTTTGGTTGAAATATCTTCTAATTAAATATGAACTATTATTAGAAAATAGAATTAATTATAGTTACGTTACTTTAATTATTATTATTAATTTTTATGATATATTAATTTTGGTTTTATTTTGGAATATTTTTTCAATAAAAAAACTAGAATTATTAACGTTAACAATTAGGATAGATATATTTATAATAAATTTTCATTCATTTCAAATATTTTTTAGAAAAAAAATTTAATTATTTATATGTTCTTTTTAATGTAAAATTTTAAAAAGAGAAAGCTAGAAAAACGTAACATCATATGTGTTGAGAACAATATTGTAAAATATCTTTCACATTCTGTATATGTAAGTAATTTTTGTATTTATTGTAGTAGTTAATAATTAGTAGTTTATTTAGTAATTATCAATTATTAGAATATATAGTAATTTAGTAAGTGTTTATATATATATATATATATATATATATATATATATATATATATATATATATATATATATATATATATATATATATAATAGTAGTCATAAACTGGTTATAGCTACTGATTTACTGTTAATTATTATTTTTTGTTTTCAGTGTTCAAGAATTTGCACATGAGACACTTACACCAATAGACTCGTATGATAATAGAGTGGAAGAACAACTGAGAGCAACTGGGTTCTATTATGTTTCTCAAATTGGGAGGATTGTGTCTCATAGGCCGACTGTAAACGCACTGGTTGAAAGGTAGTGTCCGGAAACGCACACGTTTCATCTTCTACACGGCGAGTGCACGATCATTTTGGAGGACGCTGCAATGATTCTTGGACTCCTAACTGACGGTTTACCGGTGACCGGATCAACGGATCACAGTACAAGTGGGTTAGAAAACGAATGCACGGCCCAAGTTGGTGTTGCTCCTGGGCCGAACGACCACAAAGAAAGCAGAATCAAGCTGGCATGGTTCTACACCCTAAAGTGGCGCCAACATTTGACTGATCAAGTAAATAAGAAAATTTTATGTGAAATATCACATAATGTGTCTATTTGGTACGGTGCTATTTAGTGACAAGTCTAGAATCTTTGTGCACTGAAAGTATTTGCCGTTGCTTCGTGACTTTTCTCAAATTCATAAGTATAGTTGGGGTTCTGCTTGACTTGCGCACATGTATCGATCATTATGTCGGGCATCGAGATATGATTGCAAGGACATGGATGGTCCTCTAGCGTTGCTTCTTGTGTAGGCCTGGATACGAATGTGACGGAGAGCCAAACGTCGATTTATAATTTCTCAATATAGAAAATAAGTGTTTCGTTGCGAGTATAGTATAAACCAATACTTTACCCTCAATCAAAGATTAAAATATAGGATTGTCACAATCCAAAACAAATATAAACTGGGAGTTTTAAATTTCGAGTCATCTTCCCTCAGACCATGCAAATTGATGCGCATACTCTTGGTTGTGAAATGCGGGGGGGGGGGGTTTAATCATGGGACGGAAAATTTAAAAGAACTAAAGAATAAACGAACTAGCAAGAGATCAAAAGGAAACTAATGCAATTTAGAAGAAAGCAAGATCAAAACTAGTGAAAATGCAATAATTGTATAAAAGAGCCTTGACTTGGGAATGAGAATTAAGGAATTCTATCATTGTCATAACCACAACTATGGCAATTATGATGAGTTAATCTCACTTCGTCAACTCCTAACATCGAGGGGTAAGTCAAGCAAGCATAATTGACCTTAATCCACAAGTCCTAGCTAACTTACTATTAACTTAGTAAAAAGCTAGCGTTAGTGGAGACAAGAGTCAACTAACAACCCAAGAATTACCACTAAATATCGGACATTATGAATCTAATATCCTAGGAACTCATTTTCCAAGCCAAGGTTTGAAAATCTACTCAAAATTCTCAAGGGGCATTTTCACAAACACTTCGTGGACAAAATAACAAAACATGACAAATAGCAAAAGATAATGAAAACTATAACCAACTATGCACAATATCAACAATAGAAACTCAATCAAGCATATATAAATCATAAAAAACTAAATTCATAAACAAAAGATTCAAGAAATCAAAATTACATATATTAACAAAGTAACTTTAACTATGAGAAAAATGTAGCAAGAATAGCGTAATTAAATAGAAAATTGAAAAGTACTTACAATGAGACATGCAAAATTCAAGATCAAAATTGAAATTGTAAAGTTCTACTATAAAACCTAAATAAACCCTAAGAGAGAATTGGAAGAAAACTACTCTATACTACTTCTACTCCTAATTATGTTGTAATCTATCTAAAAATGGTACCTAAAGTGTTCCCCTTTGATATTGAATGATGTCCCTTTCATATACACTCTATATCAGCTTCAGCACTTCCAAAATTAGGCCAAGAGGCCCCCAAAATCACGAGTCACGTGCTCAATTAATGAAGTCACACACCCAAACTTGTGCGTACACACAGGGTTGTATGCGTACGCACACTTGCTGATTTCCATCTTGTGTGTACGCACAGGGAGTTATGTGTACGCACACTTGAGTGTGTGCTTCTCCTTTGTTCTCTTCATGTGTTCTTCCTTTTTGCATGCTTCCTTCCACTTCTACTAAACCATTCTTGCCTAATTAACCTAAAATCACTTAACAAAACCTATCACGGTATCAAATGAAATTAAAATGGAATTAAATTGATCAATATAAGCACAAAAACGCATGTTTTCACATTTAGGTAAAATTGAGAGAGGAAACACAAAAGCATTCTGCATTAGTTAATAAGCGTGAGTTTATGTGATGAAATCTTCTTAATTCAAGCCAAAATTTACCGTCAAATATGGATTCATCAGAATACCGACAATAGGGCCTCTGCCGATGGATACCAGCTTTCCACTCGCTCGCACGTAATATTTAACTAAGTTGTTGATTTTGTTATTTTTGCTGTATTAATTACTTTCTAATATGAACATGATATGGCAGGTGAAATGATTATCAACCTACTACTGAGCACTATAAAAATTGGATAACCTCTGACATTAGGAGAAGGTTGGACGATCTTCCTATAGATGGGGTATGTGTATTGTTGCTAAGACCTTTTGTTATATTGAATTAAATTGATGACCAGTGCACTTATACCTTTGAGGTTTGATATGTTTCTCAGTTTGCGTGGGACGCATACAGTCCCAATCAGCTTGCACCTCATGTTATTCCATTTGACATTAACAACGGTGCGAATCTTTGCAGTGCAACTGTACCTTTAATATGTTTTGAGACTGTGGAGTGGCATCCGACTGATAAAATTAGAAGACAGTTTGGCTTTCATCAAGATCCCCCAGTCAAAGCTATGAAACTTAGAGTGTCCCATAACATAGTGCTGACAAGTCCAAAGAATAAGAACTGGGGCATAGAACATGCAGTATGGATCTCACAATGGTTAAATAATTCTGTGTGTGTCTTGACAGGTGAACATGTTGACAACTTTCAACCATCCAACCAGTACATGGACTGGTATATTGGTAAATTCGGAGATCCCCTACAGCTCTCCGAGCTTACTGAGCAAGAGAAAGAATGTCAACAAGAGCAACCACATCAGCAAGAACAACAACCACAGCAAGAACAACCACCTCAACAACAAGGACCACCTCGGCAGGAACAACCATTGGTTTCACAGTCGTATGGATACGCATCATATCCATACCTGCCATATTAATAGCCATATCATACCCACCACAATATCCACACCTACAGTACTTACAGGAATATCCACAACCTTCCACCTAACCTTCATACAGCTACCATACTCACAACTATATCCACATTATCCACCTCCACCATACACACAGGAATATACACAACCTTTCATCTACCCTTTCCTACAGCCATATGGTCAGCCATCTACCATGTGTGAGGCATATAGATTGACACAGGCACTGCAAAGTTCATTGACATAATTACTAGGCACAGTGGCACAGGATGAGGATCAATATAGACACATTATTTATTGGATTCAGGGTCCCGAGTCATCTCAGTGGGTTAATGGTTTATACTCTATCCAGGACCCTCTATAGGTGCCAGTGGCTGACGTTGTTCTCGGACGATTGTCTTTGGATGCGAGGCATCCACCGCGAGCCTATTATGAGCATTCTAGGGAAAAACTTCTATTGATTCAGTTAAGAGTGTCCACAGAGGGATTGGATGTCGCCAAAGTCTGACACAAATTTCTATGCCTGAGGGTGACAAGGAGGAGAATGAGGATGTAGTTGATGAGACTCCTGGAGGTGAGGATGTGGTTGATGAGATTCTTGCAGATGAGGATGAGGTTGATCAACCTGGTACAGGTGATGATGTTGTGGGTGACGAGTTTGGTTTAGGTAATTTAATTGTTATTGTTGACTAGAATTGTATTTATCATTGATCTATATTGGTATTTGTGTTGGTGTGTATTGATCATGACTATATTTGTGTTATCCTACAGATGTCCAAGGTAAAGGTTACAACCTTAGGGTTGATACGGCCCGTAAGAGTTGATCTAAATGGAGTCCGTCATTGATCAAGAAGAGGGTAAAAAAGAAATGCTCTAAGGTGGCCGAAACTGTGAAGAAAAGTATATTTAAATGAGTTAACCCGGTTGTTTATGGTTTAGGGTCAGGGAATGTAATTTTATGTTATTGTTTTAATTTTCTACCCATTGTGTTGTTTTATTTAGTTCTCTAATTAAAGTAAACTTGAAAATTAACTTAAACAAAGTAACCATCACATGATTCAATACAAATATAAGGCTAGATAAAGTGTTGGATACACCTCAAATGACAAACTACAATTGAACATAATACTATACAAAATGACAGAAATGACTAAGATCACAAATTACGGCCACAGACTACGAATTTGGAGCCGATCCACTAGCACTGGCATCACCACGGCGCGGATATCTGCTTCGGCTATGACCCTCACCGCTACAAAGCCTACAACGCCTAGGACCACGTAGATCACGAATATCCATCTCATTCAAGAAACGAATTTTCTTAGGACGACCTTTGGCCACTCGTTTGAGGTGGGGATTGGGTACTACTCTTGGTCCTTGATGCAAGGGCCATATTGTTGGGTTTTCTAGTGGCCTGAATTGGGTTTTGTATACCTTTTGGATCTCTCCTATCGTGTAAATCTCGTGCACATACTGTTTCCAATCCAGGCGCTGGTTTGCACAACAGCCAAATACATGGCAACACGAAATTCAATCTACCTGAAACTCACCACAATCACAATGCTGAGTTTACTGCAAACTTCAAATCACTAGGCATCTCACGCACTTCAAAGACCTCGTTCTGCCTATCAAATAAGTTAACTTGGATGTTTCCCGCTGAGCGCTGATATGACAGAATTTTCTGAGTTGCATATTCAGAAAATAGTTGTCCTGCACTTATACGAGCATCAGCCTCAGCTCTCTTCCTTGTGAACAATGCATTTAGTTTGTAAAACATTGCCTTAACAAGAGCTGTGACCGAAAGATTGCGTGCCCCTTTTAGTACTCCATTAAAGCACTCCACTAGGTTAGTTGTCATATTGCCCCTACGATGTCCACCATCATATGCCAAGGCATACTGCTGTCGAGGGATCCAGTCTAGCCATTACTTGTAAGCCTCCCCCCGCTCAATAATCTCTAGTAACGCGTATTGAATTCATGCATTGTTCTAGAATAGCCAATGTTTCCAATTAGCTTCTGTAGGAGTGGTGCCTTGAAACTCCTCAAAAAGTTGGATGTTATGTGTTGGATGCAAAACATGTGAATAGCTCTTGGATATTCCGATGCTCCATTATTACGACCTACAGCTAAGATAATTAACTCATGTCGAGATAATGGCAACACCATCCCGATTAACTACATGTGTTCGCAAATGGCTAAGAAAAAAGTGTCAGGCATCGGCAGTCTCACCTTCGACTATAGCAAATACAAGAGGCACGATATTTCCATTGCCATCTTGTGATACTGCAACTAAAAGAGCTCCTTTATACTTTTCATACAAATGTGTGCCATCAATTTGGACCACTGGCTTGCAACTTCTGAATGCTTTAATGTACGGGTAGAAAGCCCAGAAGACTCGTGTCAGAATCTGGAGATCTTCAACTAACTCATCCCCTCGATAGACATATGTAGTTTCGTACTCAATAGCTGTTGATGGTTCTTTTGCAACCATTACTTCAAACCATGTGGGCAAAGTTTCATATGAAGATTCTCACCCACCAAATATTTTCTCAACTTCCTTTTACTTGGCCAACCATGCTTTGCAATAACTTATCGTGTAGTTGAACTTTGATTGCACTTCAGCAATGACAGCTTTCACCTTTATGGACGGGTCAGCTTCAACTAATGGCTTTATCGCTTCTGCAATTGTATCAGAGTCCAGTTTAGCATGATCTTGAGATATAGTACTTCTGGTGCACGTGTGACTACCATTGTACCTCCTTATCACCCAACAATACTATTTTTTCATAAGACTAACTCTGATGAGACAATCACACCTTGTTTCGTACTGTACACATTTAACATAGAATGTTGTTGGTTCTGATTCATATACCATGTAATCAACTCTTCTTCGAATACTCTTTAACTGATGCAATAACAACCTCTCTAAAGTTAAACTCCATTCCAACATCGAATTCACCATCAGCTACAACAGCTAGAGCTACACTAATAATAAAACAAAAATAAATCTAAATAATATTTTATTATTAATAATAATAATGACAACAATAAATAGTAATAACAATATAAAAATAAAGAAAACACTAATATAAAAACAAAACAAATAATAATATTACTAATCTTAAAAAAGTGAACAACAACAACATTACCTGTATTGGCATATTCAGAAAATTCCGATGCATGCATGGCATCAAGATTCAAAGCATGCATAAAAGATGGCTCTCCAAATGGATATTGTCCGATTAGTGCATTTGTAACATCAGCCACATCTCCTTCAATCATTATCTCATCTTCCTCTACATCTTTAGTTGGACCAACAACTTCATAATTACCTTCAAACTCTTCATCGCTTTCAACATTATAACCCACCCAATCTATGTTAGGTTCTAGAAAATCAACATCATCGATTTCTTCGAACTCAATATACAACTCGATAAGTGAGGCCTGTGCTCTAGTTTGATGATAGGTAAAAAATATTCTTTGCATACTAGCTTTATCAGTCACATGCATTATTTGAAATTGGCCGAAACCACCAAATACTAGCATAGGCTACATGTACAGAATATTTATGACTCTCTTTTACACTTAATGATCTACACTTTGAGAAAGTATACTCTTAAATCCTTCATATGTTATTGAAAGAACAACAACAATATCACATGGATTCTCACATAAAAAGCTCACGCCTTCATGTATATGAGATAAAATTTGACCATTGTAGTATATTTTTAAACTAATATAACCCTCCATTTTATACACTCATCACACTCACTCACGAACTTTTTCTATGTAGAAATTTACTCTCATACTCCATCTTTGCATTTTAGTACAATCCAGAACTTCTTTTATAGTTAATTTTATATTTTTTATTTCTCCTACCACAAAATGTCACTGACGCTTTCACAAAACGTCATTCACGTTTTTACTTTTTCTGCAATACGTCAATGACGTTTTGACTGAAAAATAATTTAAAAATATGTCTTCAAGCAAAACGTTACTGACATTTTTCTTTACGTAAATTAAAAAAATAAATATACAATACGTCGCTGATGTTTTGTCTATAGTAAAATTAAAAAAATATTTTTTTATACAATACGTCACTGATGTTTTGTCCATGCTAAATTTTTTAAAAAAAATTATGCAATCCAGTTATGCCAGTTTGCTTTTTTTTATTAAAAAAAAAATTCACCCACCCACAAAACGTTAATGATATTTTGTTCTTTTAAAAAAATTGAAACAGATCCATAGCAGAGTGAAATACAATACCACTCAAATATTATTAAATGGTGCGTTTTGTAGTACCTATTGTTTTACTATGACTATGGTGATTACAAAAAAATTTTCAATTAATTGTAGATACCTGGCTTTCTTGACTGAGTTACTTTATATTACACATGGTAAAAAGGCTAATGGTGGGGATAAATATTTTAAACGATGATTTGGGAAAATGGATGTTTTTTGCTAGAAAAATAAAGAGAAAATAGATGTTAACACATCATTCATGATTGCTAAGGTATTATATGAGTTAGGATTTTCTGGGTTTGGAAAGACCGCTCATTGCAATAGGCATTGGTCATTCACATTTCATTGTTTGTGATCCGCCCAAAAAAGAGAAAAAGTGAAAAACCGATGAAAAATCGCCGTTGAGATTGCAGCAAAATACTGGAGAGCTAATTGTCAGTGGTACTCGTCATTGGAGAAGATAGATATCGGAGGCAGGCTAGCGACGATTGGCAAAGACAGAGCAACTTGTAACCGGAATAAGAAGATTTTATCGATTATGTGTGTTTTATTTACATTGTTTTTGGTACCGTGGATTTTCTCTCGAAAGAATTTGGGTATATGAAGATGGTATGCTAGTAGAAAAATGTTAGCGTTCATGAATACTAACAAAAATAATAGAGTTTTGTTAGAAATAAAAAAGAAAATCATTAAAGAGACGAAAGAGTTTGAAACGGAGAAGAGGAGGCGTCATGGAGGGTGTTTTCCTCTCTTCTTTTTCTTTTTTATTTTTGTCCTCTTCCTTGCAAATTAGTTTTTTTTTTCAAATTATGTATCCTAAATTTGGTTATCTACTATTTTCGTCTAAAAAAAAATAATCGAAACAACTCAAGACCTTGTCTCTTTGGTTTTTACCAATTTTTGTTCGTATTAGTGTTTTTTTTTATGTTTTTGTTGGACTAGTTCACCGCCTACACTATAAAGTTCAATTTTTGGTGCTTAATTTTTCATTTTATCCTCACAATAACATTCAATGAGTTACTGTGCCTTTATCATTCTCATTTTTCAATACTAATTAAGTAAGCTTTCTCTCATAATCTTTTTGCCATGTATCACACATCTATTGGTAGATCAATAATTGGCCACCCTTAGACATCATTTTTAATGCCACTAAAAAACTGGCCTTATTAAATATCACATATACCTTTATAATATAGAGAAAACTCAGCCCCATTTCAACATGTAAGTCCTAATATATTTTCATATGAAAAAAAATCAGCCAAAAAAATAAATACTCTTTAAATTATATTTAGGGTAATTTACCTAATTAAATAAATTCTATGAAACCTTTATCCATATACACAAAACACAAACTTGTTACCTGCATGTGCAATTTATATTATTAGGTAAACCGTGGGAGCCACGATTTCTACTCTCTACATAAACCGTGGCTGACAGGGACGGATTACTCATGAAAGAGAATCATCATAAACCGTGACAAGCTATCATGGTTTATTGAGGAACGAAAATGTACATAAAACTTTGCTACCAGCAACGGTTTATGAAGGACTTAGAATGGCCACGTTTAATTGAATCACTTTGGGTGTGTTTGGAAAACACGTTGGAAGAGAAGAAGCAAGTTTAGATTTCTTGAAAGTTTCGATCTTTGGTTTGGCAAAATTTTTTTTTCATAAACAAGTAATTTTGCCTTCAAAACCACGTTTACAAGAAGCAACAATTTTAAACTTCTGCGTTTCACCAACAACTTTTAGCCATCAACATTCAATTTTTATTTACATTTTACCAACTTTATCCTTTATGCATGTTATTATTGTATTATTTATGAAATTCTTAGTATTTCTGTTTATATGAATTCTCTTTTCCTATTATTTATTATTTTTATTTTTTTGTTAATTATTTATTTGACATTATACATTTTTATAATGGTAATTTTTTGTATTATTTTTTAATTATCTTTTTATAATATAATTTATTGATCCTATTAGATGAAGTAAATTAAATAAAAAGTTAATTGTAAATAATAATAAAAAAATTATAACATACTAAAAAAGAGTACTAAAAATATATTATATAAAAAATATCATAAAAATATTTTTGATTTATTTCAATCACTATCAAAGTAAATATTTAATTTTTTTTATTATTCTTAGTACTATCTAAAATTTATATTTTGTTAGTTTTAATTAAAAATATATTTTGTCAATTTTTATGTTATTTTTATTTTAGTATATAAATATTAATTTTATTATAAAATTAATTAATAAAATTTATTCAAATAGGTGAATTACAATGATAAGATAATATACAAAAATTATTTAAGTTGATGTCTATTTTAGTAATTTTTTATCTAAAAGTGATTTTGAGTAATATAATCCAAAAATTATGTATTTATACTACTAGAGACGTAAACCGTGGAAAGCAAGGGGTACCTTTGAATGCCTCATCTTCATAACATATCATTTTCCCTTCAAAATCTGTGGGACTCAGCCACAGTTTAGGGTCAATTTTTTTTATGAGTAATCCGTTCCTACCAATCACGGTTTATGTAGAGAGTAGAAACCGTGGTTGGCTCCCACAATTTACCTAATAATATAAATTACACATACATGTAATAAATTTGTATTTTGTGTATATGGATAAAAGATTTATGGAATTTATTTAATTAAGTAAATTGTCCTTATATTTATGGATAAATAAAATATTTAATTAATTTATTTAAAAAAAATCCCAGTAAATTGGAGTTGACTAGAATACCTGATCACGTAATGGATTGCATCACATTTCGTGGAAAGTATTTTTATTTTATTTTTCATTGAAAAAGAAAAGAAAATAGTGGGAAAATGTTGCTGACTTAAGCACTGACATATGGTTGTCGCCTTGAATCTCGATTCTACGTTACTTGTCCTTTAATTTCGAATGCCCCAGAAACATACATAACGTGCGACAACAAACCATAGCCCAAAGATATAGAAAAGAGAATCCTAGAAAATACCATAGCAATTTAGCAACACAACACACTCGTATAAGTAACTACCGAAGTTTAGTGGCTAAAATTTTTTGAATGCCCCAGAGAAAATGACTTAATTGCTCAAAATAATATAGAAGAAAAAACTGCAAAAACATCTCTAGATGATATAGATATCAATAACAATATTTTTCAAAAATCAAAATCTCTAAAATCTTTATAAAAGTAAATATCCAGCATTCAATTATTTTTATCAAAATTTAAATTTTCAAAATATTTTTTGTTTTAATTTTTTAAATATATTTTCATCAGCATATAAATTTTTTGAAAATGTTTTCTGTGATTTACTATTGTAATAGAGTATTTCTCTGATCTGGATGTAGTAGAGAAGATAAATCGTTAAAATACAAATTGTTAATAATGCATTTTGAGAGAATAAACCATGAATAATAAATTCTTAATATTTTAGTAATTTAGAAAAAAATAAGTTTTATATATAACAGAATAAAATCGTTATTTGGAATTTATCAAAGTTAGAAATCACTAATCACGATTTATGGTGGTACCATATTTACATAAGCAATATTTATTTTATTTTATTTTTCATCATATCACCTTAACCATGCTCATATTTTTTTTCTTTATTTTTTTAATAACAATAATATATTATGTTATATATAAAGTCTGCTATATATTATCTAAAATCTTTACCATCATACCAATCTCATCAATAACCTAACTTGCAATTTTTAATGTACATATATATAACATAAAAAGTATAATAAAGATAATATTTATTTTATTTTTTAAAAACAACTAATTAAATTTTTTGTTATTCAAAATTATAATTGTATTTATTTTTAGTCAATTTTTTGCTATCATATTCGCTAATACGATATTGATATAGACAATTAAGTATTTTTTGATAATATAATAACTATTTGATGTTTAGACGTTTAAATTATGATCAGCATTTAAATTATTCAAAATAATTTAAAAATTTAATTAAATCGAATTTAATGGACTCAAATTAAGTTATATAAGCTAATTTTATATACTATATTGACCAAAATTAAGAATTATTTACATTAATTAACTATAAATGATCATCTTTAATTTAACTGGTCAAATGAATTCTATACGAAAAATAACTAATTAAATTAATTTTAAGATAAAAAAAGCATTAGTAATAGGATTTAATTTTTTGTGTGTGTATATATATAATATCTAATTATATAATATTATAAAAAATATTTTTTAATTAATTGCATGAATAATTATAAAACAACAATTCAACAAATATGATTAATTGATGAATAAAATATTAGGTAAATTGTTATTCTGGTTTTTAAAGTTGATCAAATTTTGATTTGGTTCTAATGTTTTAAATATTTTATTTTTGTTTTAAAAAATTTTAAACAGTTTTAATATTGTCATAAAATTAAATTTAATATTAATAGTTAATAATATAAATGATGTGGATGTTAATTAATAATATTACTAGTTAAGTTATATTTTTTTATGTGTTATAAAAATATAATTAAAATTCTCTTGTAATATTTTTTTAATTTTTTTTTACAAAATTCTAAATTCTAATGATTAAATATCAACAATTTACATTTAAAAAAAAATTTATTAATAATCATTAATAAATCAATTTTATTTATATATTACATTAGATGCTTTTAATTTTTTAATATACGAATTATTTTATATTAAATTTAATAATAAAAAACATTAAATCTACTTAATTTTTTTTAAAAAAATTAAAATAAAACTTTCAAAATTTTTTAAAATTAAAATAAAATATTTAAAATATTAATCAAATTAAAATTTGAATATTTGATCTAAACCTGCAGGCCAAAATACTATTTTACCAAAAGATTCTCTTTATCAACATTAATTTCTACTAATACCTTCACAAATATTCTAGAAAATTGTGCTGCAGGCGGTTGTAAAGTTGCACAGATCAATCGTCTTTATGCAATTATGTTAATTTAATTAATTTAATTAACTGAGTAATTGACAGTCAAATATCATCACATTCCAAAGGTGCACAGTACCAACTTTCAGCTTCAGCCTATAAATATAAACAGCCCCGTGAGCAGAGTCATTCAACTACAAAATAAAACACTTCTCTACTTCTCTCTTCTCTCTTCTTTAAACTCTATCAATCTCTCCATTCTTGTGTTGCAAATCAACAATGGCAGATGAAGTAACTCTACTTGATTTCTGGCCAAGCCCTTTTGGGATGAGGTTAAGAATAGCACTTGCTGAAAAGGGTATCAAGTATGAGTACAAAGATGAGGACTTGAGGAACAAGAGCCCTCTGTTGCTGAAAATGAACCCTGTTCATAAGAAAATCCCAGTTCTTATTCACAATGGAAAACCCATTTGTGAGTCTCTAATTGCTGTTCAATACATTGATGAAGTGTGGAGTGATAGATCTCCTTTGTTGCCTTCTGATCCTTATCAAAGAGCTCAGGCTAGGTTCTGGGCTGATTTTGTCGACAAGAAGGTACCTACCCTCTTCCTTTTTCCTGAGAGTAATATTGTAATTTAATTAACGGATAATGTCATTCTTTTTTAGTTTTAAATTATTTTTTATTTTATTTTATTTTCTGTAATAGTCAATGAGATTTTTCGTAATTTGTGCTGCGATCTTTGTAATAATCTCAAAATAGAAACTGTCCTTTTTTGTGCCTATTATCCTTGTTTCTTGGTTGATAAAAATTTGACATATTTTGATTTAGATAACAAATATTTTTTTGTATGTTTCTTTTTTAATATATGTTTAATTCCTAATTTCTATATATTTTTGTTGTAGAACAACTCTCAAATGATTGGTTATTATACTTTCTTGCTAGCTAATCTGTGACCCTCTGGATGTAGTCTAGAACATAGATGGGCTGCATGTAAAAAAGCAAAATGCAAAAATGGTACCAATTTGGATAAGGAATATATATGTCACTTTATGTTGGACCTTTTTCTTTACTAAGATATTCTCCCAATCTATACTAATTTTTAAGTGGTGAAGCTACTTTTCCTGTTTCTAAGTTGTTCTTTTGCCCCTCATTTGCTTGCTTTTTATGTATCAGTGTGTTACAAAGATCCTGTTTATTAATTATGTCCCTGAGTCAAAATTAACCACTTTCCAAATAAATGAGTGTATTAATCTATATGACCATAATCTCAAACTAATCATCCTTTAAGATTAGTCCCTTATCGGAGGCTTAACTTCTTCATTATGAAAAAATATATAAAAAGGTGTTTTCCTCATTGTATACCAGTTGTTGAACAATAAATTTTTTGAATTAAGAATAATTCCCTTGTAGAATCATAGGCCGAGTCATATCAACATTGTGAATAGTCATTGAGTTAAAAAATTTTGTTTATACAATAATACATAATTAAATGTCAAAAAAACATTTCATTACTAAAAATTGTAAGCAAGTTAAATCCATAAAAAACTAATACTTTTCATTTTAATTTAATATTTCTTCCATTTTTATAATCCAATCAACTCTCTTTAATTATTTAATTTCTTGATATGTCAAACAGATTTATGATGCTGGAAGGAAGGTATGGACACTGAAAGGAGAAGAACAAGAAGCTGGGAAGAAAGAGTTCTTGGATGCCCTTAAACTCTTGGAGGATCAACTTGGTGACAAGCCCTATTTTGGAGGTGACAACATTGGTTATGTTGATGTGTCACTTGTTCCATTCTACAGCTGGTTCAAGGCATATGAGACATTTGGCAACATCAACATAGAAAAAGAGTGTCCCAAATTCATTGCTTGGGCCAAGAGGTGTCTTCAGAAGGAAAGTGTCTCTAGTTCACTCCCTGATCAAAACAAAGTCTATGATTTCATTGTTGAGATGAGAAAGAAGTTTGGTTTAGAGTGAAGAGGCCGCCAAGTTTAGTTAAATGATTCTGTAATAATAAAAGGGCACTTTGCTGTGCCCAATTTTATGCTTTTAGTAGGAATTTATGGTATCCGAAGAAATTATGTATATTTGGTATGGGATTCGTAGCACTTTACCATGTATTTGGTGTTTTATTTGTCTAAGTAGTTAATATTTTCTGTATTATTATTATATAACATTGTTGCTCAAACTTCTATTTTTTTTCGCACTGTATTTTCTAATTTTGTAAGTCAATAATTATTTTGTCCCGAATTAAAATTTTATTTAAAAGTTTGTCGTTGGCTAATAAATTATTCAAGAATACATTCAAATTTAATTATCTGCTCTGTTGCTAAAGTTTTTCAAGTTGTGCTAGGATTTGCGGAATATACTTATTTTGCTGGTCAAAATTTCTAAAGTATCAACGATAATTACAATAGCAGCTCTTGCTACCTCACAAGGAATGGGTAGAAGACAAGCTGAATTAGAGAAGGAATAGATCATAGCTTTTGTAAATGAGGATATCAAAAGGAATTGGATTTATGTACTAAAAGTTTGATTGAAAAATTACTGGCGGATAGATCATTCAGTGCAGGTATATTGGAGGCCGCTCTAAACACAATAACTAGAAGGTTTCTGTGTTTTAAATCACAGAGCTAACAAATTCTAATTTTTCTTCAAGGATGAAATTAAATTGTTCAGGGTGGAAAAAGGGCTCATTGATTGTTCAAGAATTATATTCTAAATCTGAAAAGATGGAGGGAAGATTCAATTATCAATGATGCAGAATTCTCTCATGTTCTTATATGGATACAACTGTGGGGTTTATCGGAGCAATGTAAAACCAAAGAATTGAGAAAAAAAATAGGAGAGAACCAAAAGATTGGGAAAAAAGGTAGGACATATGCTGGAAAAAGTGATGGATGTTGCTGTCTTCTCTATGAAGAAAAAGGAGGAGAGAATTTTAAAAATTCAAGTCCTCCTAGACATCACAAAACCATTGAGGAGGAAGATAAGAATTTCGGGAAGCAACAAAAAAATTATTGACCTTTAACTCAAGTACGAGGGAATTAGTAGTTTTTGTTATTGTTGTGGGTGCATCAAGCATGAGATCAGAGCATGTTCAGAAAACCTAACAAATATAGCGCAAGGAGGAGGAGAAGAAGCGGAATGGGAAGCATGGCTATGGGCAGATCAATTCGGTAGGCGAGTGGAGGATAAAAAAGAAAACAACAATCCGAATCAACCCAATGCTGCGCAGGGACACATACATAAACAGAAAAAATCAATCCCAGTTAACCCGATCAGAGAATTTGCATGTCTCTCTGTTTAAGACCGAAACTCACAAATCAAACAAGATGATCAAGGGGTGCAAAGTGGCCAGAAAATGCTAATAATGGAAGGGAATAAGGAGGGGGGAAGAGATTAGAAACATGGGAAGAAAGAGATAAAGACAGCAACATAGTGGCCCAATCAATAGAGCCAACTCTATCTAAATTAGTTAATGGATGCTTCACCTTCAGTGCAGCAGGAGGAGAGATTAAAAAACAAAATCTGAAGCAAATAGCAAGGAAAAAACATAGCTTTCAAGCTATCTTAGGTATTAAGAGGAGATCTGGAGGATCGGGAGAGAGTATAGGTGTTAAAAAACTTTGTCATGAGGAAGAGGAATAGTTGAAGAAGGGAGAGGGTGCCACCCAACAATTGGCACCCAAGGAGAGATGAAAGCGATGATGTGGAATTGTCGGGGTTTGGAAAAACTGCTGACAGTTCTCAACATCAAAGGAATTTCTAGATCCCATTCTCTCGAGGTATTATTTCTTTGTGAGGCAAAAAATAGTACCTTAACAGTGGAGAGAGTGCTAAGGAGGCTACAAATCTGTTTTTACAGTTGATCCATTGGCCTGTCTGAAGAATTAAAAATGGCTTGGAAGGATGAAGTGCGGGTGCATAGTAGACACATGACCATTTCTTTGTGTATTTTTCCATAAAGAACCAGCAAGCGGGTTTAAAATGGAAATTTGTAGGAGTTTACTTGCATACAGATGAGATAAATAGAGGGTTTCAATTTGCAAAACTATTGCAGATAATGGAAGGATGAAGTGAAATGTTGGCAATAATAGGAGACTTCAATGTAATTAAAAATCAAGAGAAAAAAGAGGGAGAAAAACAAAAATCCAGCACTTCAATACAACAGTTTAGAAATTTCATCAATGAGGAAAAGCTAGTTGGCATTGGTTATGAGGGAGATAAATGCACTTGGAGTAATCCTCAATTTGGAGAAAATCATATAAAGGAGAGATTGGACATGTAAAACCCGGTTAATTAACGGCTAATTAACCCATAAATGAGAATTTATTCTAGAAAGCCTAAAATGTGATTTTTTATGGCTAAATGTGATAGAGGAGATTGAGACGAGAATTTTGGTACATTTTATAGAATTTGGACCAAAATTGGACCGAACGGGCCAAACCGGGCCAATTGGACCCAAAGTGGGCCCTTGGCCCAACATAACTTAACCAAAACCCTAGTTTTCAGCACTCTCTCTCCTCATTTGTTACACACACAAGCTGAAATTAGAGAGAAAGGGAGGAAGAACACTCTCTCAAGTTCTCTCCCTTGGTTGATCTTCAAACCACCATAACTTTTGATCTAGAGCTCCGATTGCCGCTCCGTTTGCGGCCACGCGTTCACCGCGGAGAGCTCTACAAAACCCATACAACCAATCTTGAGGTAAGCCACGTGTTGCTGTTCGAAATCTCAGCCCTTATTTTCGAGTTTCATGGGTGAAATGTTGAGATTTTGGGTTCTTTGATGTTATAGGACCCAACTCTCTTGAAGGAGAAGGTTAATCTTGTCTCCTTGGACCTTGGGTGTGGTAAGATTCTCAACCCTAGTGTATTTTGTTGTTTTATGATGCTTGGGTTTTGAGATGTTGTGTATGGGTATGATGGTTGTGGCTTAGGTTGTGTATGTGAGGATATTGGAGCTTGATTGGTGATTTTGAAAAGCTTGAAAAGGGTTTGGTGGTGAAAAATCTGTTCTTGGAGGTTTTGAGGCCTTGAGAGCTTGTGGATAAGTGGTTTGGAAGTGCTCCGGTGGAGCTTGGGAAAATCGGCTAAGGTATGGTTTCGGTTTCCCGTATCTAATATGTAATGTGGTAGGAAATACTTAGGCTAGAGGCCCTAAGATAGGCATTAAAATGTTGATGTTGTTGAATGATTGAGATATATGATGTGGTCATATATGTGATGATGATTAATGATGCCTTGATGGTATGATGTATGAGAAATATGCATGTTGTGATATATGCTTGATGATTGGTTATGGTTGAATTGTGGGTTGGACCATGTTGATGGTGAGTATGATATTGATTTTGTACAATGATGATTTATTGGAATTGGTGTTGTTGAGAATTGGCATGAGTAAGAGTATATGATATGTCAATATATTTGAGTTTGAGCCACTTGGGTGAAGTGGGTTAGAATGATGAGATAGTGATTTTGTATATTGTGGTAAAGTGTCAATGTGTGAGTTGAGGAGGCTTGATGTTGAAATTGATGTATTTTGATTGATTTCAAAGGAAAGGGATGAAAATGGCATGTTTTGATTGATTTTGAAAAGAGTTGGGAATGGCTTGTTTTGAAAATGGCACTTTGTGGTTTTTATGAAAAACATGGTTTTTGGGCATATTTTGGTGGAACATAACTTGGACTACGGATCTCTGTTTTGTGCCAAATCTATTTAGAAATGAAATTGGATCCGGGATGTCCATGCCGTTCGAAGAACGGGTGAAAAACGATTTAAAATGAGAAAGTTATGTCTGTTGGAAGATTGGGGTTCAAATCTGTGAATTCTGCAGCTTTTAACTTAGAAAATTTTTAGCAGAATAACCCCTTGCGCGTAGGCGCACCTGGCGCGTACGCGCCGATCTTCCAGAAAATGGCATCCACGCGTGCGCGTGATGTGCGCAGGCGCGCCGATGGTGCTGCACCCAATGCCCAGCCATTTTCCAGAGAGTTATGCCAGAAATGTGCTAGTGTTGTGCCTGGGGCACGAGAACACCCACGCGTACGCGTGGTTGACGCTTACGCGTCGATTGGAAAATTTTTAATCCACGCGTCAGCGTGCATGACGCTTGCGCGTCGATGAAGTTTTTGAGGTCATCCACGCGTGCGCGTGGAGTGCGCGTACGCGCGGACCTGTTTTCATCCCAAAGTTGATTTTTGAGTTTTAAAAGCCAAATTTCATACTTCTAAGCCTCCGATCTCACCACTTATATCTTAAATCAATATGACATGCCTAGCTATTAAAAAGGGGCTAGAGAATGAGGTAACTTGCGAGTGAAGCAAGGGAAAAATGAATGATCATTGAGGATCAAGCATGATTATGTGAGATGCGGAGGATGGTGGTGGAAGTGCTGGTTATGCCATTGGCCGAAGGGCCGTAATTGTTTATATATTGGCTGGTTCTGGACTGAACCATGAGCCGGAATAGCTGTGTATGCTATGAATATTGGCTGGTTATGGATTTAACCGTGAGCCGAAATGGCTGATATGGATGTTGATCCATGGATGAGAATTCATGCATGTTTATGCTGAATTATTGATAATTGTGATTTGCACTTCCACTATCGGAGATACGAGTTTCCCTGGGTAGTAGCAGTGGCTAGCCACCACGTGCTCCAGGTTGAGACTTGATACTCTTTTGACCCTATGTCATAAGTGTGGCCGGGCACCGTGAAAGACCCGGATGAGCTCGCCCCCGTAAATATTCACCAGTGAAGGTGATGGATATAGATCATGATTATGATCAAGTTTATGATGAGTATAACTCGAGTTGGGGATGCGTGACAGAGGGACAGTCCAAGGGTTAACTGCCAGGACTTGTCGGGTTGGCTTTATAACCGACAGATGATATCATCAGCCACTAGGGACAGGCATTCATCATATGCATACTATGTGAATTGTTTGAGATTGCCTATTTGACTGCATATTACTTGCTAATTGTCTAAATGCCTTAACTGCTCCTATTTGTATATTCCTTGCTTGATATAACTGTGCTTGCTATTTTATACTCCTGCTGGTGGTTGGGAGGTCTGAAGGAATTGGAAAGGGAAGTATTAGTTAGACTGAAGTATCTTTAGTTAGATGCCCTTTATGGTTTAGCTTGTTTATAAGCTTTGATATTATTTGGGGGAAGTTCTAGGATTGCCTTTGGCTTTCCTCCATTATTATGTATTATATATGTGGAAGCTGTTACCATGCTGGGGACCTCTGGTTCTCACCCATGCGGATTTTGTGGTTTTCAGATGCAGGGCGTGAGGTTTCCCGCTGAGGCATGCTGGAGACTCCTAGATTTGCGAAGATCCTTTGTTCTCGGGGTTATGTTTTGGTTTATATGTTTTGCTTAGATACTTTTATCTCCATTAAATAATACAAACTGTGATGACTCCTCTTATGGGAGAATTTTGGAGAATAGGATTTATGTATTTGTGTCCCTTTGGGTTTCCTTTGGGGTTTTCCTTATTTTTATCATATGTATATATTGTTATGCTCGGATCGGTTATCTTCGCAGCCGGATCTTGAGTCTTGATATTCCTGTTTTTGACACTCCTTTGTATATATACATAATCACACGTTGGTTATCCTTGTTCGTTACGTTATCGATCGGAGTGTTGCGCTTTCGAGTTGCGGTTTTTGTTTACCCCTTTTTCTACAAAGGCTCCTAGTTATAATCAATCATTCATACTACTATATGTACTAAACTTTTATTTTAGAGGTCGTAATACCTTGCCATCTTTGAATTATGACTTAAGCATAAGACTCTGTATGGTAGGGTGTTACAGGACAGAGCTCTTGTTACAAATGGGTGGAGAGGTGAATTTTCAACAACCACTCTTGCACACTTATCCGATTTGGGTTCAGACCAAAAGGCCATTCTTCTCAATACGAGTGGGAAGAAAGGAAGGTAAAGACGAGGTTCAAATTTCAGGAGCGATGGTATGAAAATGAAGAGGTGATTAGCTTAATCAAACAGGCATGGATAACAGATATTCATGGGTCTCTAATGTTTAAGCTAGCTGAAAAGCTGAAGTGTTGAAGACTGATGTGTGAGCATCTTCTCTATCTTTTTCTTGTGAATTTGCACTTGAATTGCTAAGTTTTATCAAAATTTAATACATTTTAGCCATTATGAATGCTACTTTGAGTTGTTTGAAATTCTATTTATTTCAGGTAACATTTTGGACAAATTTCGCGGAGTTTAGGCCAAGGCTAGAGAATGAAGAATTGATGCTGTTCATTCCACGCTGAACTTGAAATTATCCAAGTTCAGCGCCAGCATCAACTCTCCAGGGAAATCCAAATCGGCCTCCTCCACGCTGAACTTGGAAAATTTCAAGTTTAGCGTGGAGTCTAACGCACAAAGGGAGAGTCACGTATCATCCCACGCTGAACTTGGGTTAATCCAAGTTCAGCGTGGATTCAAGGGAAACTAATAAGGAGGCCTCTGCTTGTTCCACGCTGAACTTGAGGTTTTCCAAGTTCAGCGTGGATCCTAATACCCCAAGTGGTCCTCAGGCACTCATACAAAGTTACGCATGAAGCTTAAGTAATTTTAATTGAATTTTTATTTTATTTTAAAATAGGAAAAGATATTATTTAGTTTTAGAAATTATAATTTACATTAATTAGGATTAGATATAAAAGGGGAAAGAATCAGCCCTTCGGGCTCTTCTCTTCGCTTCTACCTCATTCCGCAATTTACCTGAATCCTAGTTTTTTTCTCTGAATCATGAGCAACTAAACCTCCACTGTTAAGGTTAGGAGCTCTGTCTATTGTATGGATTGATACTATTATTTTTCTATTTTAATTCATGTACTGATTTATAATTCAAGAATTATTTTCGTTCTTTATGTTATGAATTTGGGTGGAATGGAAGTATGACATTAGTTCTAATTGAGTTCTTATATAACTTGGAAAAGCTCTTTACTTGAACAACAACTTAAAAACAATTTCTCCTAAACTTCTAATTATCTGGACTTAACGGGATACGTGACATATAATCCTCTTATATTTGAGTAATTAGGGTTTTTGTGGCATATAAACTAGAATTGAACTTCACCCTCTAATTGGAATTAAATGACCAAGGAATTGACAGTTAATAAAGATTAGAAGAGACTAAAAAGATCTAAGGACTTAGGGTGTAGTCACTTATAGTTTGCCATGAATTAAATCTTGCATGATTAAAATAGCTAGTAAGAAAAGTCAATCCAGAAGATAGATAACTCTGAAACCTTAACTGTTTTCTCCATATATATTTTACCTCAATTTATTGTTTGCTTTATTAATTCTCTGAATTTACTATGTAATGTAATTGATTCTCAAAAAATTCTTTTCTGCTTATCTAACTAAATAAATCACTCAATCATTGTTGCTTGATCCATCAATTCTCGTGAGATCGACCCTCACTCACCTGAGATATTACTTCGTACAACCCGGTGCACTTGCCGGTTAGTTTGTGGGTTATAAATTCCGCACCATAGACATTCAATCGTACAATGGTAGCAACACTCTGAATCTAATTCAAGGAAGAAAATTTAGATTCTCAAGAATCGGATAGAATCAGAAATGTAGAAAGGAGTTCAGGCATATGAGAATGCTATCCAAATCTTAGAAACTAAACTAGAGGATGCATTGGAAGAAGAAGAACGGTATTGGGGGAGAAGTCTAGGGTGCAATGGCTCAATTAGGGCGATAAAAATACTAAATTTTTTCATTCCAAGTTTCAAACGAGGAACCGAAAAAATAGAATAAAGGAGTTGGAGGACGAGAAGGGGAATATAGCAAAGGAACCGGCAGAAAGAGTATAAATTGCACAGAAATACTTTGAAAATCTATTCACAACAAGCTATCCTAGAGACCCGACTGCAGAATTGGATGGAATAGGCCAAAAATAAATGCAGCCACTGATAGAATGTTGTGTAGGCCAGTGACTGAAGAGGAAATTAAAGCAGCAGTCTTTTCCATCAACCCTTTTTCGGCTCCGGGAGATGTTGGAATCACAGCAAAAATTTTTCAATTTTTTGGAGTACAATAAAGGGAGATGTGACAGTAGCTATTAGAAGCTTTTTCTACGGAGGTAAAATTTTGAAAACTTTTAATCATACTCACATATGTCTTTGGTATGTCTCATACCTAAGGTGCCAGCCACTAATTCTATAAAACAAGTCAGACCGATTAGTCTTAGCTCTGTTTTTTATATGATCATATTTAAAATTCTGGTGCACAGACTTCAATCAGTTATGAATAGACTAATCAGTGACTCTCAAAGTGCTTTTATAAAGGGTAGGTTGATCAGTGATAATGTCCAAATTGCACACGAATTCATGTTTTTTCTAAAAAATAAAAGTCATGGAGATTATGATTTGGCATTAAAGCTGGATATGAGCAAGGCTTATGATAGAGTGGAATGGATTTTTGTTTGGAAGGTGATGAAGAAGCTAGGTTTCTGTGATCAATGGATGAAGTGGATTGAGGAACTTGTAACGACAATATCTTACTCTGTTACTGTGGATGGACAATCTTATGGTTATTTTAAACCATGTATAGGATTATGACAAGGTGATCCTCTATCTCCCTACCTATTTTTGTTTTGTGCAGAGAGACTCTTCCATCTGCTCCACAGAGAAGAACAAAGGCTAAAAATATATGGTTTAAGACTCAATCAGAGGTGTCCAACAATTACTCATCTTTTCTTTGTAGACAATTAAATTCTTTTTAGCAAAGCTTCAGAAGTAAAATGCCAGAGATTACTACAGGTTCTACAGACTTACGAAGAAATTAGTGGCCAAAAGGTAAACTTGGATAAATCATTAATCTTCTTTAGTAAGAACACACCAATTCCAGTCTAGGACCATTTGGCAGAGATTCTCCTTGTCCCTCATGTTGCCAATAAAAAAATATTTGGGTTTATCGGCAGCGATTCAGAGATTAAAGAAAGCGACATTTAACTACATTAAAGATAGGGTATTTTAGAAGCTCAGCCACTGGAAGAGGACTCTATTATCTTCTAGTGGATGCGAAGTGCTTATTAAGGCGGTGGCAACGGCGATATCCATATACACACTAAGTTGTTTCAAGTTACCGGAGACACTAATTGAAGAGATCCAGAGAGCCATACTCCAGTTTTGGTGGGGGCAGAAAAGATCAAAAAACAGGATGCAGTGGATCGGATGGAAGATTTCTTGCAGACCAAAAATGCAAGGGGGACTAAACTTTAAAGATTTGAAGGCTTTTAATCTTGCCATGCTCGCAAAGCAAGGTTAGAGGTTAATTTTCAGACCTAATTCTCTCATCAGTAAAGTGTTACAGAGTAAATGCTATAGATATTCAAGCTTCCTAAGAGTAGAGGTTGGTAATAACCCATCATGGGATTGGAGGAGTATTATCGAGGGCAGAAAGGTGCTAGAAAAAGGTATACTATGGGAAGTAGAAAGGGGATTTAACATCAGAATCCGAGAAGACTCATGAGTGAAGGATTATATTTTAATTACTCTTATTACTGCCACTGCAATGACTGCTAACCTAGAATGGGTTTCACAATTACAACATTCAAACAAAACATGGAACTAGAACTTAATTCAGTCCAATTTCAATCCATAAATAGCTACAGTTATAATCAACACTCTAATTCATTAGACAGAGGATAGAGTTACCTAGATGTTGGAGAAAGGAGACAGCTTCACTGTTGTTTCACGATACAAAATAGCCTTTCACTTCTACCACCCACCAACTGAATACCTGCCAGAGCAATGTAAAAGAAAGGACTTATGTAGGAGCATATAGAAAATTAATTGTCAACCAAAAATAAAATATTTGCTCTGAAAACTGATGCATAGAGGACTCTCTGTGAAAGAAAGATTGAACGCCCAAATACAATCCATCGAACCGTGGTGCCCAAAATATAATCGGTCACAAGAACGTGTTTTTCATTGTTTCTAGGAGTGCCCAGATATGACTGAAGCTTTGAAATGCTCAAATCTACCATGGCCGATTCAAGATTGAGAACCATAGAAGTGGTTGATTCGGCTGGAAGAATAACTGAGAATAGAAAAAAATCCGAACAAAAAAAGAGCAGTAGCAGCAAACTTCTTATGGCAAATCTGGTTAGCAAGCAACGCCTGAGTATTGAAGGTAGAACCACCCATTTAACAACTATGGTAGAGATGGCCAGGAGAAGTGTGCGTGAGAGAAGATGAAACACTTGAGTTTTTACTTTACCTTTTTAGTTTCCTTATGTTTAAGTCATTTTATTATAAAGTTGGAACTTCCTATTTTCTTTATTATAATTCCTGCCTGCAGTCTAAATTATTAGACCAATTTTTAATAATAAAATTGCATAAATTTGACAAAAAAAAATAAATTATTAAAGATAGAATTTGAATCTCTCACTTATTTAAATGTACAAGTGAGTTAACCATTAGAGTAATTTAATTCTGTTGCTCAACTTATTCTTTTATTTTAGAATTGATGTGTTTTTATTTTATTGTACCGTGTTTCAAAAGGAATTACTAAATTTAAATTAATAATTTTTTATTATTTAATAATATTTTTTTAAAAATTGTTAATAAAAGTACAAAATATAAAAAAGTGACTTTTATTTTAACAAAATTTGCATAACTAACTATTATATAAAAAAAAGTACTAAAAGTGTTTGCCTAACTTACTAAAAAGGGTTAAAAATTAATATTTACTTTTAAAAGTATAAAAGTAAATAGTTATTAAATATTCAAAAGTTATCATAAAAAATAAGTTAGGCAAAAATTATACACCAAGTTATAAGCATCATAAAATTCACCATATATATATGCAAAAAATATAATTTAATTTTGATATAGTAATAATATAAAATATTTTATATAAGTGTGTAATACCAATTTTTTAAGTGATTATTCACTCAATTAATATAAAAAATTATTATTTTTATTAATATGTCTTTATATAATTGAATACACATATAGAATTTTTTTATATTATCAAAATTTTATATATATAATCATATCATGTGTATATTAAAATTTAGTCACCAAATTATCCATGAAATATATGTTAAAATATAAAATATACATTTGAGTGGGTGTAGTTTTGTGAAAATAAATTAAGTAAAAAAATATTAAGGAGTGAGATTAACGAGAGATAAAATTTGTGAAAAAAATACTTCTATTATTGATAAATAAGTAACACAAGAACTAAAAATGTGAAATAATGGTGGAGAACAAATGCTACAATCTTCACTAAAAGGTTGCATTTGTTTACAGAGACAGGACACTGAAACATGGACACAGAAACACAAAATCGTATTTGACAAAGGTGATGGTAATTAGTGGCTAAGAGAAGGGGGGTTGAATCTTAGCCCATTTTTTCTGAATATTAATTTCTGTCTTTTCAAAGAAACTTCAGGAGATATTTCTGTTTTTGTCTCTTAACAAGTCAAGAGATATTTTCTTTTTGTCTCGTAATCGGTTAGGAGATATTTTTCATTTTTGTCTCCAACACAACAGAAACAGAATAAGAGTAGAAGAGAAAGAGAGAATCACACCAAGAAGTATCCTGGTTCAGCTGCTAAGTATAATGCAGCCTACATCCAGTCTCCATCACAACAATGATGGAATTTCACGATAATCATCAGATTACAAACACCAATTCTTTTCTAGGATCTACCCAATATTATCTAAGACAAATCCAGATTCTATCCCCAAATCTGAACTTGACTCGGACTCCTACCAAGCTTTTAACCGTAAAGTGCTAACCCAACTTACAAGGAAATCTCCACAGGATCATGAAACACAAAATACAGATGTATAAAGAAACTCTGAGACATCTATGACTTTTTCTTTAATTTTGTTCATTGTCTTTTTTCTCTCACTGATTTTTTCTTACAAACCTCACTATGTTTTCCTTTTACCATGAGACTCAGACAGACAAAACAAAAGAAAACAAAACAAAATAAAACTCATTGAAGGAGAAGAACTCTGTTAGTTTAGGGTAGCTATGAGAACTCTGTGCTTTCACTTTCTCTCCTTATCTCAACCCTTGGCCAATCACCCTTATTATAGAAGGGGAAGCTTTCAAGGTTGAAACCGGTTCAACCAAGCCAGTAACATCTTCTCCAACAAACCGCAGCAGTTCAGATAGAGAGAAGAGAGAGAGAAAACCGAAACAAAACCAACATGCATATACCTCTCTCAACCCTTCTCATCAAGTTCCTTCACTCTGAGCCCTTGATCTTGACTTTGGCTCCAAGAAAGAACTCTGACCCCTTGATAAACCTTTGATCTTTGATAGCTCCATGCTTTCCATTTTTGCTTCTACCTATCTTGTAGCTCCAGAAGCTATCTTCTTTCTTTGATGGACAAAAACGAAAATGAACTTTTGCCGCTGAGACCTTCTTCTTTGATCGAGGAGGATCTTTCCTATTTTTGGCATGGAAGATCTTGAAGTTCCTCTTCAAAATCTTTCCTTTAATAGCAAAGATCTAGCCACACCATGCTTCAGATCTTCCTTTTTCAAAATCCATCATCAACCTCGCCTTTTCTTCTTCTATAGCTTCACTGTCATTTTCTCTGATAACTTTATTTTCTTCTTTTCTGTTTGAAGTGACCAAGTGAAAAGAAAGAGAAGAGAGAGAAAAAACAAAACATTTAATGCACAATTAAATGAAATTGAATTGTGAATTTCAGTTACCTATCTAAGAATTTAACTAAATTAGAATTTGAATTTCAGTAACCAATGCATGCGTTCAATTTAATTAAAATTTGAATTCCACCATAAAAAAAAGTGGGTAACCGAAGAGTACATCATCAAATTGGACCCCCTTTGTTTTGTGATCAACGTATGGCTTCCTTGGGTCATTTTTTCCATCATTTTGTTTTATTAAAATGGGCTTGAGATTTGGACTTATCTCTAATTCAAGTCTCAACAACTTGAATGATCCAATTTGGCACAAAGCAAATTAATTCACTTATCAATTTGGGCTCATGTGACTTTGGCCCAATAATCAAAATCTGCACACTAACAAACTCTTCATGCAAAAAATTGAAAGCAAATATTGAAATAACAATTTTCTAATTAATATTTTTAATAATGTTTGATCATCATAATAGTTCAAGTTTTCCAATCTTAACAAGAGGAGACATGGACAGAGACAATGTGTCCAGAGATACTGAATTAGTGTATGTGTCCATCTTGACCGGAAAGACATGGGGACACTAATAAGAGACACAACTTATTTTTTATTTTTTCTTTTATTATTCTTATTAATTTTTCATAATTATATTTTTTATTATTATATATTTCATCTCAAGTTTTTTTAATGAAAAAAATGAGAATAAATTAAATTTTCATATATAATTTGTTATAGTTTATCACCAAATAGAATACAAAAACATAAAATTTTGTATCTCTGTCTTTTATGTCTTGTTCTCAGTGTCTTATCCTGTCATGTTTTTAGAAACAAACGCAGCATAATGTTATAAGATGATAAATGAGTTGTTTTAAAGTGGACAAAATTTAAGTATAACTTACTATTCGGTGTTCTAGTATACTAATTTTATAAATTCTCTTGTTTGAATTTGATGAATAAAATGAAGATTTAATTATTTTGTTGATCTCTATAATTTTACTAAATTTTTAGTTAGATACCTATACTTTTTTTTCTTTTCAATTTGAGTTGTATACTGCTTCAATTCTGTAATTAGATCATTCTTACTGTAAAATATATTAGAGTTAACTGAATATTTCTATAATTAAGAACCTATCTAAATTCTTGACCACATATTTTTTGAAAAAAATATTTCGTTAATTTTAATAAATTTTTTATATGAAAATGACCTAATTACAAAATTAGAAGTAATATACCTAATTAAAAAGAAAAAAATTATAGAAACCTAATTACAAAATTTGATAAAATTATAGAGATTAATAGACTAAATAAGCCTAAAATAAAAAACAATAAGAAAAATTAGAGAAAAACAAAGAAAAGAGATTATCTCCAAAGTTTTAGAAAAGTATTTTTTGAGAGTAGTGGGATTAAATCTCCTTTTTTATAATCTCAACCCAGTTTAGAAAGAGAGTACATTATTTAATTTCAATAATTACGATATCATATTCATCATATCCCTCTTCTCCCAAGATTAGTTACTAAATTGGATAATTAGCAAAATATGCTTTTCAATGTTCGTATTATTTTAAGTTTTTTTTTTTAAATAAAAATGGATATAAAAAGAAATTTAATCTCTACAAATTAAAATAACAATTTTAAACGGCTCTGGATGTTCGTATCAAAGAGATGTATAGATTAAAAAGTGTTCATAACATGTAACATTAACAAAGAGGTAACTAATTTTGTTTACTTTTAACTAAATAACATTTTTTATTCATTAAATTCAACTAATCCACTTTCTATTAATTTAGTTTCCACTTAAAGAGAAATTCAATTTTTTAAAGTATTTTTTTTAAGTATCATCTTTTTGATCCAATACCTATAAAAAAGATTGTGTTCTTTTTTGTCCATATTTTAAATCATCTTAAAATTATTTATACATAATAAAATTACACTTTTAGTGTAAAATTATAAACCCTATACGTCTTTGAAAGTACAAAATACTTTTTTAGACTGTATATTTTATATTATTATGTTCGTTAGAGTGTCTTAAAATATGAGGTGTTCTTTATATTTGTATCTAAATGTGATTCTTCTTTCTTCTCAAATAACTCATCTCAGCCCTCATATATATTGAATTGTTACTTCTAAAACCAACTATAAAGATTTTATGACAAGGTTCCTTCAATTGGGACTTAAAAAGTCTTATTCTCATTTGTATATGTCTTTAATATTAACACAAATAAAAAAATGAATTAAAACCTATGAATAATAATCATTTATAATGAGAAAATGAATATTAAATGATATTTATTTAAAAAAATATTTTGGCTAGCATAATCATAAGAAATTTGATGATAATTTTTTTTAGTTAGAACAATTTGAGCAATACTTTTATATACTTCATCAAATAAAATAAGTGTCCATCCCATATTTGTTGAATATAATTTTACATCTTTAAAATTTTAAAAGACCTCTCGCCAATGTGTTTTTATCTAAAGACTCTTTTATGGTGATCATTCCTTCTGCCTTATCTACAATTTCAATCAGCATTATCTCTTCTGCAACACCTATCATTCCAACATTATATTAGAAAAAAGAGGTGTTCTTTACACCTATTTGACTTTGTTTTTCGTTTAGTAGTATCTTCTTTTCTTTTACTTGCTTATGAAACACACTTCGCACCATGCAGTACTTTAGGTTGCTCATTCGCTCAAGTCTTCAAGGGTTGGTGGTTCTTTATCTATTTTGGATTCAATATATTATTCTCAAATCACCTATTTGCGATCACTATGACTTGAGCTTCGGAGAGAGATAGCAAAGGTGGAAGACTATTTCTGTTAGAACTTCTAGAATAGGAATACTTTCTGCTCCTGTCATCAGCAGCATACTTCTGTAGAGAAAAAGCTTTTTAGATCTCCTTTTACTACACTTCATTGCCTCAGTTATGTTAGGTACTTTCTTTAAGAGTTTAACGAAGGTGTTTATGTTGCTTATGAAAAAATAAATTTGAGAGTTGAGACCCATGTTTCACATTTCTAATACACTTGTACACTAACATTGAGAATCTTAGAGGATGTCTATGCAAAGTAAAATTTGATATAAGCATATTTTGATAAATGTCATCAATCTTTCTTCTTGTTTTTGTTTTACTCTCTCCAAGTCCGTGATATGAATGGAGGGTTCCATTTTCAGGAACTTATTACAGAATTTTATCACCAATTATTCTTAAGTGTTAATGTTATTGGCTTTCAGCTTAGCATACCAAGTAAACGCTCTTCCCATCAAAGACTTTGAGAACTTCCTAATTTCGAAGTCCCAATGGTACTTGAACACTCTGAGATCATATATGAGTGATATGATGTGTTTCTTGGCACTTTTCGTACCATCAACCTTGTGAAAAGTAGGTAGTTGGTACTCATTGGATACAATTTTACTAGAATATAATATTTGAATGGTAAATTTATCTCTCAGGTGGGTTTATTTATCTCTCCTCTTTTTTAGAATGCGTGCTAACTCCCTACGAGTGACATGGCTATTAATGTCTTTCTCCACATGCTCCTTATTCATGACTGGAGGTGGCGAAGAGATTCAATACCTCATTTAGTTTCTAATCATCATTTCAGTAATCAAAACTTGTATCTTTACCAGGTTGTGTATGATATAGTTGTACATGTGAGCAAACATAGTAATGTAAATGTACAAATCAGTAGTACTTCTGGCATAGAGTGTAAAAAGATTTCTATAAATGAAAGTTCCTCTTCCTCCTAAACTAGATTCTGCTACTCCATGTGTTTTTCTTTTGGGTTACTAAACGCTGTCTAGGTGGCTAATTCTCTCCAAGATGAGTATTGCTAGGCTCTATCATTGTGTTAAAGTATCCCTCTCTAGTAGAGTTGCAAAATAATTTGGGTATAATTTTGTGAAATAAATTAAGTAAAGAAAAATTAAAGTTAGGTAAACTTATAAGAAAAACACTTCTATTATTGACAAATAAGCAATACACAAACTAAATATGTAAAAGGATGGTAGAGAACAAATGTTGAGACATTCACTAATGTCATAAGAGGATGAATGAATTCTTTTAAAATGGACAAAATTTAAGTATAACTTGTTATCAGGTATTCCAGTAGAACACTTATATATTAATTTTATAAATTCTTTTTTTGAAATTTAATGAGTAAAATGAAGAACAATGAAAAGAGTTAGAGGAGAGCAAAAAAAAAGAGTCCAAAGTTTCAGAGAAAAGTCTTTTTTTGAGAGTAGTGAGTTGAATTTTTTTTAGTCTCAAACTATTTTGAAGAGAGAATACATTATCCAATAATTATAATATTGTATTTATCCTACTCCTTTTTTCTTAAAGTTAGTTACTAAAGGGGCCTGCTACACATACAAGTAAAAAGGCCGTACAAGTTTTACAAGTTATCAGCCCAAACTTCATTAACACGCGCATTAACTCATTTTGAATGGAGCGTAACTACACGCGCCCCACTCAAACGGTTCCTCTTCGTCTTCTTCTTCTTCTTCTTCTCTTCTTCTTCTTCTTCGTCTTCGTCTTCGTCTTCTTCCTCTTCCTCTTCCTCTTCCTCTTCCTCTTCTTCTTCCTCTTCTTCTTCTTCTTCTTCTTCTTCTTCTTCTTCTTCTTCTTCTTCTTCTTCTTCTTCGTTTTTTTTTCGATTTTCATGGTTTCTGAAATTCTTCTTCTTCTTCTTGCTGCACGTTCTTCTTCCTCTTACTCTTCTTCTTCTCCTTTTCTTTCGTTTCTGCACGTTCTTCTTCCTCGTTTTCCTCTTCTTCTTCTTCTTCTTCTTCATTTACGTCTTTTCTCTTTGTTTTCTCTTTTTTTTTCAATTTTTCATGGTAAAATTGTTTTTGAAGAAGAAGAAGCAGCAGAAGATGAGGATGAGAAAGAGAAAGAGTTCTGAATTATGCATAAGATGTACTTCAACGAATTTTGGGTGTATTTTTTTTAAATCCTTTAGGTGTATTTTCTGTAACCCTTTGGGTGTATTCCTATAATCGTTTGGGTGAATTCTTGTAACCGTTTGGGTGTATTTTCTGTAATCCTTTGGGTGCATTTCTGTAATCATTTGGGTGTATTTGAGTGATATCTGACTGATATCTATGGGTGTATCTGACTCATATCTATGGGTGTATCTTACTGATATCTATGGGTGTATTTTTCATTTTAGAAAAAATGGCAAGCATTACAGAAATACACCCAAACGATTACATAAAATACACCCAAGAGATTACAGAAATACACCCAAACGATTACATAAAATACACCCAAGAGATTACAGAAATACACCCAAACGGTTACAGGAATTCACCCAAACGATTATAGAAATACACCCAAAAGATTACAGAAAATACACCCAAAGGATTTAAGAAATACACCCAAAATCATGCATAATTCAAAACTCTTTCTCTTTCTCCTCCTCATCTTCTGCTACTTCTTCTTCAAAAACGATTTCAGAACTTGATGTCAAAAAACAATAGAAATCGAGAATAACGAAAAAAGAAAACAGAGAGAAAAGCACGTAAATGAAGAAGGAGAAAGAGAAGGCAAGAAACAAAAGAAAAGAAGAAGAAGAAGAGGAAGAGGAAGAAGAACGTGCAGCAAGAAGAAGAAGAAGGTGCAATGAAAACGTGCCGTAACAGTATGTGGAGGAACTAACGTCAACGACGAAGAACAAACCAGTGAGAAAGGAGGAGAAAAGAACGATCGAAAAAGAACGAGAAGAAGAAGGGATGTAGCGCGTGTAAGGAACGTAGCACTTGCAGCGAATTTTGGGAATTAGAGTTTAATTGGCTTGTAAGCCTAATCGCTTGTACGCAGAGTTTTCCCCGTTACTAAATGAGATAATTAGCAAAATGTGTTTTTGAGTATTTTCGGTATTTTAAGTTTCTTTAACTAAGGTATTGTTTGTTTGGACTGAAAATCAAGGGAAAGAAAATAAAAGGAAGGAAGTGAGAGGGAAAACGTTTATTTTCCCCTATTTGTTTAGAATGAAATCTTGAGTGGAAAACTAAAACAGTTCAAAATTAAGAGTGGGTCCCACTCAAAATTTTTTCTTCCAACTATGGACGGAAAACTGAGGAAAGAGAAACCCAAAAACATTATTCCATATTTGTCCTTTCATAAATCATATACATAAAATATCATTTTTATAAATATAAGGACAAAAATGTCATTTATTATTAATTCATTTTTCTTTCTCCTTAATTTTCTTTCTAACCAAATAAAAAAATTATTCTTTCTTTTCTTTTCTCTCTTTCCATTTTCCTTTCATCCAAACAACTCAAGAGAAAATAAAAATACATTCAAATTCTTTTCTTTTTTTTCTTTTCTTTCTATTTCCTTCCTTTCCATTTCCATCTTTCTATCCAAACAAATCCTAAAAGTGGGTATAGAAAGAAAGTCGATCTCCACAAATTAAGCAAGCACTTTTGACATTGCTCCGAGTGTTTAAGTCAAAGACCTATCTATATAAAAGAGTGCTCATAACATGTGAATGTGACATTAATAAAGGAATATCTAATTTGGTTTATTTTTAATTAAATAATATTCTATACACTTTAACTTCAACTAATTTACTTTCATCATTTTAGTTTTCACTTAAAAAAATTTCAACACCTTAAAATATTTTTTTATGTTTCATTCTTCTAACCAACACTTATAGAAAAAAATTTACTCTTTTTTAATAATATTTTAAACCATCTTAAAATTATTCATACATAATAAAACTGCACATTTAATGTAGAATAAATATTAAATGTACATTTAATGTAGAATTAACATTAAATGGGGACAAATTTATCGAATGAAATAAAATTGACCTATAAAAAATAATTTTAATTAACAAAATTATTCTAATATTTTTTTTTTCTCACCGCACCATTACCCTCTTTGATTCTTAAAACGTAATTCTTCCTTTGCATTCTTTTCCTTCTTTTTCAATCTGTATATAAACCTTCTTATATTCACAAAAGACTAATCTTTGTAAAACGCTTTCATTTTCCAAGAAAGAAAAGGCATTTCATATCAACAATGGAAGACATGGCAGAAAGCTCCGGAGCCAAATCCCATCATGAGATATGGGTTAAGCCTGGTGAGGATTACATTCTCTATTTCTTTTATACGCAGCAACAATTAGATATGCTATAGTAGTATAACAATTCAAGGTTTTAAACTTGTGCCATTCCTTTTTTTGTTTTTCCTTTTTTCTTTTACCACTTCCCTTCACTTGATTTCGCTGTAATTATTCTAATGCTGAATGAAATTAGGACATTGGGTGTGTGTGAAAAGCTTAAATTTTTTACTGTTTGGTTGTGGTTCGTAACTACCTAGAATGGGCGGTTGTGGATGCCATCTTGTGGGTTGATCACGGACACACACGACACGTGATATGCTAATACGCGAATTTTAAAATTTTATAAGACAAGAGATATGCATACATATAAAGTATTTTTTGAATAAATCGTAATCATATTTTTATATTTTATTGATATTAAAATATAAATTAATTTTTAAATTATTTTTAATGTCTTATTTTAATTATATCAAGGATTTAAAATATTTTTTGTTTTAATAAATAATAATATATATTATATGTAAATTCATTTAAAAAATATACGTGATGGTATTTAAGTGTGTTTAAGAAAAAATAATTTTTTATTTTTTATTAAAACATGGTTGGACACAGCAATACGAGTGTCGGTGAATATCATGTTTAAAATGTGTTCGACACGCAGAAACGGCAATTTAACGAAATATCTGTATTTAATAGGATCTGATTAATTTGAAAATAAAGAATAAGTAGAAAGTTTTCAAATTATTTTGATTTTTAAATATTGCAAATATTTTATTATAAATATGAACATTAGTTTCTTTTTACTAAATATAAACATTAGTTATTTAAAAAATCATAAATACATTATTTTAAAAAAAAGCCAAAATCTATTAAATATTAATGCCTAAATAATAAATTTTGATAGGTATTAGGTGATAGCATTCTTCGCATTATAATTATAATATTATAATATTTTCCACAAGCTCTTCCTCAAACCAGTATTGAGATATTTTCGCCCCTCCCCGTTATTTGCTTTGTACGGTTTTTAATTCCTCACATTAGGTGACGTTAAAATCTGATTCAAATCAATTTCCACACGCTAATAATTGATTAATTCATTTAAATTAAATTATGATCTGCGCTATCCTCAATTCTTCTGATTTTCGGTTGTTACCATTTTGCCTCCATAATACTCCACCATTGTTACACGATTAGCATCTTACTATTATTCTACTCATATTTTCAATTATACGTTTACGATATCACACCATCATCGTTCAACTGTCTCTATTAATACCATAACATACATTTGAGATGGACCTCAACACAAAACCGTTGGCAGAGTTGTTGGAAGTCGATGAAGCTGGCTTCCACTTGTGTAACGAGGTTGGTCATAGTGAATCAAACAACGATATAGGAGATCTCAGAACAACCGTTGATGAGGTATGTTTTCAGATTCTACTAATTTTATTTTTGTGCTTTACATACATACTACTATCTACTAAGCCATTAGTTCATAGTTTTTATCTGTAAATTAAAGTCATTGCTGCTAGTCCTAAATAGATAATGCTTTTTCAATATTTGACTTTTTCACTAGGTTGATAACTTATTCTTTCATGTAATTATTTTTATATGAAAATAAATTACACGCATTAAATTTAAATTTGAAACTCACACTATTGGATGCAAAGAAAAGGAGAGAGTTTATGGAAAAATGATGATTACCTGTTTGTAGTGTATGTCCCATTGGATGTGTCAGTATTGCTAAGTGCAATGTTGCAATTAAAATGCACAATTGATTTTCTTATATTTAAATAATTTTTTTGTTATAAAATGATTTGTGTTTTGGTCTTTGGTTTTTATAAAATTCAAAAGGCCTCTATTTTAGTCCTCTCTTTGGTTTGCTCCGTTAAGTACTAATGTAACATGTTAGATGCCGATTATGCACTTCTTGGCACAGAGCAAACTAACGGTAGCCATTAAATTAGAGATCTTCTGAATTTTATAAAGAGAAATTTTATAGAGACTAAATTAAAAGAGTATACACCCAATTCGATCTCTGTTCATTTTATAGAGACTAAAAAAAAATACACCCATCCTAGTCCTGTCTGTCCCAAAAGTGAGCATCACGGCCCCTCCATCGTATCCCTTGGTCAAACTTGACGGAAAAATCCCACTACTCCTGGTTTTTCTTCTACTGAACGTTCCATACTTCACCAGCTTCCCAACCCATGACTTCTTCTTTGTTGATGACTTGATGGGCTCTCATGAGACGAGACGACGATGAAGAGTTCATCTTCTGGCAGAGGTACCCCTTCACAGCATACAAGCCCTGCTCCACGACTTCCGGTGGCGGCGACATGAGCGAATTACCATCAAACACAGAGCTTCTAGAGCTTGTTGAGGCAGGCAATGGAGGGTGGCATAGAGCTGATCATGTTGTAGCTGATGTCAAGTTCGATGAGAGAGAAGAGGAGGCCAATGGATCAATGGAAAGAGCGGAGAAAGTGGAAGTTCTGGCTGATGTTGAGGGTTTCGAGGCTGATGAGGTTTTCGAGATTGTCGGGGAGGTAGCGGAGGCAGTTGAGACGAGCGTCGAGGACCTTGAGAGAGGTGAGGTGGAGCATGGAAGGAAGAGGAGCTTGTTGGAGTTCACTGATAGCTTCTTCAGCTTTCTCAGTTCCAAACCAGTGCTTTCTGGAAGCTGCATCAGTTTGTTGAAGTTGGCGTTCATTAGTTCCTCCAATGATTTGCAATTGGCAATGGTTTTGCGAAGGTATTCAATGAGGTTTCTAGCGACATTCAAGACCTTAAACTTATAGAAGCAGCCAATGGAGTTTGGTAGGCTTCTAAGCTGATTGGAGTGTACGTCCAACACCACCAACTTCACCACGTTAGTGCTGGTAATTGTCACATAGGATTTTTCTGTCAAGTTTGGTCAGAGAATATAATGGAACGACTGCGATGGCTCACTTTTTGGAGGAACAGGGCCAGTTGCCTTGTTCTAATTTAAAATAGATAGAAACCGGGTTAGATGTTCACTCAAATTAAAACAGAATGAAAATTTTATAAGAATCAATATTTTTTTAGTTGCAACAAAACCACTTCTCATAAAACCATTTTCTAGACATACATAGAGATCTAGGTTCAAATTTGGATGCCTTTTGACTTAATTCTTTTAGTGATTAAATGAATTCATCTATGTTCCTTTATATATATTAATTGATTAAATTTTGGATGTTTGAAAATACTATTTAACCGAAACTAGGTGTAAATTAGGATGAATAGATCAAGTATTTGGTGTATTGGCCAAGATAGTCTACATTTACTTCACTTCACTAAATTTTGCTGCACTAACTAGTAATTAATTGAGTTAATACTCAAATTCCTTCGTGAAAGATAACTTATTTTTTAAATTGCTCTATAAAATTTTTTTTAATCATGTTAGTTTCTGAAAAATATAACATAAATCAAATGAATTCTTTTATAAGTTATATGATGATATGGCATATAATATAATGACATGACAGATTAATACAACGTATCACAAAATGATTAGTTGACTTGCCATGTCATCATGTTATGCTTTACTTAACATTACAAGTCATTATCTAACGGAGTGAAAGATTGATTTGACATATAGTTGTATTTTTTAGGGACTAATATAATTAACAAAATCTTTTGAAAACTAATTTGGAGAGTAGTTTATCTTTTAAGGACAAATTTGGATATTAACCCAATTAATTTTTGCATCAAGGTAACATCTTAATTTATGATATTTTTGCATGTTTTTCTAAATTTGGCTATATTCATATTTTGTGGTTCAGGGTCCTGTTGGTGAGAATCCTAGGGAGGGTATGTGCTTCGGCGCTGATCCTGGCAATGAGGATCCCAGGGAGGGTATGTGCTTTGGCACTCTTCTTGAAGCGCGCAATTATTATCATCGTTATGCTGCAAAGATGGGTTTTGTAGCTAAAATAAGAAACACAAATTATGAGAAGCACAGCAAGGATAAGATTCCTATAAATCAATCCATACATTGCAATAAAGATGGCCATCGTATATCTCAGAAAAGGGCACCCAAGAGAGCAAAAACAATCACATCTGTAGGCTGCAAAGCACGTTGTTATGTAAGGTTAGACAAGTCCACAGGTCTATGGAAAGTTTCAAAGTTAGAATTGTCTCACACACACCCGCTTAATCCAAAGCCTTCAGCCATCCTCGAGAATAGAGAGCTCTTTCTGCACACGAAAGATCTGATACAGCGTAATGATGAAGTCGATAGACAACCCAACAAGACCTTTCAGGCATCGACCAGTAAGTGTGGTGGGCTACTCCACTTAATTTCTTGCAAAGTAAACCAGAAAAAATGCAGTTCAAAAGTTTATTTTTATTGAAATTTTATGTGTTGGACTGGTTAAATATATGATTATTTTTCATGTGTTATCTCAGTGACAAATTTTGAATCAATATGAATTTGGTTTATCTCAACTCCACCCAGATAGTTGGGCCATCATATGCTTCTTTAAATTAGTATATGAATATGAATATTTAGAGCTTCTAATTCTTATTCTACTTTCTTTCTTTTTCTTGGTTATTCTTACTATTCCTAACTATATGAATGGTCGAGGTTACCTTTCCTTCCGAGCTCATCTGGGTAGAAAGATCTTTAGCTTTTATGAAGATTCATTTCAGGAGTTCAAAGAAATATACTTTAAGGTTTATGCTACCCTGGGTTGTCGACCCTTTTTCTCGACCCAGGAACTTGAATAGAGATTCAACTTGAACTGGCATTTTAGCACTTCTCCTAAGTTTGATTTTGATGTATTAAGAAGAACAAGTTGTAGAGGTTCTAGTAATTCTGCAATAATTTTTTGTTGCCGATTTATGAATTGACTTCATATTATTTCTATCCTTTTGTTTTCACCATATTTTCCTTTTGTTTTTAATGTAGTGGATATGGATAGAAAAATTTCTAATCTCAATGCCATTCATCAGAGTCTTCTTACCCGCTGGACTGCTGAATCAGCCAGAGAACAGGGATCTTCATCAGCTACTCCTTCCGATGTCATAATTAAAGATGAGACCCCATTCCCGGTTAATAATCAAACTCCTTCCGATGTCATAATTAAAGACAAGTCCCCAATCCTGGTTAATATTCAAAATATTCCTGAAGAGCCATCGCCATCACCACTTCATTCTCTTCCAGAAAAGAATAGAAAAAAAGGCGAAGATACTGAGGCAGGTTGTGCTAGTGAAGTGGTGTCCGACCATGATTTTGGTTTCGTGTTAAAGAATACTTTTGATGCAGGTGGTTTTATCGACCAGTACCTTCTGAATTCATCAACTGTGGAGGTGTTGGAAAATATTCCTGCTAATGAGAACATTAGTAGGATGCAGCGAATGCTCCTAAAATCGGCAATCTTATGTCGCGACATGGAGAGGAGCTTTTCCGATTTGCAGAAGTTGAAGGAGAAGCTTGTTGCTAAAGAAAAAGAGATAGCTTTTCTCACTGCCCAAAATATTGAGCTATCGAGTAAAACTATTGAATTGTCTTCTCAAGTGTCAAGGTTAGTAGAGGAGAAAAAGACAATATCTTGTGACCTGAAAGCTTCTGAAAAGAAGGCCTCGGAGTTCAAGAGGAGCTTGGAGATTTCTAGGGACGAAATGGGTATTTTGAAGGATAACTATAAAAAACTTGGTATAGTAGTATTGGAGGGAGTGACTGATGTTGAGAAGAATATCAAGCAGCAAATTCAGTTGTTGGCTCCCAACTTGGATATTTCTAAAGTTGGGGCTTATCGTCATGTTGTAAACGGTCAAATTGTTGACCTTCTTAACTAGTGAATTTGTGATTGTAATAGTTTAAGCTTTTCTCTTTGTTTTTGTTTTCAATGCTTGGTAGTCTAATATTGCCTAGCTGCGATTTTTATACTATGAAGTATGAACTTTCAGTTATGATTGAATTTCGAGAGTGGATATTTCCGCTCTTATTTTAATATCGCTCTTATTTTTTTATAAATTCATGTAAATATAAAATAGAAAAAAAAATCATGTGTGAAGTGACATAAAAAATGTGATTGACATTATCATTTTTTTTCTAATTTTTAGTAATATTTACTTTTTACTATGTTCGTGCACCAATTGTTTAACTCGGATGTAAGGTTGAATAGTTTAAACTTTGATTTTGTGAAGAGTTTGCGTTTCAATATATTTGCATTTAATGGATCAATAAAAAGAGGAATTGAATTCGAAAGAGACAGAATAAAATTGTAACGTGAGAGTAGAGATAAAAGATAAGTATTAGAAATCAGCAGATTTTATAATTTATAACTATTAATTAATTATTATTAGTGTTTTTAATAATATAAAATTATTTATTTTTTTTATTAATTAAATATTGACTAAATTTTAATAAAAATATTAGTCCACTAAACTTTCTCATTACGAAATTTGGCCATTTCAAATAATTTAAAACTCTAGCATCGATATTATTGTTAATGCGAATCTCGTTAAAACCATAGTTATAACTTATAAGAATCAGATTGGCCAATCTGACTGAAAATCCGGTAATTTAACCAGTTTGGTTCGACATGAAGATCATAGGTGCTAATACTCCATCCAGTCAACCATGATCAAAGTCGCTGAAAAATATACGGTTAACATGAATCGGTACGGTTTGGGCTGACTTCGAGCGCGTATACGCTGCACACGTAGTTTGTTAGCTGACGGTGCACAATTGCACATGTGGAAGCCTTTTGAATAAATTGATTAAATTCAAAAAGGTACTTCAGCTGCTGAGATTCGAAGCCAAGGCATAGTTTCCGCTCACAAGTTATAACCTATGCTAATAATTAATTGGTGTTCGTTGTAGTATCTAAAAGATATTGTTTAATTGTTAAAATAAATTAAATAATTAATTTTAAATTTAAAATATAAAAATTAAAAAATTTTAAATATTTTAAAATTATTTTAAAAGATAATTTAAGTAAAATTTAGATACTAAATAAAAAATAATATAAAATTGGCCTAATTATATACATTTGTCTTTGGACTGGAGGGCATGTATGTCATTTTATTAGTAGTATTATCATTAGTTAATACATCCCGTTGAAATAATTTTTATAAGGAAGATTGAATGATAATTATTATTCAAAATAAAAAGTAAGATCTACTCTAAATAAAAAACGATTTATAATAACCAAAGAGATAGTAGTATTTTCCATAATTATATGAATACCTAATTTAAATTCTATATATATATAATTTAATTAATCATTTAATAATACTATTGTAATAATTTTATTATTTTGTATTATATTAAACTAAAATAGTATTATGTTACTAATTCAAATGGCATAGTTTTTTCGTATTTACTTAAGAAATCGCAGATTTAAATTTTTCTATCTTTAATAAATAAAAAAAAAACTAAAACAGTTATTTTTTATTATTTAAATATTTATTTTATTATAAATTTATATATGTATTTAACTATTATTGGGTCATTAGGGACGGAGCCAAGCACAAAGATGAAGGGCAATTGCCCCACAGTGTTTTTAATTTTTGTTTTAAAAAATATAATTATATATAATATGTCTCTATTTTAAATTTTAAATGGTCTCACTATAAATAAAATAAAGAGGAGTGTTAGGCGGTCAACAATTTTTGTGTTTTGTAACCATCACTTTTCTTTTGATGGTTAAGTGTAGGTCACAAAACACAAAAGTCGTTGCCCCTTAGACTTTTCCTAAAATAAATTCAATTAGTTAAAGTTTTAAATTTATTTTTTTATTTTTTTATCATTTTGACTATTATTTAACCTAATCAAATTTAATTATTGTACCGTCACTCTTTTATTCTCTTAAACTATCTTCTTATTTTTATATTTTCAACCTTCTTTTTCTATTCCTTATCTAATGATCATCTTCTCTTCATCAAAAAGTAAATTTTAAATTCTCCAATTTTTTTATATAGCTCTCCATGACTCTATCTATCTTTCAATTTCATTATTTCTCTTTTTGATATTTTCAATTACAATTTTTAATTCAAACAATTATAGTTTAGGTATTAATCTATTTTTTTTCATGACTTTATATATTTTATTTTATTCTCGATTTAATTATCTTTATTACTTATTTTTTATCTTTTGTTCTATTATATGTACCTATATTGTATATAAAATTTTAAAATGAACTGATTAATTTACTAATTTAAAATATATTTTTTATTTTAAAAATAATGATAAAAAAATATTTTAATTACAATATATAATTAAACAGATGTATAAAATCTTTTATCTAACATTATATCAAAATTAAATTAAAAAATATATAACAAATTTAATTTTTTTAAAATAAATAAAAAAATTATAAATTATTTTATATAAACATACTTTTCATATAAAGATTTAGTTTTTCTAGTATTTATATATAATTCTAATTTTAAATTATAAATACTAATGTATCATTAGGCGCTAATATGTCAGTTAATTCAGTCTTTCATTATTAAATGTGTATAAAAAAATTAATTAGGATAATAAGTTATCTATAATTTAATTAAAATATTTTAATTTTAAGTTTTAGAAATAAAAAATATTTTTTTATAAATTATATATAATGAATAGTATTTTAAGAATAAAAGTGTTCACTAACTCTTTTTAATTTTTATATCTCCATATAATTAATAATATTTAACAAAACTTATTTAATATATATATTTTTGCCTCCACTCCTAAAATTTTCTGGGTCCGTCACTGCATGAAATTCTGAAATCAAATAACAAACTCAGGTTTATTGATGGTAGCTTAGATAAATAGAAAAGCACGATCCCATATTTGAGGCATGAGAACGATGTAACACATATGTAGTTGAATGGATCAATCGTTCACTAGAACCTCACATTTCTAAAAGTGTGAATTAGAACACTATATGTAAGACCCAGAACCTTTGAAAAGTCTTATTATGATCAAGTCTCAAATCATATATTTATTTATAGCCTTAATTTCAGAAATTGTTTTATTAAAGACAATTAAGGCAAGTTTTGATTTATTGAATTTGAGATGATTATTGGATTATTTTCTATATTTAAATTATAAAGTTGGCAGTTATGAAATAATAAGGATTTTATATGATTTGGATTAGATAAGTAATATTTTAAATATTAATACTGCTATTTTGAAAAATGAAGGAATTAAGTATATTATTTCTAATTATTTGACTTGGGCATTTTATTGAAAGTAATTTGTAAAAAAAAATTGATGAGCAAATGGTATTTTTCTATATGCAAGTAGTGTTGGATTTAATTTGGATTTCAATTACTATATCATTCCCAATTTTATGTGAAATTACAAAATTACCCTTGTACCTAATTTTACCCTAATCCTAAAATTCAACACACACAACCCTAACCCTGGAACCCTACCCGGTTACCCGATTCCCTGAAACACACACACTCCCTAATACTACAGCAGCAGCAGCTGAAAGATGAAGGAACGAAGAATGAAAGGGTTAGGGGGAGAAGGAGGAAAGGCGGCGCGGTGGGTGTCTCTGCCACTGTCGCCGCCGTTGCTATTAGAGGAGAAGGGAGATCTGAGAGGGCGAGGAACAGATCCGAGAGGGGAGGAGGGCGACGCAGCCGCTGAGCCCGTCACCGTGCCGATCGTCTTCCTCGCCGCCAGTGCCGTCTTTGTCACCGTTGATGGAGGAGAGAGGGGAGAGCGCTCGCGAGGAGCTCCTGCAGAAGCCACCGCCGTGCATCCTCGTGCCGTCGCTGGAGATCTGGCCGTCGTTGCCGATCATCCTTGCACCGCGTCAGAGCCAGAACCGCGACCTGAAGAGAGCGCGAGCCATAGCCACCGACGGAAAAGAAGGAAACGCGAGCTAGAGGAGCTGCGTCCAGTCGCCGCCGACGCGCCACTGACCACCGCCGTTCCGCCGCGCCGAGGGTCCTCTTCCTGCTAGGTCTGCCGCCGTCAAGCATGAAGGGAGGAGGAAATGGCGTCGCGAGTCGGGGTTGATCCTTTTACGGCCGTTGGATCTGACCGGAGAAAGGAGCTGCACCTCTGTGATTCTGGCCACCGGGAGTGGTTGTGGCTGTCGGTACCACACCGTAGCTACTGCCGTTCACCGCTGCTGATGTCCGTCTCCATTGCTGGTGATGGTTAGTTGAACCGCGGTCAGAAGAGGGTTCAGATCCGCCGCTACCGGAGTTCTGAGGCCACTGGAACCACCGCCGGAGCTTCTGGCTACTTCTGCCATTGTCGGAAAAATTGCCGGTAAGGGTTTCATTTGAGGTTTCTACCTTTTTAGTTTTTCAGATGGTTTTGATGCTGTACGGTTCTTCCAGTTGATCCGCCGGAGCTTCTGGCCGCCGCTGGAGCTGTTGCCGGGCCGGTTCGAAATTGCAGTTGCCTCATTGTGTTGTTTCGGTAAGAAATTTTGTTTCGAATAATCTCGCATTAGTATTTTGTTGTGTTCGGTTAATGAATACGAGTTTTGATAACGTGGGGTAGAGTCCTGATTATTGTATGTTACGATTAGTGTTGCTATGGTTATTGCAAACGTGACTGGGAGCTGAGGTTTTGGCTGCCGGAATTGTGATTGTGGATTTTGGGTCGAGGCGGAAAGGACTTTGTGATGCGTTTGAGTTATGGATTTGCGTTTTGAGGTAGGGGCGCTTCCAAAAACTATGTTTTATGTATTGGAATTATTACATATGGATACTGATGTGAGATATGGTGTGTGTGGTGATTCTATCTGCCTTATGTATTATTTGATTGACTCGAATGTTTATGGATGTTGGTTTGGCTAAATTGTTGTGCGGCTTTGTGAAATATAATGTTTTGAAGCTGATTCTTTAAAGATTTGAATATCTGAGTTTAATCCGTTGAGGATTGGTTTGAAGTGAGTCAATTATTTTGATGATGTGAAAGATAGAATACTCTTGAAATTCAGCCTGGGTCGCTTTAATTGATTTGGTTTTGATAAATGATTTGTTGCTGAACCGATTCTGTTAAACTTTGGAAATGAGTTAAATCGGTTGATATTGAGTTGAATTTGAAATGGTTTCCTTGAGACATGCCATTGAGGTGACTGTTGGATTTAGCTTGCTTTTGAATTGATTTCTTGGTTTTGAGCTGTTAAGGAATGAGAAACGGTTTAGTTGGGACCCGAACCGGGTGGCAAAAGTCCAAGTTTTAGGGGAGATGCTGCCGAAATTTCTATAAAATCCGAGTCTTTATTGAAATATTGTCTGGAATTAATGATGAGTTAAAGACTTCTACTATCCTATTTGAATTACCAAGAAAAGGATGATTCATGCTTTTGAAATGAGTTATTAAAAAGGAAATTGTGAATTTAGTCTTGTTTCTCAAGAAAGGTATTACCTTTCCTTTGTGGACAAGTTATTTAAATGAAACTTATGCTTTAAGGCCGTTGGAATGTGAAAGAGGTTTATGCCTTTGAATTTGACTTGGGGTTTTCAATTAAAGAAGTTTCAATGGTTTTGAAAGGACCCGAGTGTCTATTGACAAGTCTTATTTTAAAGTGTTTTGGAAAAGGTTTTAAGTACTCCTTGAGTTCTGAATTTTTGCAAGACTAAAACAGTTTCTGAGCAGTTGAAACGCTTTAGAATCCCTCATAGGGTTGAAGCTGGTTTTTGTTTAAGTAAAGGGAAAAGTCTTTAAAAGAAGTGAACGATCACGTGACTCGCTTTAGCTTAGATTCTATTTTATTACTCAAATCAGGAAGCCAAGGTTTCTAATGAATTTAATAAACTTGGCGAAATGAGTTATGTTATTCTCCCCTAAAGACTTGGGACTCTGCCGAGAAACTTTTGTTATAAAATCCCATTGTTGGATGGGTGATTTTGAATACTTTGAAATAAATCCTTAACTTGTCATGGTTTGGAAGTTTTGGAAAGAGAATGCCGAGAGTGGCTCTGTTTTTAAAAAAGGAACTCACTTTGAGTAAATTTGGCTTATGAGCCTGAGATGATTTGAGAAATGAGATTTCTAAAAGCCAAGGCTAAAAAGAGTTGAAACTTGATTTCAAAGTGAAACGATTTGAGAAAAAGTGATTTATGGCTTAAATACCAATTTTACGAATTGATGATGTTGAAAGTGGAAGTGCTGTTTTGTTGTGAGCCGGAATGGCTGTGTATGCTATGAATATTGGCTGGTTCTGGATTGAACCGTGAGCCGGAATGGCTGTGTATGCTATGAATATTGGCTGGTTCTGGACTGAACCGTGAGCTGGATGGCTGAGATGGATGTTGATCCACGGATGAGAATGAATGCATGTATATGCTGAATTATTGATAATTGTGATTTGCACTTCCACTATCTGAGATACGAGTTTTCCTGGGTAGTAGCAGTGGCTAGCCACCACATGCTTCAGGTTGAGACTTGATACTCTGTTGACCCTATGTCGTAAGTGTGGCCGGGCATTGTGAAAGTCCCGGATGAGCTCGCCCCCATAAATATTCACCAGTGAAGGTGATGGACATGGATCATGATTATGATCAAATTTATGATGAGTATAACTCGAGTTGGGGATGCGCGACAGAGGGACAGTCCAATGGTTAGCTACCAGGACTTGTCGGGTTGGCTCTATAACCGACAGATGATATCATCAGCCACTAGGGACAGGCATGCATCATATGCATCTATGTGACATTGTTTGGGTGTGCATATTATACTTGGTTTGCCTATGTGATTAATTGCTAATTGTTCTACTTGTAATAACTGTTTGTTTGTGCTTGCATCTTCCTAATTGTGTTTGCTACTGGGACTCTGTTGGACTGTGATGATTGGTTGATGGTTGGATTGTTTGGGCCTAGGGCCGTGGTTGGAATGAGATGAACTGATGGTTGATTTCGGTTTTGTGTTTCTAATTTAGAATAATCTATGAAAGGCTATTTTGTTTTAACATAGATAAACTGTTTTCAAAGGCTTTTGAGTTTTTGAGAATTGAATGGTTCCTCTTTTAGAAAAGATTTTCGACTTTACTTTTATTGTAAACCGTTGTTTTTGAAAAGAGGTATAAGACGGTTATTAATCACTGGTACGGTTTATCTTCATGTATCCTATTACAGTAATTCCCAAAAACCCTCTACTGAGAACCCTTTCGAGGATGATGTTCTCACCCCCCTATATTTTTCCCCTTTCAGGATATGGGTGCTGAAGTCATGAAGAGTTTATTTAGTTGTTGTTGAAATGATCTGTATTGCATTAGCTTATTATTTATTGTACCCTCGACTTTATCCTGATATATTTTGTGAGAGGGATAGGGATTGTATTGGTTAATGTTTGTACTACTATTTATATATATGTATATATATATGGATGTACTCTTTATGAGTTTCTGTAAGTTGTATGGTATGTATGGATGTTCGTTGTAGAGTAAAAGTATTTTTGGGAGCGGTATTGCGGTTTAAAATATTAAACAAGCTCATATTTTAGTATTAAATAGTATAAGTTACGTCGTAATGTCCGAGCTATCAGAGTTGCGCAGGCGGAAGCGTGAGCTTTGGTAGTCAGGGTGTTACACTATAGCACTGTATCTTTGGGAAAACCTAGAACATAGGTATTATAAAGGTGACCACTTTCGAATCACTGAGCTACAAGAAGAGTTATATGCAACTAAGCATGGAGAAATGAGTGTGACAATGTACTTCACAAAATTGAAGACGATATGGGAAGATTTGGATTGTTTAGAGCAATTCCGTCATGCGAGTGTGAAAAAATTACAATTGTAGACTAGGAGTGATAGGGAACTTTAGAACTGAAGATCAGGTTACTCGATTTCTTAGAGGATTGAATGAACAATATTAGGTCACAAGTCATTCTCATGGATCTGCTCCCAAATGTCAACACTGTTTTCTCTCTTCTCACACAACAAGAAAGACAGTTTCAAAGCCTAGATTTTGTCTCAGAACCAAAAATGTTAGCTCAGACAATCACTCAACCTGCCACTCTCTTGAACACTGCAGAGGCCTCTCAAGGCAGAGGGAGAGGGAGGGATAGAGAAGGCAGGAATCTAGGCTTTGGAAGAGGACAGGGAGGCAGAGGCAAGATGCAATGCTCACATTGTGGTAAGGTGGGACATATTATTGATACATGTTACAAAAAGTATGGATTGCCACCATATCTTAAGCAAAGATATAACATAACATTCACTAACATGAGTGCAGCTGAATCTGAATTTGAGGGAAGCAATGATAATCTCAAAAACCCTTACAGTGGGTAAGATAGTGATGTAACAAGTTTTGATTTTACACCTGAACAAAAATCAGCCTTATTAGCACTTCTCCACAAGAAATCACAAAAACCAAATCACAATGCTGATCCTCACAAAGAGCCTTTGCCAACACCTCATCTAGATAAGTTGGTATATATTATGCATTTCACATCAAACATTCTTGCATTAAATGTTTCAAATAAGAAATTTGCATCATGGGTAATAGACACGGGGACGACTAACCATGTCCTTACTCACTCAATAACTTTCATACATATCATGAAATAGTTTCAATCCTTGTAAAATTTCCTAACAGTGCATTATCCATCAACAAAATTGTTAAAACTATCATATTCACAAACGAACATTACCTTGTTGATGCATTATAATCCCTTCCTTTATATTCAAACTAATTTCTATTTCCAAGGCCACATCACATCTGCATTGTCATATGAATTTTGATGACTAAAATTGTAAGATACAAGATACCAACTCAGAGAAAGTGATTGGAGTCGTTAGAGTTTATAGGGGACTTTACACACTGAACAATGAAGCAGTGAGGCCCAATTTTGCACAAACAGCAAGCATCCTTACCTTGCCAAAGTCAGAAATAAAAGGAATAAATCTTTGGTATTTTCGGTTAGGACATTTACCTTTTGAAAGACTCCATGTAATGAAATATGTTTCTCCTTTTATAGACTGTAACACAAAAATTGATCCATGTGATACATGTCATCTTTCAAAGCAAAAAAAATTGAGTTTTTCAAATAGCAATACTATTTCAACAAGCATATTTGTTCTTCTTCATATTGATATTTGGGGACCTCTTGTGATTCCCTCAATTTCTGGCCACAAATACTTTCTAACAATAGTGGATGACAAATTCAGATTCACTTGAACTCATCTAATGAAAACCAAAGCTGAAGCTAGCACAATAGTAAAAAATTTTGCAAAAACTTACTATGCTGAAATTGGGAAAATGGACATTAGAACAGATAATGGATCAGGATTTTCAATTTGCAAAAACTCAATTCAGCAGCCAAGTAAACATTAGAACAGATAATGGACCAGAATTTTCAATGGAAACTTATTATGCGAAAACTAGAATAATACATAATACACCAAACTTCTTATGTTAAGACCCTTCAACAAAATGAAATTATTGAGCGGAAGCATCAACATATTTTAGCTGACAAAAGAAGTTTGACCTTTCAATTTGGAATCCCAAAATGTATTTGGAATTTCGCTGTCCTTCATGCAGTTTATGTCATAAATCGGGTTCCAAGCATTTTTCTAAACAGTGAATCACTATTTCAAATCTTGCATAACACCACCCCTGATATCTCGACTCTGAGAGTATTTGGTTGCTTAGCTTATGTTAGCACCATCACCTCAAATAGATCAAAACTTGATTTGAGAGCTCAAAAATTAGTATTTTTGGGATTCAGGGAGGGTGTTAAAGGCTATGTACTCATGGACTTAAAAACTAGACAAATTTTTGTTTCAATACATGTACATTTTTATGAAGATCACTTTTCCTTTACTCATGAAACTTGTAAGACCCCAGATTTTTAAAAATTAAATAATTAGTTATTTATGAGTCATTATATTTGTTGAAATTTTATTTTTTAAAAAATTATTTTACCAAAAATAATTAAATAGAATTTTATGATTATTGAAGTTTAATTTAATGATGACTTATTCTATTAATTTAAATTATTTATTAGAAACTATTTTAGTAGGCAAAATTTAAATTTATTATTATTATTATTATTATTATTATTATTATTATTATTATTATTATTATTAGTATTATATTATCATTGTTATTATTATTATTACTATATTATCATTATTACTTATTGTTTTCCTTTGGCCGAAGCTTGAAGGTAGCGTTTGGTACAAAAATAGAGACTGAGAGATAGAGACTAAGAGACAGAGACTAAGAGACAGAGACTGAAATAAATTTTAGTATTCTGTTTGGTGTAAAGTGGGAGACAAAAATTGAAACAATAATGAAGCTCTAATTTAATTTGCACAAAGGGTAAAATTAAAATTAATTAATTGAAATAAGGATATTTTAGGTATAAAATATTATTAAAGTTTCAGTCTTCGTCTTTAAACATTTCAATATCCTATGTCCCAACTTTTTGGAGGTACTGAAATATTGAAATTTTGGGGATAGTGACAGAAATTTTAGTACCAGTCTCTGAGCCAACAAGCATGATACTGAGTCTTAGTCTTCCAGTCTCTGTCCCAGTATCTCAAAACAAACGCTACCTAAAGAAAGAAAGCCAAATATGGCTTAGCCACCACAAATTTCCATTCATCCCTATTAGTCTTAATCATTTTCATTTCTTTCATTCATACCACGGAAAGAACTTGAAAAAAAAAAAAAGAGAATGGAGACCGTGAGTGAGAGAAACTAAGAAACCTCCATAGAACCGTGACTTCCAACCTCGATTTCTTGAGCTCCGTAACTCCAATAAAAAATCTAATCCGATAAAGTGTTCGTATCTTCCTCCTCTACATGTTAGCATCAGTTTTGTTCGATAAGAGTTGACGGTAATGTAGCTCCCCCTTGAGTTCGGCCAATTGGAGTTCTAGGAGACACAGATGATTTCTGACGTTATCTCCTTCAACAGCTCGGTCAAAAAGTTTCTCCAGAGTTTTCGTTGTTTCGATTTCATACTGAGGTAGGGGGTTTTATTTTAAAATTAAGAATTTTTTATTTAAGAATGCCAAAAAGTATAATAGATAACTGTAAATATGTTAATAATTGTACCGATATTGAGTTTGAATTTTGGCTGTGAACAATTGGCTGTGACTATGATTGAATTGTTGGTTGTGATTGTTGATAAATTTGGTATTGCTTGCCAAATTGAGGTTGTGATTGATGCCTTGGTTTGGTTGTTGACTTGAAAAGTTATGAAAGTAAGGGATAGGAAAGATAGATTGTAATTTTTGTGGTTGCGCTTGCTGATGAGAATTAATAATTTATCATATGCTTGATCGATGATGAATAAAGACTTATTATGTGTTCTAACGATGATCAGTGTATATGAAAAGTTATGTTTGACATAGTGCAAAAAGGTGAAAATTTTGATTATGATTAAATACTTGAAATTGTGAAAATTGTTGAATTTGGGCTCTTGGGCTGTGTTGGCAGTGAAAGCAACTTTGAATAACTAAAAAAAGGTTAGATGTATGATTTTGGAAGGGTTATAACTTTAAATGTGGAATATGGTATGTAACATTATTGAAAAAGTCCAAGGCAGAATTTTTGCATAATTGCCAGTAGAATAAATCAGTTTCTAGGAGAATACCAGGTCATATTTTTTTTAATAAAACTATTTTTTCATGAAACTTTAATGTGTTTTGGGCATCTCATAAAAAATTCAGAATTTATTGATAAGTGGTTTGGGAGAAATGAACTTTTGAAGATTGATGGTTTCTACAAAAAATTCTGTTTCTTTACTGCAAAAGCACCAACTTCCAACCCACTTAATTTTTAATCCTGGTAAGTGTTTGAGCTGAAATCAAAGGCAATTTCAAGCTTTGGGTGCCCACAATCTTCAGTTTAAATTTCATATCAATACTCTTTCTAACCAATTAGATATGTTGCAAAGAGTGTGGGTAGCTCGCTGGATTATGAAAACAGAATTCTAAAAGACAGGACTATGTTTCTAACCTTATAACTTTTCTATATGACATGGTAATAATCTGGAACTTGATTTGCTAAACAGCTGGAAGAGTTATTTTTGAGGTCATAAATTTTGAAAGGCAATGAGTGAAAATTGGATTTTTAATTATTTTAATAAATTTACTGTCCCATGCTATTTTTCTGTATTTTCTTAAAACAATAACAGAATTTTAAGGGAAATGATACAAGTTTTAGCTATGACCAAATTACCTCAACACCAAGTTTTTATTTTCTAAATCAGTAGCATTATAACAACCAAGGAAAGTTTGAGGTTAATTGGTGATGTGGAGGTATGTGTAATTAAGCGATGATGCGGAGGTACGTTTAATAATATAGGGGATGCGGAGGTGTGTATATATAATTGGTGATGTGGAGGTATAATGAAAAAAAAAGAAAAAGAGAAACCATGAATGAAAAAGATAATTGAAATGTATAATGATTTATGAAAATGGTATGTTGAATGGGCCCTCGTGCCAAATTGCTAATACGAAAGTACCTGCCTAACTAATAGCCTAAGGTTGTTAATAAGGGAATGTTCGCCTAACTGATAGCACTGTTTCTTATTGTGATGTACATTGAAATGTTATTGTAAAATGGCCTAACTGACACGGGTAACCATGATACCAAGGTATCCTAATTGACATGGGTTCGCCCATGATGATACTAATGTGCCTAACTGACACAGTAAAAAAATCATATTCGGGGTTCATTCCGAGTAACGTCGGGTTGCGGGTAGACAACTGACGCATAAGCTCATGGCATGCGCTAGGAACAGCCATGCATCATAAATTGTTTGCGCACTTGTATTTGATTATGGTTGTTTATTTAATCTTCCTGTGATTGTGTTGTTTGTCTTGGTGACTTGCTTGTGTGCTTAATTGGATATTTTTTTGATGTTGTGAACTTAGTAATGTATTAAGGAATTCTGTTTGTGGTTAATGAATTATTAACGTGACTGAGACTTTATTTAAGTATGTGAATTAAAGGAAGGGCTTTAAACGCCTTTAGGTAAGACTTAGGAACAATTTTAAAGGTGTACTAAAGAAAACTATTTTTGGGATATGAGTTAACTATTTGTATTTTATTTTTGTATTTTTACGGTATTCACCTTCCCTGCTGAGAACATACGAGAATGACGTTCACACCCCCTACAGATCTTCTGTTTCAATGACAGGTTCAGGAATCCTTGGCGAGGAGCCACGATCGATCCACAGAGTTTTATAAATATATGTATTCGTATTTTTTTGTAATTGGTTTAGTCCTAGATTTTATTTTTCCTTCGCCGCTTATTGTCTTTGATTTTTAGAGAGGTAGGACTTGTATTTGAGAATCTTAGAATATGTCTATGTATATAATGATGTGTGTTTATGTATATAACAAGGTTGCGAGAACCGGACCGGTCAATAAATCGGTGAGGTCACTGGTTTAATGGTTCACTGGTTCGACCGGAGTTCAACCGGGGTTCAACCGGAGTTCAACCGGTTTAATTAAATATTAAATAAAATTATTAAAAAACCTAAAAATAATTTTAAATATATAAATTCAATAATTTCTAACTTAATAAAATTTAAAATTTCACATAATAAATTATCCATAACTTAATATTAGAGGTTCACAAACAACTTCAAACATCAAAGTTTATAACTAAACAACTTCATAGATCATTAAGGAAGAGAAATATAGTGATACTAAGAATTTAAAAAGTGCCACGTTCAACTCTTAAGTAGCAAGTTTAAAAACAGAGCAATTTCTAGAAATTTGGGCAGCAAGTAGCAGTAAAATATAAGCACATGAATCCAAAAATTACAATTAACATGAGAAAAGCATGGATTGCATGTACAGAGGCAGCATCAAACTTAATTTCACAAGTACAGTTCAGCAGGGCAGCAGGTAGAATCAGGTCACATGAAACAGAAACAACACAGCAATGATCACACCAACATCATTCAGCAAACAAGTAGTATTAAGCCATGTTGGATAATCAGGAATGGAGCAATTATCAGGACTAGAATCCTCTAACCATAACCTAGCTACCTAACAGCATATATATCTATTTAATCAGCAATCTAAGTAAAATTAACAACAGAATTAATAAAAGAAAGTAAAGAAACAGAGCAGGAAGCAGGGATGAGGCAGGGGACCTAGAATGTAACAGAGACAGACAAGGAAATGGAAAGGGGAAGAAGAGAAGAAGTAGTGCCGCCCAGAGTTGGTGGTGGCCGGCTGAGCTCGCGACGGTGCAGAGAGCGGCGCAAGCGGCGGAATGATGCAGGGCAGAGAGATTCAGCTTCTCTCTGTGGCAGTGACGAAAGCTGAGGGGGGTAGAAGCAAATCAAAATCGCAAACACATAAATCAGAGAATCAAAAACCATGAACAAATAAATAATTCTTCAAAATCATGAGGCAGCAAACAAGCAAATCAAAATCGCAAACAAATAAATCAGAAAATCAAGCACATGAAATCAGAAGGCAGAGAAGAGGAATAACCAAATAAGTGAATAACAGAGTATTACTTACCTGCGGCGAGTAACGACAACGACGAAAGAAGAGGCGGTGGTGGTTGCGGTGATCAACACCGTCGTTGCTGTGGCTGCGGTATGCGGTTGCGACGACGATGGGCTGCTTGATTGATGGTGGTGGCGACATCGTGATTCCTCTTCTGGCTTTTGGGTGTTACTGAAGAGTGAAGATTAGGGCTGTGAAGAATTGAAGATTGATTGATTAGGGCTTCGTTGTTTAGGCGTTTAGCCTTTCGTTTTTAAAAAAAATAGACAAAACAACGCCGTTTAGGGTTTTACCTTCAAACCGAAAACTCGTTAAAAAAATAGACGGTTTGACCGGTTCATCGGTTAATCGCTGATTTGACCGATTTTTTTACCGGTTTTTTGCCAAGCGATTTCTGACCTTACCCGGACTGGCCAGGTGACTGGTTCTCAGTTAATCTGGTTGAACTGGCCGGTCTGGTTCGATTTTCAGAACCATGGTATATATATGTATCATTTGGCTAAGTGGTTAAAAGTAAAGACTTTTGATTTTCTTGATTAATTTCCAGTTCATATTCGTAAAGGCTCGATATTAAATAAAGTTAGTATAAAATAAAAAGGTTTAGAGGTAAGCAGCACCCGAATTTTTAGTATGATCATTAGGTACTAAAAGAGGGGTGTTACGAAACTGACTCCTTAACTACAACTGCATCTAATTAGCAACAATCCATGAGTATTGACCCCTTTTCATATGACATTTTTCAACCTCATGCACCCTTTAATATACACACAAACACACCAAAATTTAGCTAATCTTGAGTCACACCCAAAGGAGCATGAACTCACTAGCCATTCTTCACATAGTGATGTTTTTCATAACACCACCACTACTATCTCTAACACTAATGCTAATAATAAAATAAGTACTAAAATACCTATTGGTGAGCAGAATGTGTAAAGAAGGACCTCGAGAATAAGAAGACCTCCTTCTTATCTTCAACACTTTCACTGCCTAAATAATACCACCAAGCCCATCTCTTCCGTCAATGCCCACTGTAAGTATCCTCTATTTAATTTTTTTTCATATGAGAAAATTTCTAAAAATCATAGAGCATTTTCGATTGCATTGTCCACAAACACTAAACCCAAGCACTATGAGAAGGCTATGTCTCAACCTTGTTGAAAAATGCTATTAAATCTGAACTTGATTCATTTGATGAAAGCAAGACTTGGAAGATCACCTCTTTGCCACCTGGGAAGAAAGTTATAGGATGCAAATGGGTTTTCAAAGTGAAATACAACTCTAATGGATCTGTAGAACGTCATAAGGCACGTCTTGTTGCCAAGGGCTACACACAAGTCCCTGGCATTCCTTCATGGAGATCTTGATGAAGAGGTGTATATGGTTGCTCCACCAGGGCTAAATGTTGGCAAGGGACAAGTATACAAGCTAGAGAAGTCGCTCTATGGACTCAACCAGGCCAGTAGACAATGGAATGACAAGCTCAAATCTATTTTGTTAGAGCTTGGCTACAAGCAGTGCCATTCTGATTATAGCCTCTTCACCAAATTATGTGAAACTGGTTTTACTACAATCTTAGTTTATGTGGATGATTTAGTACTGACCGGAGATGATATTCTTGATATCAACAAAATCTAAAGTGTCTTGGATGATCGACTCAAAATCAAGGATATTGGAGACTTGAAATTCTTCCTCGGATTGGAAGTAGTGCGTTCAGATAAAGGGATCGCATTGTACCAGAGGAAGTATGTTGTGGACATGCTTACTGACTATGGCTTTGCCGATTGCAAACCAATCTCTACACCTATGGATTATAGTGAGAAGTTGAACAAGGATAGTGGATCTCCTCTGCCCAATTCAATTGAATATCAAAACATAGTTGGTAAATTATTATATTTGACCAATGCACAACTAGATATTAGCTACGCCATTAGTCGTCTCAGCCAGTACTTAGTCAAACCGACAAGCTTGCATCTACACTCTGCTCATCGAATCTTGCGATACCTGAAATCTAGACCTGCTCAGGGATTATTCTTTCCCACTTCTAGTGATTTATGCATCACAGGCTTTTCTGATTCTGACTGAGCAGCTTGCCCAGACACACGACATTCAACTTCTTCCTATCGTTTTTACTTTGGGCCAGCTTTGATCTCTTGGAAAAGCAAGAAGAAGAATACTGGTTCATGCAGCTACTCTAAGGCTGAATATAGAGCCTTAGCTACAGCCACCAAAGAGGCTATCTGGTTGGGATACTTGATGAAGGACCTTGGAGTGCCTCTAACTAAACCCATCAGCATCTTTTGTGATAACCAATCAGCCATTCACATTGCATCCAACCCAGTTTTTCACGAGAGAACCAAGTACATTGAGGTGGATTGCCATGTGGTACGCAATAAGTTCATGGAAGGATTTATTCATTTGATACCTATCTCGACCAAAGAACAAGTGGCTGACTTGTTGACAAAGCCGTTGTCCCCTGCTGTTTTCTCAATGCTTCACTGCAAGTTGGGACTGCTGGACATCTACACTCTCAACTTGAGAGAGGGTGTTACTTGATAGAGAATCTTATGCAGACTCACATACATATAATGCAGCAACACACAGTAGAATATAACATAAGTAGATTAGTTACTGAGTTTGTTATTGTTATTGCCATCTAGAAATAGTTATTAGAATTGAATTAGTGCTATATAAGCTTGTTGCCATAGCGATAGTTAGTTTTGTTCTTTCACTGTAGATTAAATTTATGTCAACTCTATTTCTTCTCTCAATTCTCTCTGTTTGTGTGTGTTCTCTCTCTGCTTTGTTCACCCTTTCATAGTTTTATTTCTAGCACGAAATTCGTTTTTTCTTTTTTTTTTGCAATATTTTTTCCCTTTTTTCATAATCTTTTTGACAATATTTTTTGTCATAGATTACAGATCAAACCTTTCCGATGTATACCTCCACGTGCAACCAACATCTTTTTATATATAGCTTCTCTCTTATATCTATTTTATACAATTTTAATAAAGTGAACCATTTTTTAAGTCCCATATCTTGAATTCTACCAAAATTAATGGCTATATAATTATTAATGGCCAATTCTTGGGTGTAGATTTTCGTTAGATGAGTCTCCAACTGACATTTATTCTTTAAGGCTGTGTTTGGTTAGTGTATACCTAAAGACATAGACACTGAGACATCAATAAAAAAGACATAGATCCAAAATACATGTATACATATTTTATGTTTGGAACATAAACACACAAGACAAATAAATTATTAAGAAGTCTATAATATCCTCATCATCTACTTTCACCACCACCATTACCAGACTCTTCATCAACCCCTAAAAATAAATAACAAAAAATTTTAAAAATTTCAACAATAAATTCAACCATCAATGACGGCAAGAGCTCTATTTAATAATCAATTAAATAATTTTTTTAAGAAGAAAAATTAAAACAAATCTGAAAAAGAGTGGACAAAGAGAAAGAGTAGGAGAGATACGGCAGGAGAGAAGCAGAAGTGACAGACGCGAAGAAGGAGAAGAAGAACAGCTAATCTGGAGATAACGTGAAAAACAGATCTGGAGACAAATATGGCAAAAGGTGACGGCAACGGTGATGGAATAGAAGCGAAGAACAAAGAAAAAAGAGAAACAGGAAGGAGGGAATAAGGAAGAGAGGCAACAGTTATTTGGTTGGAGAAAGGAAAGAGAAATGTGAAGATGGTGGTTTAAGTGTGAAGGAGAAAAGAAAGAAAATCTGATGCAGAGAGAGGTCAAGCGTGACAAATAGAAGAAGGAAAAAAAGATCTGTAAGGAGCATAATTGAAAAAAAATGAAAAAAATTGTGTATGTCCAAACATTTTTGATCCACCCCTTGGTTCAATATACAAATTTTATGTATTTGTATACTTGCGTATCTATCTGTGCCTGCTAAAAATTTATATCTTAGTAAACAAATAATAAATATGTATCACTGTGTCTGTGTCTCTCAAATCAAACGTTACCTAACGAATAAAGACTAGTCTTGACACAGACAGTGTAGCGTGATTAATTTGTAGAAAAGTGGTCAGACCCCTTATATAAAGTTAGAATTGTTAATGTGGATTGTTAAGATTAATTAGCAAGCTTTTTTTTTTGTTTCTTTTGTTGGGCTTTTTATCACTTAATAATTTTTTTTCTGTGCAAGATAGCTTTTACAGACTCACGTTATTTTATTAGGAAAAAACTTTTTAAATGTAGCGCAGATACAGACTCATGTAATAGCACTGCTACAACTATTTGCAGTACTAAATGATATCTATAGAAATAATAATACTTGTTATTAGTACTTATAATATTGATAACAATCATAAATATTATTACTTTGATTATAACAGTTCAGATAACAAACTAATAATAATAATAATAATAATAATAATAATAATAATAATAATAATAATAATTGAAAGATAAATTATATTATTCATATTATTAACATTATGATTTAGTACGATTCGTACGAAAAGAATGAACCCAAAAGAAAATAAAATATACTGCCTATTTTATAAAAGGAATAAACAATTGTTGTTGTTAGGGGTGTATATGATTCGGTTCGATTTGAAGATCCGGTTTGATTCCGAACACTTTAGAGACTAATTTAGTATGATTTTATCGGGTTTAGGATCGGATAAGGGTCTCAAAAATAGATCCAGTTATTATTTCGAGTCGGGTCCGAGCCATAGTTCGGGTCACCCAAACTCGATCCGGTCATCATACACAATTAATATTTTGTGTTATTAGTGATGGATGATGGCTATTCTTATGTGAAATTTAAATATTGTAAACCTTAATATTGTGTGTTATTAGTCATTATAAGATTATAAGTTAATGTTTTATGTTTAAAATGCATAAGACTTTAGACTAATGCATAATAGTGTTATTTGTATTGATTTAAATATTTAGTATTATTAGACAATATTAGTATTGATTATGGTTATGTTTTAATTTTAGAGAAGGGTTGGTTCTTATTATATTTTTTTAAGTGAATTTTACTATGTGAATTGTGAAATAATAGTTGGAGATTAGGTAATTTTTACATGCTAAAGATCTAGTTTTCACTCGGTTTTTATTCGGTTTTCACCCGATCCGAAGATGCGTAGGTTTCATCGAGTCTAGGATCGGGATAGAGTCTACAAATTAGGCTCGATCTATATTTTAGGTCAGATCTAGATTAAGTCAAACTCGATGTGGTCCGACCCATGTACACCCTTAGTTGTTGTTAAAGAATAAACAATTTTTGAAAAGTAAAAAAAAAATCAGGAAATAATTGTTAAGAAAATTTTGAGATATATAAAGTAGTGTATGTATTTAAAATAAATAAATTATCAATTCTTCGTGAACAATTTGACTAATATATAAATTGAGTAGTATATGTGGTCATTTTTTTAATAATATTTTGAATTTCCAATTAATTTATGAAAAATATAGAATAATGCCCTAGGTTCTTAAAACATTGTTAGTCAAATATTTTAATGATTAACAAAACTCAGGCGTTAAATAAAACCCCAAAGCAATATTATATTGGACTAATCAGTATTTACATCAGACTACTTAACTATATAAAGAAGTTGATATAAAAATTATAAAAACTTCAAAAAATTATTATATTTTTAGTAAATAATAATAATTTTATTATTATGAATTTTGTTATCTAAACTGTTATTAAAATTGTTATTATCAAAGTAATAATATTTATGATTGTTATTAATATCAATATTATAAGTACTAATAATAAGTATTATTATTATCTCTATAGATATCATTAGTAGTGCAAGTAATTATAGCAGTGCTACTACATGGATCTATATCTGCGCTGCATTCAAAAACTTTTTCCTAATAAAACAACGTGAGCCCGCAAAAACTATCTTAAACCAAAAAACAGTCATAAGTGACAAGAAGCACAATAAAAAAAAAAACAAAAATAATAAACCTGTTAATTAATTCTAAGAATGCTCATTAACAATCCTAACTTTATACCAATGGCCTGACCATTTTTTTCTGAATCACGTTACCCTGTCTCGACAGTCTTTGTCCCTTCAAGAGACAGATGTCATTTAGGTAGCGTTTGTTTTGAGATACTGAGTCACGAAGAGATTGAGATTCAGTATCATGTTTGTTAGTTCAGAGACTGGTACTAAAATTTTTGTCTCTATCTCTAAAATTTTAGTATTTCAGTACCACCAAAAAATAGGGACACAGGGAACTGAAACTTTTAGAGATGGAGACTGAAACTTTAATAACATTTTATACCTAAAATACTTTTATTTCAATTAATTAATTCTAATTTTACCTTTGTGCAAATTAAATTAGAGTTTTATTTCTGTTTTAATTTCTGTCTCCTATTTTGCACCAAACAGAATACTGAGATTTATTTCAATTTTTGTCTCTTAGTCTTTGTCTCTCAGTCTCAGTCTTTCCGTCTCTGTCTCTCCACCAAATACTACCATAAGAACTCATCTAACAAAATATATATATATATATATATATATATATATATATATATATATATATATAAAGTTTTACGTGTTTCATTTACTTTATTAAAATAGTAGTCTATCACATATGAATAGGTAGACAGTTTAAATTTTGTCTAATAGTATATAGCGCAATTCCTAAAACATTTCTAGTTTAATAATGAAATGACTGAAATAATAATGAACATGACCAAGCTAAAATGCAGGCGATTTCAGCTAAGGACGTAATAACTAATTTGAAGCTGATTGGATGTTTTTTTAATAGTCATGATAGACTATTAACAATGAGTGGTAGTTGACTAGTAAATTGGATTTGGATTTAGTATTTTTTTTTGTAGTTGGTTACATGGTAAAATAGGTTGTATGAGTCCCAACAAGGTGTATATATGTTGGAATAAATTATTTTATTAATTCAAATCATCTATACTAATTACAAAAAATTATATATATCATAGTGCCAAAACGTATACTACAAAAAAAGGCTATATTGTAAGAGTTTATTAACGGAAGTTTTAAAAAAATCCTACAAATTTAATTTTTAAAACAAAAAGTTATCTTTTATTTTGTTAAGAGTTTTATTAACAGCAGTTTTTATTTTGAATACTAGGATTTTTGAAACTCCCCCAAAACTAAATCAATTCCCCAAACAATTTGGCAATGCAAAAAGCTCTTTCTTTCCGCAAAATCCATTTTCCCACCTTGCTAACACCCTTTTCTGCTCCCACTCTCCTGATATAGTAACTGCTTCATTCTCCATTGTTCACATTTCTTTCATTGATTGCTGCTGCTATTCGCGATTGTGCCATTTGCAACTCCCGTTCGTAATCCTACTGCAATTAGCGTTCCAATTGCTGCTGTTGTTGGCGTTCCGGTTCCTGCTACTATTCGTGTTTGCGTTGTGTTGCTACTGATGTTCGTGTTTCACTGCTGCTGATGTTCACATTCTTAGTTGCAGTTGTTCTTCCATAAAAAAAGGTATGTATATGAACTAATTAGGGTTTATAAACTATTTATCCCCTTTCTGATTAGTGCTTTGTATGACAATATCATGAATTTACGGCTCTAAATTTAAGTTTAATTGTGTTTCTATAATCTTTAATTCCATTTCAGTGGGTAATTGATATTCCAATTTTTTTGTCTTCTATGTAATGGACACATTATTATTATTATTATTATTATCATAGTGCATTGCTGATTTTTTTTTCGGCTTTTGATTGTTGAAAAGGAACGAAAAAAGAAATCTACAAGCATCTTAATCAATTTTCCAGATCGAGCTCCTTAACGAGATTTCTTCAAATTTTGCCATTTCACATTTTTCCATTTGGCTTTTATTTTCATATTATTGATACTAACACAAAATCAGTTACCACTATTGGTTGAAAATTGTTTCTTATGGTTACCGTTTTATGAATTTTGGATTTTTTCTTAGTAATGACTATTGGTTTTTCTTATAGTTTATTCCTGTTTCTTTTTTTTTTCTGAATTTTGATGTATTATATGTTGCAGGTCATCATTGACAAATATACAAGGGCAGACATTCCTACATTGGACAAGAAAAAGTAAGCTCTACCTATATGGTTGATTTGTTTTTTAAGATTATTTGTGTACAACAATAATGATCGGAAGAAATAAAACCTGTGCACTTTGAATAGCTAATTAATTACTAGCTAGTTTCAAATTTTGAAAAACAGCTATAGAATATATTGCTGGTAATGTATACTTTTTCAAAAGGTGCTTCTTCTGCATCACTTTCATAATATATATATAATCCAAATTAGAGGGAGTTTACTAAGGAGAACCAGCTGCCTGAGCCAATAACTATTAATGATACTATAACTATTAATAAGGACGTAACTAGTTTTTCTTTGCAACTTTATTAACATATAAGGACGTAACTTGATTGATACTATAACTATTCATAATACTAGAACAGGGTAAAATTAATATATATATATATATATATATATATATATATATATATATATATATAATTGGAATTCTTATAATGTGATTAGTAATGAAAATTGGTACTGTAATAATTGGGCATAGCTTTAAAAAAAAACTTAGTAGAATATAATCAAATACATATGGCTTTTATGTTCTTATTTTTTTGCATCCACTTTACTGGTATTTAACTAATTGAAGTTGACAAGAGTGGTTGAAGGGTCTTGATAATTTAGTTAATTCAATCTATTTGAAATCAAAGTATTTGAAAGCACTGTATATAGAAGCATTGTTTAGTTTCATGCATGACTTGGTGTCCTGTTTCAAGATAACTGTGTTTGGTTTGTATCCTATGTTCTGGTCTAGTTGTTTTGTATCACAATATTATGATTTTTTGTTACCAAATTTATTTTTAATTTCATTAGTTTTGATATAGTAACTTTTGCAATTTTCAATCTCTTTCTGAATACAAGCAGGGACATTAATTAATTAAAAGCATAAACTATTTTAGTAACTTAGTTTGGTTATCTTGCCATAGCTGTTGTCAGTTCTTGCTGAATCAATTATTGTGACTGAACAATAAATACCAGAGTTGGTTATTCCTTACCATAGAAAACATAAAATATATTCACTACCTTTCCTACCCAACTCACTTGTCTTCTCACTTCTCACACTACCATCACCAAAATACAACTTTGCTATTTTCTCATTTTGATTAATTAATTAATTAAATGAGGAGAACCATAATTGCTAGCATTTCAATTTTAGTTAATACTTATATTAACTTGTTGCTATCACTTAATTAAGACACAATGACATTGAAAAAGCCTTGAACATCATTCAAGAGAAATAGAAAATAGTTTCAGTCACAAATAGCATAATCTATTTATATGAATATGATGCTAAACTACCAAAATTCTTTTAGAGATATGGATTTTCTTCCATCAACTTCTTGCTTCAGATTGTGTCCCTCAGCTTCACCATTAATACACTGTAAATTCAATAAAAGAACCCTTCCTTTAGCAGGACTAACACATGATAAACAATCTCTAATAATTGTGATTGGCACATTGCCCTCATTTTCTTCCTCCTCATCATCATAATCATCTTGTCTCTGAGCTCCATATAGAAATTCAGTTGACTTTTCCTCATTACATTGATCAGAACTACCCTGAATGTTTATAGTAACAATGTGCCTCTTCTTACACCTAGAACTATCCTTGTTGAAGCAAATACTTCCCCACTAAACTATCTCAGCGATAGATCTCCTCCCTATATCTTTTTAAACTAAAACTCTTCTTCAGCAACATCTTCACAAGCATAACTCCACTTATAGCTATTATGCCCGTGTAGTACTAGAAGGTCTTCTTTTTTCTTCCTTTTATTTTAGATTTGGTTTTGAACCATAGGATATAATTCATGCATTATGCTCATACTTCCTTTTTGATATACAAGGTCATTAGTAGTTTTTTTTTTCTTATAAGGTAGAAAGATAAAGCTCAATTGTATGCATTTTTTTAGGGTCTTTCGTAGTTTATCTAATTTGTTTTTTGTTTAGTTTATTATTTGCATGAAGTTAAGAGTAATAGTATCAAGTTTCTTAGAAATTGGCTTTTGTTCCTGTTGGTGCATTTCTGAATTATCATCAGATGCTGCTGCATTTTTTTTTGTTATTGTTCTGCATATAGCATTCAACAGCAGAAACTGTATGTATGTATACAGGTCAAGAAATTAAAGTTAGGTGTAACTGCAACTTGATTAAAAGAACAGTATTTCTAATTGTACTGAGAAATTAACCACTGAATTGTGGTAGGAGAAAACTGGGCGTAACAAATCCTCTTTTGAAAAACTTTTAATTGTATAAACGTTTTGTTCTATGAAGTAATAGTAACTTCTTTCTTCTTTAATTTGGTCCACAAGGTTGGCTTATTCATATATAGCCGCTAGCAAGGCTTATTCATATATAGCCGCTAGCAAGTGAAATTTATAAGAGTTGATATAAAATTAATTTAGTGGCTTAGATTAACTTTATGGGTTTCAATTTCAAAGCTTACGTTTCATCATATCCATATAAGATGAAAATAACACATGATAATATTATGTGCTTTTATGGACTAAGCTAATTAATATAGCCATATATATAGGTCTGATATGATAAAATTTTAAATTAATTTTCAATTATAGCTTATCAAAAGTCATAACAATTATGTTAGATAACGAGTAGTTTCTAATATTAATTATTGGCTCTTGTTTTGTGTGTAGACAACTCCTAAAATTGAAGACACACATATTGATTGATTGCTGCTGCTAATCGTGGTTGTGCCCCTACTACTCGTGTTCGTGTTTCTACCGCTGTTCGTGTTCGCGTTCGGGTTCGGATTTGTGTTGCTGCTACTGTTCGCGTTCCATTGCTACTGCTATTGGCGTTCATAGTTGCTGCTGTGCTTCTATGCAAAGGTAACAACTTAATAGCATATAATTGAGCTTAGTAATTTGTTAGTGTTATTGAATTTTTTCAATTTGATATTTAGCTTCTTGAAAGATGAAACTATATTTAGTGATTCCAAGTTCATTTGAAACAGAGAATGCTTCATGCTTCATTAACTTCGACCTTCCTCAGTTCTTAATTAAAATCTTATGAGAAAATTTGAAGCAAATCTAATCTTCAGGAATTAAAAGCTTTCAATTTTAAAAAATTATTTTTTTTCTTTTTTCCTCCTCTAGACCTATCATGATGTTCTAGACTGGTAGCAGTGATTTTTCTTACTATTCTTATACCAATAGATGAATTTTGCCATGACCTGTGAGGTAGAATTCGGTGTTGCAGATTTGATTTGTGGGAATAGATTAGGAAAAATTAGATGATAAATTCCTTTATAGAATAAAAAATGTAAAGAGTTAAATTGTGAATATAAAAAAAAAAAGATAGTCAATTTTAAATTATTTTGACAAGTCCATATGATAGAACTCTTCTTAAAAGCTGCATAGAATACCTTGCCATCTATATATACGAGTCAATGCCACAACCACTTACAATTATAATTATTAGCGGTAAGAATCATATTATAATGCCCTACTAATTATCAACAAAATATTAGTTACATGCTTAAGACGCAGTCTTTTTTATTTAACTAATAAGCATATTGTATAGATAATAATAGCAACCATTGATATTGATTTTCTCCTGTGATGCCTAAGATGTAACTATTGTCTCGCTGTCACATCTTTGTATTTAAATTGAGTTCAACCTCTCTTTGATAGTTGAAGTTAAAATAAAGAGAACATTTTTATTTGTGATAATTGTGCCTTTTGTTGCATTTTGTTATTTAAAATTAAAGTTTTCATTTGCTGATGTTCATACTAAACTATTTTTATCATTTTTTTAAAATTGTTTTTGCAGTATCTAAGTAGTTGATTTGGCATACCTGTTGCTCCTATTTCACTAATACATTCGGATCTAATCCAAACTATTCAGTTGATTCCTTTTACAAGGTAATTCTCTGCCTCAATAAAGTAGTTACATGTTCTTTATTCTGAATAAAATAGTTATAGTTTTGAAATTCTATGTATATCATTTTTGGGATTTTATTTTTGAAATATCTATCCTCCTTTTTATGTTCTAGTGATTTTTTTCTTTTTCTAGTTTTCAATTTATTTAGTTGATTGGCAATGACTGAGCTTCAAAAATATTTTTGAACAGCAAAAACTTTAACATAAAAAATATATAATAATATTCACATGAAAACAAAATGTATAAAATATAACTCATTTTACATATAAAATAATTATTCAAATCCTTAAATGTGATATAAAAAACTATATTTGTTTAGATTTTAGTTTAGAAGATTAAAACTTAAATAGTTGTAATCTGTTAAAATTTTCTATCACTCTACACCAATAAAATGACACCAATACTTAAAGAATAATTTAGTATTTCTGTGTAAAAAGTTAAAAAAAAATCAATGTGACATAAAATAGTATAAAAAAAATTAACAACTTATTATAATGATTACGATGACAAGATTTAATGTATTAATTACGTTACAGAAATAAATTACTTATTCCTTCTTTATGTTACAACTTTTTATACTTTTTGGTTGAATAAATTAGTTACAAATGGATAGAACTTGGATTGAAAAACCTCGAACAACAAAGGAATACATGGATGGCATAATTGGATTTCTTGATTTTGCTTTTGCGAGAGCGGCCGTTTCGGATAGAATATGTTGTCCATGTCCACGATGTGCATTTGGAAAATGGCATAAAAGAGACACAGTTCAGGATCACCTACTTTTAAAGCCATTTCCCAGAAACTATGTGATCTGGAATCGTCATGGTGAGATACAACCTGTTGAGCCAAGTAGTACAGAAGTGCAAGCGCCACCATCTCAAAAGAATCCGCTAAATACATTACTGCATGATGTATTCGGCCACCATGGGGATGAAGGTATAATGGGATTGAATGATGCAGTTATACCCGATGGAGATGAAGACATCGCAGATGGAAGATTACATGAGGGCTCCTTTGATGATGGTAGTGAGTTCAATGAATTTTTAAAAGACGGAAATGAAAAGTTGCACGAGGGCGGTAAATACACAAAGTTGGAGTTTATAATCAAATTGTATCACATAAAGGTCTTGTGTAGAATAAGCGATAAGGCCATGACTATGATATTGACTTTGTTGAGAGATACTTTTGATGGAATACAGCTGCCTTCTAGTTTTTATAAGGCCAAGCAAGTAATTTGCAAACTCGGCCTAGAATATACTAAGATTGATGCTTGCCCAAATGACTGTATGTTATATCTAGATGACACTCCAGATAACATACAAGATACATGCAAGTATTGCGGTATATCTAGATGGATCTCATAGAAATTAAAAATTAATTGAAAAGTTGTCTCAGTCTTATTCAATTAAAATCTTTTATATCCTTAATAGGACGGTTGAATTGTAGCTCTTCTGATGAAAAAAGAATTATTGAAGTCACTATTTATATTTGAGCATGACACTCGTTAAATCCTAAAACCCAAATAAAAGTAGTATCTAAACCCCATAAAAATAATATTTAGTTTCATTCTCATTTAAATCCAAATAAAAAATAATTGTGAACTTTTCAATTTAGCATTTATAAATTATAACAATAAATTAATTCACTGTTATATAAGTTATTTAATTTAAAATAGCATAATTTATGATTATAATTATAATTGTTCATAAACAAATGAAAAGATTAAGTAATTTCCTAAGAGTATGCAAGAAAATAATTAAATAATGTTTATAATGGCAAAGCCACAAAGGTGTCCAGATAGATATTTGGATGATCAGATAGGAAAAAAAAAGTATGGATAATAACGGATTCAGAAAATTTTGATAATAGGGCGAAATATATATAACATTATAATAATTTTTATAATAAAAGTATTACATTTACATAAAAAATTAATTATCAAATTATCTATTATAAATTTATTTATAAATATATATATTATTTAACTTATTTTTAATATGTATTTTGTATATCAAATTTATATTTTAAGATTTATTATGTACAAGTGATTATTTAATGTATACGTAGCATAATTATTATTATAATTATATTTTGTTATTATAAAATATGATTGGGTTTCAAAATATCTAATTACAATTAAAATACTAAAATAGAAATTTAAATAATAACATATAATTTAAAATTTAATTTTTTATATTTCATATTTTAAAATCCTCACAATATAATTAAAATGTCTTTTTTTTGTATGTCGTTAAACAATCATTTAAAACTAAACTTTCATACAAATTAGCTCTTAATGATATTCACAATTAAAAAGTTCATTCAATTAGTGTAGTTATTATGAAAAAAATTAAAACTAATTTTAAAAGAAGAAACACAAATAATGGATAGATAATATTTTTTCGAGTCGATTTCTAAAAAAGAACACCAATCTTATTTAAATTTAAAAATTGATCATTATAATGGACATCTAATATGAAATTCTCAAATTGTCTATCAAATATCGAAAGCTGAATAAAAATTTATTGTAGAGTCAAATTTAATAATTTAATGAAAAAAATAAATATTATTATTATATACTACTCAATAAAATTTCAAATTGTAGTGGGACTCTTGCCCCCACACCCACATGAGTGAATCCGTTCCTGGGTATGGATGTAATGAAAATAATTTTATAGAAAAAAAAGAATGAAATTAGCGAGACACTAAAACGTGGTTGAATGCTCGTTGGAGTGGAGAATAAAAATAATGTATATTAAATTTTAACGTTTGTGATATTTGCGGTTTGCGACGTTGTGAAGGAGGATAGTTAAAGAGGACGCTGTTTACTGTTTTTCTCCCTTGGACACTTGTATTTTTCTGTTTATGTGAAGAGGCATCAGACAATGCATCGGGGTTGTGGTAGGTGCGGTAGGGTAGACGTTGATGCTGCAAAGCTGGGAAGAGAAGGCTAGGTTCGTGGCTGGCAATTGAAGATTCACTGTAACGAAATTCCACCCACAGCTAAGCCGCACGGGATTGAGCTGCTTAGCCAACTTGTTCGTGGCCGTACACCAAAGGCACGCAGCAACACGTTGGAGTTACCTTTTTCGGATAACGGACTAATTGGTCACCCCCTCATCGTGCTCTACATATTCACATGATTGTGTCAAAATTAAGGTTTAAATTTGAGCCTTCCTTATTTTTAAATCAATATCTGGATACTTCATAATTTCTGAATACAGATGTACTAGTCAAGTACACTGGTACATGTGAAAGCTTTTCATATATATATAGAGAGATAAACGTCTCTATATAATCTATACTAAAAAATTAGCTTTAATTAATTTTTTAAATTTGCCGATAAGTTATATTTCAAATGGCATAGTCTCCTCATACTCATCTAAGAAGTCGTGCGTTCGAGTCTCCTATCTTTCCAATAAAAAAAATTTCTTAAGTTTTAGTAACCAAAGCATAGCATCTAACTTCGGAAAATCAACCATGACCGTAGAATCCTAGCATAGAATTTACCATAATCATACATATAGCATAGGTTCTTGCATTGTAACGACAGGACACCAAAACGTACAAAAGGAGCCGGAATATTTTTAGCTGTGGAAGCAGTTAGCAAAGTCCGACATAGCTATCATCTTATTGGTTATTATTAGCACTCATTGACTTATAAAAGTCATATAATTTCATATTCCAAAGTTCACACCATGCATTCACACACATTCAGTATTTCCCTTTATAAATCAACATCCTAAGACTAGTAGTGTTTGCAAGTGGAAATAAAACCCTTCTACTTATTCTCACATTGATCAATTCTTAAAATTTGTTCATATTCTTCAATATGGCAATTGATGAGGTGGTTCTGCTTGATTTTTGGTCGAGCCCTTTTGGTTTGAGGGCAAGGATTACACTTGCTGAAAAGGGTATTAAGTATGAGTACAAAGAAGAAGACCTGAGGAATAAGAGCACTCTTCTCCTTGAGATGAACCCGGTTCACAAGAAAATACCGGTTCTCATCCACAATGGGAAATCTATTTGTGAGTCTCTTAATATTGTTCAATATATTGATGAAGTGTGGAGTGATAGATCTCCTTTGTTGCCTTCTGATCCCTATCAAAGAGCTCAGGCTAGATTTTGGGCTGACTATGTTGACAAGAAGGTACTTTTTTTTTCATTATATTTGTTGCACTATGGCTAATTCGTAAATACTTTTATAAGTAAAAAGTATTGTATTCTTGGTTAATTAAACAAATTTTAGCTCTTTATTTATTATATTATTATTGGCTCGGATTTAGAGTTTGAAATTTAGAATTTAAAATTTAAGGTTTATCATTTAGGATTTAATATTTAAACTTTAGGATTTAAATTTAAATTTCAAAATTTAAAATTTTAATTTTAAGATTTAAATTTTAAAATTTAAAGAGTACTACGGTCTTTTTTTTTTCTAAACGGATTAACATTCTACACTATATATATAATATAATGATGATTTATCATCATTATTCATTTTGATTTTTGGTACTCATCATATTCAAATATCTAGACTAATTCAATTTAAATAAAAATTTGACTGAACTAAAATATCTGGCAATGACTAATTAAATCTTATTTTGTAAAAATTGCATTTAATTTGGATAATATTAAATAGGTAGAAACTTACATATAGTTATCCTGTGAAATTGATAGTTGAGAATTGTTAGATGATAATTTAGTCAAATCTATTGAATCATCTAACGACTTTCAACTTTACATGATTACAACTGCATGTGAGTGTTCGTCTATTAAATAATATATTGTTTTTATTTGTATGTTTATAATTATTTTTGTAATGATTTTAATCTTGCGTGATTGATCCATGATCTATCACTATGTAATTTGCAAATATCCTATCTATGTGAAAATAGGCAAAAAGTGTGTTAATACATATCATTTGCAATTTTTCTGTCATACAGATCTCTCGCATTTATATGATGTAATATATCAAGTGTGTTAATCCTCACAATGTCAAATAGGTTTTCCCTGCTCAGAAGAAGTTAGCTTTTGCGACAAAAGAAGAAAAAGAATCTGCAGAGAAAGAATTCTTGGATGCCCTTAAATTGTTGGAGGAGCAATTGGGTGACAAGGATTATTTTGGAGGAGACAAGTTTGATTTTGTGGACATAGCATTTGCTCCATACTATAGTTTTTTCAAAATTTACGAGATTGTTGGGAACTTCAAAATGGAAGAAAAGTTCCCTAAGATTTGTGCTTGGGCGAAGAGGTGCATGCAAAAGGAAAGTGTTTCCATGTCTCTCCCTGACTCGCAAAAGGTCCTTGAGTTTTTTATGGAGATGAGGAAGAACTTCTTAGGAACAGAGTAGGTTTGAGGACCTAATGGTCATAAAACAAGTTTGCTTGCTTCACTTTTCAATTGTTTCTGTAATAACAACCCATAAAAGGTAAATAAAAGTTTATCTAATAAAATGGCACTTAGATGGTTGGAGCCCTGGTTTAAGTGGCACATCATGTGTTTCCCAAACAACTATATTTGAGTTTGAACTTAGCTGAAGTCAGAACTGGAAAATAATCCATGTAGTATGTGTGTGTATAATGTGAGTGTGTTGTGTTGTATTTAAGAATTCATAATAACTTCTATTATAATAATACTATTTTTATAGATGTTTTTTTTTCTGTTATAATTTTACATAGATACGTAAAGGATTACCATGTGTTCATAACACGCAGCAGAAGAAAAATAAGGTAATTCTAAAGATCTATTTTGTGTTTAAACTTTATTCCAATAAACAATATATAATATAGATCACATCTAAATACTTTTAGACGCTTTAATAAAAAACTTTATTCTCCTTCAATGGTACGAAGGCGCTATGCGTATCCACACCGAGACCAACCTTTGCTGTCAACTCCTTGATCAATGGACATCTGATCTAAATTAAGAAACCTCTTGCAACTCTTTGAACGCCATAAAATTCTTCTCCAAAAATCAGGCTCACATACGTTTATGTGTATAGAAGTAAAGGAATAAAACCCTTGTGTTTTACTCTCACACATTTCCTCTACTCTTGATACACATATATATAGTATGCGATTTGTTACTAATTTTAAATTTAATTCTCAATTCAAATTTAAACCATATCTTAAAATTCTAAATCTGAATCCTTCAAATTTATGAATCATATCATAATTTAATTTGAAACAAAATCAGTTAGGATCTCATCCAAATTTAGAAATAGAATAACTAATTATTCTCAAATCTCATTTAATATTCTCAATTATCATACTATTATTATATTCTTGGTGCTAGTAAAAAATATAATAATATTTCATTTGAATTAATATAATTATGTATTTGATCAAATCAAAATAATAATTAAATAATTCTATAGCAAAGATTAGAACACTCGTTAGTGTGTGACCCCATAGGTTCAATACTAAGCGGGTAGTAAATTAGTCGTACTAAATTTACTAATCAAGGTTGGCGTCAAGTAACACTCTGCAATGATCCGATAGTATGAAGTAACATATTTTTACTAAGAACCTTAGAAGAACAAAGTATAATTCCTTCCATCTTTCTAGCTCTTAGTTAACCTTTAGAGTAAGGTTTAATTGTGAAACTCTAACTTGTTACCATTATTATAATGAACTGAATGATTTAAGAAACTCATTTCTTCATTCATTAAATCTCATAGACCAAGGTTTTATTCATCTCAGTCATTATAATCATAGAGTTCAAATTCTTTACCAAGAGTTGACGGATTTCTTATTGACTAATCATTAATTCTACAAGTATTTAAATTATACCCAATATCCATTCAACTAGCACTCTAGGGTATTAGGTGTCCGGAATCAAAGTATAATAAATACATTGTTAATTACTATGATAGTCACAGGACAAAGGAAACTCTATTACTATGTTCATCTTGAGAATATCCTATTGACAAATATGCGGTAATTATAACCATTAGGAATTCTCAAAGTGAGTCAGTTCAATGGTCATATATCTATATGCACCATATATATATAATTTAATAAATGAGATCTATTAATCTTCATCCAATGAAGATCATTATATATATATTGGTCTTTCCGGATTATTAATGTCCTTTTTAATAATCCTATGACCAAGAACAATTTAGATTAAATTATAAAAGATTTATCTCTCAATATTATGATCATTATCACAATGATAAATCTCTAAATTTAATCAAGGACCTTATTATATTAACATTTTAATATAATAACAATAACAAATTATTTGACACATGATTGATTGGATTGTGGTCATACTCCTTATTCCCAACAATCTCCCACTTGTACGAGAGCCAATCATGATAGATTGGATCTTGGACATATTATTATCTCAATAATCTCCCACTTGCACTAGAGCCAATCAATCATGTATATAATTTTTCAATGCACATTTGTGTTTGTCAAAATACCTTTGCTCTTGAGCATGTTTGTTTGACCTTTTGTAAAATACACCTAATGTATAATAAATATCACGTTTTCTCAAAACATGAAATCTCCCACTATAATAGTGCATAATTTTATTTTAAGGACAATCCTTATTAAACTTGATTATAAAAAATCTAAGTAACCATTAGATCTATCTTTATAGAATTGTATCATGATACAAACAGGCTACTTTTCAAAAAGTTAGTTTGACAATCAAACCTTTTATACTTTCAGGAGAAAGTATATCCTCTATTGAGTGGTATACAATTCTAATAAAAGTAATTGCACTCTCACTCTTTCTTTAAGATGTAATTCCTTTTTTAAAAGAGTTTAACCGCTTATCACAAATACTTTATCTTAAGAAGGGTGATAGAAATAATACTCATTATTTCTTTAGGGTAACCAATAAATCTCATTTATCAGACCTAATTTTCATTCTATTGTTGTGCAATCTCTTAACACATATAAGACATCTCCAAATTTTAATGTTTTTGAGTTTAGGCTTATGCCATTTCCATATCTCATATAAGTAAAAATATTGATTTAGTGAAAAATTTATTAATTTAGCAACATTTCTAAAATGTAGTCCGAATATTTAACAAACAATGATACTCAACTAAATCAAATTTCATATTTTTTAAACATTATAAGGTACATAAAGTACTAATATTTGTGCATTAAGAGAATCTTATTCTCTATTCAATAGAATATCAATTAGATAATTAGAGATTTTACTTTAAACTTTTATAATAAAAATACTCAATATCTTTATTATTGGTCAAACCAATCCTTAAAGAGCAATTTTGATACGCATTCTCAATACTCATATTGAGCTTTTCCAAAAAGACCACAAACCTTACTCATATTAGGGCCAATTATAAATTGTTTGTAACAAAATAAATCTCTAAAATTGCTTGTAAGAACAATTCTCGCTAAAGCCATTTGGCTAATGGCATTCCAACTTCTAAAGTTGTTTAATTCAAAATATATTGCCCAATACTCCCACTAGTTTAAATAAAATCTTTGATAGTCATACTATCTTACTTTGGGCACCATACATTTTCTCAAGATGTTCAATAATAAATAATAGGTATATGCTTTTAAAATTAGAACTCATGGTTGTTAAAACAACCTATATTATAGTAAAATAATATTTTAGATACTTCACAAGTGTTGACTATTCCATCACCAATTTTATTGGACAATATTTTTTCAATAGGATTATCATGTCCATGAAACCCTTTTATACATAAAAATAATTCTCAATGTATAGCCACTTTATTACTTTTAAGTATGCCATACGAAAGATGGACATATTTAAAAATTTAAAATATGAAAATAAATCAAGAAATCTATATTTCTAGCAAAATTATTTAGAATCGTGCATGAGTACCTTGGTTGTCAAGTATTTCAAATAAACATGATTAAATTGTATCACATACAATTATAATCCCAAATAATTATCTAGTTGTTAGACAATTATTTAACTGAATTATATTTTATACTCCTAGGTTGTCTAGGTTCAAGTATAAAATTAATTCTTCTTATATATCATCATATGCATAAATAAATTCTATCTTTGAGTACAAGTCTCCTGATTGTCAGGTTGCTCCTTGTAAATAAGAGATAAATTTATTTTTGGTAAACTCCTAACTTTTAGGATTCATCTCCATTGTTAGAGAATTTTTTTTATTAGTACTCATAGATAAAATTTTATACTCTCAGGTTGTCTAGGCAAATATAAAATTAAATTCCTAATACATCAAATGTATGTACTGATTATTATCTTGAAAATAAAATTCCTGGTTGTCAGGCCGCTCTTTATAAGCAAGAACATTAGAAAAACTAATTTCTAAAATTATAGTGTTCAAAACACATCAATCAAACCAAAGTTTGATTTTTCATGTACTAACATTTAGCCATAAAAAATTATCAAATCAAATTTGACCTTTATATATACACTTATATATATATATATATATATATATATATATAAACAAACAAGAGATACTTTACATCTTATTCCTTTTATTGTGATCAAAATCACAATAAAATTTAATAAATAAATAAAATCAAACAAAATATTTGATTATAAATATAACTTTTATATTAAAAAAGATAATTTAATCATAATTAAATAATTAAAATAAATTAACTATTAATTTATTAAAAAAAACCATCTCAATGAAAATAAATACATCATATGCTTAAAAACAATTTGAATTAATCCTATTAATTCACAAACTTTAAAAAAATAGGAATAAAAATTTAAACACAAAAAAGACCAAAGCTCTACTACCACTGAAGAATTACCATGTGTTCATAACACGCAGCGAAAGAAAAATAAGGTAATCCTAAAGATCTATTTTGTGCTTAAACTTTATTCCAATAAACAATATATAATATAGATCAGATCTAAATACCTTTAGACGTTTTAGTAAAAAACTTTATTCTCCTTCGATGGTAGGAAGGCGGCTATGCGTATCCACACCGAGACCAACCTTTGCTGTCAACTCCTTGACCAATGGATATCTGATCTAAATTGAGAAACCTCTTGCAACTCTTTGCACGCCATAAAATTCTTCTCCAAGAATCAGGCTCACATACATTTATGTGTATAGAGGTAAAGAAATAAAACCCTTGTGTTTTACTCTCACACATTTTCTCTACTCTTGATACACACATATATAGTATGAGATTTGTTACTAATTTTAAATTTGATTCTCAATTTAAATTTAAACCATATCTTGAAATTCTAAATCTGAATCCTTCAAATTTATGAATCATATCATAATTTAATTTGAAACAAAATCAGTTAGGATCTCATCCAAATTTAGAAATAGAATAACTAATTATTTTTAAATCTCATTTAATATTCTCAATTATCATACTATTATTATATTCTTGGTGCTACGAAAAAATATAATAATATTTTATTTGAATTAATATAATTATGTATTTGATCATATCAAAATAATAATTAAATAATTCTATAGCAAAGATTAGAACGCTTGTTAGTGTGTAACCCCATAGGTTCAATACTAAGCGGGTAGTAAATTAGTCGTACGGGATATGTCACAAGCATCAGGAATCTTAGGAATGAGGCAGATGTTAGTTGTAAAACCCAGTTAATTAACGGCTAATTAACTCATAAATGAGAATTTATTCTTGAAAGCCCTAAATGTGATTTTTATGGCTAAATGTGATAGAGGAGATTGAGACGAGAATTTTGGTACTAATTTTATAGAATTCGGACCAAGATTGGACCGAACGGTCCAAATCGGGCCAACCGAACCCAAAGTGGGCCCTTGGCCCAACTAAACTAAACCAAAACCCTAGTTTTCATCACTCTCTCTCCTCATTACACACACACACACACGCTGAAATTGGAGGCACAAGAGGGAAGAACACTCTCTCAAGTTCTCTCCCTTGGTTGATCTTCAAACCACCATAACTTTTGATCTAGAGCTCCGATTGCCGCATCGTTTGCGGCCACGCGTTCACCGCGGAGAGCTCTACAAAACCCATACAATTAATCTTGAGGTAATCCACGTTTTGCTCTTCAAATTTTTAGCTTTGATTTCGAGTTTCATAAGCAAAAATGTTGAGATTTTGGACTCTTTGATGTTATAGGACCCAACTCTCTTGAAGAAGAAGGTTAATCTTATCTCCTTGGACCTTGGGTGTGGTAAGATTCTCAACCCTAGTGTAATTTGTGGTTCTATGATGTTTGGATTTTGAGATGTTGTGTATGGGTGTGATGATTGTGGCTTAGGTTGTGTATATGTGAATTTTTGGAGCTTGATTGGTGATATTGAAAAGCTTAAAAAGGGTTTGGTGGTGAAAAATCTGTTCTTGGAGGTGTTGAGGCCTTGAGAGCTTGAGGAAAAAGTGGTTTGGAAGTGTTCCGGTTGAGCTTGGGAAATCAGCTAAGGTATGGTTTCGGTTTCCCGTATCTAATATGTAATGTGGTAGGAAATACTTAGGCTAGAGGCCCTAAGATAGGCATTGAATTTTTGATGTTGTTGGATGGTTGAAATATATGATGTGGTCATATATGTGATGATGATTATTGATGCCTTGATGGTATGATGTATGAGAAATATGCATGTTGTGATATATGCTTGATGATTGGTTATGGTTGAATTGTGGATTGAACCATGTTGATGGTGAGCATGATATTGATTGTGTACAATGATGATTTATTGGAATTGGTGTTGTTGAAAATTGGCATGAGGAAGAGTATATGATATGTCAATGTGTTTGGGTTTGAGCCACTTGGGTGAAGTGGGTTAAAATGATGGATAGTGATTTTGTAAATTGTGGTAAAGTGTCAATGTGTGAGTTGAGGAGGTTTGATGTTGAATTTGATATATTTTGATTGATTTCAAAGAAAAGGGATGAAATTAGCATGTTTTGATTGATTTTGAAAAGAGTTGAAAATGACTTGTTTTGAAAATGGCACTTTGTGGTCTTGTATGAAAATATGGTTTTTGGACATACTTTGACGGGACATAACTTGGACTACGGATCTCTGTTTTTGTGCCAAATCTGTTTAGAAATGAAATTGGATCCGGGATGTCCATGCCGTTCGAAGAACGGGTGAAAAATAATTTAAAATGAGGAAGTTATGTCCGTTGGAAGATTGGGGGTTGAATTTGTGAATTTTGCAGCTTTTAACTTAGAAAATTTTTAGCAGAATGACCCCCGCGCGTAGGCGCACTTGGCGCGTACGCGCCGTTCTTCCAGAAAGCGCCATCCACGCGTGCGCGTGATGTGCGCGGGCGCGCCGATGAGCTGCACGCAATGCCCAGCCATTTTCCAGAGGGTTGTGCCTGAACTGTGCCAGTTCTGTGCCTGGGGCACGAGAGTACCCACGCGTTCGCGTGGTTGACGCGTGCGCGTCGATTGGCTAATTTTCAATCCACGCGTTAGCGTGCATGACGCATACGCGTCGATGAGTTTTGTGGCCATCCACGCGTGCGCGTACGCGTGGCCCTGTTTTCATCCCAAAGTTGATTTTTGAGTTTTAAAAGCCAAATCTCATACTTCTAAGCCTCCGATCTCACCACTTATGTCTTAAATCATTATGATATGTCTAGCTATGAGAAGAAAGGCTAGTGAATGTGGTAACTTGCGAGTGAAGCAAGGGAAAAATGAATGATCAATGAGGATCAAGCATGATTATGTGAGAGGCGGAGGATGGTGGTGGAAGTGCTTGTTATGCCATGGGCCGAAAGGCCGTAATTGTTAATGAAACGGCTGGTTATGGATTTAAACGTGAGCCGAGTGGCTGGTTATGGATTTAACCGTGAGCCGGATGGCTAGATTATTGCCATGTTACGGCGGAGCCATGATTATGGCCAAGTATAATGCATATATATGCTGTTGAATGAATTGTGAATGTTGCACTTCCATTATCGGAGATGAGAGTTTCCCTGGGAGAAAGCAGTGGCTAGCCACCACGTGCTCCAGGTTGGGACTTGAAGCTCTTTTGACCCTATGTCGTCAGGGTGGCCGGGCACTGTGAAAGCCCCGGATGAGCTCACCCCCATAAATATTCACCAGTGAGGGTGATGGATATGGATCATGATTATGATCAAGTTTATATTGAGTATAACTCGAGTTGGGGAGACACGACAGAGGGACAGTCCAATGGTTAGCTACCAGGACTTGTCGGGTTGGCTATATAACCGACAGATGATATCATCAGCCACTAGGGACAGGCATTCATCATATACATACTATATGAATTGTTTGAGATTGCCTATTTGACTGCATATTACTTGCTAATTGTCTAAATGCCTTAATTGTTCCTATTTGTATATTTCTTGTTTGATATAACTGTGTTTGCTATAATATACTCCTGCTGGTAGATGGGAGGTCTGAAGGAATTGGAAGGGGAAGTATTAGTTAGACTGAAGAACCTTTAGTCAGTCGCCACATATGGTTTAGCTTGTTTATAAGCTTTGATATTATCTAGAGGAAGTTCTAGGATTGCCTTTGGCTTTCCTCTATTATTATGTATTATATATGTGGAAGCTGTTACCATGCTGGGGACCTCTGGTTCTTACCCATGCGGATTTTGTGGTTTTCAGATGCAGGACGTGAGGTTTTTCGCTGAGGCCTGCTGGAGACTTCTGGATTAGCGAAGATCACTTGTTCTTGGGGACTCTGTTTTAGTTTATATGTTTTGCTTAGATACTTTTATCTCCATTAAATAATACAAACTGTGATGACTCCTCTTATGGGAGATTTTGGAGAATAGGTTTCTGTATTTGTGTCCCTTTGGGTTTCCTTTGGGGTTTTCCTTATTTTATCATATGTATATATTGCTATGCTCGGACTGGTTATCTTCGCAGCCAGAGTTTGAGTCTTGATATTCCTGTTTTTGACACTCTTTTGTATATATATATAATCTCGCGTTGGTTTATCCTTGTTCGTTACGTTATCGATCGGAGTGTTGCGCTTTTGAGTTGCGATTTTTTTTGTTTATCCCTTTTTCTATAAAGGCTCCTAGTTATAATCAATCATTCATACTACTATACGTACTAAATTTTTATTTTAGAAGTCGTAATACCTTGCCATCTCTGAATTATGACTTAAGCATAAGACTCTGTATGGTGGGGTGTTACATTAGTGTGGTTGAAACTCCTTAAAATGCGCCCTCCTCGAAAGAAACTTCTAACTGCCTTGAATACATCCTTGCCCACAGTATCCTAGTAAAATTAAAAGAATTTAGCTGTTATCGCATCTTTCTCTGGAGCACTCTGCGCATGTACATTTAAGGTAGCTTTCTTTACTTCCTCAAAAGAGACCAGATGTTGTAACCTACAGTTCATGCTAGCTGTAACCTTAGCTCAAATTCTAAGAAAAAAGTCCTAGGATCCGCCTGATTGGTGAAAGTAAAGATGCCCTTGAAATACTCCTCTGTCACCCCTGCGATGGCTGCATTAGAAGTAGCCCACTCTCTATTCTCAGCCTTGAGTCTCTAAATCTTATTCCTCCTAGATCTAGCCTTACATTTTCGATGGAAGAAGCTAGTATTTTTGTCTTCTTCTTTTAGCCATTTAATTCTATATTTATCCTTCCAATAGAGTTCTTCATTCAAGTAGGTCCTCTCTAATTTTTGCTCAAGTTCCATGATTTCAGGACCTCCCATTAAATCTGATGCCCTCATTTCTTCTAGCTACCCTGTAATTTCATTAATCTATTTTTTAGAGTTTGAAAGACTACTCCTTTTCCATGACCAGTCGATGGTCGAACGAGTTTGAGCTTTTAAGCTAGTCGAAACATGGGGGAGACTTCAATTTCTGTGTTCCAAACCTCACTAATCAAAATTTGGACTGAATCCTCCTCAAACCATCGGGTCTGGAATTGAAATCTTTTTTTTGAACGTTCAGTTGGTGGATTAGTGTCAAAAAGGACAGAGGCATGGTCTAAACCCGTCTCGGACAATCTAAGAACTGCTGGATTAGGGAACAGTTACAGCCATGTTTCTCCCACTAAGATTCTATCCAATCGTTCTTGAATCAATTCTCCTGCTCTCCGCCTATTACTCCAAGTGAAAGGTCTACCAATCATTCCCAAGTCAAGTAAAGCATTATCACCAATAAAATAATTAAAATCTACTATAGAAGACTGTGATTTAAGACTACTTCTACTTTTTTCACTTTGATCAACAATAGTATTAAAGTATACATGAGTTATCTTGTTGTTGTTGTAAGATTGTTGACACCTCTTGAAATTGTCTTGAACAGATCTATTCATGGCTGCTGAAAGGAACACTAACAAGATTTCATTCCACATTAATGGATGTGTCTCTCACTAAAGCCACGATGAAAAAATCTGAACTATCAATTATTTGCACTACCACATTGTTCCTCCAAGCTAGTGCTAAGCCTCCGGCGCTACCCATCGGATCAATAATCTTTCAATTTGTAAAACCACATGACCTTAACTTCATTTTCACTTGTCTAGATTAGTTTTCACTTGTCGAGATTGGTTTTTAGTTTCATATAGAAAAATAATCTTGGGAGAGTGGGATTGTGACATCCCTTTGAGATTGTGAATTGTCAAGAGTCTCTACAAACCCTGACAATTCCATGTAATGAGCTTCATATCTCTTCGGGTGCCATTGAACGGTTGGCACCCTCCACCCTCGTTTTAGCAATCATATCATCAACCATATAGATCTTCTTAGCCTCATTTTCATTTTCCTTCCCTTGATTTCTTCTTTTTATTCCTCTGAACAGCTACTTGAATCAGTCCCTTATCTAACAAGTTATTTTCATTTAGAACCCCTGCTGGTCATTCCTTCATTACGTAAGTTCTGTGGGGCAAATCCATCAGTGTTCTTAGTACTGGTAATATCTTGCAGGACTAATGCCTCACTAGTCTTCTCAATTGACTGCCAAACCACTTCTGAAAAATTATCATCCTCTTTATTACCTCCAAATGTCTCCATAGAGTTATTTTTTGTCCCTTTAACACTCAAGTTGAAAAAATTATCTATCAACCAGTTTGGAGTTAGCTTTTTTCTCGGTTGGAGAGTGCTTGAGTTTGAGTTATTGAAGCTGGAGTTATCACCAGTTCCTCCACATTCGATTCTCTTGCCCACTTGATTTGCTTTAACCCACTTGCCAATACGATCCTGTTTAATAGCGCCCGCTAATGAATCCTCCATGAATTTAAAATAGTGTTTGGAATCATGTCCTAAATGAGCACATTAGGTATAGAAAATTTCAATCCTCTCATATCGCAATCCAATTTTCATCCCCTTACCATTCAATTCAGCCATACGAATGCTGTCTTTCACCCTTTTATTACCATCCAGCCAGACTTTGGTCTTGAGAATTCGAGATTCTCTTCCACGAACAGAGAAAAAATCAATGTCTATTACCTCTCTAATTTTCTCCCCAAATCTTTTTTCAACCTGAATAATTTTGAATTGCTCAGACAAATCCGAGAATTGGATCCAGATTGAAAAACAAGTAATACTTTTCTGATCCTGTTTATCCGATTCAACCTATTTTCTCTCATGCAAGATATAATTCTTAAAGAGTCAAAGAAATCTTTTTTCAATTCTAAAAATATCAAATTATTCTTAAAAAAAATTGAAATTGATTAGAACCTCTCTCAATCGATCGGAACTCCTCCATTTACCCCATACTCCAGTTACTCGTGAATTTAGCATGATCATCTCAATTACAGGTTCGGTTATAATATCCATGGAAATTCAACTTACTTGCTGACGCATGGGATTACGTACTAACTCACAAACATGAGCATAGCAAGAATCCAACAAAGTAGGGTTGGTATATACTTGCAGGCAAAACCCTCAAGCTTGGACCATTCCTACACTACAATTTTATTTTTCACCTACTCTTTTGTTTGTTGTTATTCTTTGTATTTCTGTCATCTGCTTTTGTTTGTCTTAATTTTAATTTGTTGCTTCATTTTTCTTTAATACTTTTAACTAAGTGATTTAAACAAAAGAATTAAAAAAGTTCACTACCGTACCCTAATTTCTTGATATATAAAAATTTATTCAATAATTCATAGTATAAAAATACTTTGTCCTAATACAATAAATCTCTTAGAAAAAGAAGTAAAACCAAAACGATTTTTGGCCGTTTTGAATCATGTGGCAGTAAGAAAAGACACAAAGTAGATTATGTCAAATGAAAAAAAAAATGCATAGAAAACATCATCGTCGTCACCAAGGACAATGCTATTTTTTGAAATGCTTATTAAATTTGGAATAGTTTATTTCTATAATAAGCTCCAAAATCAATTTATTTTATTTATATTATATAACAATTAAAATAATATTGTATTATATTAAGATTTTGGCATATAGCATTTCATACTATTGCCAGGTCATCCTAACAGCAAGATTAATAATTTCTTATTCACTCCTATGAAAGATATATATAATTCAATAGAACTTGACAATAAAAAGCACATTAATGATAAACATTAATTTTTATGTTATAACCAATTTATTTTGGATAAATAATTGAATTCGTTCCTAAAAAAAATCCGTTTTTTAATCATTCTCTAAATTTTTTTTAATTAAATTCGTCTTTTAAATATTTAAAATTAATTGTGTTAATTTTTCTGTCATTTTTTTTGTTGACAGTTTCAAAATTTGTTAATGTGTCACGTTAAGTGATACTATAATATATACATAGGAGTTTTAATTGACTATTAGCATGATAAATTTATAAAATTAGATCAAATCAAAACTTAATTTAGAGGAAAACTTGAAGTATTAAAATTTCTTATTTTTGGGTTTATTTAATCTAATTTCATAAACTTATCATGTTAATTTGCCAAGTAAGACTACTAGCTAGGTGTATGTTGTGATATTACTTAATATGTCACATCAACAAATTTTGACGCCGTTAGCAACGGAAGTGACGGAAAGACTAAGATAACTAATTTAAATTCTTTAAAAGACGAGTTTGATTATAAAAATCTTTCGAAAACTAATTTGGAGAATATAAATAACTTTTTGGAGACTAATTTAACTATTTACTCAATTTATTTTATAAACTAAAGTTAACAACACATAAATCTAATTAAAATGATGATTGTTACAAGGGTAATTATCATCTTGATTAAGAGATCGAGGTCATTGTTATATGTTATCTAATACCATATGAGTATATGATATTTCTGATCAAAATTAAAGTAATTGCACACACATAATTGAAATAGTTTCTTTTTATTCTGTGAGTTGAAATATAAGAGGAAATTGAAAAATTTTTAGTGGCAAGTGAGTATATAATTTTATTTATTGATAAAAATTACAATAATTCTTTTATTCCAGAAAAAAAATCAAGAAGTTATATAAAAACGCATGGAATTACTTTACAACTTAGAATTTCAAATTTATCCTAAGAGAACATAAATGTATGTAAAGTCTTTAGAAATGTGTATATTATCTGTTAGTCTGCTACACAAATATTCAAACTTGTAGCTTACAAAATGTGAATTCTTTTTTACATGGGATCATTTTTATTGCATACATACTTTTGCGTAAAGAAAGTCATTAGATTTTTCAAAGTTTGAATTGCTTAGTGCAAAAATTAGTATATTCTTTAATTTTTGGATTTCATAATTAGTTAGAAATTTTTAAAACATTAAACTACTAACACAATTAATATATCAATTAGTTTTAACTTTTAATAAAAATAATTTTAAATTAATACAAAGTAAAAGTAATTTATCAAAGAGAAATGCTAGGGACAGCAACTTTTGTGATTTGTAGCTATCAAATAGCCATCAATGATAGTTTTAATGGTGTGAGATTGGTGTGAGATTTCATCCAATGACTCACTTTTTTTTGCTGGTTACATGCTGGTTAGAATTTAATAAAGTTGCTGCCCCTAGACTTTTTCTTTATGTAAAATAGACTTTACATTAATTTCATAAAAAATTACACTATATCCAGTTGTCTATAAATTGAGTATCCCATCAAAATTCATCATCATCATTGAACAACAATGGCAGAAAATGATGAAGTAATAATGCTGGATTTCTGGCTAAGCCCATATGCGAGGAGGGTCCAAATAGCACTAGAGGAAAAGGGCATCAAGTATGAGATCAAAGAAGAGGACTTGCCTAATAATAAGAGCACCTTACTCCTGCAATTGAATCCTGTTTATAAGAAAGTTCCAGTTCTTATTCACAATGGAAAACCCATTTGTGAGTCACTTGTTGTTCTTGAGTACATTGATGAGGTTTGGAATCATAAGTCTCCTTCGTTGCTTCCTTCTGATCCTTATCACAGAGCTCAAGCTAGATTCTGGGCTGATTATGTCGACAAGAAGGTACCTCTTTTTTTATTTTTATTTTTTTCAATTATGTTATATGTACAACAAAAATATTCATTAATTAACCACTACATAAGCAAGGAATACGTATTTGGGGTTCATGAAAAAAAAAATTTGATTATGTTTTTCTAACGTTCTGGTAGTCGGATTATTTTATTCGACAAATATGTAAAGTATAATAATTAATTTAATAATTAATTTTTGTGTTTAGGAAATATTTTTGTAACTTTTTCCTTATATAAGCTTAACATTATATATGCAGTCAACTAATCATATCCTGATATAAAGGTGGTTAGATTCTACACATTCACTTTCTAACTGTTTTTACTTTAGAAGAATTTGATTCTGCAAATTTAATAGTGATAAACCATTTATTTTGTCATTTTATAACTTTTGTCACTTTAAAAACTTTTTTCCTTATCGAATAACCCTTAGTATGATGAAGCAGATATACGACAATGCTATGAAGTTTTTCAAAACAGAAGGAGAAGAGAAAGATGGAAAGAAAGGGTTGATCGAGGGTCTGAAAGTAATGGAAGAACAAGTTGGAGGAGACAGGACATATTTTGGTGGAGACAACATTGGATTTGTGGATGTGATACTTGTCCCATTGTTCAGTTGGTTCTACGTCTACAAATTCACTAACAACTTGAATTTTGTGAGCCAAGAAAGCTTCCCTAACCTCTTTGCTTGGGCCAAGAAGTGCACTGAGAGAGACAGTGTGTCCAAGTGTATTCCTAAGGAACAAAAGGTCTTTGAGCATTTTCAGCAGAGGAATCTCTTGAATTCTGATCAGTGAAATTCATGTATGCCATGCTTCTTTGTTGTGTGTTTTTTTTTTTGAATAATGGCATATATGACACTTTGGTGTGCTATGCTATTTGTTTGCTGCTTATTTGTGGCCTTTTAGTTAGTTTGTGTTTGAAACAAGAATAAACTATCATTTTTACCCACGAAAATTTTAAAGGCTGACAAATCTATTCACGAACAAAGATAAATTACAGTTGTATCCATGAAAGATGGGTTTCATATGATAAAATTATCCAGAAAAAATCACCTAAAATTTTCAAATTATCCTTTTCCTAACTCTAATCACAACATCCTTCTTCTAAATCTCAACCATCCTTTTACTCTTTTCATGGATTTTATCACTTCTATCACTAACATCACCACCACTGCTACCACCAACCATCAGTCTCACCTTCCTCCTTCTTTACTGTCGCGAAATAGAGAAAATCACAGTGACGCGTACGGATGGATTGGAGTTCGCGCAACGACGTGAGCGCGTGTCTGACGCGCACGCGTGGAGAGGAAAATCGTCAAACGACGCGTACGCGTGACATGCGCGATCTGCAGAAAATTCAGAAAACGCTGGGGGCGATTTCGAATCGCGTTTTGACTCAGTTTTTTGCCCAGAAACACAGAATAAAGCCAGGGAACATGTAGGGACTCAACATATACTTAACAATTCATAATTCACAATTTTAGGATTAGATGTAGTTTTTAGAGAGAGAGAGGCTCTCTCCTCTCTCTTAGGTTTTAGGATTTAGGATTTCTTTTAGGATTAGAATTTCTACTTCTCAATTTCCAGGTTCAATGTTCCTTTAATTTATTTTCTACTTTTACTTATTCTATTACTTTAATTTATGAACCCTTATGTCAGACTTGATTTCTCTTATTTATGTAATTTGAGGTAATTCATATTTATGACTTTAATTTAGCTTTTTACACCCTTTTGGCCTTGGTTGGGTAATTAGTAACACTTGAGTTATCAAACTCAGCTGTTGATTGAAATTGAAATTCTTTGCTGATTAATTTGTACTCCAATAACTCTAGTCTTTCCATAGCAGTTGACTAGGACTTGAGGATCAAATTAATTAGTCCGCTTGACTTTCCTTTATTTAGTAAGGGTTAACCAAAGTGGGAGCAGAATCCAATTCTCATCACACCTGATAAGGATAACTAGGATAGGACTTCAATTTCTTATATCTTGCCAAGAGATTTTATAATTATTAATTTATTTTCCTTGCCATTTAAATAACTTGTTCCTTACTTTAAAAACCCAAAATTATATTGTTTTCTTTAACCAATAACAAATCATACCTCCCTGCAATTCCTTGAGAGACGACCCGAGGTTTAAATACTTCGGTTATAAATTTTATTGAGTTTTGTTACTTGTGACAACCAAAACTTTTGTACGAAAGGATTTTTGTTGGTTTAGAAACTATACTTACAACGCGATTATTTATTTGTGAATTCTTTTCCGATAGAAAGTCCGTTCATCAAAATGGCGCCGTTGTCGGGGAATTACAAACGTGTGCCTTATTATTGGTTATTGTAAATATTTTTCCTTTGCTTGTTTATTTGTTTTTGTTTTTATTTTTTGTTTTTAATTTTTATTAGCTACTATGAATTCTCACCACTGTCGCTATGAGTTTGGTTCTAATTTTGTTGAAAGGAATGGAAGCTATTAGAGGAACATGCATCAAGGTCAAAGCAATCAAAGATGGAAGGAGTCACGAGGATCTGATCAACCCTTTCGGCAACAACACCTTCCAAAGTACCATGGACGACGACCATTCTACAATGCATGCCAAGACAATAGTTATGGTGGACCCCTTAGTGACAACCAACCTCCACCAATTTACCATGGTCAAGAGCCATTTTGAGGTGCGTACCAAGATGATAGATATGGTGGACCCCCTTGTAATTACCAACAAGCCCCACCCTATGATTATGAACCACCTCCACAATATGCCTTTGAACCACCAAACTCACAAGCCTCTTTCCGCCATTCACCTCCATATGACCCTAACCCTTATCCACCACACCAGCCACCATATGAGCCACACCTAGCACAACCACCTCAATATTCACCATCTCCATATCCTTATCAAGAAGAACCACCTCCATATTATGAGCCATCTCTCCCAACAAATGAACCCTCCTATCCACTCCAACCTCTATTGGATAACAACACACTCATCTCTAACATTATTGGTCTCACCTCTACACTCCAAAATCTTATATCCCGCATGAACCGATCCTCTACTTCCAATATTCAACCCTCAATCTCTAGTGCACTTCCTTTTCAACCACATAATGATCTTTTCATCCCATCACCACCCTCTATTGAAGAGCACCCACATCCATCAATCCAAAAGCAAGATTATCCTGGTTATGAGATTGACATAGAACAAGAGAGTAGGGATCATTTTCACGAATTCATACTTCATAAGGAGCTAGAGGAGGCCTTAAAGGTGAAGGTAGTAGAGACTCTTGAAGTCGAAGGAGTGGTTGAAGAATTAGTGAAGGAAGACATCAAGGAGAAGTATGATTTTGTCTTAGAGCAAGAGGAGGCCCAAAATGTGAAGGTAGAAGAGACCTTTGCAGATGAAAGAGTAGTTGAAGGGAGTTGTCATAAAAGGGAGATCATCAATGAGGAGTATGATTTTATACTTAAACAATTGGACAAAGAAGCAATTATTGAAAAGGAAGAAGTGGTTGCAGACTTAGGAGATGCTGAGCCTCCATTGGAAAGTCCATTCATAGAGCCTCCTTCCAAGGTGTTTGATGTTGATGTTGAGGAGGATGTACAACCTCCAAGGCATATCATAGTTGATGACTTTGAAGGGGACGATCAAGAGATGGATTCAATCATTAATGAATTCTTATCTACATTTGAATTCTCTCCCATTGGACTTGATATGGAGTTTAAAGAAGAAGAAGCACAACCTCCCATGCTCTTGGTGAACAATGAAGAAGAAATCAAATTGGAAGAAAGCTACCAAGAGGAAGAGGTTGATATTGAAGAAGCTTGCAAAGAGGTGGAAGATGTCAAAAAAGAGCACAAGGGAGTGGAGCTTGCAAGATCATTAGAAACACCTCCCCAAAGCCATTACTGTCCAATACAACATTCAAGTGGGTAAAATTTTTATCCTTAACCTTTACTTTCTCACTTGAATATGGGCTTCTAGAGACGGATGGTCAATTTAGAGCTCTTTGTGGCATTAAGAGCAAGAGGAAGATGGTTAGTGGTTGGAGTTGTCAAGCAAGGTTCAACATGGTTGTATGCTCCAAGTTGAAATGCAAGGTTTGGTGTAAAACTCAATTGAATAGGTCTAGGAAGCTGTTTGGATGCCTTAGTGAGAATTTTAATTGCGTCCCACCCGGATGGAATCACCATGGTCCACTTGAAGACGGGTGTAGAATCAAGATTTGGGATCTGGGAATATATGAGGATCAATTTTGGGAGATCAAAGCTTGTGAAAAACTCCATCAAAGCTTGAGGAATTTACGTGGTATTGATAGAGCTTATTGGAAGTCCAAGCATTAGTGGAAGTTTCAAGACAAGTTCAAGCACAAGCCACCATGACAAGGAGTTCACCAAATGTCCAACTTAAGGACTTTAACTAAAAGTGCTAGGTGGGAAACAACCCACCATGGTATGATCGTTCTTTTTCAGTTTAGTTTTATTTTATTTTGTTTTCTTCTTAGTTTTATTTCATTCTATTTTTCTTAGTGTTCATTCATAATGTCTGCATCAACATCTGTATTTTGCATTCTGCATACTGCATATTAAAAAAAAGGGGATCGACGCACACGCATCATATGTCTATGCGCCCTTGAACAGAGAGTTACGCGCGGGAGTGGTGCGTGGCGCAGAAACCATGCCACGCGTTCGCGTACCTCACGCGTACGCGTCCCCTGCGAAAAATTCAAACCACGCATACGCGCCATTGACGCGCACGCGTAACTATGTAAAATCGGCGTAAATGATGTTTGGCCAGAAAGTTGTGTTGGTGTGGGGCTGGAACTATGCTGGGAGCACAAGCTCCATCACGCGTACGCGTCCCTGACGCATGCGCGTTGCTTTTCCACAATGGCCATCCACGCGTACGCATCCCCGACGCGTACGCGTCACTTGAACTTTATGCGATCCACGCGTACGCGTGATGTACGCGTACGCGTCACATGCGATGCACGATTGAACCATCTCAGCGCCTGATTATCTTTACCCCAATCCTAATTCTTTTCATTCCTACTTCTTTCATTCTTCTTTCTTTCTTTTCTTCTCCCCCTCTACTCTTTTATCCTTTTAATTTGCTGCATTTATTTATGGTTTTATTATTTTGGTTTCTTTTCTTCTTTCTTTTTCATGCATTCTTATGTTGGTGTTAGAATTCTATTTGGGTCATACCTTACTATACTTGAGCTTGTAGATTTTCTGAGGAGTGATTTGATAATTGCACTTAATTTTGGCACTCATATACATTTGGATTATATTATTTTCATTTCTATTTTCACATTGCACACCAAGTGTTTGTGAAAAAGCTCCTATGGCATTTTGAATCATATTTTGTTTTACTCTTCTACTTTCATGCCTCTTTTTCACAATACTTGGATGCCATATGTATTTGGGATTATCATTAACGATTGTCATCATTACACATGCTCTTTAATTTGGCACATCTGATACTTGATACTTGAGCTATACTTCTCATGCCTATTCCTTGTATGCTTTTACCTCTTGCATCTATTTCATTATGAATTGCCTTTTCGCTCTTAAATGATGTCTTACCTACATGTTGTAGCTACCATGTATTTAAGCTATTATCCTCTTTTTGGCATTTATTATCACTTGGAATCTCTTCCTCCCGATTTTTTGATTCTCTATATTTAATATTCTTCCTTTTCTTTCATCTTTAGACATGGGTACCCAGAAAGAAAAAGAGAAAGCCACTACCAAACCACCAGCAAGGAAAGGAACCAAGAGACCTCCAGCTAAGGCGCCTCCATCTACAAGCGTCAGTGGAAGCTACCCGTCCACTTGCACATCTTAGCATGCACCGAGGACGGTGCAATCTTTAGGTGTGGGGAGGTCGATACCGACTTCCATGGGTTAGTTATTTTCTTCTCAACACCAATGTTTTATTTTCTTTGTTAATTCATTGTTGCATTTGCATGTTTGATTGCATGTTTGTTTGATTTTGTGCATATTTTACCACTTGGTTGAAGTAATATTTACTTTTTCAAGAAACTTTTTAAAGTATTTCACTAATTTGAGTAAAATTTTTTGAAAAACTTGTTTGAAGAAATTTTATTTTGGAACATGGTTTAGAGCTCGAACACACAAAACCTGTGAGATTTTTTAGCCTATTTGATTGGTTATATTTTATCAACCAATATTTTATTTTTAGTGTGTGTTGTTCTCTCTAAAATTATGATTTATATCTTACTTAATTCTATATTTCCATGGTTTAATGTATGCATATACTTATATGATTGAGGCCTTGTTTCACTCAGCTTACATACCCATATGGCCTTAACCATTCATTATCCCTTGCAAACCAATTTGAGCCTATTTTACCCCATTTGCTCTTTGTTTTAGCACATCATTAACTCTAAGTGAAAAACAATAATGTCCTTAATTTGAATCCTTGGTTAGCTTAGACTAGTGAAAGTGTTCATGATTTAAGTGTGGGGAAATTGGGGTTGAAAATATTTGGTTTGAGAATTGGGTGTTGTGTATTCTTGTGAAAATGTGTAAAATAATAATTGAGCATATATTCTTGCATTCAAGAATTTAATCATATGCATTGAAAAAAATTATTAAGAAAAGAAAAATAGAAAAAGAAAAAAAAGAGCAGAAAAATAAAAAGAGGACAAAATGCCCCAAAGTAAATGGCGATAGCAATGTATATGTACTGTACTCAAAACTTGGAATGCATAAATATGTAGCAAACACAGTTAATGGGTAGTTAGGCTTTATATTATGATTACATGGATTGTCTTAAGTTAGGTGAAAAGTTTAAGTTAATTAAGGATTCAGATTTCAGTCCACTTGACCAAATACAATCCTACCTTGACCTTGACCCCATTACAACCCTTAAAAGACCTCTTGATATGTGTATATGTGCATTAAATTTTTGTTGATTGTTAGATGAAGAGCAAGCCATAGAAAGCAAGATTAGTAGAAAATTGAGAGAATCGAACCTCAAACACCTGAGCGATTAGAGTATATACACTTCCAGTGAGGGTTCGATGTTCGGTTCCTTGTTCCATGCTTTCATGAGCTATTTTCTTCTTGCAATTTATTTGTACTTTATTTTGTGATTTGAATTAGTGAAGTCCAGTTCATATTTGTTCTTGAAGGATTTGTTTACTTTTAACTAAGTAGGTAGAAATATTTTGCATGTAGTTGCATTCACATAGATAGGTTACATTTCATAAGTCTTGCTCTTCCCTACTCATTTATTTTATCTCCTTAAGCTAAGCATGAGGACATGCTAATGTTTAAGTGTGGGGAGGTTGATAAACCATTATTTTATGATTTATATTGTGTTTAATTGAGTGGTTTTATCAAGTCTTTACCCACTTATTCATATGATTAGCATGTATTTACGATTCCTTCCCAAAATTGTTCCATGGTTGAAAACTTGCTTCCTAGAGATCTTTTTATTGTGTATTTTAATTCTCCTTTATACCATTCGATGCCGTGATCTGTGTGTTAAGTGTTTCAGGCATCATAGGGCAGGAATGGCTTAGAGAATGGAGATGAAGCTTGCAAAAATGGAAGAAATACAAGAAACCAAGGAGATGACCAGCGAACACCGACGCGGACGCATAGCTCACGCGACCGCGCAAAATAGAGAAAATCACAGCGACGCGTACGTGTGCCTGACGCGTACGCGTGGATTGGAGTTCGCGCAACGACGCGAGCGCGTGCCTGACGCGCACGCGTGGAGAGGAAAATCGTCAAACGATGCGTACGCGTGATCGACGCGTACGCGTGACATGCGCGATCTGCAGAAAATTCAGAAAACACTGGGGTGATTTCGGGCCACGTTTTGACTCAGTTTTCGGCCCAGAAATACAGAATAAAGCCAGGAAACATGCAGAGACTCAACATATACTTAACAATTCATAATTCACAATTTTAGGATTAGATGTAGTTTTTAGAGAGAGAGGCTCTCTCCTCTCTCTTAGGTTTTAGGATTTAGGATTTCTTTTAGGATTAGAATTTCTACTTCTCAATTTCCAGGTTCAACGTTCCTTTAATTTATTTTCTACTTTTACTTATTCTATTACTTTAATTTATGAACCCTTATGTCAGACTTGATTTCTCTTATTTATGCAATTTGAGGTAATTCATATTTATGACTTTAATTTAGCTTTTTACACCCTTTTAGCCTTGGTTGAGTGATTAGTAACACTTGAGTTATCAAACTCAGCTGTTGATTGAAATTGGAATTCTTTGCTAATTAATTTGTACTCCAATAACTCTAGTCTTTCCATAGGAGTTGACTAGGACTTTAGGATCAAATTAATTAGTCCGCTTGACTTTCCTTTATTTAGTAAGGGTTAACCAAAGTGGGAGCAGAATCCAATTCTCATCACACCTGATAAGGATAACTAGGATAGGACTTCAATTTCTTATACCTTACCAAGAGATTTTATAATTATTAATTTATTTTTCTTGTCATTTAAATAACCTGTTCCTTATTTTAAAAACCCAAAATTATACTGTTTTCTTTAACCAATAACAAATCATACCTCCCTGCAATTCCTTGAGAGACGACCCGAGGTTTAAATACTTCGGTTATAAATTTTATTGGGTTTTGTTACTTGTGACAACCAAAACTTTTGTACGAAAGGATTTTTGTTGGTTTAGAAACTATACTTACAACGCGATTATTTATTTGTGAATTCTTTACCGATAGAAAATCCGATCGTCAGGTACTGACGCAGCCAAGCTTCCTTTCCACCCCGTCCCGTTCTCTCTCTCGCTCGTTCTCTAAAACACTCAAACGGCGACCACTTCTCTCTCCAACTTCACTATCCTCTCTTTTTGTGATTTCTGGTTTACGTTCTCTCTTCGCTGTTGCTGCTGCTCTGTAATCTCTTTCCAGCATGGCTGCAATATCTATACTCAAGTCTTACTACTACCTTAAAGATCGACGGTGGAGAGATTGCGATTTTTCAGATGGTGGTAGATTTGGATTTTGACATGGTTAGTTTTGGAAAATCCTAACCCTCTACGTTTTAGGGAAGAAGATGATTGTAAAACAAGATAAAGAAGAAGAAGGTCAAGTGAAACAGATGCTGTTTTGCTGCTGCCATGCTCAATCATAATTGTCATTGGTGTTGTGACAGACTGACAGTGGAAAAGGAGGAAGGTGAGGCTAACAGTTGGTGACAGTAGTGGTGTTAGTGAAAGAGGTGGTGAAATTCATGAAAAGAATAAAGGAAGGGTTGAGATTTGGAAGAAAGATGTCGAGATTAGGGTTAGGAAAAGGATAATTCGGGGTTTTTAAGTGATTTTTCAATGTCTGGTTAATTTTGTCATACGAAACCCATCTTTCATAGATACAATTGTAATTTTCTTTTTTTCACGGATAAATTTATCAACGTTTAAAACCTTTGTGGATAAAAATGATATTTTACTCTTTATATAATTAAGTTGAATCTTTTCTTTTGTTTTGATACAATTTTCAATAATAATTCGTCATTTTGGTTAGAAAATTAAAACATATAAATTTATAATTATAATATGCACAAAACAACACACTATTTTTTGTGCGATATGTAAGTGTTATTTGTCAATTTTCATAAATAAAAATTTGTTCTAAAAAAAGGCACAAAATTGCAAGTTTATAGAAAAGAAAACTTTTTTTGTTAGTCCTTAAAAAAGAAAAATACCATCACTAGAATGTCTACTATGGCCATAAAATGAGTCTATATTCAAATTTCAAACTCCAAACATCAAAGGAACAGGTGATGAGCCACCATATATGCTATACACAAGTGAGTTCATATAGTTCAATATGTAAATAATACTTAACTATTATTACTAGCTATATAACCAATGCAATTTGGAAATTGGGGGACAGATATTGTGGGAAACAAATATTATTAGCTCTATCTACTTTGATACATGAGTTCACCAGAGCTTTCCCTTAGTCCATCAAAAACTTATTCTTGTAATCCAAAACAGACTCATAAACTTCCTTCCCATCTGCAAGAGTTATAGACACACTTTTTCTCTTCATGCATCTATTAGCCCATGAGATGATATTTGGACAAAATGTCTCAAGTTTGAAGTTTCCAAACATCTCATATGTATAAAACCAGCAATAGAAAGGGATGAGAGCAACATCAACAAACCCAAATTGCTCCCCTCCAAAATAAGGCTTGTCTCCGAGAAACTCCTCCAATTGTTTCAAGCTCTCAATGAAGCCCTTCTTAGCCAACTCTTGCTCATCTCCCTTGGAATTAGTCCATATTCTCCTAGAAAAATGATACACCTGCATTAATTTTGGAGAAAATTACATTGCTACATCGTCATTAGGTGATATGGTACACTAACATTTTCTAGAATCTAGATTATATATCATGGCACTTACTAATTTTATATTTTGTAAAAATACAATGCTAAATAATCAACAAAATTTATTATTTTCAGCAATACACTTAATTAAATTTATTTAAAGAGTAAATTCTAAACTTTAAACTCTAAATCCTAAATTTTAATAGTATATTAAAAAAAAGATTGGCTCAAAATATTGCTTAATATTTATAAATCGTATTCATTGTTTAACATTTTTTTTATTTTAACATAGATTTTGTAGCTTCACATATTAATTCAAAAAATGAATGTTATGTATGCACAAAAGAAAGCAGTTTTGGTAGGTAGATAATGATTTTTATAAATAATGTGAACAATTGGCTCTAGAATTGACTCAATAAAGTAAAAAAATACTCCACCTCCAAATTACCTCTTAAACCTTAACATTAGAATAATCATCTGCACACTTAGCAAGTTGAATATTCAACATCCATTGTTTATATTGTTTACTATTCTCATTGTCTACCTATACTTTTCAAAAAAAAATATGAAGAACTAACTAGTCATCAATTTACCTTCTGATCTACAAAATCAGCCCAGAATCTGGCTTGAGCTTTGTCATAGGGATCAAAAGGAAGCAACATTGGAGCATTATTATTGTTGTTGTTCCAAACCATATCAATATACTCAACAATTATGAGGGACTCACATATTGGTTTCCCATTATGTATAAGAACTGGGATTTTCTTTTGAACTGGATTCATTTCTAAGAGCAAGGAGCTCTTGTTGATAAGATCTTCCTCCTTGTACTCATACTTGATTTCTTTCTCTTCCAATGCTATTCTTGCTCTCATGCCAAACATGCTGAACCCTGAGCCTAACAAAACAACATTATTGTTGCTAATGTCCCCCATTGTAAGAAGACTCAACAAGTGAAGTGAGATAGGGACGTAGCAAGAGGACAAAGCCTATATAAACAATTAGATATTTTTTTGAGTTCTTAACTTGGACATAGGATAAGTATGAAAAAAGGTCAACAAGGGCGGCAACCAGATAGAAAAATAGACTATAGTCTAGAATATTATTTTGGTATTTGAGTTACGAAAAATGATATGATAATTAAATTCAACACTATCTTATCTGTACATAAAAAAATTAATAATTAAATTAGTTATTTATATAATATACATATTAAAATACATAATATATATTAAAAATAAATTAAATATACACAAATGTATAATAATTAATTTTGTGACTAATTTTTAGTATATATATTTTTTAATCATATTCAATTAAATTTATACTTTTAAGTCATCCATAAAATAAGAAAAAATTACAAAGCTGTGTTATTCTTTAGTTTCTTTACACCATTTTTATTTTTTTTCGCCCTAAGTTGGATTATATTTTTTTTAATTTGTGTTTATCATTAATTAGTGTGAAATTCTTGGATAGAAATGATTCCATCTCAACATAACACAACACATTCACAACCACTCACTAGAATATCTAACAAGGTATTATTAGCATAGTGATATTGTCGTCTAGATTGGCTCAAACAGATTAGAAAAGCTGAAATGATAATAAGTAAAGCAAGTGAAATATTACAAAGCAAATACTATATAAGCATTTTGTATTCCAATCAAATACAAAATGCATAATTATTGCACTAACACCTTTATTATACAAAATAGAAGTGTGCTTCTATTTTCCAAAGGCATTCTTTATGGCTTGTACAACATAATCATACACCTTCCTATCATCAACAAGTGACTTAGAAACAGTGTCTCTCTGCATGCACCTTTTGGCCCAAGCCATCAATTTAGGACACTCTGCTTCCATTTTGAAATTGCCGTAATTCTCAAAGGTATAAAACCAGCTATAAAATGTGATGAGACAAATATCAAGAAACCCAAAAGTGTCACCCCCATAAAATGCTTTTTCTCCCAAAATATCCTCTAGTTGCTTCAAATTGGAGATCAACTCCTTCTTACATGTTTCATGTTCTTCACCTTCCGAGAGCCATAGTTTCATCCACGTATTATTATACTGCATTGATAAAGATATCCAATATGGAAAAGTCTATTTATCAATTATCATGCAACAAAAAATGTTAAATTCAAATATTAAAAATTAATAAAATTGCAGAAAATAAATGAGCTGTCAATTTTCTTGTACTGCCTGATTTGGAGTGTATAGCAATTTTTTGAAAAAAAAATCTAAGAGATTACAATTAAAAAAAATTGTTTGTTTAGGATCCGAACCTATTTTTAATCTATAATTTTATCAACAATGTGAAGTAGACCTTTTTACCCTAGAAATAAAATTTCAAGACAAGTAGATAATCAAGGAAGAAAAGCAAATCTCTCCTATATCTGAAGAAATTAAAGATGCAGCTCGGTACACAAGCATCTTGTGTTAACGCAGGATTTAAGGAAGCGCCACACCCAAAGGATGTAGTATGTATGAAAGAATACTGAATGATAGACAAGAAAATCATAGTCTTTCTCTTAAATTAATGGAAACCACATACGTCAAAACAAGTGAAAGCAAGTACCTTTTGGTCAATGAAGTCAACCCAAAATCTGGCCTGAGCTCTCTCATAAGGATCCGAGGGTATGATTGGAAATTTGTCATTCCAAACCTCATCAATGTACTGAACTATAATTGCAGATTCACATATTGATCTACCATTATGGATCAGAACTGGAACCTTCTTGTGAATTGGATTCACCTGAAGAAGCAAAGAACTCTTGCTCCAAAGATCTTGCTCCTTGTACTCATAATTGGCACCCTTTTCAGCCAATGCAATCCTAGCCCTCATACCAAACATGCTTGGCCATGTATCCAACAGAACAACCTCGTTCTCCATATTTATTGTAGTTCCTAATTAAGGATCTAACAAAATTCAAGCTAAGGGATATAAGTTGTTCTGTGGCTCCACTCCTACTACTCACTCCAGTTGTTGACTACAAAAAACAGGGACAAAGTTTTATAACAGAAAAGAATGAAATAATGATGAGCGCGGTAGAAAACTTTTGGAATTTCAAAAGTTAGAGCTTGGGCTTACTAAGGAAGGTATAATTTCGACGCACGTGTAAAGTTACAAAGTTATCCATTCACATTCACATTTCGGACTAACTAGAGCGAAACAGATAAATTATTTATACTATATAATATATTTTAATAATTATTATATTAAAAAAATTTAAAAAATATATTATAAATAAATTTTAAATTTGTTTATTTTTAAAAAAGACATAAATTATTTATATTAAAGTTATACAAAATTATATTTTTATTTTTTATTTTTTTATTTACATTAATGGTTACACTTTATTTTTTTTTTTGCGATTTTTTTGTTTGTAAATAATTAAAAAAATAAATGAATGAGAATAAAAAATATATAAAAATGTTATATTAAATTTAAGAAATTTTTTATAATTAGTATAAGAAATTAAGAAATAAAGAGTAATAAAAGTCTTAATATATATAAGTTGTAGAATTTAAATATTTGTAACTGAAATTTTTTATAATTGTTACCTGAATGTATTAGCTATAGCAGATTGGCATACTTAGCTTAGTTAGCATTTATAATTGATAGTTAGTTACTAGTTAGCATATTCAATTAGTCTAAGATATTTATCATGTAAGTTGTTATATAAAGCAGGGTTTGCTAACTGATTCTGTTAGCTTCCATTTTATCCACATCACTTTCTCTCTCTACCAAAACAGATTTCAGAATCTTCTCTCTACCTTCCCTTCCTATTCTTCTTCACCATTCCAACTCTGCAACTCCCCTTTTCCAGCTTCCGTTTTCACATGGTATCATCGCCGGAAGTAATCCCGGGCATCTTCCATATTCTAAGCTTCTTCATCTACCTCCAGATCCAACATCTTTCCCAGACTCACACAGTAAAGACTGATGAGAGCTGTTCATGGAATCTCTAGGGTTTCGGTAACAGTGTTCCGATTAGCGAGTTAGGGAATCATGTCTTGGAATTGCTTTTGTCTTCGTTCTTTCCCTTTCTTTTGCACTCATTCGACAGAATTTGTTCATTAATCGTGATCTGTTTTTTGTACCGAATCACCTCCAATCTTCATCTCTTGGATTCTCCTCACATTCTTGCTTTTTCTCTTCAATGGATTCCACTCACAGTGACGTCAGCTCCACTACAGCTTCCAATGTCGATATTAACACTCTTTCGTAGCTTCTCCTCCAACTCACTCAACTGCAGAATCGCACGAGTTCAGGAACGGTGCATCCTCCTATTGATCAGAACAGTCCATACTTCTTGCACCCAGCTGAAAGTCCTGGTAATCCTTTAATTTCTCTCCGCCTCAATTCTCAAAATTACACCAATTGGTCCCGCTCGATTTCATTGGTGCTCGAGTCCAAGAACAAAATTTCCTTCATTGATGGCTCTCTCCCTCGACCGGAGGTTACCGATCCAATGTATGCGGCTTGGGGCCGTTGCAACACCTATGTCCTCTCTTGGCTACACTTATCTCTCTCACACGATATTCTTCAAAGTGTCATCTGGAGAAAGGTGGCTTCAGATCTGTGGAATGATTTAAAGAAACGCTATTACCAGGGAGATTTGTACTATGTCTCTGAACTGTATGAGGAGCTGTATAATGCAAAACAAGGTGATCTTTCAATTACTTCCTATTTTACCAAGATGCAAGCAATTTGGGAAGAAATTGATAACTTCAGGCCAATTCCCATGTGTCTTACCTGCACTAGCAAGTGTATCTGTGGTTTGGAAGAAATGCGACGGTACCGCAATGAAGACTACATTGCAAGATTTCTGCGTGGCCTCAATGATCAATTTGCAACTGCCAAAACCCAAATTATGCTCTTGAAACCCCTCCCTGACATGGATTATGTGTTTGTAATGCTAACCCAACAAGAATGCCAACTCAGCCCTTCAATTGACACTCCAGATTCACAAATTCTATACGTTGCTAATTCTGGTTACAATTCCACCAGAGGCAGAGGCAGAGGTAGAGGGGGTGTGAATGGTAGAGGAAGAAGTTCAGGCAGTTCTCATAGCATAAAGCATTGCTCCTTTTGTGGCAGAACGGGACACATTGTTGATACATGCTTCAAGAAGCATGGCCTTCCCCCGCATTTGCAGAAACGTGGAAGCATCAATAACACTTTCACTGATGAGAATGATGAAATCAGTGCATTACCTTCAACTGCTGTTAAAAATGGTGAGAATCCAAGTTATAGCTTGACCAATGATCAACGGATTGCTTTAATGTCTATCCTACAACAGTCAACCCAATCTAATCAAACTATCAACCAACTCACTACATCAACTGAGCCAAAAGACTTACAGATCACCAAAGGTACCCTTTTATTAGCTGCATCATTATCTGTCAATCAAAAATTTCTTAGATCAGATACTTGGGTAGTGGACACAGGTGCTACTGATCACGTTTGTTTTTCTCTAAATATTTTTTAATCTTTCAAAAATATTGAACCTGTTACTATGCACATGCCTGATGGCTCTATTGCTACTACTACCATTGCTGGTACAGTGATTTTTAATACAAATTTTTACTTAGAGAATGTTCTTTACATCCCTACTTTTAAATTAAATTTGGTGTCAGCTTCACGAGTTACAAAGGCATTGAACTGTCTATTTTTATTTTCACATACATGGTGCCAGGTTTGGGATCACCATCTATTGAAGATGATTGACACAGCTAAAAGCAACACTGGTTTATATGTACTGGGTCACTCAAATGATCAAACTGTAGCTCACTGCATTGCACAGCATTCATCACAAATACTACATCACACTTGTGAGAACACGGTCTCATCTACACAACAGTCACAACTATGGCACAACAGACTATGACACTTGAATAATTCAGCTTTGCAAACACTGCAAAAAGATTTTTCCTTCATCAAATGTAACAATAATGCTTTAGCTTGTGAACCTTGTCATTTTGCAAAACAGAAGAAAATTCCTTTTCCTATTAGTAGTTCAATAGCTGACTCGCCTTTCGATTTAATACATGTTGATATTTGGGGCCCTCTATCAATTGTGTCTACCTCTGGTTTTAAGTACTTTCTTACTATCATCGATGACAATAGCCGTTTTACTTGGATTAAGTTCATGAAAAATAAATCTGAGGTTTCATTAATTCTGCCCAACTTCATTAAAATGGTTGAAACCCAATTTTCAAAAACTGTCAAATGTGTCAGATCAGATAACGATCCAGAATTCAGCATGCATAATTTCTTAGCTTCTAAAGGTATTTTACAGCAAAAGTCTTGTGTGGAAACCCCTCAACAAAATGGGATAGCTGAGAGGAAGCACCAACACATTCTTATGGTGACTAGAACTCTACTTTTTCAATCAAATGTTCCAAAGATTTTTTGGGATCTAGCAGTGGCACACGCTGTGCATCTCATCAATAGAGTCCCTAGTCCCATTTTACAAAATCTTTCCCCCTTTCAAAAATTACATGGCAAATTACCTGATCTAAACCACATCAAAGTTTTTGGTTGTCTTGCCTTTGCATCCACTTTAACTCAAAATAGGAAGAAGTTAGATGCACGAGCTCAAAAATGTTGTTTTCTCGGCTATAAAGAAGGGATCAAAGGATTTTTTCTCTATGATCTAAAAACAAGGCAAACTTTCCTTTCTAGAAATGTCATATTTTATGAATTTGAGTTTCCATTCAAAACCAACCCTGCATCTTCAGATGTCAACCCTGCTGCTGTCACAACCACATCACATGTCCCATGGATAGACCCTTTTGCATATCATGATCATCTTTCGTTTTACCAACATGTGCATTCAACTCCAATTCTGCATCAGCATCAACCGACTTCCGTCACTGACTCTATTTCTCATAACACTGCAAGCTCAATTCCTAATGCACAAGCCTCATCCTTGTCTCATTCACATACTCACATGGACACTCATGCATCACCTCACCTTGCACCTCTTAGGAAGTCTAGTAGGACTAGGCGAACACCAGCATATCTAAATGACTTTCACTGTGCACATAATACCACTGCTCAACAAGTTATGCCAATTTCAAAATGCAAATATCCAATTTCAGATTCAATGTCTTACTCTTTTCTATCCACTAACCAATTGAATTTTTCTCTTGATGTTTTCACACATAATGAGCCAAAAACCTATGAAGAACCCATCCAAAAAGACTGTTGGAAAGATGCCATTAATGCAGAACTTCTAGCACTTGAGCAAACTAAAACTTGGACTCTCACCCCTTTACCACCAGGGAAGAAAACTATTGGCTGCCGTTGGGTGTTCAAAGTCAAATTCAATCCTGATGGATTAGTAGAGAGGCACAAAGCACGCCTGGTTGCAAAGGGCTATACACAACGATATGGTTTAGACTACATGGACACCTTCAGTCCAGTGGTTAAGATCACTACTGTGCGATTGGTACTTGCTCTCACTGCAATCAAGGGTTGGCACTGCCACCAATTGAACGTAAACACCGCATTCCTTCATGGTGAGTTGAAGGAAACAGTATATATGAAGCCTCCCCCGGGATTACCGCTCTCCTCTCCCAATTTGGTTTGCAAACTTGACAAGTCCCTCTATGGACTCAAGTAAGCTAGTAGGCAGTGGAATCTTAAGCTTTGCTCTGTTCTTCGTGCTCACGGGTACCAACAATCGAAGAATGATTATTCTTTGTTCACAAAACACAAATCCGAGACCTCCTTCACTGTGATACTTGCTTATGTTGATGATCTCATCCTTGCTGGAAATGATCTCGCTGAGATTCAATCCATCAAGACCATCCTTGATCACCAATTCAAGATTAAGGACTTAGGGAATTTGAAATATTTTCTTGGCTTTGAAGTTGCAAGAACTGCCAAAGGATTTGCTCTTTATCAGAGGAAGTATGCTCTAGATCTCTTGGATGAGTGTGGCCTATTAGGCACAAGACCAGCGAGCACGCCAATTGATTATAGTCTCAAGCTTTCTAAGGACTCAGGAACGCTACTCTCTGACGTATCATAATACCGCAGATTGGTTGGCAGATTAGTGTACCTCACTAACACGCGTCCAGATATAAGTTTTGCAGTGGGTAAACTTAGTGAATTTCTCAGCAAACCATCTAATATTCACCTCCAAGCAGCATATCGTGTCCTTCGCTATATCAAAACAGCTCCGGCCTCGGGGCTATTCTTTGCAGCAGATTCTGAGCTTGACATTTCTGGCTTTGCTGACTCAGATTGGGCACAATGTCCCGACACGCGACGCTCCATTACTGGTTTTTGTTTCTTCTTGGGCTCTTCACTTATTTCATGGAAGAGTAAGAAGCAATCTACTGTTTCCAGATCATCTTCTGAGGCTGAATATAGGTCACTAGCTGTGGCCACCTGTGAGGCTCAATGGCTCAACTACTTGTTGAAGGACCTCCGCATAGATCACAGACTCCCAATCTCCCTGTACTGTGATAGTCAATCAGCCAGACATATTGCGGCTAACCTTGTATTCCACGAACGCACCAAACATATCGATATTGACTGTCACGTTGTTCGAGATAAGCTTCTCAGCGGCCTGCTTCATCTCCTACCAATCACCACTACAGATCAAGTGGCGGACCTATTCACCAAACCTCTATCCCCTGCTCCTTTTGATTCTTGTGTGTCCAAGCTTGGCATACTTGATTTTCATCAACCAAGCACTGCCAGCTTGAGGGGGCATGTTACCTGAATGTATTAGCTATAGCAGATTGGCATACTTAGCTTAGTTAGCATTTATAATTGATAGTTAGTTACTAGTTAGCATATTCAATTAGTCTAAGATATTTATGATGTAAGTTGTTATATAAAGCAGGGTTTGCTAACTGATTCTGTTAGCTTTCATTTTATCCACATCACTTTCTCTCTCTACCAAAATAGATTTCAGAATCTTCTCTCTACCTTCCCTTCCTATTCTTCTTCACCATTTCAACTCTGCAACCCCCCTTTTCCAGCTTCCGTTTTCACAATAATTATTATTATTATTTTTATGACACTTTATTTTAATGTATGTTTATTGCATTTAATTAGTACTTGATGTTTCAATTGAATAATAATAGATAAGAGTTTTTTGTTTTAATTTTTTTAAAATATTTTACTAAATAGTGATTGGTTGATTTTCATCTTTTGCCAAGTCATTAGAATTGTTGACGTGGCATCATTAGAAAAAAAATGGCTTAAAATTATTGTGAAGAGAGTTAGTATCAACTTTTATATATTATAAATAGATAAATAGATAAATAGATGTTCACGTTATTAGGAGTGATAATCATGTAAGGTAGTTATATTTTGTGACATAAGTAATTAGATACACGTTTAAAATTAAATTTATATTTTATATCAATAAAAATATTTGAATAATAAATAAGTATTGTTCTACATAGTTTATAGACAAAATATTAGCAATATTATTGTCTACGGAAAAAATTGTTTACAGTGACGCTGATAAAGCTTTAAAGTTGCATATATAGTTGTGAGATACATTTGTATCTTTCAACACCTACGAGGCATTGACTTTTTGTTGAGTTAGAATTGATTTTGATATTAAGATATAATGACAAACATTTTTACTGAGTTAAAAGCTTAAATTTGTGCTAATAGATTTATGAGTGTTGGAGGTCCAAAGCCATAGATAGTTAGCAAGGTTTAGCCCACATTACTTATACCACGTTTCAGCCCACATGTAATGATTAGCAAATATATCAATTTTATGAAACAAAGAGAAAAGGTTCAGAAAATCATAGTTGACTAAAAACGAAAAAGAAAATAGAATAGTTAGCAACGTTAGAAAAGAAATAAGAGACAACAAAGACACAAGGACCGATAAGAATCAAACTGTAGAAAATCACTAGCTCAAAACAAAAATTGCATAACAATGGACAATAGTTATAATGGTGCAAAATGAAAAAATTATGCATGCTAAGAAAGACAACAATTCTAAACAACAACAACAAAATTTTGTTCCATTAAGTGAGGTCGGCTAAAAATGACAACTCTAAAAATAACAAAAAATCAAAATTTAGAGATTGGTAGGACAAAAATAAAATACAAGAACAATAAAGATAATTGAGCAGTTCGAAGGACAATAAAAATAGTGGAACACAATAAAAAAGTATTGCATGTCAAAGAAAACAGTTATAACGGGTAGAATCAATAAAAAAATTGGAGAAGTAATGATGGAATTTGAAGAATAAGTTTCATATTATAAAATTAAACTCTTAACAATATTTGAAGACAAAAAAAATAGAGTGATACTAGAACATCATCTCATACATTTGAGTTGAAATATTTTCTTTTAACTTTGTGCTTCATTTGAAATTTTAGTATTATGACTATCTGTACACTTTTTGCTTCAATTAAGAAAAAGATAAATATGGTGAGGTAAAAAAAAATATGAGAAAAAAGAGGCAAGAGACATACATTGAAAAAGTCAAAAGAAATTTTTGTACATTTGGTTATTGTTGAACTAGGATTAGTTTCCTTGCAAAGTTGTGTAAAGCCGGAAGTTATTAACCATTTAATTAAAATAAAACAATAAATTAATTTTCTGGAATAAGTTCAAAAATTCAGACATCTTAATTTAAAAATTTAAAGATGAGATTTGAATTCAGAAGATTTTTTCGAATGAAAAAATGTAATTTTCTACTGAAAATTGCGTAAAAATTCGTACCAGTAAATTAACCGGCAGTATCACCTTAAGTCTGTCCAGGACTGTATAAGAATACTAAAAACTGCAGAAAAGCTTAGAAAACATTTAGAATTGAAATTCGGACACCAATATTAAAGGTTTTGGCCAAAAATTAGGCCAAACAAACTAAAAATGCTAAACGGTTGGATCGGGTCTAAATTGGACCCAATCCCAACATATAAATACCCAATTAGAGAACCCATTCAGCTTAGGGGTGACAATGGGTAGAGTAGGGTTCGGATCCAACCCTAACCCTACCTGCGAGTTGAGAATATCCCAACCCTAACCCTACTTGCTCTTAACCCACAGGTACCCGACACTACCTGCGGGTTACAGAAAAGATATAACATTATTATATAACTTGATGATAATTTAAAATAGAACTGATTTTTATGTAAAAAATATATATTAAATTATCAATTAATAATTTTAAGAATCTTTTGCATTTAGTGAGAGGTTTTTGGTTCAACATTCACTTAAATATATTTTAAATAAGTATATAACATATACATATATAAAATGCGAGTTGGTCGGATTGGCAACTCTACATGACCCGCACGAGAACCCTACATGACCCGCACAAGAACCTTACCCCGCTGTGGATCGGGTTGGCAACTCTACCCGACCGGGTGGGGTCGGGTTAAATACCCACAGGTAGGGTATATATTGCCACCCCTAATTCAGCTCATAACACACCAAAAAGAGGGAGGAACCAAGTGAGATTGAAGAAGATAGTGAAACTCTATTAACACTATTCACTTTCTTCTTCATTTGCTCATATCTTGAGTTACGGTGCTCCAATTTATGTGTCATTTGTGGTCAGGCGAAGCTCTCGCCGTGCCTTTCATTTCTAGCCAAACAAAGTGGGAAAAAGTTTTCATTTTCTTGCCCTATTTTCTGCCCTAACAATTTAAAACTCTCATATTAGAACAATAATAAACAAACATCAATACCAAATCCAAAATTGGGGACACACACCATAATGCCATTATTGTTTTCTAAAGACATCCAAAATTGAACGAACAATATAAACACATTTAAAATTCAGAGGGGAAATAAAATTTAATACCTTATTTTATTATTAGTTGAATTTTTCATTATCTATTTGAACACTACCATTTTTTCGACCAGCACAAGTAACTTTTTTTATTCGCATTTTTTGGATGTAGGCTGCGTGTTGGATACAGAAAATTAGGCTCAAATAGACATCCAAATGATATATTTACACATCCAAAATGATAATAATGTACGCTAATTTTTCATCAACACATCTGAAATTCATATCTATATGATTTGTTTATAAATCTAAATTTATAAAATTACACATCCAAAATTATATGATTACACAACCAAAATCATAAGATTGTACACCGAATAATTGATAGACAACAAAAATTACCAATAAAAAATGAATAAATCCTTAATACAAATATGAGAATAGAACAACCGACATCAACATTAAAACATTGAAGCTCCTTTGTGATTAACAAACAATGTAAGAAAATTAATCTTTCCTACAAACAAATAAATAAAGAATAATGATAAACAAGCATCAGTATCTCAATGATTACCTACATAAATTGGGGAAACAAACTAGAATGCCATTATTCTTTCATGACACATATAAAATTCAGAATTTGCACATGCAAAATAAATTATTACAATATATATAGGAATATCTTTAGGCCATTTTATTTCATTATTGTTCACAAAGAAAAAAAATCTTGTACAAAATAATAGAAAAAGCAATGGTGACAGGAAATGCATAAAAGAAAATCGATGAACACTGACACATTCAAATACCTGAGATGCGTTTTCGGCGCGAAAGAATTGGCGACGTGGAGGAATGGCCACGGGGAGGATATGGGGATACGGACGAACAGCGAACGGCGCCGAGTAGGACGAAGTGAAGCTAATGAATGGTGACGAAGAGGATGCAGCAGCGACGAGGATAAGCGCTGAGGAGGAAGGCGGTGTGGAGAAATTGGTCATGCAGACAAATGGCGATTGTAACACCCTACCATGCAGAGTCTTATGCTTAAGTCATAATTTAGAGATGGCAAGGTATTACGACCTCTAAAATAAAAATTTAGTACGTATAGTAGTATGAATGATTGATTATAACTAGGAGCCTTTGTAGAAAAAGGGGTAAACAAAAATCGCAACTCAAAAGCACAACACTCCGATCGATAACGTAACGAACAAGAATAAACCAACGCGAGGTTATATATATACAAAGGAGTGTCAAAAACAGGAATATCAAGACTCAAAATCCGGCTGCGAAGATAACTGGTCCGAGCATAGCAATATATACATATGATAAAATAAGGAAAACCCCAAAGGAAACCCAAAGGGACACAAAAACAGAAACCTAATCTCCAAAATCTCCCATAAGAGGAGTCATCACAGTTTGTATTATTTAATGGAGATAAAAGTATCTAAGCAAAACATATAAACCAAGTCATAATCCCGAGAACAAAGGATCTTCGCAAATCTAGAAGTCTCCAGCATGCCTCAGCGGGAAACCTCACGTCCTGCATCTGAAAACCACAAAATCCGCATGGGTGAGAACCAGAGGTCCCCAGCATGGTAACAACTTCCACATATATAATACATAATAATAGAGGAAAGCCAAAGGCAATCCTAGAACTTCCACCAGATAATTCAAAGCTTATAAACAAGCTAAACCATATAAGGGCATATGATTAAGAATTCTTCAGTCTAAAATAATACTTCCCTTCCAATTCCTTCAAACCTCCCAACCACCAGCAGGAGTATAATGTAGCAAACACAGTTATATCAAACAAGAAATATACAAATAGGAACAAATAAGGCATTTAGACAATTAGCAAGTGATATACAATCAAATAGGCAATCTCAAACAATTCATATAATATGCATATGATGAATGCCTGTCCCTAGTGGCTGATGATATCATCTGTCGGTTATAGAGCCAACCCGACAAGTCCTGGTAGCTAACCGTTGGACTGTCCCTCTGTCACGCATCCCCAACTCGAGTTATACTCGTCATAAACTTGATCATAATCATGATCTATATCCATCACCTTCACTGGTGAATATTTACGAGGGCGAGCTCATCCGGGTCTTTCACAGTGCCCGGCCACACTTATGACATAGGGTTAAAAGAGCTTCGAGTCTCAACCTGGAGCACGTGGTGGCTAGCCACTGCTTCCTCCCAGGAAAACTCTCATCTCCAACAGTGGAAGTGCAACATTCACAATTCATTCAATAGCATATATGCATTTATACATGGCCATAATCATGGCTCTGCCGTAACACGGCAATAATCTAGCCATCCGGCTCACGGTTAAATCCATAACCAGCCATCTCATGAACAATTACGGCCTTTCGGCCTATGGCATAACAAGCACTTCCACCACCATCCTCCGCCTCTCACACAATCATCTTTGATCATTTATTTTTCCCTTGCTTCACTCGCAAGTTACCACATCCCCTAGATCTTTTTCTAATAGCTAGGCATATCATCATGATTTAAGACATAAATGGTGAGATCGGAGGCTTAGAAGTATGAGATTTGGCTTTTAAAACTCAAAAATAAACTTTGGGATGAAAATAGGGCCACGCGTACGCGCACTCCACGCGCACGCGCGGATGGCCACAAAAACTCATCGGCGCGTAGGCGCCCTTCACGCGGATGCACACATTCAAAAATTAGTCAACGGCGCGCACGCGTCAACCATGCGTACGCGTGGGTACTCTTGTGCCCCAGGCACAAAACTGGCACAACTCTCTGGAAAATAGCTGGGCATTGGGTGCAGCCCATCGGCGCGCCCGCGCACGCGTGGATGGCACTTTCTGGAAGAATGGTGCGTACGCGCCATGTGCGCCTTGTAAAACCCGGTTAATTAACGGCTAATTAACCCATAAATGAGAATTTATTTTAGAAATCCCAAAATGTGATTTTTTTGGCTAAATGTGATAGAGGAGATTGAGACGAGAATTTTGGTACCAATTTTATAGAATTCGGACCAAGATTGGACCAAACGGGCCAAACCGGGCCAAACGGACCCAAAGTGGGCCCTTGGCCCAACATAACTTAACCAAAACCCTAGTTTTCAGCACTCTCTCTCCTCATTTGTTACACACCCAAGCTGAAATTAGAGAGAAAGGGAGGAAGAACACTCTCTCAAGTTCTCTCCCTTGGTTGATCTTCAAACCACCATAACTTTTGATCTAGAGCTCCGATTGCCGCTCCGTTTGCGGCCGCGCGTTCAGCGCGGAGAGCTCTACAAAACCCATACAATCAATCTTGAGGTAAGCCACGTGTTGCTGTTCGAAATCTCAGCCCTTATTTTCGAGTTTCATGGGTGAAATGTTGAGATTTTGGGTTCTTTGATGTTATAGGACCCAACTCTCTTGAAGGAGAAGGTTAATCTTGTCTCCTTGGACCTTGGGTGTGGTAAGATTCTCAATCCTAGTATGATTTGTGATTTTATGATGTTTGGGTTTTGAGATGTTGTGTATGGGTATGATGGTTGTGGCTTAGGTTGTGTGTGTGTGGATATTGGAGCTTGATTGGTGATTTTGAAAAGCTTGGAAAGGGCTTGGTGGTGAAAAATCTGTTCTTGGAGGTGTTGAGGCCTTGAGAGCTTGTGGATAAGTGGTTTGGAAGTGCTCCGGTGGAGCTTGGGAAAATCGGCTAAGGTATAGTTTTGGTTTCCCGTATCTAATATGTAATGTGGTAGGAAATACTTAGGCTAGAGGCCCTAAGATAGGCATTGAAATGTTGATGTTGTTGAATGATTGAGATATATGATGTGGTCATATATGTGATGATGATTAATGATGCCTTGATGGTATGATGTATGAGAAATATGCATGTTGTGATATATGCTTGATGATTGGTTATGGTTGAATTGTGGGTTGGACCATGTTGATGGTGAGTATGATATTGATTGTGTACAATGATGATTTATTGGAATTGGTGTTGTTGAGAATTGGCATGAGTAAGAGTATATGATATGTCAATATGTTTGAGTTTGAGCCACTTGGGTGAAGTGGGTTAAAATGATGAAATAGTGATTTTGTAATTTGTGGTAAAGTGTCAATGTGTGAGTGAGGAGGCTTGATGTTGAAATTGATGTATTTTGATTGATTTCAAAGGAAAGGGATGAAAATGGCATGTTTTGATTGAATTTGAAAAGAGTTGGAAATGGCTTGTTTTGAAAATGGCACTTTGTGGTTTTTATGAAAAACATGGTTTTTGGGCATACTTTGGTGGGACATAACTTGGACTACGGATCTCTGTTTTGTGCCAAATCTTTTTAGAAATGAAATTGGATCCAGGATGTCCATGCCGTTCGAAGAACGGGTGAAAAACGATTTAAAATGAGAAAGTTATGTCCGTTGGAAGATTGGGGTTTAAATTGGTGAATTCTGCAGCTTTTAACTTAGAAAATTTTTAGCAGAATGACCCCTTGCGCGTGGGCGCACTTGGCGCGTGCGCGCCGTTCTTCCCGAAAATGCCATCCACGCGTGAGCGTGATGTGCGCGAGCACGCCGATTGTGCTGCACCAAATGCCCAGCCATTTTCCAGAGAGTTATGCCAGAACTGTGCCAGTGTTGTGCCTGGGGCACGAGAACACCCACGCGTACGCGTCGATTGGCAAATGTTTAATCCACGCGTTAGCGTGCATGACGCTTGCGCGTCGATGAAGTTTTGAGGCCATTCACGCGTGCGTGTGGAGTGCGCGTACGCGTGGACCTGTTTTCATCCCAAAGTTGATTTTTGAGTTTTAAAAGTCAAATCTCATACTTCTAAGCCTCCGATCTCACCACTCATATCTTAAATCATTATGATATGCCTAGCTATGATAGAAGGAGCTAGTGGATGTGTAACTTGCGAGTGAAGCAAGGGAAAATGAATGATCATGAGGATCATTAATGATTATGTGAGATGTGGAGGATGGTGGTGGAAGTGCTTGTTATACCATTGGCCGAAGGGCCGTAATTGTTTATGAATTGGCTGGTTCTGGATTGAACCGTGAGCCGGAATAGCTGTGTATGCTATGAATGTTGGCTGGTTATGGATTTAACCGTGAGCCGGAATGGCTGTGTATGATATGAATATTGGCTGGTTCTGGACTGAACCGTGAGCCGGATGGCTGATATGGATATTGATCCATGGATGAGAATTCATGCATGTTTATGCTGAATTATTGATAATTGTGATTTGCACTTCCACTATCTGAGATACGAGTTTCCCTGGGTAGTAGCAGTGGCTAGCCACCACGTGCTCCAGGTTGAGACTTGATACTTTGTTGACCCTATGTCATAAGTGTGGCCGGGCACTGTGAAAGACCCGGATGAGCTCGCCCCCGTAAATATTCACCAGTGAGGGTGATGGATATAGATCATGATTATGATCAAGTTTATGATGAGTATAACTCGAGTTGGGGATGTGTGACAGAGGGACAGTCCAATGGTTAGCTACCAAGACTTGTCGGGTTGGCTCTATAACCGACAGATGATATCATCAGCCACTAGGGACAGGCATTCATCATATGCATATTATGTGAATTGTTTGAGATTGCCTATTTGACTGCATATTACTTGCTAATTGTCTAAATGCCTTACTTGTTCCTAATTGTATATTTCTTGCGTGATATAACTGTGTTTGCTACTTTATACTCCTGCTGGTGGTTGGGAGGTCTGAAGGGATTGGAAAGGGAAGTATTAGTTAGACTGAAGAATCTTTAGTCAGATGCCCTTTATGGTTTAGCTTGTTTATAAGCTTTGATATTATCTGAAGGAAGTTCTAGGATTGCCTTTGGCTTTCCTCCATTATTATGTATTATATATGTGGAAGCTGTTACCATGCTGGGGACCTCTGGTTCTCACCCATGCGGATTTTGTGGTTTTCAGATGCAGGACGTACGGTTTCCCGCTGAGGCATGCTGGAGACTTCTAGATTTGCGAAGATTCCTTGTTCTTGGGGACTATGTTTTGGTTTATATGTTTTGCTTAGATACTTTTATCTCCATTAAATAATACAAACTGTGATGACTCCCCTTATGGGAGATTATGGAGAATAGGTTTTATGTATTTGTGTCCCTTTGGGTTTCCTTTGGGGTTGTCCTTATTTTATCATATGTATATATTGTTATGCTCGGACTGGTTATCTTCGCAGCCGGATCTTGAGTCTTGATATTCCTATTTTTGACACTCCTTTGTATATATAATCTCGCGTTGGTTTATCCTTGTTCGTTACGTTATCGATCGGAGTGTTGCACTTTCGAGTTGCGATTTTTGTTTACCCCTTTTTCTACAAAGGCTCCTAGTTATAATCAATCATTCATACTACTATACGTACTAAATTTTTATTTTTAGAGGTCGTAATACCTTGCCATCTCTGAATTATGACTTAAGCATAAGACTCTGTATGGTAGGGTGTTACACGCCTACGCGCGGGGGGTTACTCTGCTAAAATTTTTCTAAGTTAAAAACTGCAGAATTCACAAATTCAACCCCCAATCTTCCGACAGACATAACTTCCTCATTTTAAATCGTTTTTCATTCGTTCTTCGAACGGCATGGACATCCCGGATCTGATTTCATTTCTAAACAGATTTGGCACAAAATAGAGATCCGTAGTCCAAGTTATGTCCCATCCAAGTATGCCCCAAAACCATGTTTTTCATAAAAATCACAAGGTGACATTTCCAAAACAAGTCATTTTCAACTCTTTTCAAAACCAATCGAAACCTGCCAATTTCATCCCTTTTCTTTGAAATCAATCAATATATATCAAATTCAACATCAAGCCTCCTCAACTCACACATTGACACATTACCACAATTTACAAAATCACTATCCCATCATTCTAGCCCACTTCACCCAAGTGGCTCAAACCCAAACACATTGACATATCATATACTCTTCCTCATGCCAATTTTCAACAACACCAATTCCAATTAACCATCATTATACATAATCAATATCATATTCACCATCAACATGGTTCAACCCACAATTCAACCATAACCAATCATCAAGCATATATCACAACATGCATATTTCTCATACATCATACTATCAAGACATCAATAATCATCATCACATATATGACCACATCATATATCTCAACCATTCAACAACACCAAGAATTCAATGCCTATCTTAGGGTCCCTAGTCTAAGTATTTCCTACCACATTACATATTAGATACGAGAAACCGAAACCATACCTTAGCCGATTTCCCAAGCTCAACCGGAGCATTTCCAAACCACTTTTTTCTCAAGCTCTCAAGGCCTCAACACTTCCAAGAACAGATTTTTCACTAACAAATCATTTTTCAAACTTTTCAAAATCACCAATCAAGCACCAATATTTACACATACACAACCTAAGCCACAATCATCATACCTATACACAACATCTCAATACCCAAACATCATAGAACAACAAATTACACTAGGGTTGAGAATCTTACCACACCCAAGGTCCAAGGAGACAAGATTAACCTTCTCTTTCAAGAGAGTTGGGTCCTATAACATCAAAGAGCCCAAAATCTCAATATTTTTGCTCATGAAACTCGAAAACAAGGCTGGAAATTCGAAGAGAAAAACATGGCTTACCTCAAGATTAATTGTATGGGTTTTGTAGAGCTCTCCGCGATGAACGCGTGGCCGCAAACGGTGCGGCAATCGGAGATCTAGATCAAAAGTTATGGTGGTTTGAAGATCAAGTGAGAGAAAGAACTTGAGAGAGTGTTCTTCCCTCCATGGCCTCCATTTCAGCGTGTTTGAGTGATAAGTGAGGAGAAAGAGTGCTGAAAACTAGGGTTTTGGTTTAGTTATGTTGGGCCAAGGGCCCACTTTGGGTCCGGTTGGCCCAGTTTGGTCCGTTCGGTCCAATCTTGATCCGAATTCTATAAAATTGGTACCGAAATTCTCGTCTCAATCTCCTCTATCACATTTAGCCACAAAAATCACATTTTGGGCTTTCTAGAATAAATTCTCATTTATGGGTTAATTAGCTATTAATTAATCGGGGTTTACATTCTACCCACCTAATTGGGAATTTTGCCCACAAAATTCATATATAGATACATGAGAATAAGTGCGGATAATCTGTTCGCATCTCCGACTCAAGTTCCCAAGTGTGTTCCTCAACACCGCCTCGACTCCATGCCACTTTGACTAATGAAACCTCTTTTACACGCAACCGTTTGATACTAGTATCATCAATTCTGACTGGAGCCACTAGAAGCGTCAAATCTTCTCTTAACTGAACCGATTCAGGTTCCAACACATGGCTAGCATCAGGAGTGTACTTCCGAAGCTGCGACACGTGAAACACATCGTGCAGGTTCGAAAGATGAGGTGGTAGAGCCACCCGATACGCCACCGGTCCAACCCTCTCCAGGATCTGAAATGGACCAATGTATCGAGGATTCAACTTCTTTGCTTTAATCGCCCTACCTACTCCCGTAGTCGGAGTAACCTTAAGGAAAACATGGTCTCCTTCCTCAAATTCTAAGGGCTTTCGCCTCTGATCGGCGTAACTCTTTTGACGACTCTGCGCCGTAAGCATCCTATCTCGGATTTTCTTGACTTGTTCGGTAGTCTCAGCTATCATTTTCAGCCTCAATAAGCCTTTCTCTCCAGCTTCATACCAACATAGCGGAGATTGACATTTCCTCCCATACAAGGCCTCATACGGAGCCATTCCGATGCTCGCATGATAACTATTATTGTATGCAAACTCCACTAATGGCATATACCGATCCCAACTTGCTGGTTGGTCCAAAACACAAGCTCTTAACATATCCTCTAGTGTTTGGATCGTCCTCTTAACATATACCATGAAGTCTCCCTATCTCCTTTATGTATAACCGTGCTAGCTCCTCGAGGGTGTAAGTCATACGAATGGGTAAAAAGTGAGCTGACTTCGTCAGTCGGTCCACAATCACCCAGATAGCATCAAAACCAGCCCTAGTCCTTGGCAATCCCGACACAAAGTCCATTGCAATACTTTCCCACTTCCATTGTGGAATCTCTAAAGGTTGCAACATCCGGAAGGTCTTTGATGTTCAATCTTTACCTTTTGGCAAGTTGAGCACTTTGAAACATACTCCGCCACATCATTCTTCATACCCGGCCACCAAAACATCGCCTTTAAATCATGGTACATCTTAGTACTTCCCGGGTGAATGAAGAAGCCGCTTTTGTGTGCCTCCTTTAAGATATCCTGTCTCAAAGTGCCAACATCCGGCACAATGATCCTACCCTTGAACCTTCATAACCCATCTTTTTCTTCCGACATTCTCCACTGTTTTCCTTGCTCAATGGCCGGTAACACCTTCCATAACGCTTCATCATTTTGATAAGCCTTTAGGAGTTCGGACTTAAAGTCACTTGAGATTTCTAATCGGCTCAAACAAAAAGTTCCGGATACTTCTCGAGCACCAATTTTTAGACTCTCAAATCCCTTGAGCAACTTCTCCTCTTGAAGCATCATCCAAGCCGCATATAACGACTTCCGACTTAACGCATCCGCCACTACATTCGCTTTCCCGGATGGTAATTCAACTCAAAGTCGTAGTTGATGAGTTTGGAAAACTCTAATTTAATTTTGATGATGAACAAATATTATTAAAATAATTAATTACAAAATTATTAACTTGATTCTCACTTAACATATATTAATTAATAATTTTGTGATGCAGGTTTTAATATTGGGCCGAAAAATAGAAATTGGTGCAGGCCCAAATCAAAATAAATAATCAGCTTGTGTTGCATGATTTCTATATTGAGTGGCTGAATAGATTATTATAATTGGGCCAGAATTCAAACATTATCATAAGCCCAATATATTTTGCATGCTTGGTCCGAAAGAAAAATGGAATTGGGGCATAATGGTTGAAATAATGAAAACCCAATTCATTGAATATTGGATGCATGCTTCAAATGGACTTCTCACTTTAACTTGTGGTGGAATTCAAATTTTATCAAGTAAAGTTAATGCAGTCCTTGGAAATATGAAAGAGAAAAAGTCAAAGTGATTTGATGGCTTTGATGGTAGCTTACACGCTACTACACAAAGCATAGAGATATGCACCTAATCAATGTTATCTATCATAACACTCATAGCTTTGCTTTTCTTTTCTCTTTCTTCGTTCTCTATTTTTTCTTCTTTCTTCTTCGGTCATTATCCAGGAAACCATGGAAGCTACACTAAGCTACCAAAAAGAAAAAGGAGAAGTTGCATGCATCAAGGCCATCAAGTTAATGATGGCACGAAAAAGAAAAGGAAACGTATGCTGTGGTTGAGATTATCACCAAAAAGTGGTAAGATTTGGTGAGGTAATCTCGGATCCTTCATACTCAAAAAGAAGGAAGAAGATTCGGCCAGCAAGGAAGATCTTTGGAGGATGGCTTGTCTCTGATTCTGCTCAACCACCACAGGAAGTAGCTAGAGTGGCGAAGTGATGGAAGAGGCAGAGATTGGAGCAGATGAAGCCATCATCATCATGAAGCATCAAGGGCCAGAAATCCATCTTGGAGAGGAAGCCAAGGATGGAGCGCTCGGATTGATGAAGAGTGATGACCAAGGAAGGACTAGAGGTATTTGCATGTTGGTTTTTGCATTAGTTACCTCTTCTCTCTCTATGGCCGAACCGGTTATGTTTGAAGGAAAAGAAGTTAAGCTTGGGTTTTGGCTTCAAGTGTGGAGGCTTCCCTCTTCTATAAAAAGAGTGAACAACCACTGTTTGAAGCAAGGAGTAAGGTTTGAGAGTGCAAGGCACAGAGTTCTCAGATCTACCTAAGCTAGCAGTTCTTCTTCTCCTTCAATGTTTTCTGTTTAATATTTTTCTGTTTAATTTTGTCATGTCTTGAGTCTCATGGAAAAAGGCAAACAGTGAGGTTTGTAAGAAAAAGCCATAGAGCGGAAAAAGGCAGAGAGTGCAAAATTAAAAGAAAAAGCCATAGATGTCTTAGAGTTCCTTTGTACATCTGTGTTGTGTTTCATGATTCTGTGGGAATCCCCTTGTAAGTTGGGTTAGCACTTTACAATTTGTAATCTGGATGATTATAGTGAAATTCCATCATTGTTGTGATGGAGACTGGATGTAGGCTGCACTGCACTTAGCAGCTGAACCAGGATATATCTGGGTGTAATCTTCTACCTCTCTTCCTACTCAATTCTATTTTTACTGTTCAGATGAAAAATCAAAAATGTCTCGTGTCAAGTGACGAGACAAAATGAAAATGTCTCATGGCTAGGGACGAGCTAAAAACAGAAAAGTTTCCTCTAAGTCCAGCAAGTGTTAACAAGCAAAAAGGGGGCTAAGATTCAACCCCCCTCTCTTAGCCACTGAAACCATCAGTAGTCCTTCAATAATTTCATCCACCTTCTCTGCCTCATATTAAGCTCTTTCTGATCAAAGAGATAATTCAAACTCTTGTGATCGGAGAAGACTTGGAACTTAACCCCATAGAGATAATGCCTCTACACCTTCAAGGCAAACACAACCGCAGCGAGTTCCAAATCGTGCGTAGGGTAACTAACTTTATGAGGTCTCAACTGTCATGAGGCATACGCCACTACATTATGATGCTGCATCAGCACGCACCCTAAACCCTTTAATGAGGCATCACAGTACACATCAAAAGGCTTGTTCGGCTCAGGTAACACTAACACAGGTGCAGTGGTCAACTTTTTCTTCAACGTCTGAAAGCTCTCCTCGCATTCAGGAGTCCAAAAAAATGGAGTGTCTTTGCGGGTTAACTTTGTCATTGGCAAAGCTATCTGTGAAAAGCCCTTGATAAACCTTCGGTAATAGCCAGCTAAGCCAGAAAACTCCTTATCTCTGTTACGGTGGTTGGTTGCTTCCAATCCATCACAGCCTCCACCTTAGTTGGATCTACGGCTATTCCCTCCTTACTCACCACGTGACCCAAAAACTTCACCTCACTCTTCCAAAACACACACTTAGACAGTTTTGCATAAAGTTTCTTCTCCTTTAGAATCTGCAAAATGGTCCTCAAGTGTTCCGCATGCTCTTCCTCCGTCTTGGAATAAATCAGTATGTCATCAATGAAGACAACAACGAATTTATCCAGAAACGGACGGAAAACTCAATTCATATAATCTATGAATACTGCTGGAGCGTTCGTCAACCCAAAAGACATCACAGTGTACTCGTAATGACCATAACGAGTCCTAAAAGCGGTCTTAGGGATATCCTCACCCCTCACCCTTATCTGGTGATAACCGGATCGCAAATCGATCTTGGAGAAAACTCCAGCTCCTTGCAATTGATCCATGAGATCATCAATTCTCGGCAATGGGTACTTATTCTTTATTGTAACCTTGTTCAGCTGCCTGTAATCCACACAGAGCCGCATACTCCCATCTTTCTTCCTTACCAGTAGCACTGGCGCACCCTACGGAGAGACACTTGGTCGTATAAAATTCTTACCCAGCAAATCCTCTAACTGAGACATTAGCTCATTCATCTCTAACGGTGACATCCTATAAGGAGCACTTGAGATTGGTCCCGCCCCGAGTACCAACTCAATAGCAAACTCAACCTCTCGGTTAGGTGGAAACTCATCAATATCATTGGGAAACACTTCCGGAAACTCACACACAACCGGAATTTGTTCCAACCTTTGATCATCACCCGAAACGCCTGCGGTTAACAACAGGATACCCTGACACTCGATTCCAGAACAATTCACCATCATCGAATTCAAGTAATAATTATTCTCCACGACCGGCCCTTCTGTACCATCCGGCATAAAGTACACCGACTTTTTAGAACAATCAAGCAGAACATGGTTCTTAGATAACCAGTCCAATCCCAAGATAAGATCAAGACCGATCATCGGCAAGCAAACTAAATTATGAACAAAATCACGCTGCTTGAACCTAAAGGAAACTTCTGGGCATCCTAGCCTAGTCATCATGGCTTCATGGGTAGCATTATATACTTTTAGGTCATAACCTAAGGTTACGATCTTCAATCCTAACTCATGGGCTTTCTCAAATGCAATGAATGAATGTGATGCTCCCGAATCAAATAAAGCATTTAAAGTTTGACCAGCCATTTCACAGTTACCTCGAATAAGTGTCTCAGATCCCTCGGCACCTATAGCTGAGGTGGTGAACACCCGACCAGTCTGTTGTGCCTTCCCAGCACCTTGTTTCTGCTTCTCTGGACAACTGGCAGCTTTATGCCATGCCTTTCCACAATTGTAGCACAAACCCCATCCGGCCTTGCATGGTGCTCCCGGATGGTGACTCCCACATCTAGTACAAGCTTGATCATTCTGAGGTTGCTTCCCAAACTTCTTTCCTTGGGAGTTGTTGTTGTTGGGCCTCCTGAAAGAGCTTCCCCTCTTGAAAGACGGACCTCTAGGTGTAAAGCTCTTCCCTCGGTTCTGTGGGAATGATCCTTTGTGACTCCCTTTCTCAGCGGTTGCCCTTTTTACACACTCTTCAGCAACCCTACACTTGTTCACCAATTCGGAGAAAGTCCTAATCTCCATTGGTCCTACTGAACTGAAGATATCACTCCAGAGTCCTCCTTCATACTTAACACACTTCCATTCCTCATATTCCACTGGAGTCCCTTGGCACATACGAGAGAACCTGAATAGCTCCTCAAACTTGTCAGTATACTCTGATATGGACATGGTACCCTGCTTCAGCTGCAGTAACTCAAGTTCCTTAGCCGTCCTAGCAGAAGTCGGAAAGTACTTCTTATAGAACTCCTCTCAGAAGACATCCCAGGTGATATAATCATCACCCTGCTGCAGAAGACGTCGGATACCTTGCCACCAATGCGACGCTTCACCGACAAGCATATAGGTAGCAAACTCGACACGCTGTCCTTCAGGTACCACTTGTGCTTGCAGTGCTCGCTCTATAGCTTGAAACCATGTATCAGCCTCAGTCGGACTAGTAGTTCCCTTGAACTTAGGTGGATTAATCTTCAAAAAATTTGCCACTGTCATCGGGCCCTGAACTCCACCTCCATCATTACCATGGTGGTTCATCTGTTGACCAAGAGCCTCAGCAGTGGCTTGCATAGCAGCAGCCATGTTCTCCAATGCAGTCATAAAGTTCACCGGGTCATTAGGGTTATTCTCCGGTGCATGAGCGTTCGTACGACCTCTACCACGGCCTCTACCGCGTCCATGAGGCGCCATCTGGTCCCTATACACACCCAACAATCGATATTAAGTTGATCAGTCTCAATATCGGAAGTCTAGTGCTTCAAAGTCCCAAATGCATGCTCATGAACGTTTATGCCAATTATATCAAGCAGATATACTAATAGCACATAACACACACACACAGAGAATGCACATAAGCATAGTCGGTCCATCCCTCAGGCTCTACAGGAACGAACTGCTCTGATACCATAATGTAACACCCTACCATACAGAGTCTTATGCTTAAGTCATAATTCAGAGATGGCTAGGTATTACGACCTCTAAAATAAAAATTTAGTACGTATAGTAGTATGAATGATTGATTATAACTAGGAGCCTTTGTAGAAAAATGGGTAAACAAAAATCGCAACTCAAAAGCGCAACACTCCGATCGATAACGTAACGAACAAGAATAAACCAACGCGAGGTTATATATATACAAAGGAGTGTCAAAAACAGGAATATCAAGACTCAAAATCCGGCTGCGAAGATAACCGGTCCGAGCATAGCAATATATACATATGATAAAATAAGGAAAACCCCAAAGGAAATCCAAAGGGACACAAAAACAGAAACCTAATCTCCAAAATCTCCCATAAGAGGAGTCATTACAGTTTGTATTATTTAATGGAGATAAAAGTATCTAAGCAAAACATATAAACCAAGTCATAATCCCGAGAACAAAGGATCTTCGCAAATCTAGAAGTCTCCAGCATGCCTCAGCGGGAAACCTCACGTCCTGCATCTGAAAACCACAAAATCCGCATGGGTGAGAACCAGAGGTCCCCAGCATGGTAACAGCTTCCACATATATAATACATAATAATAGAGGAAAGCCAAAGGCAATCCTAGAACTTCCTCCAGATAATTCAAAGCTTATAAACAAGCTAAACCATATAAGGGCATCTGACTAAGGATTCTTCAGTCTAAAATAATACTTCCCTTCCAATTCCTTCAAACCTCCCAACCACCAACAGGAGTATAATGTAGCAAACACAGTTATATCAAACAAGAAATATACAAATAGGAACAAATAAGGCATTTAGACAATTAGCAAGTGATATGCAGTCAAATAGGCAATCTCAAACAATTCATATAATATGCATATGATGAATGTCTGTCCCTAGTGGCTTATGATATCATCTGTCGGTTATAGAGCCAACCCGACAAGTCCTGGTAGCTAACCGTTGGACTGTCCCTCTATCACGCATCCCCAACTCGAGTTATACTCGTCATAAACTTGATCATAATCATGATCTATATCCATCACCTTCACTGGTGAATATTTACGGGGGCGAGCTCATCCAGGTCTTTCACAGTACCCGGCCACACTTATGACATAGGGTCAAAAGAGCTTCGAGTCTCAACCTGGAGCACGTGGTGACTAGCCACTGCTTCCTCCCAGGGAAACTCTCATCTCCAACAGTGGAAGTGCAACATTCACAATTCATTCAATGGCATATATGCATTTATACATGGCCATAATCATGGCTCCGCCGTAACACGGCAATAATCTAGCCATCCGGCTCACGGTTAAATCCATAACCAGCCATCTCATTAACAATTACGGCCTTTCGGCCCATGGCATAACAAGCACTTCCACCACCATCCTCCGCCTCTCACACAATCATCTTTGATCATTTATTTTTCCCTTGCTTCACTCGCAAGTTACCACATCCCCTAGCTCTTTTTCTAATAGCTAGGCATATCATCATGATTTAAGACATAAATGGTGAGATCGGAGGCTTAGAAGTATGAGATTTGGCTTTTAAAACTCAAAAATCAACTTTGGGATGAAAACAGGGCCACGCGTACGCGCACTCCACGCGCACGCGCGGATGGCCACAAAAACTCATCGGCGCGTAGGTGCCCTTCACGCGGACGCGCACATTCAAAAATTAGTCAATGGCGCGCACGTGTCAACCACGCGTACGCGTGGGTACTCTTGTGCCCCAGGCACAAAACTGGCACAACTCTGGCACAACTCTCTGGAAAATAGCTGGGCATTGGGTGCAGCCCATCGGCGCGCCCACGCACATCACGCGCACGCGTGGATGGCGCTTTCTGGAAGAACGGCACGAACGCGCCATGTGTGCCTACGCGCGGGGGGTTACTCTGCTAAAATTTTTCTAAGTTAAAAACTGCAGAATTCACAGATTCAACGCCCAATCCTCTGACGGACATAACTTCCTCATTTTAAATCGTTTTTCATCCGTTCTTCGAACTGCATGGACATCCCGGATCCGATTTCATTTCTAAATAGATTTGGCACAAAACAGAGATCCGTAGTCCAAGTTATATCCCGTCCAAGTATGCCCAAAAACTATGTTTTTCATAAAAATCACAAGGTGCCATTTCCAAAACAAGCCATTTTCAACTCTTTTCAAAACCAATCGAAACCTGCCAATTTCACCCCTTTTCTTTGAAATCAATCAATATATATCAAATTCAACATCAAGCCTCCTCAACTCATACATTGACACATTACCACAATTTACAAAATCACTATCCCATCATTCTAGCCCACTTCACCCAAGTGGCTCAAACCCAAACACATTGACATATCATATACTCTTCCTCATGCCAATTTTCAACAACACCAATTCCAATTAACCATCATTATACATAATCAATATCATATTCACCATCAACATGGTTCAACCCACAATTCAACCATAACCAATCATCAAGCATATATCACAACATGCATATTTCTCATACATCATACTATCAAGGCATCAATAATCATCATCACATATATGACCACATCATATATCTCAACCATTCAACAACACCAACAATTCAATGCCTATCTTAGGGTCCCTAGCCTAAGTATTTCCTACCACATTACATATTAGATACGGGAAACCGAAACCATACCTTAGCCGATTTCCCAAGTTCAACCGGAGCACTTCCAAACCACTTTTTTCTCAAGCTCTCAAGGCCTCAACACTTCCAAGAACAGATTTTTCACTACCAAATCCTTTTTCAAGCTTTTCAAAATCACCAATCAAGCTCCAATATTCACACATACACAACCTAAGCCACAATCATCATACCCATACACAACATCTCAATACCCAAACATCATAGAACAACAAATTACACTAGAGTTGAGAATCTTACCACACCCAAGGTCCAAGGAGACAAGATTAACCTTCTCCTTCAAGAGAGTTGGGTCCTATAACATCAAAGAGCCCAAAATCTCAACATTTTTGCTCATGAAACTCGAAAACAAGGCTGGAAATTCGAAGAGCAAAACATGGATTACCTCAAGATTAATTGTATGGGTTTTGTAGAGCTCTCCGCGATGAATGCGTGGCCGCAAACGGTGCGGCAATCGGAGATCTAGATCAAAAGTTATGGTGGTTTGAAGATCAAGTGAGAGAAAGAACTTGAGAGAGTGTTCTTCCCTCCATGGCCTCCATTTCAGCGTGTTTGAGTGATAAGTGAGGAGAGAGAGTGTTGAAAACTAGGGTTTTGGTCTAGTTATGTTGGGCCAAGGGCCCACTTTGGGTCCGGTTGGCCCGGTTTGGTCCGTTCGGTCCAATCTTGGTCCGAATTCTATAAAATTGGTACCAAAATTCTCGTCTCAATCTCCTCTATCACATTTAGCCACAAAAATCACATTTTGGGCTTTCTAGAATAAATTCTCATTTATGGGTTAATTAACCGTTAATTAACCAGATTTTACAGCGATGATGAGGACATAGTGGCAGCGAGAATGAGCGCCTAGGAGGAAGGCGGCACAGAGGAAGAAAGTCACGGACAATGTGAAGCTCTGTGATTTTATGGCAGTATCAACTTTGCTGCTGAAATCTGATTTTTTTAGGGTTTTGTTTAGAATGTGTTAATAATTAAAAACTTTAAGACTTATTTTGAAAATTTTAAAATTGAAATTTTGAATTTTAATTTTATTTAATTTGATTTTTAAATGTGTATTTAAATTATGATGTATTAGTAATTAAAAGCTTTAAGAATTATTTGAGAATTTTAAAATTGAAATTTTGCATTTTAATTTTACTTAATTTAATTTTTGGGTGTGTATTTAAATTAAAATTTTGTTAGTAATTAAAAATTTTTAAACTGAAATGGAGATTTTAAAATTGAAAATTTAAATTTCAGTTTTGTTTAATTTATTTTTTAAATATGTATTTAATTTAAAAAAAGACATTAATCTATTTGGATGTGTTTGTTTTATTTTTTTTAAATTATTATAATAAAAAGTCGAATAAAATAACACTTTTAAAGAATATCTAGTTAAACTATTTTTCAAAGGAGCTGAATTTAGGTGTCATGTGTTTGAACTTTTTTATCATGCAAAACAAAGAAAAAAAAGTTAGTGTATATCAGTTTGGACCAAAAAAATTGTGGAAAAAAATTACTACTTCTACTTGTGAAAGTAAGTAGAAATAGTAGTTCGCATAGCAGATTAAAAATTATTGTAGAAAACAAAAAAAAGAATACAGATAAATAAAAAAATTCGACTTTGGATATAAAAGAAAAGTTATGGTTGACAAAATTATTTAAATTCTAAAAAATCATCTAAAATTCTCAAATTGTTCCTTCTAATCTAATCAACTCCCAAATTTTCAATCTCTAACTCTTTACCACCACCTCACTCCACTATGAGCCACTAACACCTTACCCCACCCTAACATTATCCTGCCCACCCCTTAATCTCACCATAAGACCATCTCCAATAGGAAACTCATCCCAATTCCTATTTATGGCCCACCTGTCATAAAAAGTTACTCCACATAAACTTTTGTGTCATAAACAGTAAATAGGAACTCAAAACATCTCTCTCTTCTCCATTAGGAGGAACTAACTTTAGTCCCTGTTGTGGTTCCACTTAATTAATTAATTAATTAAAATACTTGAAATTAATGTAATTAATTTTTTTCAATAATATAATTTAAATTTATTAAATTTAAAAACAATTCACTATTAAAAGATATTAATATTAAATAAATTCATATATAATAATAATACATAATATATAATTCAGGGTTACACTAATTTGTAAAATTACTTAATACAAAGAAAAACATAATTAAGCTTTATAGTTGACGACAAGCATTGTGAAATTGCCATATGTGTTCAATCAAGTCCTCTTTCAATTGTCTATGCTGCTGCCTATTTCAAAGTTGGGCATTTCTTTGGAGAAAATTGATGGTATGGTGCGAAATCTTCTTCTCCCAGCTGAGGTTGTGATAAGCCATTTTCGACATCATCATACTCTAAGTCTTGAGCAAAATTTCTTGCATAAGTGTCTCTTTCATCCTCAACAATCATATATGCAATATAATACAAGCTCTCATTATGTTGGCAAGCTTCTTCTTTTCCCAAAAATGAGCTAGACCATGTATAATTGCAAAGCATGCTTGCAACACTCCGAATGCTTGCTCCACATCTTTTCTTTGCCCTTCTTGGTATTGTGCAAATAACTTGCGTTTCTCCCCTTGTTGCTTTGAGATTGATTTGACAAATGTGGCCTATTCAGGATAAATACCATCTGCTAAATAGTATCCCATAGTATAATTATTACCATTAATAGTATAATTTACCTCCAGAGCACGATTGTTTAGAATATCATCGAACACTGGAGAACAATCTAACACGTTGATATCGTTATTTGAACCAGAAACTCCAAAGAATGCATGACATATCCAAAGGTCTGAAGATGCTACAACCTCAAGTACTATGGTTGCAACCCCACGATAACCACTCATGTACATACCTTTCCACGCCTTTGGACAATTTTTCCGTTGCCAATGCATGCAGTCAATGCTACCCAACATGCCAGGGAAGCCACGACCCTCCGCCATTTGTAGCAGGCGTTGTACGTAATTTGGTTTGGGTTTTCGCAAGTATTCATCCTCGAACACCGAAATGACACCTTCAACAAATTTTTCCAAGCATTCAATTATAGTGCTCTTGCCTATGCGCACATAATCATCAACAGCATCAGCTCCTACGCCATATGCTAACATCCGTATTGCAGCGGTACATTTCTGGAGTGGCGACAAGCCTCTTCTTCCAGTTGCATCAATCCTCTGTTGGAAATACGGATAGACGTTTGAGAGAGTGTCTACTATCTAAATGAACACATGTCTTCTCATTCGAAATCTCTGTCGAAAAATGTCAGCATTATACACCGGTTCATCTGCAAAGTAATCTTGAAAAAGGCGATCAAGTCCTGCTTCTCGATCTCTGTTGATCCATCTACGATTAATTGGGATAGAGCTTCTATCGATATCTTCTTCTTCTGAATCTTGGAGTAAACACTCATCGATCCAATTATCTATGACTGTGTTATCTTTCCGTCTTCTTTTGCCATACAAAGCCTCATTAAACATATCATCAAAATTTCTAGCCATATTTAGAAATGTAATTTTTAGTTCTCTTTCGAGGTGAGAAACAAGAGTTGAAGTGGAGTTGCAGAGTCATTGATAGTTGATATTTATAAGTGTGTCTGCAATAAGAACCTTAACGGCTAGTTAACGGCTAGTTTTGCAACGGCTAGTTTTGCAACGTTTAGTTAACGGCTAGTTTTGCAACGGCTAGTTAACGGCTAGTTTTGCAACAGCTAGTTTTGCAACGGTCACTTTCATGAACAATAAGGGCACAATAATATTGACTAATTTAAAAACTTACATCAGAAGTTAATAAAACAAACTACATTATAAACCAGTAATACGTAATAAAAATAAGAACATACTACATAACTCTACGAATACAAGAAACCATTAAGTAAACCACTTGGCGATTATTTTCTCATATGCAATCTCATGAAGAGCTCGTCGTTTTTCACTCATTGTAGACGTGTCAGCATTAAGTATTTGCATATCCATCTCCCTTTCCCTTTCCTTGGCCATCCTTTCCATTTCCCTTTCTTTTACTTTTATCTCCATTTCTTTAATATACCTCTGAGTTTGTAATTCTTTTTCTTTCATTGCTGCTTGAGCTTGTAATTCTTGTTCTTTCATTGCCGCTTGAATTTGTAACTCCTTATCTTTGATTGCCATAATCTTTGCTCTATGTTCCTTCTCCTATTCTCTTTCTTTTTCCCTATCCATTAGTTCCTTTTCTCTAACATTCTTAATATCTTCCATGAGAGATATTTTTTTGACAACCGATGATTTTCTTTCACTAAAATCTTCAGACATCTGTACTTTTCCCTTACCTTTTTGCTTGCTCTTCTTCGATCCTTGTGGGCGAACGGGAGTGTCCACAACGGGTTCGTCAGCCAACGGTGTTTCTGGATTTGATGAGGATGAGTATGCTCCAGTTGTCATAACCTTGGTTCTCTTTGAGCCGCCACTCTGTGTAGGTAGTTGGCTTCTCTATTTTTGCTCCAACCGAAGCATGTTCCAATGCCTCTCAAAAGTGAATTTTTTACCATAATTTGTGGAATAAAGTTTATAAGCCAACTCCTTTATGTTATCAGCGTTTGAACCACTCCTTATGTTTCGACTAGCTTGATCGTAGCAATCAGCAAATTGTGCAACAGCTTTGTTGATCTTATACCATCGTTTCTTACATGCAACTATCCCCCTTGTCATGTCGGAACAAAATTCTACACAGTAGCTATGAATTCGACTCCAAAATGTTTTCCCCTTTTGATCGGTACCAACTACAGGGTCAGTTGAAACATTTAACTATTCACTGATCAACATCTCATCCTCTTCCCAATGCCAGTGTTGAATACTATCTTGCCTCCGATTTTCAATATCATCATCATTGAGGTCGATAGCATCTAATCCACGAGGGTTGGCAAAATCGGAATATTGCGAATTTGGACTAGATTGTATAGGAGTCTGAGAGGATGGGTTAGAAGAGCCACCAACACCAGATGAGTTACGTCTTGATGCACTGAATTGAGTTGGAAACGGCAAGGAAGTTGGAGTAACATTTCCGATAGAGGGGTTAAATATGGATGAAAGTGGAAAATGGGGTGTTTGTGAATTTTGATTTTGCGGTTGGAATATAGGAAACTGATTATTATAAGGAGCTTGAAAATTGAAATTAGAAAGATTTTGTGGATTTGGATTTTGAAATGTATTTGGTAGTGTGAAGTTTTGATTTGGAACTTGAGTGTTTGAGGTTTGAGATTGTTGGGTATTTGGAATTTGAGGAAAGTTTTGTAAGTAATTGAAGAAAGAGTTGAGTTGGTTTGGATCCATTTTTTCGAACAAAAAATAATAGTAGTAGAACTTCGATTTTGTAAACTTGGAAGAAGATGAGGAAGAGTAGTGGAGAGTGTGAGAATAGAAGTGTATCTAAGTGGTATATATAGAGTAACAAAATATTAATTTATTAATAATAACAGTAACATAGTAACGGCTAATTTTCAACAACTAATTTTACAACGGCTAGTTTTGCAACGGCAAATTTAATATAATAATATAAATTATTAATTAAATAAAAATTTAATTATTTAATTAATTAATTATTATAATTATTAATAAATTAAATATGATTTAATTATTTAATATAATTATAATTATATTAAATAATTAAATCATATTTAATTTATTAATAATTATAATAATTAATTAATTATGTAAAGTATACTATATATATATAACGTTAATATGTGTATATGAAGTATACTATATATGTAACGGTCAACTTAATACATACATACATACATATATATATATATATATATATATATATATATATATATATATATATATATATATATATATATATAAAGTATTAATTTTATTAATAAAATATCATTTTTTGAGAGAGAGAGAGAAAATTAATAAAATATCATTTTTTGAGAGAGAGAGACCCTGTGGGCAGGATTTCTATTGCTCCGAATTTTGTGAAAGAACTTATTTTTTATTTGCTCCAATGGTAGATTCTCACTTTTTACTGACACACAGTAGATGAGGTTCAAAATTTTTGAACCGTTGGAGTTGCTCTAACACTACAATATCACTGCACCGCCTCACCACCTTTTGTCACCTCAATCATCTTTATTCCTTTTGTCACCTCTACTAGTTTTTATTTCATCTTCAACCAAAATAATGTCGTTGCTCATCTTTATTTTTATTGTTAGGGACGTTCAATTTTCGGCTTTCGGGACTTTCTTCAACTCAATTGCTTATTTGGTTGGCTAGAAAATAAAGTGAAAGTGAAGAAAAATTACATCTACACTTTATGGTGGTAAAAATGGTGGACATCGAAATGGATGAGCTTGTTCACCATCGGCTACTTCTCTCCTCTGCCTTTCTCCCTACGAACCCCTCACGCTTCTCACTTTTCTTATTTTCTCCTTCACGCTTCTCACTTTCCTTATTTTCTCCTTCTTCCTTCTCCACACCTGTAGCTTTTGGGTTTTCTACTTTCCACTACATAACATCATCTCTTTCTCTCTCTCTCCCTCCTTCCCTCCCTCCCTCTCTCTCTCAAGCGCATCGCTCGTGGTTTCCTCTATCATTGTCCTCCTCTCTTTTTCTCTACTTCAATCTATTCTTCTCTCACTCTCAAACGCTTCATTGTTCATCTTTAAAAAATTAAACAATATGAAGTAAATTATTTGAAGCTATGTTCTTGATTCATTTTGTTGTTGACAATGACAAATAATTTTGGTGGTGGAAGTGATAAAGGCAGAATAACGATGCATTAGGAATACAACGTTGTTATGAGATTGAGGGGTGGGATGGGACAATGGTGTGATGAGGTAAGGTGGTGGTGGTGGCGGCAAAGAGTTAAAATTTAAAAATTTGAGATTAAATTAAGTTAAGAGGGATAATTTAAAAATTATTGAGAGCTTTTGATAATTTTTTTTACGGTTTAGCTAATTTTATGAATCAAAATCTATTTTTTTTTAAGTATAAAATCAATTTTATTTTATCATATATAAGTAAATTTATCAGCTTTTTTTATGTATATTCCAAAAAAAAATTATAAACGATTACCCATTTAAAATCTAAAAATAATATATTTAAAATCTTAAGATATATATTTTTAAAATTAAAACATAATATATCCAAAAGTAGATTTTAACGTTTTCAAATTTATAATTTACATTTTAGAAGTTTATTTTTTAGAATTTAAATACATATTTCTTGTCCATACTTTTATGCAGATTTTTGTTATAATCCTAACAAAGTTGATTGTTCAAGTGGTCGAAAACATTGTCCACAGAGCAAACCAACTACAGCACACGAAACATTATAAGCTACATAACATAAGCTTTTATTTTATTGATCATAATTACACAACTTATACAAACGTAAAAAGCATTCAAGTATTGAACCCCTCCTCAGCTTCACATATTAGACACACCAAAATGTCTATCAAAGCCATTATTTACTATATATCCCAGAAACCCACCAAATACAACACAAAACACTATAAAGTTTATATATGGTATAAATAAATCCTTCCAATATATATTATATGAAAGAAAATTTATTTATTTATTTATTTATTTTTAAGTATTTTCTCCATGGCCAATACGAAATCATAGACCTTCTTGTCATCAGGGAGCGTGTTGGATACAGCCTTTCTCTGAAAGCATCTTTTGACCCATGCCATTAGTTTAGGACACTCTGCTTCCATTTTGAAGTTTCCATAAGTCTCAAAGGTATAAAACCAACAAGAAAATGGGATTAGACCAATGTCAAGGAACCCAAATGAGTCACCCCCATAAAATATTTTGTCTCCCAATGCATCCTCAAGTTGCTTGAAAATAGAGATTAACTCCTTTTTCCCTGCCTCATGTTCTTCCCCTTCTGAAAGCCACATTTTCTTCCAAGTTTCATATATCTGCATTCAACATTGATATTGAATAAAGATATACATCTTCTTCGTTTCATTTTATCTGTGCGTATTACTTTTAAGTAGGTTCTTGGACTAATGCTTTCTGAGACAAAGAGATTGACTTATAAATTTATCAAAAACACGACTAATCAGATTAAAAATCTAAATTCCGAATTAAGTACTGCTTAAATAATAATAATAATAATAAACCAAATTTATCCCTAATGAATTTAAGATTAGAAACTTGGTTTCAAACAAAATTTTCTCTCTACAAGTCTTCAAGAATTATTTCCGTGTCTAGATTAGTCCCTTCGTTATTTTAAAGGAAGTCTAATTTGTCTTAAATATATTTTTGAATCCTAATTAGTTTACAATAAAATTTATTAATGACTTATTTTTTTAACACCCATATCCAAAATTTGATTGAAAGCAACACAGAGACCAATTTATCCGATGAAAGTGATTCTCGAGAACACCCAAAAAATAATAATTTGTCCAAGATGAAAGTATCTAATCTAAAATTGTTTGAAAAACCAATTAGATATTTATTAAAAAATATGAAAAATACCTAAAATTCCTTAGCATATTAAGAGTGATGATTTATTTTACTTTGAGTAGGTGAGGAAAGCTCATTATTTAAGTATCTTAATTTAGCTTCGCTAACTCATGTAGCAGCTAGCAAGCGGTATGTAACACAATAGCACAATAAAGTTACTATCATACTTCAAACAAGCAAAATTTGAGACCAACTCGTTTCATAAGTCAATTCTTAATAAAGCTCATCACAATCCCACCCTGTTAAGTGAGAGAGTCAAGAACCATATACACTCAATGTAATGTTAAAATAAAGCATAGATAAAAACATAGAACTTCAAATTATGCATTATACCCACCAAATTTGAAGAGAAAAAAACAATAGAAACCACATCCCAAGAAGGTAACAATAAAGTACCTTTTTGTCGCTAAAATCAACCCAGAATCTGGCTTGAGCTCTATCATAAGGATCAGAAGGCATGAAAGGAGATTGATCATTCCAAACTTCATCAATGTACTGAACTATAATTGAAGATTCACATATTGGTCTACCATTATGGATGAGAACTGGGATCTTCTTGTGAATTGGATTCATCTCAAGAAGCAAAGGGCTCTTGTTCTTGAGATCCTGTTCCTTGTAGTCATAGTTGACTCCCTTTTCAGCCAAAGCAACTCTGACCCTCATACCAAACATGCTGACCCATGTATCTAACAGAACAACCTCGTCTGCCATTGTTGCTGCTGCAAAGGATAATCTACCAAAAACTCAAACACAACATTGAGAAGTGACTAGCTAGGAGCCTAGGACTATTTATGGTTCTAACTTCTGAGGATATGCACCACTAATAAATTTTAAAAGGAGAATGCTAAAGCCAAGATATTTTAGGAGGAAAAAAATTAGGAATTGGTTAATATTGATTTGAATATAAGATAAATATAAAAAAAATGTTATTACTTGATATTTCTCATTTAAAAATATATTAGTCTGAATTTTATATAAAATATTTTTAAATTTTTAATTTTAACTTTTAAGGTTTTAACAAAAGAAAATATAAAGAATAAAATATAAAATAATAAGTATGTAATACGTTGTCCAAGGTTAATGTATAAATAGAAATTTTATTTAAAGGGATAACAACAACAATAATAATAATATCTGGTGACTTTTGATATTGCTGATCATGTGTGGATTGCATGTTGAGTTTAGTCTCCATCAAGAGGATATTGCACCCACAGTAGACGAGGGATTGAATAGCAAATGAATAATGACTTGAGCTAATTAGATGTTTACTCTAATTAAAATTTATGTTGTCAATCTTCGTGATTAATTATTTAAATAATAAAATTAAAATTAAACGAGTCTAATTAAATTTTAAAAGTTGGTTTAAACGTGAGAAATATTTTATATTTATAATAATTATATATATAAAAGTCATATTCTTAAAAAATATAAAACATATAATATCAATGTTCTGAAAATCGGTTCGAACCGGTTGAACTGCAAATTGATGAATATTACGGTTTGGTTATATATCAAAACCGAGAAAAATGGAAACCGATATTAAACCATTAAACCGGCTAGTAACCGGTCGGTCAAACCGAACCAAAATTTGGCCGGTTCTTTATTTTTCCCAAAAACTTCAAAACACAGCGTTTAGCATTCAGTAACCCCCTGTAACCCTTACCATTACTAGTTACCATTACCAACCCTCACTCACTCCAAGTCAAGAAACGGCGCAGCAGCACACCCACCGTCGTTCCTCCCATCACACCTACCGTCGTCCTCCCTTTCGTTCAGCCATCGCCGATTGAAGCTTCAAAGTTCCCTTGGTCCCTCACTCAGCTAACGTCTCAGAATCAAACACAGTCGCCGTCGTGAAGTTTTGTTCTACCGTCGTCGGCGCCATCTCTATTCCTACCTCCCTCGCCAGCTTTGTTGCTGCCTCCTCGCCAGCTCTGTTCTTCACTCGTTCTAGGTATTTTACTATTTTTTTTACAATAATTGTTAAATAATTATTGTTGAATAATCTGTGAGGTTGAATAATTGTTGACTGATATGTGAATTACTAGGTACAATACTAGATTAAATAATTGTTGAATAATTGTTCTTAATCAATTTGTGAACCTTGTTGTTGTTATTAAGTTGAATAATTGTTGTTAGTTAGTCTGAAAACCACTAAATCATGCTATTGTTAATGGGTTGAATAATTATTGATTAATTTTGTTTTCAACAGATTCCACTCAGAATCCAGCATGATCACCCGAGAAGCTGCCGTCAAACTAATGCCTTCGGCACAAGCTGTAATCAAAGCAAGGAGTATCTTTGAAACTCCACCAGGTTCCTCAAACTTATCCATCACTCTGCCGCGCTCGAAGAGCTCTAGTTCCCCGGTTAACACGAGAATTTTCCGGCCTTTTTTTTTTCATTTGAAGACCAACTCAAAATATTCTATAAATAACTTTACTGGGGCAATGTTGTGGCAGAAGATGAGGATCTTCTCCTTCTGGACAATGCGATAGAAAAGGCTCATAACAAATTTTACCTTAGACCCCATCTTCAAATCAAACTTGCATTTCTCTAGCTCTCTCAGCAATTTCGATCAACCAAGGATGTATAGACCCAAGAGTTATCAAAAGCTCTATCTCAAGAGGATATCCATTGCACTTTTGCATTTTTTGTGTAGTCTCTTCAACATCTCGTGCTACATATCGGTTGTGTTTATCAACAAAGTATAAATTTGCAAACCGGGTAGGTCGTCCAAGCTACTATCTTTATAAACATCTGTAAAATCATTTGTTAAATTTCTCAACATGTATAAATTTTGATGATTGATGACAAACGTGGATGTTGGTATTTTATGTTTGATTTGTTGTTTTTGTTATTTAATTTTTGATTTAGATGATATTTTAAAGTTTATATTAGACTATAATTGTGTTTTAGTGTGTTTATTTATATTTTATTTGTTATTTTATTATAAAACAATTTTTTTTATTTCAACCACGGTTGAACCTATAAACTAATGAACCAGTTACTAGAACGGTTCAATGACCGGTTCGATTTTCAGAACCTTGTATAATACATCTTTTTTAATAAAAAATTAGTTACTTTTAAAAAAATATAAATATTTATAAATGAATAATCCAACAACATTAAATTGAATAAATTCTAACATCACACAAAATGGGCAGCCAGGGTAGTTTTGGCAGTCTCAAAAGAGGAGGGGTCTTGTTTTAACTTAGAAAGAGCTTCAGTTGATTGTTGATATGATGAGATAGCTGTTTGAAAATTCGGGAATTTGACATAAAGGTCCTCATAAACCTTTTGCAAGTGAGCCAACAAAGGATCAATAGTCTTAGGATGTGGTGTAATTGAAAAAGTTTGAAGAATATCAGAAAACTGAGCCTTAAAGTATGGATCAATAGCAAGTGCCAAACAGGTTTGGATAGAATGACACTGTGTTGTTGGGCTAATGGAAGCAGGATGGAATTGTCGACAATCTTGGTTGTGGGAGGTGTAGTATAGAGTTGCTCTGTTGGAAAGTGACTTTGAATGGTAGAACAAGATTCAACTATGGCCTTCTGTGTATCCATACTACATGCATATGCTTCATTTAAACTTTCTAAATCAGCCAATAAATCATTCACCACATTAGGGGTCTGAGCATGAATGGAAGTGATTGGTATTTGTTTTTCTGACCGCTTGAAGAACTGAAGAATGATGGTTCAGAAGTTATAGTAAACTCTCGTTGTAAGTATAGTTACTAAACCAAGAAATCAACATTTCTTACAAACATTTTGGTTGTCACAAGTAACAAACCCCTAAATAAATTGATAACCGAAGTATTTAAACCTCGGGTCGTCTTCTCAAGGAATTGCAGGGAGGTATGTTCTTATTATTGGCTATGAAAAAGGTAAAATTTGGGGTTTTGAAAATAAGGAAGAAGTATGACTAGTAATTCAAATGACAATTAAAATAAATAAATAACTATAAAATAAACTCTTGGCAAGATATGAGAACTGGAAGTCCTATCCTAGTTATCCTTATCAATTGTGATGAAAATTGGATTTTTCTCCCACTTTGTTAACCTCTAACTATGAAGGTAAGTTAAGTGATTGAATTAATTCGAATCCTCAAGTCCCAATCTTTCCTTGGAAAAAGTTAGAGTTATTGGATCTCGAATTAATTCTTGAAGAATTCCAATTTTCAGTCAACAATGAGTTTGATAACTCAAGAGTTACCAATTAATCAACCAAAGTCAAAAGGGAATAAAATCTACTTGAATGAAAATAATTTGGATAGAGCCCAAGCATCAGTAACATATAAGCCTGAAATATCTCAATTGCATTAATAAAATAAAATCAATCCAAATATGAAAAGTCATAAGCCAAACAAGCAACATCAATAATCAACAATTAAGAGAAGTCGAAATAAAAAGATATTGAACCTGATAAAAAGATGAGATAAAAATATTCCTAAGTTCTAAAAATCCTAATCCTAATCCTAAGAGAGAGGAGAAAACCTCTCTCTCTCTCTCTAAAAACTACATCTAAAACTAAAATTATGAATTATGAAAAGCATCCTCATGAATGGATGCATTCTCCCACTTTATAGCCTCTAATCTGTGTTTTCTGGGTCAAAAAATGGGTCAAAAATAGCCCATAAATCACCCCCTGCATATTCTGGTACGTTCAGATCGCGGGCAAGTGACGCGGAGGCGTCGCCCACGCGGCCGCGCGGATTGAAGTTCGCAGATGCGATACGTCCGCATAGATCATGCGTTCGCGTCGCCTAGCGTCAGGGCAACTATGGCATATTATATATTAAATCGAAGCCCCGGACGTTAGCTTTCCAACGCAACTGGAACCGCGTCGTTTGAACCTCTGTAGCTGAAGTTATAGCTGTTTGAGTGCGAAGAGGTCAGGCTGGACAGCTTAGCAGTTTCTTCAACTTCTTGTATTCCTTCCATTTTTGCATTCTTCCTTTCCATCCTCTGAGCCATTCTTGCCCTATAATATCTGAAAACACTTAACACACATATCAAGGCATCTAATGGTAATAAGAGAGGATTAAACATAGGGAACTTAAGGCCAAAGAAGCATGTTTTCAATCAAAGCACATAATTAGGAAGGCAAATGTAAGACCATGCAAATAGTATGAATAAGTGGGTAAAGAGTTGATAAAATCCACTCAATTAAGCACAAGATAAACCATAAAATAGTGGTTTATCAACCTCCCCACACTTAAACAATAGCATGTCCTCATGCTAAGCTCAAGAGAAACTATAAAGATGAAAAGGAATGGTAGGATGTATGAAATGCAACCTATCTATATGAATGTAACTACATGCAAAAATGTTTCTACCTACTTGGTTAAAAATAAATAAGTTCTCCAAGACAAACATAAATCAGATTTCACTAATTCAAATCATATAAAATAAAGACAGGTAAACTTGTAAGAAGATAGCTCATGAAAGCGGGGAACATAGAATTAAGCACTAAACCCTCACTGGTAATGTATATCACTCTAATCTCTCTAGTGTATAGGGTAATCACTCTACTCTTCTCTAGTCATGCTTTCTAAAACTTTTTTCTTCATCTAATCAATCAACAAATATTTAGCATACCAATGCAAACATCATGAGGTCTTTTCAGGGTTGTAATGGGGCTGAGGTAAAGGTAAGGGTATATATAAGGCTAAGTGAGCTAGTAAAGTGAATCCTTGAGTAGTTTAAGATCTCACCTAACATATACATACTCTATAAAAATTTTAAAATTATACTTAGCTTCCCATAATTTTCCCACTTTTTATCACATACTCATGTACCAATTTTATTTTGATTTTACTTCCATGTGCATTGATTTCTCTACTAAATTTATTATTAGGGTAATTTTGTCCCCTTATTCATAATTTTTTTTGGAATCATAAAAGCAAACATAACTTATCAATACACATGGATTTTCCATTATTTTTTCTATTTTGGTTTTTTCATGAGTAGGTTCCCAAATTCCCAATATTCAAATAAATTAGAAACATGATACATTCCCTTATTAACCCATGTTTCCACAGTTTTCCCACACTTAAATTATACACAATATCTATCTTAAGCTAACCAAGGATTCAACTTGGGATTTTTATTTTGTTTTTCTGCTTAAGGCTAGTAATGTGGTTATGAAATAGAAGGGGGTTAAAAAGTTCAAAGTGGCTAACAAGGGTGATGTAAAAGTTAGGCTTATTTGGGATAAGTGAGCTAATAACAAATAATGGCCTCAATCATATGCAAGCATGTAAATACACTAAATAATGGACATATAGAATGGAACAAAGCAGAGATTGCAATTATAGAGAAGGAAACACACAAGAATAAAAATTTATGGTTAAATAATGTAACCATATAAATAAGCTCAAAATCTCACAGGTTGTGTGTTCTTTGGCTCAAAAACCATGTTCCAAATACAACTTCAAACAAGTGTAACAAAAAATTTTATTCAAATTAGTGAAATGCTATAAAAATTTTCTTGCAAAAGAAATTATTACTTTAACCAAGTGGTAAAATATGCAAAAATCAAACAAATATGCAAATGAAACAATGAACTATCAAATAAAATAAAACATTGGTGTTGAAATAGGAAATAACTAACCCATGGAGATCGGTATCGACCTCCCCACACTTAAAGATTGCACCGTCCTCGGTGCATGCTAAGATGTGCAGGTAGACGGGTTGTTCCAACTGATGCTTTTCTCCAAAAATTGTGCAGATGGACTTGTCTTCTCTCCCCATGTAAACGTCTTCCGCTTCCCTTCCGGGTGGCCATCCTGAAAGAAAATAGGGAAGAAAAGTAACTCAGAAATAAAGATAAGAAAATAAATGAAGTATGGTTAGGTTAATGCCAAATGATAAGGGTTTCATTTACATGGAAACTTCAACATGTACGTGAGAAAACAATAGAAGCCATAGCATGCCAGTGGGATAAAATGTACAACAATGGGGAAGAGAGTGGGTAATGAAAGACAATGTAAGGTCATGCCAATGCAAAAGGAATATAGGTATAAAAAATTGACATTGACAGAAAATTAACATTACCCAACATTGTAAAACAAGTCACTAAGCATCAAAATGACACCAGAAAAGATGCAACAGTTAAATAAGAAAATCAACACCAAAGGAAAAATAATAAATTTAGAAAAGAAAAGAAAAATATGCACTAAATTAAAATGCAATGAATGAAATATGCAAATAAATTAAGTAAAATAAAATGAAAGATAAGAAGAATGAGAAGGGAAAGAAGTGAGTAAGAAAGGAGGGAGGGAAAATTAGGATTGGGGAAGAAAAGATAAGATATTTGGCAAATTAGGATAAGTTGTGCGGCGCACGTGACGCGAACGCGTGGGGCACGCGGTCGCGTGACTTGCGCTTTAAGTTAATCGACGCGGTCGCGTCGGTCACGCGGTCGCGTGACACATGTTATGCTTCTGGCACGAGTGCAGCCTCGCGCCTGCACAACTCTCTGTTCGAATTATTTTATTTGCCAAATTTGGGGTGACGTGATCGCGTGGAGCATGCGATCGTGTGAGTGGACTTTAGAAGGGAATGATGCAGACGCGTGAGCCATGCGTTCGCGTGGGTAGAATTCTGCGTTCAGCACCAATCCAGCACCACTCTCACACAATAATTCGTTGTGCACCCTTTTTACGTCGAAAATTAGGGCACGCGGCCGCGTGGGTCACGCGGTCGCGTGGGAGGCCATTATTCCCATGTGACGCGGATGCGTCAGCGACGCGGTCGCGTGGGTCGATTTGTGCCACTGGCACGCCTCCGGCCACGCTCCAGCGTGACTCTCTGTTCGTTTTTATTTTCTCCCCTCTCCTTGCGACGCGGACGCATCGTTGATGCGGTCGCGTCGCGTGGCATTTTTTTTAATTAAAAGTATGCAAATGCAGATGCACGAAATGTGCTGATAAAGAGAAGAGTTATTGAATAGAAAAACTAAAAATAAAGAAAAGAACGATCATACCATGGTGGGTCGTCTCCCACCTAGCACGTTTAGTTAAAGTCCTTAAGTTGGACATTTGGTGAACTCCCTGTTATGGTGACTTGTTTTGAACTCATCCAGGAATCTCCACCAATGTTTGTATCTCCAGTAACCTCCGGGGTCCCAAACTAAGCATGTAAAGCCCTTAAGAAACTTCAAACAAATTTTTAGGCTCCCGGAGTAACAAGTGCAGAGCAGATTCCAAGATTCTAAATCTTACTTTTACACCCATCTTTGTCGAAATCTGTATTTTTTCATAGCACATGTTTATTATTTGCTAATCCAGTTTTCCATAATAGATATAAATATTTAGAGTTAGACTTGCATTTCATACGAGATTTAATAAATAACAAACAACTTTTTTGGTACATATTTCCTCACAGGATTAGATAGCTGATACGCTTACCAAGCCTCTATCAGTGCTGAGTTTTCGTAAATAGAGACAAATTGAAAGTGCGTCACAACTATAATAAATACTACATTATTGTATATTTCATATATAAATTAATAAAATTACTTTGAGGTCATAATTTTGGAATCAAAAGTAAATATAACTTACTTTTCTTTTTCGTTTTCTTAAATTTATACATTTTTTATTTTGTATTTTTTAATTATTATTTAAATAAATAAATAATTTTAAATGTAATAATAAATATGTAATTGTACATGTTACACATATAAAATAAAAAATCTTAAAATTTAATAGTCTTTCCTAATTTTAGTCAGTATAATACTAAATTATTTCAACAAATAAATTTTACTGATTCATTATTCATATGTGTAAATTATGATAAATATAGGTGTAAATTGTGTTAACTTATATGTGTAAATTTTAATAAATATATATACAAACTATATATTTCATGTATATAAGCTCTTATAAATTTAGGTACAAATTATTATTGACTAAATATTAGACTAAAATAATAATATTTATTGGCCATGTGATATATAATTGTATATGAAATTATAAATATTAAGTTAAAATAATTTTATTTTATTGTCTCTCTAACATTACTCTAAATTTTTTTCTCTAAGATAATTACTTTTATTCATTGAATAAAATTGGTCCAAAGACCAGGGGCAGAGCCAAGTACAAGAAAAGGGGGGCAAACTTGTGATATAATTAGTCTTATTTTATTGTTTAAATATTGAATAAATGGTCATTTGTATCCATGAGAGATGAAAACGCTTACATTTGTACCCATGATAGCCTGAAACTAAAGTTATACCCATGATAGATGCCCTCCGTGTGACAAAAGTGCCCTGACTTGGATCTGAGCTTGGTTCGTGAGAATCCGATCCTAGGTGGCACTCTCTCCCTTATCTTCAACCCCTCTCTCTCTCACTCACACTCTCCAAACCCCACTCTGGTCCCTTCTTCCTCAACACTTGTGCTCTCACCATCCACTCCGCCCTTCACGCCGACGAAGCCATCCTCTTTTCCCTCCCCACCACCTCTGACCCCATCAAGGGCACCCTCCTCACTCTCATGCTTTCCAACCACGCGTCCTTCATCCTCACCTTCTCCACCTCCCCTTCCTCTTCCGCACTCCAAATCCGGGATGGTACTTCTCAACCATCTCTTCATACCGGTCAACCAAGTCAGCCCAGTAACTATGCAGGTAGTAAGAATTCTCAAGGAAAACCTTATCCATCATCCACTTCTCCTCTTTGGACAACAAAAAGTATATCAATGTAGATTGATCATCGGCCTCAAATGCCGGGCGACCCTTCAAACTCGCAGTTAAGACCTTACCAGCCTCCTCCCTCACTGGACCCTTAGGGCCCATAGGAGCCCAATCCAAGACCACTGGCAATTTCGAAACAAGAAGCTGTCAGTATTCACAGCAATCCAAGACAAAGGAAGCTCAAAAACCTTGAAGTACCAAATTGTAATCATCATACTTAGACAAAGGAAGCTCAAAAACCATGTAAGTGAAGAAAGCATCACTATCCATCCACCAAATCCACTCCACCTCAGGGTGTGAGAACATCAACCTTCTAATCATTGGCAATTTGGCCCAATACCCAGTAAATTCCTTATCCAAATGCGCCAAATTGTACACAATCTCAATCCCGTGCAATCTGCAGTAATCAATTTTGTTCTTAATCGACTTTAACAAGTAATGATCACCAATTGGGTTGTCACATGGTTTTGGAGATGAACCAATGAAGAGAAAGATTCGAGCTTTACCTCTCACGAAATTAGGATATTCAAGGTTTTGCTGGAGCCATTGATGGCGTTGTTGATCCCAATCAGAGATCTTAGGGCCTAGGGAGAAGGTGGCGGTGGCGTTGGGGATGAAAGGAGTGTCGTTGTCGTCGAGGTCAAAGTCGGAGCGGATCTCAGCGAGAATGCAGTTGGTCTCCTCTCTGGTTGACGGCATCAGCGTCGGAGGAGGGAGGTTGACGCCGATGGTGCCACGAAGGACAAGGATGATGAAGAAAGAGTGGTTGGAAAGCATGAGAGTGAGGAGGGTGTCCTTGATGGGGTCAGAGGTGGTGGGGAGGGAGAAGAGGATGGCTTCGTCGGCGTGAAGGGCGGAGTGGATGGTGAGAGAGCGAGTGTTGAGGAAGAAGGGCCAGAGTGGGGTTTGGAGAGTGTGAGTGGGAGAGAGAGGGGTTGAAGATAAGGGAGGGAGTGCCACCTAGGATCGGATTCCCACGAACCAAATTCAGATCCAAGTCAGGGCACTTTTGTCACACGGAGGACATCTATCATGGGTATAACTTTAGTTTCAGACTATCACGGGTATAAATGTTAGCGTCTTCATCTCTCATGGGTACAAATGGTCATTTATTCATTTTTTGCCCCCTCTAATATTTCATCTAGCTCCGTCCCTGCCAAAGATGGACATCACACATAATAATGGCAAACTTGAAAAAGTTCCACTAATCAATTAAAACAATTATGCAATTGAAGTAATAAAAGAAATTGGTAAAGTCATCTTCAAGAGGAAAAACGAAAAAGCAACGGATCGGGCACTCCTCTACGAACTTTCTAGCACCGTTAACAATTTTTATAGGCAGCTTTCTCTTACTTTCAAAAACTTGCTCATTTCTAGATTTCTAAATCTGTCATGTTAAGTTAGCTATAAGTTCCTTTATCTCTTTTAATTATCTTTTTCCTTTGGTATGATTTTGCAATTTTTTTTACCACCGCCATGTTAGGAGATGAATACTCAATAACCTTCAAATTTTTGCTGAATCTAGACAGACCCACAAATAATGTGAGGTCAATTCTTCTACTGAGTTACACTGTAGACATATAGGATTAACTTGAAAAATTCGAGTGTGAAATTTTAATTTGACTGATAATTTATTATACATTAATTTCTATAAAAAAATTATTTATTTTGGGTTGACTTTTAAGACTCTATATTCCTGACTATATAAATTTTGTTTTATATTGAATAGAAAAAAATTCTACTGAAAAATAATAAATTTGAAATACAAATTTATAATTAAATGGGACTGAATAACTTTCCTTCTTTTTCAACCAAATAATGTAATTTTTTTTATAATTTTTGTGTTAGTAATTATTTCTGCTATTGCTGGATTGAAATATTCTTTTAGTTTTGTCTAATTCCATTGTCTGTAACATTACTCTAAATTAGTTAGCGCTAAATCAAACTGGCACATGGTTGACCTTTTCTTAATTTTTTTCCCCACCGACCAGAAAAATTTGAATGCCTACCAGATTATAGATTATATTGGTTAAGAAAATTAACAGTCTTGTTATACAATAAAAACTTGTCAAGAAAATTTTTTAAAAGGTTATAAATATATTTTAAATTCTAAAGTTTCACCATTTTATATTTCTTAAATTAAAAAGTTACATTAAAAGCAGATTTTAAATATACAATTCTTTTTTAATTATCTTTTAAGCAGAGATTTTGATATTCTTGACCTATGAAGTACGAATATTTTATTGAGTTGCCTTTAATTGTATCTTAATAAAAAATAAAAATAAAACCCTAACCCCCAAATGTTCATCTTCATCGTTTTGATATGTTCTTCATCTACTCTTCTGCGTTGTTCGCTGTTTCCTCTCTAAAACTCTTTTATTTGTTCGTTCTGCATGACCCATAATTAACTCTCTCATTCACTAGACTGAAAGCATACTTTACTGTGAGTAGTTTTTCTCTTTATTAGTGCTTGATGAAGAACATATTAGTGTGTTGCTACAAGCTACAATTCTCTTTGCTTGCTCAAAACATTCACTCTACAATTATTTCAACATTAAAAACTAAATTAAAAATAAAAAAATTAAATATTATAGTATAAGGTGACTTCTAAATCTAAAAATGATAGTAAATACCAATATAAAATATGATAATTAGTTTGTTTAAAAAATATTTTCAGATGAAAAAAGTAATGTTGTTTCATTAACAATCTGCTATTACACAAGCAGCAAGTACTTTCATTAGCAAAATAACTTACCTCCACCACCATTTATGGTCTTCCACAAATAATTAAATTTATGTCAGGTCAATATTAACCAATGCAATTATGACAATGGCAGCGATAAATGTGATGAACAAAATGCTAGAAAGAGTGTATATTTTATAGTCCTACATACTAGCATATTCCTGATGTAACTACAGGACAATTGCACTAAATGACACAAGATCGCCAATAAACATTTGAGATGGTGTATCCAACAACTCCGTCAAACACGAGCAAAGGGATAGCAAGGACTATGAATATAACAAGAATTGCAATAATGGAGCAAAACAGGAGAGCAGTTGTGGCACTATAAAATATTACAATAATGTTAAAGATAGAGACTATGATAAAAACGAGTCTAATATAAAGAATTACTGCTAAATTAACATTCCTTTTCTGGAATCATAATCAAGTAACACAATAGACATAGGATATTGATAGAAAAATATAATGAGACATCATTTATTTTCCATGTTAATTGTATATGAAATTACCCATTCATTTCCAACAAACTGGCCATAGAAAGATGCTGATGAGTACCTGAATAGCAAAAAAGTTTTTGAGTATCTATCCATCCTATTCTCAAAATGCAGTGCAGTTGCATTTCAAGTAATTGAATAAGTGAACTTAAATCAACATCATCAACATCAACATCAACATCAACATCATTACTTATATCAATGGCACCATTTGGATCACCAAATACATTCACTTCTATGACTTGGTCTCCATTAAAAGAACATCAAATTGAACATGCATAAAAAAGTAATACTTTGTCCCTCCCTTAGCAGGACTCCAACAATCCTCCTCAAACTTTCCAATAAACTCCCAAAATAGAAGGTCATCCAAGTAAAACTGGAACTAGTAGTCACAGTTAATAATTTCGTTGAAGTTTGCAACCTCATCAATATATCCATTTTTAGCACAATGTCTCATCAATTTTGTCCTCCCTGAACTTCAATTCATACAAAGCATTGCTCAAATAAAAAGCCACAATAACAGAATTAAAATCTCCATCTTTTTTACGCTTCACTTTACCGATTACTCCTTTTATTTCTTTATTCTTTTTTCTTTTTCTATCACTATAATATTTTGAACATCATTGGAGCAATTTATCTCAATATAAATTACATCCAGACATTCAAGATTTGTATCAAAAAGAGTGATAGTGAGAGATAATAAAAACCTAAACACTCATCTTTCACCTTCTGCAATGTGCGAATACGATGATGCTTCATGCAAAACTTGCTTCACTGAACACAACCGGGGGTGTCACGGAGGGGCACTTCTCGGCAACTACGAGTTGAAGGAGATGAAGAGATGATGCAGAAGAGAAGAAAGTGTTTTTGATAGGAAACGACATCGTTTGGCCTGTTCTCCTTAAACGGTGTCACTTTTTAAATTTCCAACTAAGCATTTGATTGCACACATCAGCAGTGTTATAACGTCTGGTAACTTTTGGACTAACGGAGATTTACGATTCCGAAAGTCGGAGATGCATTTGGTCATTTTAAAAAATGGAAGACTTATCTGATGCAAATTGGAAATTTCATGGACCATTTTGGGCATTACCTTTATTATTATTTATTAAAGAAAAAAATATTTTAAATACTTTATATAATTAAAACAAGACTTTAAAAATAATTAAAAATTAATTTATATTTTAATATCAATAAAATATCAAAATATCATTACGATTTATCTACAAAATACTTTATATTTTATATATATGCGTGTCTCCGTATCTTATAAAATTTTAAAATTCGTACGTCAGCGTATCCCGTGTTGTATTGTATTCTGTGTCTATATTAATGTCCGTGCATCATAGCTCTTGACAGAGAAAAACTATGGTAATGAAACATTTATAAGCCAAATATAACACAAGCTTTTTTATTGATCATAATTGCACAACTTAGATAAACATAAAATTATTCAACCCTCCTCAGCTTCAAATATTTGACACACCAGAGTGTCTATCAAAGCCACGAATGACCATATCCCCAAAACCTATCAAATACAACACAAGATCATCCCTAATAAACACAACACAGCATAATACCATAAAACAAATTACACAAAGGATAACATTTAACTTAGAAAATACATATGTTGAGGAAAATTAATTTATTTATTACTTTTAAGTCTTTTCTCCCAAGCAAACACGTAATCATACACCTTCTTGTCATCCGGGAGTGTCTTGGACACAGTCTCTCTCTGAAAGCACCTTTTGACCCATGCCATTAGCTTAGGGCACTCTACTTCCATTTTAAAGTTTCCATAAGTCTCGTAGGTATAAAACCAACGAGAAAATGTGATTAGAGCAATGTCAAGAAACCCAAATGTGTCACCTCCATAAAATGTTTTGTCTCCCAATACATCTTCAAGTTGCTTGAAAATAGAAATCAACTCTTTCTTGCTTGCCTCATGCTCTTCTCCTTCGGAAAGCCACATTTTCCTCCATGTTACATATGTCTGCAATATAATCAACATTGATATTGAATAAATTATATATTTCCTTCCTTCTATTTTATCTATATAATTTTTAAGTCTTTTTTTCGACCAATATGCATTCTTAGATAAAAAGACTGATCCAAGAATTTACCATAAAAATTAAATGATACTGACAGGTAAAAGGGTAGAAAGATTAATTACCACAAAATTCCAAAATAATATGGCTTAGCTTCAATATAGAGGGTTCCACGAAATCGATACCACAAAGACAAAACCGTGGAGTCCTACTACGTTTCGATAAGAAAAAGCCGGATACGTGGTATGTGGAACGTCACATATTAAATATTTGGTGCAAAAAGTGTATTCATGACATTTTAGTACACAGATTGATTAGGAACTAATGCGCTGTACGTCATTTAATTAATGAATAAATAGGAGTATTAGGGGACAGCAGAATTTGTGATGTGTATTCATCAATTAGTTATCATCAATATTTTTATTGGTTTGAGATGACATTTAATAGTGTAGAATCACTCATTTTTTTTTATGATTAAGTACGGACTAAATTTCAATAAAAATACTAATCTCTAGACTTTCTCTTTATATATCTATAGTCCTACACCATTAATACACCAATTTGTCATTGGTATAAACAAGATAAAATTATACAAGAGATAAAATCATAGACCTTCAAATCATTCATTATACCCACCAAAGTTAAAGATAGGAAAAGAATATAACAGGATTGTAAGAAATACTAAGAATAAAGGAGGTACCTTTTTGTCAATGAAATCAACCCAGAATCTAGCTTCAGCTCTCTCATAAGGATCAGAAGGCATGAAAGGAGATTTGTCATTCCAAACCTCATCAATGTACTGCACTATAATTGCAGATTCACAAATTATTCTACCATTGTGGATCAGAACTGGGATCTTCTTGTGAATTGGGTTCATCTGAAGAAGCAAAGGGCTCTTGTTTTCGATATCTTGTTCCTTATAGTCATAATTGACACCCTTTTCAGCCAAAGCAAGTCTAACCCTCATACCAAACATGCTGGCCCATGTATCCAACAGAACAACCTCGTCTGCCATTGTTGCTGTTGTAAGTCACGAAACACTCAAGACTCAATGCAAGTTTGAGAAGTGGCTACTCGCTAGCTACTAGTACCCCTATTTATGGTTATGGATGAAGTTAGGCACCACCAATAATTTGAGAATATTTCCATATAAACACGCATGTTTGGCGTGAAAGTTTTTAACATTTATTTTTATCCAATTTGAAGTTTTTATAAATAATAATAATAACAATAATAATAATAATAATAATAATAATAATAATTAATTTGGATTAATCGAGTATTTAATTTACTCGTTCATTTAAATAAGTGTCAAAAATTCGAATTTCGTTTTGTTCACATTAGTCAACAAAAATTGATAAATAATCTTTAAATTTATTATAGATTAATTATTGTTATGTCAAAAATACTTTAAAAACTAAAATATTAAAAAATAATAAAAAACAAACAATATTAAAAGAGGGATATAGGATGTCTAATTTTTTTTGTCTTTTTTTTGTCCATATAAGATGTCTAACAAATAAATATAAGAAAAGTATAGGTAGATAATGAAAATATTAAATAATGTGAACAATGGATATATCGAATATTTATTTCACTAGATGTGCAGATAATTATTCTAATATTAAAATTTATATAAATAATTTAAAAATATAATATATTTTAATTTAATTGATAATTATTCATATTATTCAAAAAAATTATTAGTTATTTAGCACTTTTCATTCTCTCTATGTATATAGAAAGAAAAATATCTGACGACTTCAGATATTGCTAAATTTATGTGGATTGCGTTTTGTGTTTAATCTCCTTCAAGAAGATGTGGCAACCATAAGTTTGTCTTCATTATCCAATTAATAAATCCTTTTTTATTTATGTAAATACTATTATAAGGGTCTATGTTGTGCTATGTATGCATAGATGATGAAGAAGAATCAAAATATTACGATAATGAGCTAATATTAAATCATAAATCTATGATAAAGTTCAAGTAAAATGAAATTAAAAATATATACTTCTAAAAGAGATTTATTAAAAGAAAATAAGATAATATTTATTATAGCCAAATAAACTAAAAATTAAAATTTTTTGGAGTGCATGATTAAATTATAATAAAAAATAACATTATAAAAAAACAGAAGTCAGTCACGGAAAGTTTTTCACAATTAAAAAAAAAATCTAAGAAATCAACTCTAAAACTAGTAAATTTTAAACGACTCTACTTAATATTTATTAATTTTATATTATTTTTTAAAATCAGAATCTGATTATGACATTAATTACATTTTTAAATAATAAAGATTTAGTAAATTAACCACTCCTTAAACACATTGACATCAACCTTTTTTGTTATAGCGTCAGTCTTTTCTCTCGTGTAGACCACCGCTTCGCTACTGCTATAGTGCACTATTGTTCCCGCCGCACAAACAGCTGCATCACTGCCTCCGTGGTGCGCCATCGTTCTTGCCAAATTTCTTGAGCGAGTTGCACGTGTGATCCATCAAGCAGTGCACCACCATTCTCGTCGCATAGACCGCCGTCTCGTCGTGCAAAACACCATCCACGTCGCTGGTGCAGGGACACAAGAAACATCCAATCTCAAATAAAAGAAATATCCAATCTCGAATAAAATGAACATCCAGTAAATTGAAGAAACAACATCCACAAACCTTTGGAGGATGGGACATGACTCGATGGCGTGATGGAAGAGGAGAGGAGGAGGCAAGACATGATGGAGGTGGAGGAAGAGATATGGCATTAAGGCGGTTGCAACGCGATGCGATGGAAGAGGCAGACGACGCGGCGCAACGACGCAGTGGCGACGGAATGGAAGGCTGTGCAGCACGGCGGAGTAGGCGTACGACTCTGCGTGACTTCTCAACTGTGGTGGACGGCGTCCTCGCAGCAGAAACAACATGGCGCGATGGGCTCGTTCACAACAGCATTGGAGGAGGCGACGGCGGCGCAGATGTGGTCTGTGACGGAAGTTAACGACGCGGATGACGGTCTGCAGAATAGGAGAGTAAAGCGGCTGCATGTTTTTTTTTTAAAACTAGGGATAAGATGAGTATAAACGGAGTGAATTTTTTTTGTTTCAGTGGACCTTAGGTCCGGTTTAATAGGAGTTGGTAGGAATTGACTAGACCTCCTATTAGTTACCTAGCAAAGTTTAACTTCAAATTAGTGGCAAAAATTCCTCACTATAGCAATGAATTGCAACAACTTTATCTCTGTGGCCAAATTACTTAGAAGTTTGCCATGGACTCATTTTTCCATGACAAAATTAATTTGAGCTCTCTTAATTGGCACAGACGCAATATTCATTATGGCAAAATCGAACGCTCTCCATCAAATTGGGTCAGATGCATGATTTACTGCTAAATTATATTTCATCTTGTATCAATGAATTTGGTAGTTTTTCTCCATTTTTCAAGATTTTTTCATTCAATTTGTTCTTTTTTCGAAATTCAATTCCTACTCTCATATAAATAGTGTTATCGTTGTTTCTCAGGATTACAGGCATGTTCATTGTTATTGGTTTTTTTCTTCCTCCTTTTCCTTGCTACCCCACCCTTAATTGATAAGGTACGTGTATCTGATTTTATATGCTTTTTAAGAATTGCAAAATTCTTAGTTTGTATTGGTGCATTTCTCCCCAAATAGCTATTGGGATTAACAAATTCTAGTAGCTTAAGAAGAATTACTTATTAATTATGATATACGGATATTAATACGGACACGGAATACGATATAATACAGGAATGTAGAAACACAATTTTTAGACATGGAGATACGAAAAATATATAAAATATTTTTAGACAAATTATAATGAAATTTTAGTATTTTAATGATATTAAAATATAAATAATTTTTTTAATTAATTTAGTATTTTTTTAATTATATAAAGTATTTAAAATATTTTTTATTTTAATAATTAATAATATATACTATCTCTAAATTTATTTCAAGATGTTTAGAATAAAGTTAGACACGCAAACATATGATGATATTTAAGTGTGTTCAAGCGTGTTTGAAGAAGAATTTTTTTGTTTTTTTATTAAAATACACGATTGGACATAGAAGACACATGTGTCGAACGAGCACTACAAGAAAGTTTTAGAATAGCGACAGATTTTAGTGACCAACAAAATCGATCGCTATTAGCGACCGATTTTGCAACCAATAAAAATTTTTTAGGAAAAGAAAAAGTTGGTTGCTAAATCGGTCGCTAAATTTCAATTAGCGACCGATTTAGTGACTACCCACTCTTGGTCGCTAAAATCAGTCGCTATTTTTTAATTTAGCGACCGAATTAGCAATTAAAACAAAAAAAGCTTTTGGGGTCCCTCGGTGACTAAATCGGTCGCTATTTTTGATTTAGCGACCGATTTTGTGACCAATATAAAAACAAGCTTAATAATTGTTGGACGCTAAATTGGTCGCTAAATCAGTTGCTAAGTGTTAAAATAGCAACTGATTTAGTGACCAACTTTAAAATGCAGCTTTTAAATTAGTTGGTCGCTAAATCGGTTGCTATTTTATAAGTTAGCGACAGATATAAAAATAGGCTGAAGAAATAGTTGGTCGCTAATGTAGCAGTCGCTAAATCGATTGCTAAGGGATAATATAGCAACCGATTTTAGCGACCAACTATAAAATCATAGAGTTAGAGCAATTGGTCGCTAAATCGGTCGCTATTGTAATTTTTAGCGACCAAATTTGCGACCACTAAAAAATTTTATAATTTAATTGAATGCTAAATCAGTCACTATTATTTTTTTACTAATCAATATATTAAACAAATTAAATTTTAAAATAAATTAAAAGAAAACATAATTTTTGAACCCTAATTTACAACGAGCTCTCTCCTCACATAATGTCCCTCTCGCCGCCTCTCTCACTCTCCGGCGAGTCCTGGTCCGCGCCTTTCTTGTCGGCGCCATTCTCGTTGGTTCCATCTCACCTCCTCGGGTCTTCATCATCGCCTACCCCTTCACCGCATTCTTCCTCTGCTCGTTCATCCATTGTCACAGATCGTCGCATCCCCGTCTAGATCTACCATTGCTCGCATCGCGTAATTCTTTTCTCAATGCCGCCTCCTGTGGTAACTTCTTCTCCGGTAACAACAGCAATGATATGGAAAAACTAATTCTCCACAATAACGACCAGCAAGTGCAACGGGTCGTATCAAGTAATAAAACTCACAAAGAAGTGAGGTCGATCCCACGAGGATTAACGGATTAAGCAATCAATGGTTAATTGATTATCCTAGTTAGACGGTTCATATTGGAGTGATAATCAAACAGGAAATGTAAATGACTAGAAATTATAAGAAAGCAATAAAGTGCAGAAAAGTAAAATGACAAGAATGTAAAGTGCAGAAAGTGGAAATAACCATAAAGTAAATAAAAGATAAAATAAGCATCGGGATCAGGAGATGTTGCATTCTCAGGATCAAGTTCATTCTCATCTCTTCCTCAACCAATGCATTCATTGATCTCTTGGCAATCTTAGGTGATTGGATCCCAATGTCTTGGCTCACCAATCTCTCTAAACTTGAACAATTGTCCAATGTCTCGATTTAATTGCTCAGGGGAAGAGATGAAGTACGATAACTGATTATACCACATGTTTTTCTAGATCAAAGTATTGGTAGGATTACATGTCACTATATCCATCCAACCCCCAACCCAGTCCAACATGAGAAAGCATTTCTAGCATGATTTCCTCATTCCTCTTTCAAGGTTAAGAGGAAATCCAAGTATGAGCAATTTCTCTTTCAAGACAATTACTCAATTGGATGAAGATCGAAAGCTTTCAAGTAAATCAAGAGAAAAGAAAGAAGAAGAAGAATGAAAACTATTATTGATCCATTGAATTACAACAGAGCTCCCTAATCCAATGAAAAGAGTTAGTTGTTCATTGCTCTATTCAAACAGAAAAGAAAGAAAGTGCAGAAAATTAAAGATGAAGATTAAGAATTCAAAACTGAAATTGAAACTTCAAAGTTCATACATGAAAATTACAAAATGAAACTAAACTACTACTAAGGAAGAAAAGAAGAGAAAAGGAAGAAGAGTGTAGGAGGGGAGGGGTCCGAAGACCCACTCCCCTTGGAGTGTGCCAATTCATAGAAGTTCGAATTGGTCTTCATTCTCTCCCCCTTCCTTCAATTTCCCTTTCTGTGTTTTTTTTCTATGAAAACTAATGCCTATTTATAGGCTTACAAACTAAAATGAAAAATACCAAATTACAAGTAAAAATTCCTAATCTAGATGCTTCTTGTGCCGTTGATTGAGTGATGTTAATGGGCTCTGCTTGCTTGAAAGGTGGATGCATGAAGTGGTGCATGGGTGCCAATTTGTATTGAAGTTGGTGAGAACGTTGGTGACCAACGTTTGCAGTAAACGTTGAGCCAAAAGTTGCAAAATATATAACTGAGCGTTGCTGCTAACGTTTGACCCAACGTTCGCCTTCTTGTGCGTGCACACACTTGCATTTTTTCTTCTTGTGCGTACGCACACATCGTGGTGCATACGCACCTAAGGCAAATTTTTCAGCTTCAATTTGGAAATTTTTATCACAGGCGTTGGTGATAACGTTGGCTCACCAACGTTCCCTCCAACGTTGGCACCATAATTGCTGAACGTTGTCAGCAACGTTGGTGAGCCAACTTTGGCCACCAACGTTTCTTCCTTTCTCTTCTTGTCAACGTTACCAATTTCATGCCTCACTATAGACTATTATACATGGTTTGAAAGTTCTAAATGTCAGCTTTCTATCCGAACTAGAAGCATCTCAATTGGAAATCTGTAACTCAAGTTATGCTCCTTTGAAGAGGACAAGGTCGCAGGCGTTGGTGTGCAACGTTAGAGGCAACGTTGGCACACAAACGTTGGTAACAAATGCCAGATTTTGGAGCTCAAACTTATTGTCCACCGATAAACCGCTATTTTACGGTTTATCTTGTGCTTAATTTAGTAGATTTTACCCATTATTCTCACACTTATTCATAGAATTCGCATGGTTTTACATTTTCCTTCCCAAATTGATGTTATGATTGAAAACATGCTTATTTGGCCTTTACTTCATTATTTTTAATCCTCTCTTATTTCTATTTGATACCGTGATATGTGTGTTCAGTGTTTTCAGAGACTACAGGGCAGGAATGACTTAGAGGATGGAAAAGTAGCATGCAAAAGTGGAAGGAAGATAAGGAACTAAAGATCTCAAGGGCGAGCAACGACGCACACACGTAAAGCACGCCTACGCGTGGATAGGAGACAGAACAGCGACGCGTCTGTGTATAGTACGCGTACGCGTGACTAGAAGATTACGCATCGATGCGCACACGTAGACGATGAGTACGTGTGGATCGCCGTCACGTGCTGCATATCAGAATTCGACGGGAGGGATTTCTGGGCCCCTATTTGGCCCAGTTCCAAGCCCGAAAACACAGATTAGAGGCTGCAGAATGGGAAAATCAGACACAACACTTCTCATTATTCAAATTTTAGATTTTAGATGTAGTTTTCTAGTGAGAGAGACTTTCTCCTCTCTCTAGGTTTTAGGTTTTAGTTTTATTCCTTTCCAATTTCTGAATTCTATCTTATTTCAATTTAGTTTCTCTTCTACTTTTAATTGCTCTAGCATTCTAGTTTATTTATTTCTCTTGTTGATTTCTTAATTTTCCCAATTTAGTTTATGAACTTTTGATGTTAGATTCAATTTCCATATTAATGCAATTTATGTTTTCCATGGTTAGTGTTACTCTCTTTAATTGTTAGTCATTGATGCTTTCAATCGGTTGTTTAGATTTATTTTCCTTATTAGTTTTCTAAGCTTTTATTTTGTGCCTACCAAGTGTTTGACAAAACTTGGAGGGATATTAGTGTAGGATTTTATGTTCTTGGCTTGGGATGGTAACATAGGAACTCTTGAGTTACTAATGTCCAAGTAATTGATGATTGGTAGCCATTGACTCTAGCTCTCACTAATTGAATTAGTGGAGAGTTAGGACTTATGGACTTGGATTGATATAGCTCATTTGACTTTCCTTTACTAGTTAGAGGATGATTTAATGGGATTGATCCTTGCCAATTCTCATGTTGTGGTTAGTGATAAGGATATAGATCCTTGACCACTAAACCTTGCCAAGAGCTTTTCTGGTTATTAGTTTATTCCTTTTGCAATTTACAATTCTTATTTCTTAATCCAAAACCCCAAAAAGATACAATCTCATAACCAATAACAAGAACACTTCCCTGCAATTTCTTGAGAGACGACCCGAGGTTTGAATACTTCGGTTATTATTTTTAAGGTGTTTGTTACTTGTGACAACCAAATTTTTGCATGAGAGGATTTTGTTGGTTTAGAAACTATACTTGCAACGAGAATTTATTGTAAAATTCTAGATCACACAAAAATCCATTCATGAAAAATGGTGCCGTTGCCGGGGAATTGCAAACGTGTGCCTTATTATTGGTTATTGTAAATATTTGCTTTTTGCTTATTTGTTAGTTTTTTTTGTTAATTTTAGGACTTAGTTGCTTATTTTTATTAGTTTTTATTTTTATTTGCTACTATGAATTCTCATCACTTTGGCTATGAGTTTGATTCAAATTATGTTGTAGGGAATGGAGGCTACAATGAGAATATGCATTAAGGATAGGAGAATCAAAGATGGGAGGAGTCACAAGGATTTGATCAACCCTCTTGGCAACAACCTCCACCAACATACTATGACCAAGAACCATTCTAAGAGGCATACCACGATAATGGCTATGGTGCGCACCCTTTTGATTATCAAGAACCACCACCATATGCCTATGAACCCCCTCCTCAACATTATTTTGAACCACCATACTCACAAGCCCCTTTCCACCATTCGCCTCCATATGAGCCTAACCTTTATCCACCATACCAACCACCATATGAACCATACATAGAACTACCCCAATTCCAAAACAATTACCCCCAAGAACCACCACCTCAATACTCAACACCTCCACATCCCTATCAAGATGAACCATCTCCATACCCTTATCAAGAAGAACCACCTTCGTATTATGAGCCCTTTCTCCCAATAAATGAACCTTTCTATCCACCCAAGCTCCCATAGATGATACCTTCAGTGCTATGCGTCAAGGGCAAGAAGAGCTTCAAACCACACTTATCTCTACTTTCACTAGTCTCACCTCTACTCTCCAAGCTCTTATATCCCGCATGGATCCATCATTTACCCCCAATATTCAACCTTCAAGCTCTAGTACACTTTCCTTTCAACCACATAATGATCTCTCCATCCCAGCACCACCCTCCATGGAAGAGCACCCACATCCATCAATCCAAGAGCAACACGATCCCAATTATGCTAGTGACATGGAACAAGAGAGAAGGGATCGTCTTAGGGACGTAATGGATCGGTTTCACGAATTCATACTTCAAAAGAAGCAAGAGAAGGCCCAAAAGGTGGAGGTAGGAGAGACCCTTGAAGATGAAGTAGTTGACGAATTAGTGAAGGTTGAACAAGAGGGAAGCTCCATCATTGAAGACAACTCTACACTAAGTGACATCAAGGAGGAGTTTAATTTTGTATTAGAGCAAGTGGAGAAAGCCGAAATTATCAAAGAAGAGGAAGTGGTCGAAGACTTAGGAGATGCGAAACCTCCATGGGAAACTCGAGTCATAGAGCCTCCTTCCAAGACGTTTGAATTTGATGTTGAAGAGGGTGTACAACCTCCAAGGCATATCATGGTTGAAGACTTTGAAGAGGTTGATCAAGAAATGGAGATTAAAGAAGAAGAGGCACAACCTCCCATGCCCTTGGAAAGCAATGAAGAAGAGATTGAACTGGAAGAAGGCTACCTAGAGAAAGAGGTTGAAATTGAAGAAGCTTACAAAGAGGTGGAAGTTGTCAAGAAATAACACAAGGGAGTGGAGCTTGCAAGACCATTGGAAACACCTCTCCCAAAGCCATTACCATCCAATACAACATTCAAGTGGGTAAAATCCTTATCCTTAACCTTTACTTTCCCAGTCGAATATGGTTTACTTGAGACGGATGGTCAACTTAGAGCTCTTTGTGGCTTTAAGAGTAAGAGGGAGATGGTTAGTGGTAGGAGTTGTCGTGCAAGGTTCAATATGGTTGCATGCTCCAAATCTAAATGCAAAGGTTGGTGTGGAGCTCGATTGAATGGGTCTAGGAAGTTGTTTGGACGGTTCAGTTAGAATTCAGATTGCTTGCCACCCAGTTGGAAATATGATGATCAACAAGAAGACGGGTGTAAAAGCAAGGTTTGGGACCCCAGAATTTATTCCAACAATCAACACTCTTGGGGCCTTGTCACTTGCTTTAACTTGCTTGAAGGCTGTATGCGCCTAGTTTGGGACCTCGGAGGCTACTGGAAGTACAAACATTGGTGGGAATTCCTGGATGAGTTCAAGCACAAGCCACCATGACGAGAAGCTCACCAAATGTCCAACTTAAAAACAATAACTAAAAGTGGTAGGTGGGAGACAACCCACCATGGTATGATCATTCCTTTTCATTCTTAGTTTTATTTTGTTCTATTTTTATCCGTGTTCATTCATACATTCTGCATGATCACCTGCATTCTGCATATATAAAAAAAAGCATTTGACGCGCAAGCGTCTAGGACGCATACGCATCAGCTGTGAATGCGAAAATTGTAGGTATTGAACAGAGAGTTACGCGGGAGTGGCGTAGGAACCATGCCTTGTGCACAAGCAAGTCCACGCGTACGCGTACCTCACGCGTGCGCGTCACTTGCAATTTTGGTAACCCACGCGAACGCGCCTAGCACGCGCACGCGTGCATCAGGAAATCGGCGTAAATATGTTTTGAACAGAAAGTTGTGATGGCTGGGCGTTGGCATCGTGCAAGAGGCACAAATCCACTCACGCGTAGGCGTCCTGGACGCGTACGCGTTGATGCACATGCGTTGTATGCAAATTTTGATTCCTATGCTATGCGCACAGAGAGTTGTGCGTGCGCGCGGCGGGCTTCGCGCGACTGGCACGCCCATGGGCACGCGTACGCGTACCAGACGCTTAGGCGTCACCTTCACTTTCGCGCAACCCACGCGTCCGCATGGAGTACGCATGCGCCTCGCATGCGCTGCGTCACTAAACTAGCGCGCCGCCCAGTTTCAATTATTCCCTCCTCCCAAATCCTAATTCTCTCTCAATCCTAATTCTTTCTTCTCCTCCCTTCTCATCCTTATTCCCTTTCATTCTATTTTACTTAATTTATTTGCATACTTTCATTCATTGCATTTTAATTTTGTGCATATTTTTATTTTCATTTCTAAGTTATTATTTTACCATTGGTGCTAAATGTTCTTATTCAACTGTTGCATCTTTTCTTGCATTATTTTGGTGATTCGTGACTTGTTTTAAATTGTTGGGTATTATTAATTATAAGTCCATTCTAATTTTTATGACACTTGTATTCTATTTGCATTGATATGCACCTATACTATCTTGCATTACCCACACTCTCTTTCCCATTGTTGCAATTTTTGCACTATTGGTATAATATTTGCTTCTACTATTTTCTCACTTGCATGTTGTAGCTACCATGTAATTGAGACTCTCATTATTTGGCATTAACTCACCTATACTTTATTTGTTTTCTTATATTTATTTCTGGGTTACTTTTCTTCTTTTTTCTCTTCTTTCAGGATGGCCACCGAGAAGGGAAAGGAAAAGCTTCTCAATGGGACGACAGACAAGTCCATCTATACAATCGTTGGAGAAATGCTTCAGTTGGAGCCACCCGCCCACTTGCACATCTTTGCATGCACTGAGGACGGTGCAATCTTTAAGTGTGGGGAGGTCGATACCATCTTCCGCGGTAACGACTTCCTATCTTAACACCAATGTTTAATTTTCTTTGTTACATTAGTTATTGCATTTGCATGTTTGATTGCATGTTTGTTTGATTTTGTGCATATTTTACCACTACTTGGTTGAAGTGATATTTTCTTTTTCAAGAAACTTTTATAGCATTTCACTAACTTGAATTAAAAATTTTGTTGAACTTGCTTGAAGAAATATTATTTTGGAACATGGTTTAGAGCTCGAACACACAAAACCCGTGAGATTTTGAACCTATTTGATTGGTTGCGTCTTATTAACCAATGTTTTAATTTTGGTGTGTGTTGTTCTCTCTAAAATTGTGATCTTTGTCTTGCTTAATTCTATATTTCCATTGTTTGATGTATGCATGCACTTATATGATTGAGGCCTTAACCTTTTCATTACCCTTTGTAAACCAATGTTGAGCCTATTTTACCCCATTTGTTCTTTACTTTAGCACATCACTAACTCTAAGCGGAAAACAATAATGTCCTTAATTTGAATCCTTGGTTAGCTTAGACTAGTGAGAGTGCTCATGAATTAAGTGTGGGGAAAGTGGGTTTGAGAACGTTTGGTTTGAGAATTGAGTATGTTAGACTTTTTTTGTGAAAATGTGAAAAAAAAATGTTGAGCATATATTCTTGCAGTCAATACCTTAATCATGTGCATTGAGAAAGACAAAAGAAAAGAAAAATAGAAAAAAAAAAAGAGAAAAAGAAACGCAAAAAGAGCAAATAATAAAAGGGGACAAAATGCCCCAAAGTAAATGGTAGCAATGCACATGTACTGTACTCAAATTTGGGATGCATGAATATGTAGTAAACACAGTTAATGGGTAGTTAGATTTTATATTCTGATTACATGGATTGACTTAAGTTAGGTGGGAAGTTTGGGTTAATCAAGGATTCGAATTTTAGTCCACTTAACCAAATACAATCCTACCTTGACCCTAACCCCATTACAACCCTTAAAAGACCTCTTGATATGTGTATTTGTGCATTAAATTTTTATTGATTGGTAGAAGAAGAACAAGTCTTAGAAAGCAAGATTAGTGGAGAATTGAGAGAATCGAACCTTAAACACTAGAGTGATTAGAGTGTATACATTTCCAGTGAGAGTTCGATGCTCGATTCTTTGTTCCCGGCTTTCATGAGCTATTTTCTTATGCAAGTTTACTTGTACTTTATTTTATGATTTGAATTAGTGAAATCTAGTTCATATTTGTTCTTGAAAGGTTTATTTACTTTTCACCAAGTAGGTAAAAGCATTTTGTATTTAGTTGCATTCATATAGATAGGTTGCATTTCATAAATCTTACCACTCCTCTTCACTCTCTTATAGTTTCTCTTGAGCTTAGCATGAGGACATGCTAATGTTTGAGTGTGGGAAGATTGATAAACCGCTATTTTACAGTTTATCTTGTGCTTAATTTAGTGGATTTTACCCATTATTCTCACACTTATTCATAGAATTCGCATGGTTTTACATTTTCCTTTCCAAATTGATGCTATGATTGAAAACATGCTTATTTGGCCTTTACTTCGTTATTTTTAATCCTCTCTTATTTTCATTCGATACCGTGATATGTGTGTTCAGTGTTTTCAGAGACTACAGGGCATGAATGACTTAGAGGATGGAAAAGAAGCATGCAAAAGAGGAAGGAAGATAAGGAATTAAAGATCTCAAGGGCGAGCAACGACGCGCACGCGTAAAGCACGCGTACGCGTGGATAGGAGACAGAGTAGCGACGCGTCCATGTATAGTACGCGTACGCATGACTAGAAGATTGCGCATCGACGCGCACGCGAAGGCGACGCGTACGTGTGGATCGCCGTCACGTGCTGCATATCAGAATTCGATGGGAGTGATTTCTGAGCCCCTGTTTAGCCCAGTTCCAAGCCCAAAAACACAGATTAGAGACTGCAGAGTGGGGGAATCAGACACAACACTTCTCATTATTCAAATTTTAGATTTTAGATGTAGTTTTCTAGAGAGAGACTCTCTCCTCTCTCTAGGTTTTAGGTTTTAGTTTTATTTCTTTCCAATTTCTGAATTCTATCTTATTTCAATTTAGTTTCTCTTCTACTTTTAATTGCTCTAGCATTCTAGTTTATTTATTTCTCTTGTTGATTTCTTAATTTTTCCAATTTAGTTTATGAACTTTTAATGTTAGATTCAATTTCCATATTAATGCAATTTATGTTTTCCATGGTTAGTGTTACTCTCTTTAATTGTTAGTCATTGATGCTTGCAATCGGTTGTTTAGATTTATTTTCCTTATTAGTTTTCTAAGCTTTTATTTTGTGCCTACCAAGTGTTTGACAAAATGCTTGGAAGGATATTAGAGTAGGATTTTATGTTCTTAGCTTGGGATGGTAACATAAGAACTCTTGAATTACTAATGTCCAAGTAATTGATGATTGGTAGCCATTGACTTTAGTTCTCACTAATTTAATTAGTGGAGAGTTAGGACTTATGGACTTGGATTGATATAGCTCATTTGACTTTCCTTTACTAGTTAGAGGATGATTTAATGGGATTGATCCTTGCCAATTCTCATGTTGTGGTTAGTGATAAGGATAGAGATCCTTGACCATCGAACCTTGCCAAGAGCTTTTCTAGTTATTAGTTTATTCCTTTTGCAATTTACAATTCTTGTTTCTTAATCCAAAACCCCAAAAAGATACAATCTCATAACCAATAACAAGAATACTTCCCTGCAATTTCTTGAGAGACAACTCGAGGTTTAAATACTTTGGTTATTATTTTTAAGGGGTTTGTTACTTGTGACAACCAAATTTTTGCATGAGAGGATTTTTGTTGGTTTATAAACTATACTTGTAATGAGAATTTATTGTAAAATTCTAGATCACACAAAAATCCGTTCATCAACCACCCCATGCTCTTATATATTTTTGGAAAGCCCTGAATGTCTACTTTTCAATGCTGTTGGAAGCGTATCGTTTGGAGCACTATAGCTCGAGTTATACTCCATGGAAGGTGACGAGGTCAGGAAGCCTTACTACAGATTGATACTATGTTCATCTTTGCACTTTTGGGGCAAGTTTTCTCCCTCAAATTTAGTGTCCACCATGTAGTGCCATATATTCTTGGAAAGCTTTAGATTCCTACTTTCCAATGCTTTTAGAATCACCTCATTTGGAGCTTTGTAGCTCAAGTTATTTTTGTTTGAAGAAGGCATAGTCTGGCTGTCAAGAGCAACGTTTGTGGCGATGTTGGTGAGCCAACTTTTGCCACCAATGTTGCTTGCTATGCTTCTTCTCTGCCCTTCCTTTGCTTCTTCTTCATCTCTCATCAAATAAATAAGTGTATCAAAGTAATATACCAGATGATCTTTATATACTAAGTGTGCTAATAATACTTAAAATCAAAATTTCACTTAGTGTGATCTATTTTATCATGTTTATCTTGTATATTAGCTAAAATTCACCTATGCTTGAGAATTTATTTCATGCAGAGATATTTCATGCTTTTGCTTATTTATTAACAAAATTTGTATGAAAACTAAACTAAAATCTACTTAAATAACAACTAAAAATAGGCAATGATGCACCCACGTCACAACACCAAACTTAAACCTTGCTTGTCCCAAGCAAGAAAAGAACTATACACAAAGAATTCTCTTTATGGGAATGTGCTTAGGAATTGCTTATGATGGTTTAGTGAGTGAAGTGACTATGGGGAGGAACTCCAGTTGTATGCTTATGCAAGGATTCCAGTGCTCGCTAGTCCTTACATCTTGGAAGTCTTAGATCTTAGGAGTGTCATTTAGATGGTGTTATGGAATCCTCTTTATAGATTATCACCTTGAAGCAGCACTTATTCATCTTGGCCTCGACTCTAGGTGTCATGTCTCAAAGCGGCCCTTTATGATAAGTTTTCAATCAATACTCCCAACCCAGTTGGGTTAAGGTATTGGATGATGAAGCAGCCCTTAGGATTTACTTGCTCAGGTCTCTCTCTTTGACACAATTCTATCACAAGCATTTAACTAGGACAATAACTCTTTGAGTCTTTATATCTTTCTTTTTCTTCCTAGTAATTGATGCTCAGAGCCTTGGGCTTTTTCTTTGTTTTTCTTTTTCTTTTGTTTTCTTTTGTTACTACTTCTTGGATCAATAGATTTTTGAGAATTTCCATAACACTTCTCCAAATTTCAATTCCTGTCTATGAGCTCCTATGCAAGTTTTCATAAACATGAAACCTCATTGCTCAATCACACAATTAGAATCACTTTTCTTAATCTTTAGCTTGCCTCAAAATTGAAAAAATTCTTCAACACTTTCCTTTCAAAAGAATGATTTGCATTTTAAGTGTAATGGGTGCAAGCAAATGCAAAAGCAGGGTGCTATGAGAAGGAGTGAATCATGCTTATTACTTAAAAGAAACCAAATAGAACAGAAAATAGAACATAGAACTTGATGAGCGGATAATTTATACGCTTTTTGGCATTGTTTTTAGTATGTTTTTAGTATAATCTAGTTAGTTTTTAGTATATTTTTAGTAGTTTTTAGTTAAAATTCACTTTTCTAGACTTTACTATGAGTTTGTGTGTTTTTCTGTGATTTCAGGTATTTTCTGGCTGAAATTGAGGGTCCTGAGCAAAAATCTGATTCAGAGACTGAAAAGGACTACAAATGCTGTTGGATTCTGACCTCCCTGCACTCGAAGTGGATTTTCTGGAGCTACAGAAGCCCAATTGGCGCGTTCTCAACGGCGTTGGAAAGTAGACATCCTGGGCTTTCCAGAAATATATGATAGTCCATACTTTGCCCAAGATTTGATGGCCCAAACTGGCGTGGCAAATCACCCTCAGAATTTCCAGCGTTAAACGCCGGAACTGGCATAAAACTTGGAGTTAAACGCCCAAACTGGCATAAAAGCTGGCGTTTAACTCCAGAAAAGGTCTCTACACAAAAATGCTTCATTTCTCAGCCCAAGCACACACTAAGTGGACCCAGAAGTGGATTTTTACGTCATTTACTCATTTCTGTATACCCTAGGCTACTAGTTCACTATTAATAGGATCTTTTGACATTGTATCTGTACCTCATGACACTTTACACGTTTCTTTGTGTACCTTCCACAGCATGAGTCTCTAAACCCCATGGTTGGGGGTGAGGAGCTCTGCTGTGTCTTGATGGATTAATGCAATTACTACTGTTTTTCATTCAATCATGCTTGCTTCCATTCTAAGATATCACTTGTTCTTAAATCGGATGAATGTGATGATCCGTGACAATCATCATCATTCTCAACTATGAACGTGTGCCTGACAACCACCTCCGTTCTACCTTAGATTAAGTAGATATCTCTTGGATTCTTTAACCGGAATCTTCGTGGTATAAGCTAGAACTGATGGCGGCATTCAAGAGAATCCGGAAGGTTTAAACCTTGTCTGTGGTATTCTGAGTAGGATTCAATGATTGAATGACTGTGACGAGCTTCAAACTCCTGAAGGCGGGGCGTTAGTGACAGACGCAAAAGAATCACTGGATTCTATTCCGGCCTGATTGAGAACCGACAGATGGATAGCCGTGCCGTGACAGGGTGCGTTGAACATTTCCACTGAGAGGATGGGAGGTAGCCACTGACAACGGTGAAACCCTTGCATACAGCTTGCCATGGAAGGAGCCTTGCGTGTTTGAAGAAGAAGACAGTAGGAAAGCAGAGATTCAGAAGATGGAGCATCTCCAAAACCTCAACCTATTCTCTATCACTGCAAAACAAGTACTTATTTCATGTTCTTTTACTTTTCACAATCAATCCTGATAATTTCTGATATCCTGACTAAGATTTACAAGATAACCATAGCTTGCTTCAAGCCGACAATCTCCGTGGGATCGACCCTTACTCACGTAAGGTATTACTTGGACGACCCAGTGCACTTGCTGGTTAGTTGTGCGGGGTTGCAAAAGTGTGATTGCAATTTCGTGCACCAAGTTTTTGGCGCCGTTGCCGGGGATTGTTCGAGTTTGGACAACTGACGGCTTATCTTGTTGCTTAGATTAGGACTGTTTTATTTTTGTTGGTTTAGAGTCTTTTAGTTGAGTCTAGTTTCATATTTTAAGTTTGGTGTCAATTGCATGCTTTTGTTTTTTTTCTTTTAATTTTCGAATTTGCATGTCTTTAGTCTCTTTTTGATCTTTAAAAAATTCTAAGTTTGGTGTCCTCTTTGTGTTTTTCCCTTAAAATTTTCGAAAAATTTGTGTTTGATTTTCTAAAAATTTTAAGTTTGGTGTCATTTTGTTGCTTTTCTCTTTCCTCTTTTCCAAAAATCAAATCTTTTTCATAAAAGTTTTTCAATCATATCTTTCTAATTGCTAATTTCAAAATCTTTTTAATTGACTAATTGATTCAGTTCTCAATTTGCTTTGATCTTATTTTCTTTTTAATTTTCGAATTTTTATTTTGTCTTCTTTATTTTATTTTATTTTTTTTCGTTTAATTCAAAAAAAGAAAAATAAAAAGATATTTTTTTTATCTATTTGCAATCTATATCATTTCCCTTTATCCATTATGGACCTAAGTGGGATTGATCAGTCCAGAAGGACTCTGGGGTCATATGCTAACCCCATTACAGCTGCATATGGGAGTAGCATTTGTACACCTCCCATCAAAGCAAGCAGCTTTGAGCTAAATCCTCAACTCATTATCATAGTGCAGCAAAATTGCCAGTATTCCGGTCTTCCACAGGAAGAGCCTACTGAGTTTCTGGCACAGTTCTTACAAATTGCTGACACAGTACATGATAAAGAGGTGGATCAGGATGTCTACAGACTATTACTATTTCCATTTGCTGTAAAAGATCAAGCTAAAAGGTGGTTGAATAACCAACCTACAGCAAGCATAAAGACATGGAAACAGTTATCAGACAAATTCCTGAATCACTTTTACCCTCCAAAGAGGATGACACAGCTAAGGCTGGACATCCAAGGCTTTAAACAAGAGGATAATGAATCCCTTTACAATGCCTGGGAGAGGTATAGAGGTATGCTAAGAAAATGCCCCTCTGAAATGTTTTCAGAGTGGGTACAGTTAGACATCTTCTACTATGGGCTTACAGAAAAAGCTCAGATATCTTTAGACCACTCAGCTGGTGGATCTATCCACATGAGGAAGACAATTGAAGAAGCTCAAGAGCTTATAGACACTGTTGCTAGAAATCAATATTTGTACTCTAGCAATGAGCTCTCTCCAAAAGAGGAAGTCATGACAGTAGTCACTAATCCTAATCCTCAAGAACAGATGATTGAGCTTAATCAACAATTGCTCCGGATGACAAAACAGTTAGCAAAATTTAAAGAGATGCTCCATGAAACTAAAGTTGCTAACAAGAACATAAAACTGCAGTTGAATCAAGCAAAACAGCAAATATCTAAACAGATAACAGAGGAATGTCAAACAGTTCAACTGAGGAGTGGGAAGACACTGAATAACACTGCTCAAAGTAGCAAAAAGCCAAACAATGAACAATTGACAGGGGATAACCAAACCACTGTTCAAAATCCCTCTGAGGACAGCAAGAGCCCAGAGAGGAATGTTATTGGCGTTCAAACGCCAGAGAGGGAAGGAAAGCTGGCGTTAAACGCCCATTCCTTGCCCAGTTCTGGCGTTCAAACGCCAGAAAAGGGGGAAAAGTTGGCGTTAAACGCCCATTTTCCACCCAATCCTGGCGTTCAGACGCCAAGGGAGGATCAGACACCTGAGAGTGCTGACAGTAATCCCTCTAAAAAGGCTTCTTCAACCACTTCTGTAAGGAATAAACCTGCAGCATCTAAGGTTGAAGAATATAAAGCCAAGATGCCTTATCCTCAAAAACTCCGCCAAGCGGAACAGGATAAGCAATTTGCCCGCTTTGCAGACTATTTAAGGACTCTTGAAATAAAGATTCCATTTGCAGAGGCACTTGAGCAAATACCTTCTTATGCTAAGTTCATGAAAGAAATATTAAGTCATAAGAAGGATTGGAGAGAAACTGAAAAAGTGTTTCTCACTGAAGAATGCAGTGCAGTCATTCTAAAAAGCTTACCAGAAAAGCTTCAAGATCCAGGAAGCTTTATGATACCATGCACATTAGAAGGTGCTTGCACCAAGACAGCCCTATGTGATCTTGGAGCAAGCATCAATCTAATACCTGCATCCACTATCAGAAAGCTTGGGTTGACTGGAGAAGTCAAACCAACCCGGATATGCCTCCAACTTGCTGATGGCTCCATTAAATATCCATCAGGCATAATAGAGGATATGATTGTCAAGGTTGGGCCATTCACCTTTCCAACTGACTTTGTGGTGCTGGAAATGGAGGAGCACAAGAGTGCAACTCTCATTCTAGGAAGACCTTTCCTTGCAACTGGACGAACTCTCATTGATGTACAGAGAGGGGAAGTAACCCTGAGAGTCAATGAGGATGAGTTCAAGTTGAATGCTGTAAAAGCTATGCAGCATCCAGACACACCAAATGACTGCATGGGCGCTGACATTATTGACTCTCTGGTAGAAGAGATCAATATGACTGAAAGCCTAGAATCAGAGCTTGAGGACATCTTCAAAGATGCTCAACCTGATCAAGAAGAATCAGTGGAAACAAAGGAATTTTTGAAAATTCCTCAGGAGGAGGATAAGCCTCCCAAACCTGAACTCAAACCACTACCACCATCCCTGAAGTATGCATTTCTGGGAGAGGGTGACACTTTTTCAGTGATTATAAGCTCTGCTTTAAATCCACAGGAAGAGGAAGCACTGATTCAAGTGCTAAGGACACACAAGACAGCTCTTGGGTGGTCCATAAGTGATCTTAAGGGCATTAGCCCAGCTAGATGCATGCACAAGATCCTGTTGGAGGATAATGCCAAACCAGTGGTTCAACCACAAAGGAGGCTAAATCCAACCATGAAGGAGGTGGTGCAGAAAGAGGTCACTAAATTACTAGAGGCTGGGATTATTTATCCTATTTCTGATAGCCCCTGGGTGAGCCCTGTCCAAGTTGTCCCCAAAAAGGGAGGCATGACAGTGGTTCATAATGAAAAAAATGAACTGGTTCCTACAAGAACAGTCACAGGATGGCGTATGTGTATTGACTACAGAAGGCTCAATACAGCCACCAGAAAGGATCATTTTCCTTTACCATTCATAGACCAAATGCTAGAAAGACTAGCTGGTCATGATTATTACTGCTTTTTGGATGGCTATTCAGGTTACAACCAAATTGCAGTAGATCCTCAGGACCAAGAGAAAACAGCATTTACTTGCCCTTCTGGCGTGTTTGCCTACAGAAGGATGCCTTTTGGTCTGTGTAATGCTCTTGCAACCTTTCAGAGATGCATGCTATCCATCTTCTCTGATATGGTGGAGAAATTTCTTGAAGTCTTCATGGATGACTTCTCAGTATATGGAGACTCATTCAGCTCCTGTCTTAACCACCTATCACTTGTCCTGAAAAGGTGCCAAGAGACTAACCTGGTTTTAAACTGGGAAAAATGTCACTTTATGGTGACTGAAGGAATTGTCCTTGGGCACAAGATTTCAAGCAGGGGAATAGAGGTGGATAAGGCAAAGGTAGAGGTAATTGAAAAATTACCACCACCTGCCAATGTTAAGGCAATCAGAAGCTTTCTGGGGCATGCAGGATTCTACAGAAGGTTTATAAAGGATTTTTCGAAAATTGCAAAACCTTTGAGTAACCTGCTAGCTGCTGACACACCATTTGTGTTTGACACACAGTGTCTGCAGGCATTTGAGACCCTGAAAGCTAAGCTGGTCACAGCACCAGTCATCTCTGCACCAGATTGGGCATTACCATTTGAACTAATGTGTGATGCCAGTGACCATGCCATTGGTGCAGTGTTGGGACAGAGGCATAACAAGCTTCTGAACGTCATTTATTATGCCAGCCGTGTTCTAAATGACGCACAGAAGAATTACACAACCACAGAAAAAGAGTTACTTGCAGTGGTCTATGCCATTGACAAGTTTAGATCCTATCTAGTGGGATCCAAAGTGGTTGTGTACACTGACCATGCTGCTCTTAAATACTTACTCACAAAGCAGGATTCAAAACCCAGGCTTATAAGATGGGTGTTGCTTCTGCAAGAGTTTGATATAGAAATAAGAGACAGAAAAGGGACAGAGAACCAAGTAGCTGATCATCTGTCCCGAATAGAACCAGTAGCTGGGGCGTCCCTCCCTTCTACTGAGATCTCTGAGACTTTCCCAGATGAGCAACTCTTTGCCATTCAGGAAGCTCCATGGTTTGCAGATATTGCAAATTATAAAGCTGTGAGGTTCATACCCCAGGAGTACAGCAGAGTGCAAAGAAAGAAATTAATTTCAGATGCCAAGTACTACCTATGGGATGAACCATATCTCTTTAAGAGATGTGCAGACGGAATGATCCGCAGATGTGTACCCAGAGAAGAAGCACAAAGGATCCTATGGCATTGCCATGGATCACAGTATGGAGGACATTTTGGAAGTGAGCGAACAGCCACTAAAGTCCTCCAATGTGGCTTCTACTGGCCTACTCTCTATAAAGATTCCCGAGAGTTTGTGCGTAACTGTGACAGTTGCCAAAGAGCTGGTAACTTGCCTCACGGATATGCCATGCCTCAACAAGGGATATTAGAGATAGAATTGTTTGATGTATGGGGAATTGACTTCATGGGTCCATTCCCACCATCATACTCAAACACTTACATTCTGGTGGCAGTGGACTATGTATCTAAGTGGGTAGAAGCAATTGCTACACCCACTAATGATACCAAGACCGTGCTGAAATTCCTCCAGAAACACATCTTTAGCAGGTTTGGTGTTCCCAGAGTACTAATCAGTGACGGGGGCACTCATTTCTGCAATAGACAGCTATACTCTGCTATGGTTAGATATGGAATTAGCCACAAAGTGGCAACTCCATATCATCCACAGACAAATGGGCAAGCTGAAGTCTCTAACAGAGAGCTAAAAAGAATCCTGGAACGGACTGTGATAGCCTGGAGAAAGGATTGGGCAAAGAGCTTGGATGATGCTCTGTGGGCATACAGAACAGCATTCAAGACTCCTATAGGAACCTCTCCATACCAACTGGTGTATGGGAAGGCCTGTCATCTGCCCGTGGAACTGGAACATAAAGCCTACTGGGCAACCAGATTCCTAAACATGGATGCTCAGTTAGCTGGTGAAAAAAGATTGCTCCAGCTAAATGAGCTAGAAGAGTTCAGACTCAATGCCTTTGAAAATGCAAAAATTTATAAGGAAAAGGCAAAGAAGTGGCATGACAAGAAGTTGTCAACCAGAGTCTTTGAGCCAGGACAAAAAGTTCTGCTCTTCAACTCTAGGCTCAAATTGTTTCCAGGAAAACTCAAATCCCGGTGGAGGGGTCCGTATGTGATTACAGGAGTGTCACCATATGGATATGTTGAGCTTCAGGATACTGATTCTGACAAAAAGTTCATTGTTAATGGACAGAGAATCAAACATTATCTTGAAGGTAATTTTGAGCAGGAATGCTCAAAACTGAGACTTAAGTGATTCTCAGTAAAAGTCCAGCTAAAGACAGTAAAGAAGCGCTTGCTGGGAGGCAACCCAGTCATTAGCATGTTATATGTTTTGTTTTTACAAAGGCAAGTATCAAAAATGAAGGAATTCACAGAGTTACAGAAGGATTCAGCTCAAAAAGCAGAGAAAAAGAGCTTACTGGCGAAAAAACGCCAGTAAGGGGCATTTTGGGCGTTAAACGCCAGAATGGGCACCATTCTGGGCGTTTAACGCCAGTAAAGGTGCCATTTTGGGCGTTAAACGCCAGAATGGGCACCATTCTGGGCGTTTAACGCCAGGTGTGCAGCATCCTGGGCGTTTTAGAAAAACGCCCAGTGATAAAGGAATTCTGGCGTTTAACGCCAGCCAGGGCACCTGGCTGGGCGTTAAACGCCCAAAAGGGGCAACAAATGGGCGTTAAACGCCAGAATGGGTGTGGGTGCCATTCTGGGCGTTTAACGCCAGAAAGGTGGGGGGACCACGATTTTGATTTTCAATCAAATTTTTTTTAAATTTTCCTTTTCTTGCCCATACTTTTCTACATAAATACATCTTAACCTTTCATCATTCACCTTCAAATCTTCAAAAATCAAAATCATTCTTCAAATCCCTCTCAAATCAATCCCATATCTTACTCAAAAACTCACTCTTCTCTCAAATTCTCTCCATATCTTCTCAAATCTCCCTTCAATTTTTTCGAAATCTCCTTCCCCCCTTATAAATACACGTTTGGCCCCCTAATTCCCCCACACCATTCGAATTTGCTCTTCTCTTCTCTCTCTTATTTCCTTTCTTTTGCTTGAGGACAAGCAAACCTCTAAGTTTGGTGTGCTTTTCCGTGATCACTAAGCCAAGATTCATCAAGATCATGGCTCCTAAGGAAAAACAAACCAATTTAAGAGGAAAGAAAGAGAATAATCCAAAGAATCTTTGGAATCAAGAGAAGTTCTTAACCAAAGAACATGAAGACCATTATCACAAAATAATGGGTCTTAGGTCAGTGATCCCGAAAGTTAAATTTGATCTGAAAGAAGATGAATATCCGGGGATCCAAGAGCAAATTCGAAACAGAGGATGGGAAGTTCTAACCAATCCTGAGATAAAGGTTGGAAGGAATATGGTTCAGGAATTCTACTCAAATCTGTGGCTAACAGATAAGCAGAGAATGACTGGAACTGCTTACCATACCTACAGAACCATGGTCAGAGGGAAAGTTATGTACTTCCATCTGGACAAAATAAGAGAAATCTTCAAATTGCCTCAACTGCAAGATGATCCTGAATCCTTTAATAGGAGAATGGTGAGAGCAGATAAAGGGTTGGATCAAGTTCTAGAGGACATATGCCTCCCTGGAACTAAGTGGATAACCAATTCTAAGGGTGTCCCAAACCAACTCAAGAGGGGAGACCTCAAACCAATTGCAAGAGGTTGGCTAGACTTTATTGGGCGTTCCATATTGCCCACTAGCAACCGTTCTGAGGTCACTATCAAGAGAGCAGTGATGATTCATTGCATTATGCTTGGAAAAGAAGTGGAGGTTCATCATGTGATTGCTTGTGAGATCTACACAATTGCAAATAAAAATTCCACTGAAGCCAAATTGGCTTACCCAAGCTTGATCTCCTTGCTCTGTAAAGAGGCTGGGGTAAAGATGGGAGTAGATGAATTCATACCCATTGAACATTCAATCACCAAGAAGTCAATGGAAGGACAAATGCAAGACAACTCTATCAAAAGGAGGGCGCAGGAGTTCCTCCCTGAATTTCCTAAAATTGACTACTGGACCAGCCTAGAAGCATCTATCATCAAGTTACAAGAAACTATGGAGCAACTGAAGGAAGAACAGCAGAATCAGAACTGCATGCTTTGCAAATTGCTGAAGGAACAAGAGAAGCAGGGGCGTGAACTCCAAGAGTTGAAACGCCAAAAGCTCTCATCTCAAGTTGAGGGAGCATCCACTTCTCAAAATCAAGGTTGTTGAGTCCTAACTCTGTGAAAACCTCTATCATTAGGAGCCTATTTTTAATTTCTATTTTCTATTTTTATTTTCTAGTCTAATCTTATATCTATTTTTGAGTCTTGTTCTTAATTCATAATTAATAAAATTTAAAATTCATGTCCTAAAGCTATGAATGTCCTATGAATCCATCACCTCTCTTAAATGAAAAATGCTTTAATCACAAAAGAACAAGAAGTACAGGATTTCGAAATTTATCCTTGAAACCAGTTGAATTAGTTTGATGTGGTGACAATAATTTTTGTTTTCCGAATGAATGCTTGAACAGTGCATATGTCTCTTGAATTTGTTGTTTTGAGAATGTTAAAAATTGTTGGCTCTTGAAAGAATGAGGAAAAAGAGAACTGTTATTGAGGATCTAAAAAAATCATCTAATTGATTCTTGAAGCAAGAAAAAGCAGTGGATACAAAAAAAAATTTCGAAAAAGAAAGAAAGAGAAAGAAAAAGAAAGAAATAAAGTTGTGATCCAAGGCAAAAAGAGTGTGCTTAAGAACCCTGGACACCTCTAATTGGGGACTCTAGCAAAGCTGGGTCACAATCTGAAAAGGTTCACCCAATTATGTGTCTGTGGCATGTATGTATCTGGTGGTAATACTGGAAAACAGAGTGCTTTGGGCCACAGCCAAAACTCATACACTAGCTATATTCAAGAATCATTATACTTAACTAGGAGAATCAATAACACTATCTGAGTTCTGAGTTCCTATAGATGCTAATCATTCTGAACTTCAAAGGATAGAGTGAGATGCCAAAACTGTTCGGAGGCAAAAAGCTACTAGTCCCGCTCATCTAATTGGAGCTAAGTTTCCTTGATATTTTGGAGTCTATAGTATATTCTCTTCTTTTTATCCTATTTTGATTTTCAGTTGCTTAGGGACAAGCAACAATTTAAGTTTGGTGTTGTGATTAGCGGATAATTTATACGCTTTTTGGCATTATTTTTAGTATGTTTTTAGTATAATCTAGTTAGTTTTTAGTATATTTTTAGTAGTTTTTAGTTAAAATTCACTTTTCTGGACTTTACTATGAGTTTGTGTGTTTTTCTATGATTTCAGGTATTTTCTGGCTGAAATTGAGGGTCCTGAGCAAAAATCTGATTCAGAGACTGAAAAGGACTACAGATGCTGTTGGATTCTGACCTCCCTGCACTCGAAGTGGATTTTCTGGAGCTACAGAAGCCCAATTGGCGCGCTCTCAACGGCGTTGGAAAGTAGACATCCTGGGCTTTCCAGCAATATATGATAGTCTATACTTTGCTCAAGATTTGATGGCCCAAACCGGCGTGGCAAATCACCCTCAGAATTTCCAGCGTTAAACGCCGGAACTGGCATAAAACTTGGAGTTAAACGCCCAAACTGGCATAAAAGCTGGCGTTTAACTCCAGAAAAGGTCTCTACACGAAAATGCTTCATTGCTCAGCCCAAGCACACACTAAGTGGACCCAGAAGTGGATTTTTACGTCATTTACTCATTTCTGTATACCCTAGGCTACTAGTTCACTATTAATAGGATCTTTTGACATTGTATCTGTACCTCATGACACTTTACACGTTTCTTTGTGTACCTTCCACAGCATGAGTCTCTAAACCCCATGGTTGGGGGTGAGGAGCTCTGCTGTGTCTTGATGGATTAATGCAATTACTACTGTTTTTCATTCAATCATGCTTGCTTCCATTCTAAGATATCACTTGTTCTTAAATCGGATGAATGTGATGATCCGTGACAATCATCATCATTCTCAACTATGAACGTGTGCCTGACAACCACCTCCATTCTACCTTAGATTAAGTAGATATCTCTTGGATTCTTTAACCGGAATCTTCGTGGTATAAGCTAGAACTGATGGCGGCATTCAAGAGAATCCGGAAGGTCTAAACCTTGTCTGTGGTATTCTGAGTAGGATTCAATGATTGAATGACTGTGACGAGCTTCAAACTCCTGAAGGCGGGGCGTTAGTGACAGACGCAAAAGAATCACTGGATTCTATTCCGGCCTGATTGAGAACCGACAGATGGATAGCCGTGCCGTGACAGGGTGCGTTGAACATTTCCACTGAGAGGATGGGAGGTAGCCACTGACAACGGTGAAACCCTTGCATACAGCTTGCCATGGAAGGAGCCTTGCGTGTTTGAAGAAGAAGACAGTAGGAAAGCAGAGATTCAGAAGATGGAGCATCTCCAAAACCTCAACCTATTCTCTATCACTGCAAAACAAGTACTTATTTCATGTTCTTTTACTTTTCACAATCAATCCTGATAATTTCTGATATCCTGACTAAGATTTACAAGATAACCATAGCTTGCTTCAAGCCGACAATCTCCGTGGGATCGACCCTTACTCACGTAAGGTATTACTTGGACGACCCAGTGCACTTGCTGGTTAGTTGTGCGGGGTTGCAAAAGTGTGATTGCAATTTCGTGCACCAGAACTTCAAAGCAAAGGACATTCATGTTTGCATTTAAATATACTGAGAGTAAATGAGAAGAAAAGGAACTTTACAACCCTTGTAGTTCATCTTCATCCTTGTTGTCTGTTCTTGCAAACTTTCTCCCTCTAGTCACCATCTTAGAACGAGTGCCTTGCCGGCAAGCAACAAGTAGGAGTAGTGGTGCTGGGATTGTGATTATCAAAAAGAAACAAAACATAAGTAATGCATGAATTTAAGCAAGCTTGGTTAAAGATAACACTGCAGACCCAAGAAGCAAAGGCATTATGATTGTACAAATAAGTGGTACTGCTGGATGGATTGCATAGAAAAAATAAGTGGCACATCAAATTTAGTGTGACACTTTCTCTTGGAATTGCTGCAAGTATCCAAAAAGGTTGAAAACAGATTGTTGCAAGGCAACACCAAACTTAGAATGTGATCATAATCCTATTTTATTTGACAGAAAGCTAAGTAAAACAAACTGTTGTATTAATAACACAATCACCAAAAGCCAGAGATGTCACGAACAGGGGTTTCTTGGTGAGGCATTAACACAAACAGTTAAAGAGCACAGAAAACAAAGAACAAAAGCAATTATATGAACAGAAAGAAAATGTCAAATCTAGGTAATCAACCAACCGGTAGTTTGTTAATCACAATTAATCCCCGGCAACAGCGCCAAAAACTTGATACAGAAAAATTAATTCTCTGCAATGACTATCGACAAGTGCATCGGGTCGTATCAAGTAATAAAACTTACAAAAGAGTGAGGTCGATCCCATGAGGAATAATGGATTAAGAAATCAATGGTTAATTGATTATACTAGTTAGATGGTTCATATTGGAGTGATAATCAAACATGAAATATAAATGACTAGAAATTAAAAGAAAGCAATAAAGTGCAGAAAAGTAAAATGACAAGAATGTAAAGTGCAGAAAGTGGAAATAACCATAAAGTAAATAAAAGATAAAATAAGCATCGGGATCAGGAGATGTTGCATTCTCCGGATCAAGTTCATTCTCATCTCTTCCTCAATCAATGCATTCATTGATCTCTTGGCAATCTTAGGTGATTGGATCCCAATGTCTTGGCTCACCAATCTCTCTAAACTTGAACAATTGCCCAATGTCTTGATCTAATTGCTCATGGAAAGAGATGAAGTACGATCATTGATTATACCACATGTTTTTCTAGATCAAAGTATTGGTGGGATTACATGTCACTATATCCATCCAACACCCAACCAAGTCCAACATGAGAAAGTATTTCTAGCATGATTTTCTCATTCCTCTTTCAAGGTTCAGAGGAAATCCAAGTATGAGCAATTTCTCTTTCAAGACAATTACTCAATTGGATGAAGATCGAAAGCTTTCAAGCAAATCAAGAGAAAAGAAAGAAGAAGAAAAATGAAAACTATTATTGATCCATTAAATTACAACAGAGCTCCCTAACCCAATGAAAAGAGTTAGTTGTTCATTGCTCTATTCAAACAGAAAAGAAAGAAAGTGCAGAAAATTAAAGATGAAGATTAAGAATTCAAAACTGAAATTGAAACTTCAAAGTTCATAAATGAAAATTACAAATTGAAACTAAACTACTACTAAGGAAGAAAAGAAGATAAAAGGAAGAAGAGTGTAGGAGGGGAGGGGTCCGAAGACCCACTCCCCTTGGAGTGTGCCAATTCACAGAACTTCGAATTGGTCTTCGCTCTCTCCCCTTTTCTTCAATTTCACCTTCTGTGTTTTTTTTCTATGAAAACTAATGCCTATTTTTAGGCTTACAAACTGAAATGAAAAATACCAAATTACAAGTGAAAATTCCTAATCTAGATGCTTCTTGTGCCTTTGATTGAGTGATGTTAATGGGCTATGCTTGCTTGAAAGGTGGATGCATGATCAGGGCCTTTAGTGGTGCATCGGTGCCAATTTGTATTGAAGTTGGTGAGAACGTTGGTGACCAACGTTTGCAGCAAAACGTTGAGTCAAACATTGCAAAATATATAACTGAGTGTTACTGATAACGTTTGTCCCAACATTGGGGCACCAACGTTCGCCTTCTTGTACGTACGCACACTGGCTTGTGCATGCGCACACTTGCTCAAGGTATACGCCATGAAAGGTGACGAGGTCAGTGGCCTTACTACAGGTTGATACTATGTTCATCTTTGTACTTTTGGAGCAAGTTTTCTCCCTCAAATTTAGTATCCACCATGTAGTGCCATATATTCTTGGAAAGCTCTATATTTCTACTTTCCAATGCTTTTGAAATTACCTCATTTCAAGCTTTGTAACTCAAGTTATTCTTGTTTGAAAAAGGCACAGTCAGGCTGTCAGGAGCAACGTTGTTGAGCCAGCTTTGGCCACCAACGTTGCTTGCTCTGCTTCTTCTCTGCCCTTCCTTTGCTTCTTCTTCATCTATCATCAAATAAATAAGTGTATCAAAGTAATATACAGGATGATCTTTATATACTAAGTGTGCTAATAATACTTAAAATCAAAATTTCACTTAGTGTGATCTATTTTATCATGTTTATCTTGTATATTAGCTAAAATTTACCAATGCTTGAGAATTTGTTTTATGCAGAGATATTTCATGCTTTTACTTATTTATTAACAAAATTTGTATAAAAACTAAACTAAAATCTACTGAAATAACAACTAAAAACATGTAATGATACACCCGCATCAAGCAGTCTTCTGGTTAAGCAAATTTTCTCCTTCGATCAAGGTACTTCATCTTCGTATCTCTAATTTGATTTCTCACTATAATTTCAGAGAATTTTTCAGTATTTTGATTCTGATTTGGTTTTATCTATTAGGATATTAATTAAGCTTCTTTAATCTGCTGTCGCTTATCTATTTCTCTGTCTTTTTGTCTATTTTGTGCTTTAATTTCAAATTATTAGCTTTGTCGCAGATCGTTGCATCGCCGTTAGGATCTGCCGTGCTAATCATCCAAATCCTTTGGTGAAGCTAACAGGTATATAATTTTTGATTTTGTACTATTTTCGATGTCTTCGCTTTTGTTGCTCTTTTCAAATTATTTGATTTATGCAGTTTTTAATTTCAGATTTTTGTTTTTGAGAATGGCCAATGCAGATAGGCATGCTGGGAACATTTTGTTCAAGAAGGAGGCAGGTGGCCACATTTCTCTCATTCCTATTGATCACGGCTACTGTCTACCAGAACAAGTAAGCAATTTCACTTTCTGTGCATTGATATCTTTTGTCTGCATATCTGATTAGTATATGTAAAATTGGTGAATGTGGATAAATGTGTTATCTATGCAAGCTTGAAATTGAGTGTTGCATTAGTAGAAAAAAGTATTAGCCTGTTGAAATTTAGATAATTCTTATTAACCTTAGTTGAATATCAGGGCTTATCTGTTTTATTTGTTCTATATGCAGTTTGAAGCCACATTTGATTGGCTATACGGGCCCTAAGCGCGCCAACCTTACTATGCTGATACAGTTGATTATATTAAGTCCCTAGATGAAACTATTGATTATATGAATCTTGTTGAGTGCAGAGAAAAATGCTTCAGAAACTGTTCTTGCATGGCTTATTCAAACTCAGATACCAGAGGATCGGGGAGTGGTTGTGCTATGTGGTTTGGTGATCTTAATGACTTGAGGGTTCACCTAGCTGATGTAGAACACGATCTATATGTCAGAGTTCCTACTTCGGTGTATTCGTTTCCTTCTTCGTTCTCCTTCTTTCCAAATTTCTTCGTTCTCCTTCTCGCACATTTTTTCCTGCCTTTTTTATCGTTCTTTTCCATCTTTTCTCACTGGTTTGTTCTTCGTCATTGACGTTAGTTCCTAGCTTCGTTTTCTATTCGATTTTTTTGTTTTCTGAAATCAAAGTTTGAACTCATTTTGAAGATAATGGATGATTCAACCTCAGATTGTCAGCTGAATCAAGGCAAAGTGGATTATGAATTTGAATCTAACGAAATTCCTAAGGTTTGATTTACATACAATTACTCTGAATTTTTGTTGCAGTTATTTGTATAGCATTGTCTAGCTGAATAATTTGTGAACATTGACTGTGAAACTAACGCGTGAACATAAATCTGTGGATTGAATGTAGTGTATTAGTTTTGATTAATTATTTGCAATTTATAGCAGATGCTCGGGTGTAGATCAGAATGTTTTGGGTGTATTTTTGGGGAAAGTGTGGGTGTATTTATAGTTTATGGCTTTTTTTTGTTATTTTAGTTGAGTTGTTGTCGTTCAAGTGTCTTATATCAGACATGATTGAGTGTATTTTTTGTTTTTAACTTGGAGTATTCTGCAGTCTCTCTCTGTTCTTGATGACCAGTTTCTTCCTATTTTAGTTGAGTTGTTGTCGTTCGGGTGTATTATATCAGACATGATTGGGTGTATTTTTTGTTTCTGACATAGTGTATTCTGCAGCCTCTCTCTGTTGTTGATGACCAGTTTGTTACCAAGGTTTGAATGACCTTTACCACCCTTGAAGATGCTGAAAAATTTTACAGGAACTACGCCAAGGCTGTAGGGATTTCTACAAGAGTTTGTAGCACAAATAGGAAGGGAAACGAGATTAAGAATATATTGATTACATGTAGCAGAGAGGGAAAACAGAAATCTAAAATATCTCCAACTGAGAAGATGAATCCAACAGCCGGTTTAAACTTTCCTACAAGAATTTATATACACTCATTGAAGGAAGTTGGTGCTTGGATCATTTTAAAGGTTGTGCTGGATCATTCACACCCCTGCTGTCCAAGTAAAGCATAGATGCTCAAACAGCACAGGAAACTAAGCATGTCCATTCGTCGTACGATAGAGAATAACGAAGAGGCTGGTATTAGACCAAGCAAAACTTACCAATCATTTGTTGCGGTTGCCGGGGGTCACCGCGTGTTAAATTTTATTGAAAAGGATGTGAGGAATTACATTACGAGAGAAGTGCGTAATGTTTCTGAACAAGAAGATGCAAAGGAATTTGGAAAATATTTGTTAAGAATGAAAGAGAAGAATCAGAATTTCTTTTTTAAGCTTGAACTCGAGGAGGATCAATCGATTAAGCTGGCATTTTGGGCCGATGCAAGAAGTAGAGCTGCCTTTGAGTATTTCAGAGATGTTATTTCATTTGACACCACCTACAATACAAACAGGTAACAAACTGTCCTTGTTTATGATACTAAATTAATGTATTTTTATGAATCTGCGGCAGAGGTGTATATTGAATGTTTTTGGGTGTATATAAAGCATTTGTTGGGTGTACGTTATGATTTTTCATTCTGCACTATGGTAATTTGTTTCAAGTATAATTTGGCTTGTGGTTCTTTTGTCGGGGTGAATAATCATGGTTAGTCAACACTTCTTGGATGCTCTTTGATGAAAAACGAAGAAATTGAATAATTCAAATGGTTATTTCAATGTTGACTTTGTTGCATGGGAGGAAATGCTCCGAAAGGATTTCTCACCGATCAATACGCATCAATAAAAAGGGCTTTAAAGGCCTGTATGCCAACAACAATTCACCGTTGGTGTATTTGGCACATCATGAAGAAGATTCCAAGCAAATTAAACAGGGTACAAGGGACATGCAGAAAATAAACAAGAAATGAGCCAAGTTGTTTGGAACTCTCATAGTAAAGACTCATTTGATAGGAATTGGAATGATTTTCTGCTGAATTTTGGTCTTGTGGACAACAAGTGGATTTCAGGTAATGTTTGTTTAAAATCTGTAGTAGAGGTGTAATTTAAATTTATGTCGGGTGTATTTATAGTCTATTTTTGGGTATTTTCTGCATATCTCTATGAAGACCGTCATATATGGGTTCCAATCTATCTGGATCACCACTTCTGGACAGGGATGAGAAGCACACAAAGGAGCGAGAGCATGCATTCATTTTTTAACAAGTTTATTGCCCGAAACAGCTCGCTTATTCAATTTGTCAAACAATACGATAATTGCCTCGGAAGCAGGGAGCAAGCAGAGAGAGAATCAGATGCTGCAGATTTTCATACGGTGATACCGTGTGCAACCAAATCCTCCATTGAAGCTCAGTTTCAAGATGGGTACACTCATCAAAAGTTTAGGGAAGTCCAAGCACAATTCAGAGTAAAGGCGAATTGCATCACTATATTAACGAATTCTGCTCTAGGCTATTCAGTATACGAAGTTGGAGAACAAGTTTTCAGCTCAATATTCAACAAGTTTGTGGTTACTTACGACTCAGTAGCAGCAGAGGTAAAATGTCAATGCTTATTATTCGAGTCAAGAGGGATATTGCGCCGTCACGCACTAAGCGTGTTAAGCTTTGAACAAGTAAGCCAAGTGTCACCTAGATATATACTGGAACGATGGAGCAAGAAGGTAAAGAGGCGACACACACACATCAAGAGCAGCCACGACGAGCCACTGTTGGAGCCAAGAAGCAAGAGATTTGACGAATTGGTTTTTTGTTCGCAAAATATTTGCAAATTTGCATCAGAATCGGAGGAGCTGACTGCAATTATGCACCGTGCGTACGATACCATCATGGTTGAGATGGAAGAATTGAAAGCCAAAAGGAAGGGGACATCTTCTTTATCTCATGAAGACGCCAACTTGGAATCCATTAACGAGCTTCAAAGCCCTCCAAGGATTCGAAAAAGAGGACGTCCAAAAAATAGGCTAGGTTCAAAGTTGGACAAACAGATTAAAAATGCCTCAAAGAAGAAGAAAACGAAAGCTTTAAACGAGGTAAAAGTGATGTTTTTTAAATATGTGGTAATTGAGTTTAATTTTGTCGTTAATAGTTTAGCTAATATGTGAGTTTGTTATATTCAGTTAAACCTCTTTGATGCTGGATTAGTGGTGCATTCAAATTCTAGCCAATATCAAGGACGTGTTATGAATTATCAGTTCAGGGTACCAGCAGCAGCGGATAACTCTTTGGGTGTATAGTTACAGAATATGGGTGTAAAAACACTGTTCTTTTGGGTGTATTTGTGATTTTTCTTGTGTTTGACATTATATATATATATATATATATATATATATATATATATATATATATATATATATATATATATATATATGTACACTTCACAATCTGCTGTTTATGTTAAAAAATTACTGATTTGGGTGTATAGTAGTTTCGTTGGTTTAGGGTTTAGGGGTTAGGGTTTTAGGGTGTTAGGGTTTAGGGTTTAGGGTTTAGGGTTAGGTTTTTAGGGTTTAGGGTTTTAGGGTTTAGGTTTTTAGGGTTTAGGGTTTAGGGTTTTAGGGTTTAGGGTTCAGGGTTTATGGTTTTAGGGTTTAGGGTTTAGGGTTTATGGTTTTAGGGTTTTAGGGTTTAGGGTTTAGGGTTTATGGTTTAGGGTTTTGGTTTTTAGGGTTTATGGTTTTAGGGTTTTTAGGGTTTTGGGTTTAGGGTTTAGGGGGATAGAAGTTTGGGTGTATATTAAGCAATCTTGGGTGTATATAAAACTTTCCTTGGGTGTAAAATTTTATAATTTGTGTTTAAATCTGGTTTGATCTTTTCCTTCATATTTTACCACCTGTAATACAGAGCTTTTGAATACAGCACAGACAGTTTAACAGCATAGACAGTTTTACTATGGAAAAAAATTTCATTGAATAGAAGTTGGTTATAATTGTCAAATATTTACACCATGTGTTCAATTTACAAACTAGCTAGCAGTTACATTTCTCAGTTTCTATATCATTAGAATCTAGCTGACAAAATGGACTCAATAATATTGAGGATGGCTTGGACAGTCTTATTGCATTATTCCCTCTAATTACTTTAGCTCTGTCTTTATTCATTTTACTGAATAGTATCCGGAAAGCATATTCTACTCTATAGTGGTCCACCTCGTCCTACAATTAAAAAGTATATTCTGTTTAAATAACAATATTAATTCAGTAAAGTAATACAGAGTTATATAGTTTTAAAGACAGTTACCTGTGTCCAATTATCCCACTCATACTTCACCCTTTTAATGTTTTGGGGCTCAATTAACTCAAGCCACTTCATAACATAAATAGCACAGTCATAGCTGAAAACGAAGAAAATAAATTACAAATCACATTTAGGAAAGTTTAATGTTGAGAGTCACAAATTTATACCTTGTCTTTTGGCCTGAGATGTAAACATATGGTGCTCTAATTTCCTTCTCCTTCTCCTTTCTCTTCAGAGGTGCCCCGCCAGCATATACTCTCATTCTTGAAATTATATATCCCTTAAAAAATAAAACAAATCAGTAATACACCCGAAGGAAATACACCCAAAGGAGAACATGCTTACACCCAAAGCAAAACATATATACACCTTATATTGAATTGAAATACACCTAACTATTAAAATAAAGAACACAGAGCCAACTTACAATAAATTTATTAAGCTCCTTTCTCTCATCGACTGGACATTTCGTGTGATACGGGTCGAGTATATAAAATCTCTGCTTTCTTGTATCAATCAGCCATAACCACTAATGGTTTGAGTGGCAAACAGGTGCAAAAATCTGAAGCATGGCCACATTTCAACAATGTTTTATTTTATTTGGCATATAAGTAAAGAATGGTACTAACAAATTTTACAAATGAAAACTTACATATGGATGTGATGTTAATTTTTTTGCATCTTTGAAGGGAATAAACATTGGGTAGTCTTCCACCCTGAATTCTTTATTGGTTTTAGGTGATATGAATTTCCCCTTTGGATGCTTCGCAATGGCCATGTTCTGCAACAATTGTGAAACAACAAATGAAATACTGAAAATACACCCAACTGAATACTTTAAATAAACCCAAATGAATACACAACTTACACCCAATTGAACGTAAAAAATACACTCAAATGAAGACAAAAACAGACCCAGTTGATCAGAGAAAATACACCCTAAGGAATACAAAAAATACACCCAAAATTCGTAGAAGTAACACTTACCACAATATCAGGGGGCAGACAGTATACTTGTTCTTGAAACCTTTTATCATTTTTCTGGTTAAGGATGAGGCACATGGCAGATACAATCTAGAAAAATATGCCGAAATCAATTTACAATAATAAACATTGTAGTTAACTTTGGTGTAAAAACATTAATGTTATTCTAATATTACCTCAGCTTCTATATAACTTTCTGCTTTGAGTGATGCAAGGTGCATTCTTGTCAAAATATATTTATCTTGGGCAATTAGAGTGCACACGTTGTCAAACTCATTAGTGCTGCCATCTGCGTATTTCTTTAATCGCGTCCCCCAGATGTAGCAATTCTCTTTCATCTCAGCCGTATTCTGATTTATTCTCGCTGGAGTTTCAAACTTTCCAGAACTTTCTCGGCCACTCTCCTTTTGAATTTGTGGACTTTTACTTTCTGCTTTCACCCCACTGCTTGCTATTTTTTCCACTAAATTCCCTAATTGTTCTAGCAGTTTTGGGGTTTCTGGAGTTTTTTCCCTCCTTCCTTCTTGCGTTGACGCCCCCTCATGCGTTGCTGCTTCTTCTTGGCTTGAATCAGTTAAGCCAACGCTGAATGATGGCAACGGATCTGCTTTAGGAACATACGATGCTGTCCGTGCCATCATCATCAGTGCAGCAGCGTCTTCTGGGGCTGGATTACTGCGTGATCATGTATAACGTATTATAAGAATAAGATATATGGATGATAACCAAACATTGATTTTAGTTTGATGAACTTACATTTTAGATGGATCTGGGGGAAGCGTGGGTGTACTTTCTTCAAGTTGTTGGGGGGTTCAGGAGTGCTGCACGGTACATAAATTTAATCATGATGTAAAAAAACTAGTCCTAGATCAATCGTGAAAATATACACCCCAACAAGGGCAGTATACACCCAAACTATAACCAAATATACACCCAATATTATTTATTACCTTTTTTTAGTTCCTTCAATTTGTAGCAGAGGGGTTGGTTCATTTTCTGTCTCAGGTATTTGTTCATTTTCCGGCATAGAGGTTGTTTGGGATAGTGGTAGACAAACTTGAATCGAAACTCTAAACAAGAAGAAAAATAAAAGGTTAAGAATGACTTTGAAAATAAAAATGTTATAAGGTTGAAATATTTTTGAAAAACTCACATTGCAATCCCTTCAGATTGTGTCTCTTCCCTCACAACCATCATATTCTCTTCAGACATACTCAACCTAAAATACACCCCAAGAAAGTCAAAAATACACCCGAATAATTCAAAAGAAAGATAGACTTTATTTTTTGAGAACTTACATACTTGCAATTTTTGCTTTTTTTTCCTGCCTTTTTTTTTCTTGAATAAAACAATAAAGGGATTTTTTTCTAAAAAAATATATACAGAATTAGAAGTAAAAGGTAATAAAAGAATAAAAGCAACGGTTATTTGAAAGGGAAATTACATGCTCTTTGTCGGTTTGTTTACGCTACTTTGTTCTGTGTGTCCTTGAGAGGAAGGATCATCACTTTTCAAGTTTACCTCCGGTATTCTAAACATAATAGAGTACATGTTATTCACAAAAAATACCAAGATTTCAAATAAAGCTTCTTACGTTTCAGATGAGACATAGTGACCTTCCATCGATCGCAGGTCGGCTTCCTTCTCCCTGTGAAACAAGAAAAAATTATTAGTAAAAAAAAACACCCCTAAAATCTGAAATATACACCCCAACAAGACATACCCCTGTGCAGCAGATTTTTCATTGTTTTCCCTTAAGAATTCATCTAATTCTTGAGTTCCAATTTCAGATCTGACAGTACATGCATAAAAGAACATGTTAACAAATATAATTTTGATGATAGACGGTAATATAGCTTAGAAAGTACTGTACCCATGATAGGATTGAGCTTGCTCAGGAGATGAATCCTGCACAATGACCTTTTTCTTTTTTGATTGTGTCCTGGGGGGGAAAAATAGGTATGAATCAGAAATACAAAATTAATCTGATCACAGAACACTATCCAAAGAAGTGCTTACTTTTTTGGTGTTCTCTCAGTCTTTTTCTTTGTTTTTTGCTTTTTCACTGGTGATGATTCTTCGCTTCTATAAGTTAATCAGAGACACTCTGTTAATACATGAAATCTTGATAATAAACCCAAAGGAAAGGAGTAATAATTTCAGAACATTACTCATCAGTTGATTCAGATTTTGAATCAGAATCCTCTTTAATCTTCTTTCTTTTTTTGGACTCCATTCTGGAAGGCAAACAATCATTATTTAAAAACATAATAAAAGGGATAAAATACACCTAAATGAATGCACAAGATACACCCAAATAAATGAACAAAATACACCTAACTTGATAAACAAAATACACCCAACTGGAAAAACAAAATACACCCAACTTGATAAACAAAATACACCCAAGTGTGTTATTTACTTTTTGGCTTTTTGGTTGGGTTGTTTTCTTGTTGGATCCTCTGAGTCTTCCTCAGTCTCAGACTCAGAGGTAGAATGGTCACTTTCAGTTGTTTCAGTCTCAGATGATGATGTTGAACTTGCCTTCCTTTTTTTTGTTTTTTATGTTTCTTCTTTTTTTTCTTTTTTCTTTATTTCTTTCATTTTCTCCTTTGTGTCGGCCATCTTTACAATCTTCTGAAACATTAGAAATTTTAGTTAGCAGCATTCAGGTAAATAAAATACACCCAAGATATTTTGTTCACTTACCATATGATCCTCCATTTCTGCCCTCATTCTTTCAACCAACTGCTCCTTACTCCAGTTGGCAATCCATGGTTCTGGAGGTCTTTCTGCCCTCTTCTTGTCTTTATTTTTTGATAAATGAAAGTAAATTATCATCAGGGCAAAGAGGCAGCCATCAATTGCCTTTTTCTTTTTCACCTTGTAATCTGTTATGCCCTTGATGATAAAATTCAAAACATGTCCTCCCCAGTTCCGCTCTGTTATTGTGTCCATCTTGAAAATTGGAGCCAGGTGCACAGGTGAGATTTTGTTTATTGTCATTGGTAACAGGAACGCCATCTGTATATAGAGGATGAAAATCCTCTTGAACATGAGGCGATCCTGTTCATTATCAACGGTAATAGCCATCATCTCATCTGTCAGATTTTTGAGGGTCTTACCCTGGAATCTTCTAAAAATTTGTTTGTCATCTTCAGAAAGATCCTTATAATTGACTTTCTAAGGAAATAGATCTCCTACAAAAAGGAAAACAACATAGTATGAAAACCAGTTCAAATACACCCAAGAATCAATTGAAACACACCTGAATATGGCTCATATACACTTATGTTTGTAGCGAGTTACCTGACGCATTGATGCCAAGCGTAGCCCCTATTTTTTTGTGTTACTTTAAACGAATCGTAGCCCGTTTCGAGTCTATTTTCTCCTAATTTAAAGGAGTTAGCCAACTCCCTTAATATTTGGTGATGCACCCTTAGTGGCGGGATGTGCATCAGGCCACCAAATCCCAAATCCCTAACAATTGTTTTCTTTTCCTCGCTCATGTTTCTGAATTTCTCATTTAACAAATGGGTTGCACACTTAAGGTCTTTGGTTTGCTGTAAAAAAAGCAAAATTATAGTCAGATATATTTCTATTACATAAAACTGATTTCATCTAAGACATATATTTGTTCTTACATTTTTTGCAGCTTGGTTTCTGCCTGCCATTTTTTCTGAAATGAAAAATACACCTATAGATATTGTAAAACCTGGTTAATTAACGGCTAATTAACCCATAAATGAGAATTTATTCTAGAAAGCCTAAAATGTGATTTTTATGGCTAAATATGATAGAGGAGATTGAGACGAGAATTTTGGTACCAATTTTATAGAATTCGGACCAAGATTGGACCGAACGGGCCAAACCGGGCCAATTGGACCCAAAGTGGGCCCTTGGCCCAACATAACTTAACCAAAACCCTAGTTTTCAGCACTCTCTCTCCTCACACAACACCAAACACGCTGAAAAGAGAGGAAATGGGGGAAGAATACTCTCTCAAACCTCTATCTCTCACTTGATCTTCAAACCACCATAACGTTTGATCTAGAGCTCCGATTGCCGCTCTGTTTGCGGCCACACATTCACCGCGGAGAGCTCTACAAAACCCATACAATAAATCTTGATGTAAGCCACGTGTTGCTGTTCGAAATCTCAGCCCTTATTTTCGAGTCTCATGGGTGAAATGTTGAGATTTTGGGTTCTTTGATGTTATAGGACCCAACTCTCTTGAAGGAGGAGGTTAATCTTGTCTCCTTGGACCTTGGGTGTGGTAAGATTCTCAACCCTAGTGTGATTTGTGATTTTATGATGTTTGGGTTTTGAGATGTTGTGTATGGGTATGATGATTGTGGCTTAGGTTGTGTATGTGTGGATATTGGAGCTTGATTTGTGATTTTGAAAAGATTGAAAAAGGGATTTGGTGGTGAAAAATCTGTTCTTGGAGGTATTGAGGCCTTGAGAGCTTGTGGATAAGTGGTTTGGAAGTGCTCCGGTTGAGCTTGGAAAATCGGCTAAGGTATGGTTTCGGTTTCCCGTATCTAATATGTAATGTGGTAGGAAATACTTAGGCTAGAGGCCCTAAGATAGGCATTGAATGGTTGATGTTGTTGAATGATTGAGATATATGATGTGGTCATATATGTGATGATGATTAATGATGCCTTGATGATATGATGTATGAGAAATATGCATGTTGTGATATATGCTTGATGATTGGTTATGGTTGAATTGTGGGTTGAACCATGTTGATGGTGAGTATGATATTGATTGCGTACAATGATGATTTATTGGATTTGGTGTTGTTGGAATTGGCATGAGGAAGAGTATATGATATGTCAATGTGTTTGATTTTGAGCCACTTGGGTGAAGTGGGTTAAAATGATGAGATAGTGATTTTGTAAATTGTGGTGAAGTGTCAATGTGTGAGTTGAGGAGGCTTGATGTTGAATTTGATATATTTTGATTGATTTCAAGAAAAAGGGATGAAAATGGCATGTTTTGATTGATTTTGAAAAGAGTTGGAAATGGCTTGTTTTGAAAATGGCACTTTGTGGTTTTTATGAAAAACATGGTTTTTGGGCATACTTTGGTGGAACATAACTTGGACTACGGATCTCTGTTTTGTGCCAAATCTATTTAGAAATGAAATTGGATCCGGGATGTCCATGCCGTTCAAAGAACGAGTGAAAAACGATTTAAAATGAGAAAGTTATGTCCGTTGGAAGATTGGGGTTCAAATTGGTAAATTCTGCAGCTTTTAACTTAGAAAAATTTTTAGCAGAATGACCCCTTGCGCGTGGGCGCACTTGGCGCGTGCGCGCCGTTCTTCCCGAAAATGCCATCCACGCGTGAGTGTGATGTGCGCGGGCGCGCCGATTGTGCTGCACCCAATGCCCAGCCATTTTCCAGAGAATCATGCCAGAACTGTGCCAGTGTTGTGCCTGGGGCACGAGAACACCCACGCGTACGCGTGGTTGACGCGTACGCGTCGATTGGCAAATTTTTAATCCACGCGTTAGCGTGCATGACGCTTGCGCGTCGATGAAGTTTTTGAGGCCATCCACGCGTGCGCGTGGAGTGCACGTACGCGCGGCCCTGTTTTCATCCCAAAGTTGATTTTTGAGTTTTAAAAGCCAAATTTCATACTTCTGAGCCTCCGATCTCACCACTTATATCTTAAATCATTATGATAAGCCAGGCTATGAGAGAAGGGGCTAGTGGATGTGGTAACTTGCGAGTGAAGCAAGGGAAAATGAATAATCAATGAGGATCATTGATGATTATGTGAGATGTGGAGGATGGTGGTGGAAGTGCTTGTTATGCCATTGGCCGAAGGGCTGTAATTGTTTATGAATTGGCTGGTTCAGGATTGAACCGTGAGCCGGAATAGCTGTGTATGCTATGAATTTTGGCTGGTTATGGATTTAACCGTGAGCCGGAATGGCTGATATGGATGTTGATCCATGGATGAGAATTCATGCATGTTTATGCTGAATTATTGATAATTGTGATTTGCACTTCCACTATCTGAGATACGAGTTTCCCTGGGTAGTAGCAATGGCTAGCCACCACGTGCTCCAGGTTGAGACTTGATACTCTGTTGACCCTATGTCGTAAGTGTGGCCGGGCACTGTGAAAGACCCGGATGAGCTCGCCCCCGTATATATTCACCAGTGAGGGTGATGGATATAGATCATGATTATGATCAAGTTTATGACGAGTATAACTCGAGTTGGGGATGCATGACAGAGGGACAGTCCAATGGTTAGCTACCAGGACTTGTCGGGTTGGCTCTATAACCGACAGATGATATCATCAGCCACTAGGGACAGGCATTCATCATATGCATACTATATGAATTGTTTGAGATTGCCTATTTGACTGCATATTACTTGCTAATTGTCTAAATGCCTTACTTGTTCCTAAATGTATATTTCTTGCTTGATATAACTGTGTTTGCTACACTATTCTCCTGCTGGTGGTTGGGAGGTCTGAAGGAATTGGAAAGGGAAGTATTAGTTAGACTGAAGTATCTTTAGTCAGATGCCCTTTATGGTTTAGCTTGTTTATAAGCTTTGATATTATTTGGAGGAAGTTCTAGGATTGCCTTCGGCTTTCCTCCATTATTATGTATTATATATGTGGAAGCTGTTACCATGCTGGGGACCTCTGGTTCTCACCCATGCGGATTTTGTGGTTTTCAGATGCAGGACATGAGGTTTCCCGCTGAGGCATGCTGGAGACTTCTAGATTTGCGAAGATCCTTTGTTCTCGGGGCTATGTTTTGGTTTATATGTTTTGCTTAGATAATTTTATCTCCATTAAATAATACAAACTGTGATGACTCCTCTTATGGGAGAATTTTGGAGAATAGGTTTTGTGTATTGGTGTCCCTTTGGGTTTCCTTGGGGTTTTCCTTATTTTTATCATATGTATATATTGTTATGCTCGGACCGGTTATCTTCGCAGCCGGATCTTGAGTCTTGATATTCCTGTTTTTGACACTCCTTGTATATATGTAATTCTCGCATTGGTTATCCCTGTTCGTTACGTTGTCGATCGGAGTGTTGCGCTTTAGAGTTGCGATGGTTTTTGTTTACCCCTTTTTTTTTACAAAGGCTCCTAGTTATATCAATCATTCCTACTACTATATGTACTAAATTTTTATTTTAGAGGTCGTAATACCTTGCCATCTCTGAATTATGACTTAAGCATAAGACTCTGTAACATCAAAGAACCCAAAATCTCAACATTTCACCCATGAGACTCGAAAATAAGGGCTGAGATTTCGAACAGCAACACGTGGCTTACCTCAAGATTGATTGTATGGGTTTTGTAGAGCTCTCCGCGGTGAACGCGTGGCCGCAAACGGAGCGGCAATCGGAGCTCTAGATCAAAAGTTATGGTGGTTTGAAGATCAAGTGAGAGATAGAGGTTTGAGAGAGTATTCTTCCCCCATTTCCTCTCTTTTCAGCGTGTTTGGTGTTGTGTGAGGAGAGAGAGTGCTGAAAACTAGGGTTTTGGTTAAGTTATGTTGGGCCAAGGGCCCACTTTGGGTCCAATTGGCCCGGTTTGGCCCGTTCGGTCCAATCTTGGTCCGAATTCTATAAAATTGGTACCAAAATTCTCGTCTCAATCTCCTCTATCATATTTAGCCATAAAAATCACATTTTAGGCTTTCTAGAATAAATTCTCATTTATGGCTTAATTAGCCGTTAATTAACCGGGTTTTACATTCTACCCACCTAATTGGGAATTTTGCCCACAAAATTCAAATGCAATTACCTGAAAATAAATGCGGATAATCCGTTCGCATCTCTGACTCAAGTTCCCAAGTGTGTTCCTCAACACCGCCTCGACTCCATGCCACTTTGACCAATGAAACCTCTTTTCCACGCAACCGTTTGATACTAGTATCATCGATTCTGACCGGAGCCACTGGAAGCGTCAAATCTTCCCTTAACTGAACCGACTCAGGTTCCAACACATGGCTAGCATCAGAAGTGTACTTCCGAAGCTGCGACACGTGAAACACGTCGTGCAGATTCGAAAGATGAGGTGGTAGAGCCATCCGATACGCCACCGGCCCAACCCTCTCTAGGATTTGAAACGGACCAATGTATCGAGGATTCAACTTCTTTGCCTTAATCGCCCTACCTACTCCCGTGGTCGGAGTAACCTTAAGGAAAACATGATCTCCGTCCTCAAATTCTAAGGGCTTTCGCCTCTGATCGGCGTATCTCTTTTGACGACTCTGTGCCGTAAGCATCCTATCACGGATTTTCTTGACTTGTTCAGTAGTCTCAGCTATCATTTCCGGCCCCAACAAGCTTTTCTCTCCAGCTTCATACCAACATAGCGGAGATTGACATTTCCTCCCATACAAGGCCTCATACGGAGCCATTCCGATGCTCGCATGATAACTATTATTGTATGCAAACTCCACCAATGGCATATACCGATCCCAACTCGCCGGTTGGTCCAAAACACAAGCTCTCAACATATCCTCTAGTGTTTGGATCGTCCTCTCGAATTGACCATCGATTTGAGGATGGTAAGCCGTGCTCAAGCTTAATCGGGTTCCAAAAGCTTTCTGAAATGCACCCCAAAACCTTGAAGTGAAACGAGGATCTCTATCCGAGATTATAGTAGCAGGTACACCATGAAGTCTCACAATCTCCTTTATGTATAACCGTGCTAGCTCCTCAAGGGTGTAGGTCATCCGAATGGGTAAAAAGTGAGCTGACTTCGTCAGTCGGTCCACAATCACCCAAATAGCATCAAAACCAGCCCTAGTCCTTGGCAATCCAGACACAAAGTCCATTGCAATACTTTCCCACTTCCATTGTGGAATCTCTAAAGGTTGCAACATCCCGGAAGGTCTTTGATGTTCAATCTTTACCTTTTGACAAGTTAAGCACTTTGAAACATATTCCGCCACATCATTCTTCATACCCGGCCACCAAAACATCGCCTTTAAATCATGGTACATCTTAGTACTTCCCGGGTGAATGGAGAATCCGCTTTTGTGTGCCTCCTTTAAAATATCTTGTCTCAAAGTGCCAACATCTGGCACAATGATCCTACCCTTGAATCTCCATAACCCATATTTTTCTTCCGACACTCTCCATTGTTTTCCTTGCTCAATAGCTGGTAACACCTTCCATAACGCTTCATCATTTTGATGAGCCTTTAGGAGTTCGGACTTAAAATCACTTGAGATCTCTAATCGGCTCAAACACAAAGTTCCGGATACTTCTCGAGCACCAATTTTCAGACTCTCGAATCCCTTGAGCAACTTCTCCTCTTGAAGCATCATCCAAGCCGCATATAACGACTTCCGACTCAACGCATCTGCCACTACATTTGCCTTTCCTGGATGGTAATGCAACTTAAAGTCGTAGTCTTTCAACAATTCCATCCACCTTCTCTGCCTCATATTGAGCTCTTTCTGATCAAAGAGATACTTCAAGCTCTTATGATCAGAGAAAACTTGGAACTTAACCCCATAGAGGTAATGCCTCCACACCTTCAAGGCAAACACAACCGCAGCGAGTTCCAAATCGTGCGTAGGGTAACTAACTTCATGAGGTCTCAACTGTCGTGAGGCATACGCCACCACATTATGATGTTGCATCAGCACGCACCCTAGACCCTTCAATGAGGCATCACAATACACCACAAATGGCTCATTCGGCTCGGGTAACACTAACACAGGTGCAGTGGTCAACTTTTTCTTCAATGTCTGAAAGCTCTTCTCGCACTTAGGAGTCCAAACAAACGGAGTGTCTTTGCGGGTTAACTTTGTCATTGGCAAAGCTATCTGTGAAAAGCCCTTGATAAACCTTCGGTAATAGCCAGCTAAACCCAGAAAACTCCTTATCTCTGTCACAGTGGTTGGTTGCTTCCAATCCATCACAGCCTCCACCTTAGTTGGATCTACGGCTATTCCCTTCTTACTCACCACATAGCCCAAAAACTTCACCTCACTCTTCCAAAACTCGCACTTAGACAGTTTTGCATAAAGTTTCTTCTCCTTTAGAATCTGCAACACGGTCCTCAAGTGTTCCGCATGCTCTTCTTCAGTCTTGGAATAAATCAGTATGTCATCAATGAAGACAACAACGAATTTATCCAAAAACGGACGGAAAACTCTATTCATGTAATCCATAAACACTGCAGGAGCGTTCGTCAACCCAAAATACATTACAGTGTACTCGTAATGACCATAACGAGTCCTGAAAGCGGTCTTAGGGATATCCTCACCCCTCACCCTTATCTGGTGATAACCGGATTGCAAATCGATCTTGGAGAAAACTCCAGCTCCTTGCAACTGATCCATGAGATCATCAATTCTCGGCAATGGGTACTTATTCTTTATTGTAACCTTGTTCAGCTGCCTGTAATCCACACAAAGCAGCATACTCCCATCCTTCTTCTTCACCAGTAACACTGGAGCACCCCACGGAGATACACTTGGGCGTATAAAATTCTTTCCCAACAAATCCTCTAACTGAGACTTTAGCTCGTTCATCTCTAACGGTGACATCCTATAAGGAGCACTTGAGATTGGTCCCGCCCCTGGCACCAATTCAATAACAAACTCAACCTCTCGGTTAGGTGGAAACTCATCAATATCATCGGGAAACACTTCTGGAAACTCACACACAACCGGAATCTGTTCCAACCTTTGATCATCACCCAAAACGCCCGCGGTTAACAACATGATACCCCGACATTCGGTTCCGGAACAGTTCACCATCATCGAATTCAAGTAATAATTATTCACCACGACCGGCCCTTCAGTATCCTCCGGCATAAAGTACACCGACTTTGTAGAACAATCTAGCAGAACATGGTTCTTAGATAACCAGTCCAATCCCAAGATAAGATCAAGACCGATCATCGGCAAACAGACTAAATTATGAACAAAATCACGCTGCTCGAACCTAAAGGAAACTTCCGGGCATCCTAGCCTAGTTACCATGGCTTCGTGGGTAGCATTGTACACTCTTAGATCATAACCTAAAGTTACAATCTTCAGTCCTAACTCATGGGCTTTCTCAAATGCAATGAATGAATGTGATGCTCCCGAATCAAATAAAGCATTTAAAGTTTGTCCAGCCATTTCACAGTTACCTCGAATAAGTGTCTCAGATCCCTCGGCTCCTATAGCTGAAGTGGTGAACACCCGACCAGTCTGTTGTGCTTTCCCAGCACCTTGTTTCTGCCTCTCTGGACAATTTGCAGCTTTATGCCCCGCCTTTCCACAAGTGTAGCACAAACCCCATCCGGCCTTGCATGGTGCTCCCGGATGGTGACTCCCACATCTAGTACAAGCTTGATCATTTTGAGGCTGCTTCCCAAGCCTCTTTCCTTGGAAACTGTTGTTATTGTTGGGCCTCCTGAAAGAGCTTCCCCTCTTGAAAGATGGGCCTCTAGGTGCAAAGCTCTTCCTTCGATTCTGTGGGAATGAACTTTTGTGAATCTCTTTCTCAGTGGTTGCCCTTTTTACACACTCTTCAGCAACCCTATACTTGTTTACCAACTCGGAGAAAGTCCTAATCTCCATTGGTCCCACTGAACTGAAAATATCACTCCGGAGTCCTCCTTCATACTTCACACACTTCCATTCTTCATATTCCACCGGAGTACCTTGGCACATACGAGAGAACCTGAACAGCTCCTCAAACTTGTCAGTATACTCTGATATGGACATAGTACCCTGCTTCAGCTGTAACAATTCAAGTTCCTTGGCCGTCCTAGCAGAAGTCGGAAAGTACTTCTTATAGAACTCCTCTTGGAAGACATTCCAAGTGATATAGTCATCACCCTGCTGTAGAAGACGTCGGATGCCTTGCCACCAATGCGACGCTTCACCTGTGAGCATATAGGTAGCAAACTCGACACGCTGTCCTTCAGGCACCACTTGCGCTTGCAGCGCTCGCTCTATAGCCTGAAACCATGTATCAGCCTCAGTCGGACTAGTAGTTCCCTTGAACTTAGGCGGATTAACCTTCAAAAAGTTTGCCAGTGTCATTGGGCCCAGAACTCCACCTCCATCATTACCATGGTTGTTCATCTATTGACCAAGAGCCTCAGCAGTGGCTTGCATAGCAGCAGCCATGTTCTCCAACGCAGTCATAAAGTTCAGCGGGTCATTAGGGTTATTCTCCGGCGCACGAGCATTCGTACGACCTCTCACACTACCTCTACTGCGTCCACGAGGCGCCATCTGGTTCCTATACATACCAAACAATCGATATTAAGTTGATCAGTCTCAATATCGGAAGTCTAGTACTTCAAAGTCCCAAATGCATGCTCATGAACATTTATGCTAATTATATCAAGCAGATATACTAATAGCACATAACACACACACAGAGAATGCACAGAAGCATAATCAGTCCATCCCTCAGGCTCTACAGGAACGAACTGCTCTGATACCATAATGTAACACCCTACCATACAGAGTCTTATGCTTAAGTCATAATTCAGAGATGGCAAGGTATTACGACCTCTAAAATAAAAATTTAGTACATATAGTAGTAGGAATGATTGATATAACTAGGAGCCTTTGTAAAAAAAAAGGGGTAAACAAAAATCATCGCAACTCTAAAGCGCAACACTCCGATCGACAACGTAACGAACAGGGATAACCAACGCGAGAATTACATATATACAAGGAGTGTCAAAAACAGGAATATCAAGACTCAAGATCCGGCTGCGAAGATAACCGGTCCGAGCATAACAATATATACATATGATAAAAATAAGGAAAACCCCAAGGAAACCCAAAGGGACACCAATACACAAAACCTATTCTCCAAAATTCTCCCATAAGAGGAGTCATCACAGTTTGTATTATTTAATGGAGATAAAAGTATCTAAGCAAAACATATAAACCAAAACATAGCCCCGAGAACAAAGGATCTTCGCAAATCTAGAAGTCTCTAGCATGCCTCAGCGGGAAACCTCACGTCCTGCATCTGAAAACCACAAAATCCGCATGGGTGAGAACCAGAGGTCCCCAGCATGGTAACAGCTTCCACATATATAATACATAATAATGGAGAAAAGCCGAAGGCAATCCTAGAACTTCCTCCAAATAATATCAAAGCTTATAAACAAGCTAAACCATAAAGGGCATCTGACTAAAGATACTTCAGTCTAACTAATACTTCCCTTTCCAATTCCTTCAGACCTCCCAACCACCAGCAGGAGAATAGTGTAGCAAACACAGTTATATCAAGCAAGAAATATACATTTAGGAACAAGTAAGGTATTTAGACAATTAGCAAGTAATATGCAGTCAAATAGGCAATCTCAAACAATTCATATAGTATGCATATGATGAATGCCTGTCCCTAGTGGCTGATGATATCATCTGTCGGTTATAGAGCCAACCCGACAAGTCCTGGTAGCTAACCATTGGACTGTCCCTCTGTCATGCATCCCCAACTCGAGTTATACTCGTCATAAACTTGATCATAATCATGATCTATATCCATCACCCTCACTAGTGAATATATACGGGGGCAAGCTCATCCGGGTCTTTCACAGTGCCCGGCCACACTTACGACATATGGTCAACAGAGTATCAAGTCTCAACCTGGAGCACGTGGTAGCTAGCCACTGCTACTACTAAGGGAAACTCGTATCTCAGATAGTGGAAGTGCAAATCACAATTATCAATAATTCAGCATAAACATGCATGAATTCTCATCCATGGATCAACATCCATATCAGCCATTCCGGCTCACGGTTAAATCCATAACCAGCCAAAATTCATAGCATACACAGCTATTCCGGCTCACGGTTCAATCTGAACCAGCCAATTCATAAACAATTACAGCCCTTCGGCCAATGGCATAACAAGCACTTCCACCACCATCCTCCACATCTCACATAATCATCAATGATCCTCATTGATTATTCATTTTCCCTTGCTTCACTCGCAAGTTACCACATCCACTAGCCCCTTCTCTCATAGCTAGGCTTATCATAATGATTTAAGATATAAGTGGTGAGATCGGAGGCTCAGAAGTATGAAATTTGGCTTTTAAAACTCAAAAATCAACTTTGGGATGAAAATAGGGCCGCGCGTACGTGCACTCCACGCGCACGCGTGGATGGCCTCAAAAACTTCATCGACGCGCAAGCGTCATGCACGCTAACGCGTGGATTAAAAATTTGCCAATCGACGCGTAAGCGTCAACCACGCGTACGCGTGGGCGTTCTTGTGCCCCAGGCACAACACTGGCACAGTTCTGGCATAACTCTCTGGAAAATGGCTGGGCATTGGGTGCAGCACCATCGGCGCGCCCGCGCACATCACGCTCACGCGTGGATGGCATTTTCTGGAAGAACGGCGCGCACGCGCCAAGTGCGCCCACGCGCAAGGGGTCATTCTGCTAAAAATTTTCTAAGTTAAAAGCTGCAGAATTCACCAATTTAAACCCCAATCTTTCAACGGACATAACTTTCTCATTTTAAATCGTTTTTCACCCGTTCTTCGAACGGCATGGACATCCCGGATCCAATTTCATTTCTAAAAAGATTTGGTACAAAACAGAGATCCGTAGTCCAAGTTATGTCCCGCCAAAGTATGCCCAAAAACCATCTTTTTCATAAAAACCACAAAGTGCCATTTTCAAAACAAGCCATTTCCAACTCTTTTCAAAATCAATCAAAACATGCCATTTTCATCCCTTTTTCTTGAAATCAATCAAAATATATCAAATTCAACATCAAGCCTCCTCAACTCACACATTGACACTTCACCACAATTTACAAAATCACTATCTCATCATTTTAACCCACTTCACCCAAGTGGCTCAAAATCAAACACATTGACATATCATATACTCTTCCTCATGCCAATTCCAACAACACCAAATCCAATAAATCATCATTGTACGCAATCAATATCATACTCACCATCAACATGGTTCAACCCACAATTCAACCATAACCAATCATCAAGCATATATCACAACATGCATATTTCTCATACATCATATCATCAAGGCATCATTAATCATCATCACATATATGACCACATCATATATCTCAATCATTCAACAACATCAACCATTCAATGCCTATCTTAGGGCCTCTAGCCTAAGTATTTCCTACCACATTACATATTAGATACGGGAAACCGAAACCATACCTTAGCCGATTTTCCAAGCTCAACCGGAGCACTTCCAAACCACTTATCCACAAGCTCTCAAGGCCTCAATACCTCCAAGAACAGATTTTTCACCACCAAATCCCTTTTTCAATCTTTTCAAAATCACAAATCAAGCTCCAATATCCACACATACACAACCTAAGCCACAATCATCATACCCATACACAACATCTCAAAACCCAAACATCATAAAATCACAAATCACACTAGGGTTGAGAATCTTACCACACCCAAGGTCCAAGGAGACAAGATTAACCTCCTCCTTCAAGAGAGTTGGGTCCTATAACATCAAAGAACCCAAAATCTCAACATTTCACCCATGAGACTCGAAAATAAGGGCTGAGATTTCGAACAGCAACACGTGGCTTAACTCAAGATTGATTGTATGGGTTTTGTAGAGCTCTCCGCGGTGAACGCGTGGCCGCAAACGGAGCGGCAATCGGAGCTCTAGATCAAAAGTTATGGTGGTTTGAAGATCAAGTGAGAGATAGAGGTTTGCGAGAGTATTCTTCCCCCATTTCCTCTCTTTTCAGCGTGTTTGGTGTTGTGTGAGGAGAGAGAGTGCTAAAAACTAGGGTTTTGCTTAAGTTATGTTGGGCCAAGGGCCCACTTTGGGTCCAATTGGCCCGGTTTGGCCCGTTCGGTCCTATCTTGGTCCGAATTCTATAAAATTGGTACCAAAATTCTCGTCTCAATCTCCTCTATCATATTTAGCCATAAAAATCACATTTTAGGCTTTCTAGAATAAATTCTCATTTATGGGTTAATTAGCCGTTAATTAACCGGGTTTTACAAAGAGTGTGTAAAAAGGGCAACCGCTGAGAAAGAGATTCACAAAGGTTCATTCCCACAGAATCGAAGGAAGAGCTTTGCACCTAGAGGCCCATCTTTCAAGAGGGGAAGCTCTTTCAGGAGGCCCAACAACAACAACAGTTTCCAAGGAAAGAGGCTTGGGAAGCAGCCTCAAAATGATCAAGCTTGTACTAGATGTGGGAGTCACCATCCGGGAGCACCATGCAAGGCCGGATGGGGTTTGTGCTACACTTGTGGAAAGGCGGGGCATAAAGCCGCAAATTGTCCAGAGAGGCAGAAACAAGGTGCTGGGAAAGCACAACAGACTGGTCGGGTGTTCACCACTTCAGCTGTAGGAGCCGAGGGATCTGAGACACTTATTCGAGGTAACTGTGAAATGGCTGGACAAACTTTAAATGCTTTATTTGATTCGGGAGCATCACATTCATTCATTGCATTTGAGAAAGCCCATGAGTTAGGACTGAAGATTGTAACTTTAGGTTATGATCTAAGAGTGTACAATGCTACCCACGAAGCCATGGTAACTAGGCTAGGATGCCCGGAAGTTTCCTTTAGGTTCGAGCAGCGTGATTTTGTTCATAATTTAGTCTGTTTGCCGATGATCGGTCTTGATCTTATCTTGGGATTGGACTGGTTATCTAAGAACCATGTTCTGCTAGATTATTCTACAAAGTCGGTGTACTTTATGCCGGAGGATACTGAAGGGCCGGTCGTGGTGAATAATTATTACTTGAATTCGATGATGGTGAACTGTTCCGGAACCGAATGTCGGGGTATCATGTTGTTAACCGCGGGCGTTTCGGGTGATGATCAAAGGTTGGAACAGATTCCGGTTGTGTGTGAGTTTCCAGAAGTGTTTCCCGATGATATTGATGAGTTTCCACCTAACCGAGAGGTTGAGTTTGTTATTGAATTGGTGCCAGGGGCGGGACCAATCTCAAGTGCTCCTTATAGGATGTCACCGTTAGAGATGAACGAGCTAAAGTCTCAGTTAGAGGATTTGTTGGGAAAGAATTTTATACGCCCAAGTGTATCTCCGTGGGGTGCTCCAGTGTTACTGGTGAAGAAGAAGGATGGGAGTATGCTGCTTTGTGTGGATTACAGGCAGCTGAACAAGGTTACAATAAAGAATAAGTACCCATTGCCGAGAATTGATGATCTCATGGATCAGTTGCAAGGAGCTGGAGTTTTCTCCAAGATCGATTTGCGATCCGGTTATCACCAGATAAGGGTGAGGGGTGAGGATATCCCTAAGACCGCTTTCAGGACTCGTTATGGTCATTACGAGTACACTGTAATGTATTTTGGGTTGACGAACGCTCCTGCAGTGTTTATGGATTACATGAATAGAGTTTTCCGTCCGTTTTTGGATAAATTCGTTGTTGTCTTCATTGATGACATACTGATTTATTCCAAGACTGAAGAAGAGCATGCGGAACACTTGAGGACCGTGTTGCAGATTCTAAAGGAGAAGAAACTTTATGCAAAACTGTCTAAGTGCGAGTTTTGGAAGAGTGAGGTGAAGTTTTTGGGCTATGTGGTAAGTAAGAAGGGAATAGCCGTAGATCCAACTAAGGTGGAGGCTGTGATGGATTGGAAGCAACCAACCACCGTGACAGAGATAAGGAGTTTTCTGGGTTTAGCTGGCTATTACCGAAGGTTTATCAAGGGCTTTTCACATATAGCTTTGCCAATGACAAAGTTAACCCGCAAAGACACTCCGTTTGTTTGGACTCCTGAGTGCGAGGAGAGCTTTCAGACATTGAAGAAAACGTTGACCACTGCACCTGTGTTAGTGTTACCCGAGCCGAATGAGCCATTTGAGGTGTATTGTGATGCCTCATTGAAGGGTCTAGGGTGCGTGCTGATGCAACATCATAATGTGGTGGCGTATGCCTCACGACAGTTGAGACCTCATGAAGTTAGTTACCCTACGCACGATTTGGAACTCGCTGCGGTTGTGTTTGCCTTGAAGGTGTGGAGGCATTACCTCTATGGGGTTAAATTCCAAGTTTTCTCTGATCATAAGAGCTTGAAGTATCTCTTTGATCAGAAAGAGCTCAATATGAGGCAGAGAAGGTGGATGGAATTGTTGAAAGACTACGACTTTGAGTTGCATTACCATCCGGGAAAGGCAAATGTAGTGGCAGATGCGTTGAGTCGGAAGTCGTTATATGCGGCTTGGATGATGCTTCAAGAGGAGAAGTTGCTCAAGGGATTCGAGAGTCTGAAAATTGGTGCTCGAGAAGTATCCGGAACTTTGTGTTTGAGCCGATTAGAGATCTCAAGTGATTTTAAGTCCGAACTCCTAAAGGCTCATCAAAATGATGAAGCGTTATGGAAGGTGTTACCAGCTATTGAGCAAGGAAAACAATGGAGAGTGTCGGAAGAAAAAGATGGGTTATGGAGATTCAAGGGTAGGATCATTGTGCCGGATGTTGGCACTTTGAGACAAGATATTTTAAAGGAGGCACACAAAAGCGGATTCTCCATTCACCCGGGAAGTACTAAGATGTACCATGATTTAAAGGCGATGTTTTGGTGGCAGGGTATGAAGAATGATGTGGCGGAATATGTTTCAAAGTGCTTAACTTGTCAAAAGGTAAAGATTGAACATCAAAGACCTTCCGGGATGTTGCAACCTTTAGAGATTCCACAATGGAAGTGGGAAAGTATTGCAATGGACTTTGTGTCTGGATTACCAAGGACTAGGGCTGGTTTTGATGCTATTTGGGTGATTGTGGACCGACTGACGAAGTCAGCTCACTTTTTACCCATTCGGATGACCTACACCCTTGAGGAGCTAGCACGGTTATACATAAAGGAGATTGTGAGACTTCATGGTGTACCTGCTACTATAATCTCGGATAGAGATCCTCGTTTCACTTCAAGGTTTTGGGGTGCATTTCAGAAAGCTTTTGGAACCCGATTAAGCTTGAGCATGGCTTACCATCCTCAAACCGATGGTCAATCCGAGAGGACGATCCAAACACTAGAGGATATGTTGAGAGCTTGTGTTTTGGACCAACCGGCGAGTTGGGATCGGTATATGCCATTGGTGGAGTTTGCATACAATAATAGTTATCATGCGAGCATCGGAATGGCTCCGTATGAGGCCTTGTATGGGAGGAAATGTCAATCTCCGCTATGTTGGTATGAAGCTGGAGAGAAAAGCTTGTTGGGGCCGGAAATGATAGCTGAGACTACTGAACAAGTCAAGAAAATCCGTGATAGGATGCTTACGGCACAGAGTCGTCAAAAGAGTTACGCCGATCAGAGGCGAAAGCCCTTAGAATTTGAGGACGGAGATCATGTTTTCCTTAAGGTTACTCCGACCACGGGAGTAGGTAGGGCGATTAAGGCAAAGAAGTTGAATCCTCGATACATTGGTCCGTTTCAAATCCTAGAGAGAGTTGGGCCGGTGGCGTATCGGATGGCTCTACCACCTCATCTTTCGAATCTGCACGACGTGTTTCACGTGTCGCAGCTTCGGAAGTACACTTCTGATGCTAGCCATGTGTTGGAACCTGAGTCGGTTCAGTTAAGGGAAGATTTGACGCTTCCAGTGGCTCCGGTCAGAATTGATGATACTAGTATCAAACGGTTGCGTGGAAAAGAGGTTTCATTGGTCAAAGTGGCATGGAGTCGAGGCGGTGTTGAGGAACACACTTGGGAACTTGAGTCAGAGATGCGAACGGATTATCCGCATTTATTCTCAGGTAATTGCATTTGAATTTTGTGGGCAAAATTCCCAATTAGGTGGGTAGAATGTAAAACCCGGTTAATTAACGGCTAATTAACCCATAAATGAGAATTTATTCTAGAAAGCCTAAAATGTGATTTTTATGGCTAAATATGATAGAGGAGATTGAGACGAGAATTTTGGTACCAATTTTATAGAATTCGGACCAAGATAGGACCGAACGGGCCAAACCGGGCCAATTGGACCCAAAGTGGGCCCTTGGCCCAACATAACTTAACCAAAACCCTAGTTTTCAGCACTCTCTCTCCTCACACAACACCAAACACGCTGAAAAGAGAGGAAATGGGGGAAGAATACTCTCTCAAACCTCTATCTCTCACTTGATCTTCAAACCACCATAACTTTTGATCTAGAGCTCCGATTGCCGTTCCGTTTGCGGCCACGCGTTCACCGCGGAGAGCTCTACAAAACCCATACAATCAATCTTGAGGTAAGCCACGTGTTGCTGTTCGAAATCTCAGCCCTTATTTTCGAGTTTCATGGGTGAAATGTTGAGATTTTGGGTTCTTTGATGTTATAGGACCCAACTCTCTTGAAGGAGGAGGTTAATCTTGTCTCCTTGGACCTTGGGTGTGGTAAGATTCTCAACCCTAGTGTGATTTGTGATTTTATGATGTTTGGGTTTTGAGATGTTGTGTATGGGTATGATGATTGTGGCTTAGGTTGTGTATGTGTGGATATTGGAGCTTGATTTGTGATTTTAAAAAGATTGAAAAAGGGATTTGGTGGTGAAAAATCTGTTCTTGGAGGTATTGAGGCCTTGAGAGCTTGTGGATAAGTGGTTTGGAAGTGCTCCGGTTGAGCTTGAAAAATCGGCTAAGGTATGGTTTCGGTTTCCCGTATCTAATATGTAATGTGGTAGGAAATACTTAGGCTAGAGGCCCTAAGATAGGCATTGAATGGTTGATGTTGTTGAATGATTGAGATATATGATGTGGTCATATATGTGATGATGATTAATGATGCCTTGATGGTATGATGTATGAGAAATATGCATGTTGTGATATATGCTTGATGATTGGTTATGGTTGAATTGTGGGTTGAACCATGTTGATGGTGAGTATGATATTGATTGTGTACAATGATGATTTATTGGAATTGGTGTTGTTGAGAATTGGCATGAGTAAGAGTATATGATATGTCAATATATTTGAGTTTGAGCCACTTGGGTGAAGTGGGTTAGAATGATGAGATAGTGATTTTGTATATTGTGGTAAAGTGTCAATGTGTGAGTTGAGGAGGCTTGATGTTGAAATTGATGTATTTTGATTGATTTCAAAGGAAAGGGATGAAAATGTCATGTTTTGATTGATTTTGAAAAGAGTTGGAAATGGCTTGTTTTGAAAATGGCATTTTGTGGTTTTTATGAAAAACATGGTTTTTGGGCATACTTTGGTGGAACATAACTTGGACTACGGATCTCTGTTTTGTGCCAAATCTATTTAGAAATGAAATTGGATCCGAGATGTCCATGCCGTTCGAAGAACGGGTGAAAAACGATTTAAAATGAGAAAGTTATGTCCGTTGGAAGATTGGGGTTCAAATTGGTAAATTCTGCAGCTTTTAACTTAGAAAAATTTTTAGCAGAATGACCCCTTGCGCGTGGGCGCACTTGGCGCGTGCGCGCCGTTCTTCCCGAAAATGCCATCCACGCGTGAGCGTGATGTGCGCGGGCGCGCCGATTGTGCTGCACCCAATGCCCAGGCATTTTCCAGAGAGTCATGCCAGAGCTGTGCCAGTGTTGTGCCTGGGGCACGAGAACACCCACGCGTACGCGTGGTTGACGCGTACGCGTCGATTGGCAAATTTTTAATCCACGCGTTAGCGTGCATGACGCTTGCGCGTCGATGAAGTTTTTGAGGCCATCCACGCGTGCGCGTGGAGTGCGCGTACGCGCGGCCCTGTTTTCATCCCAAAGTTGATTTTTGAGTTTTAAAAGCCAAATTTCATACTTCTGAGCCTCCGATCTCACCACTTATATCTTAAATCATTATGATAAGCCTAGCTATGAGAGAAGGGGCTAGTGGATGTGGTAACTTGCGAGTGAAGCAAGGGAAAATGAATAATCAATGAGGATCATTGATGATTATGTGAGATGTGGAGGATGGTGGTGGAAGTGCTTGTTATGCCATTGGCCGAAGGGCTGTAATTGTTTATGAATTGGCTAGTTCAGGATTGAACCGTGAGCCGGAATAGCTGTGTATGCTATGAATTTTGGCTGGTTATGGATTTAACCGTGAGCCGGAATGGCTGATATGGATGTTGATCCATGGATGAGAATTCATGCATGTTTATGCTGAATTATTGATAATTGTGATTTGCACTTCCACTATCTGAGATACGAGTTTCCCTGGGTAGTAGCAGTGGCTAGCCACCACGTGCTCCAGGTTGAGACTTGATACTTTGTTGACCCTATGTCGTAAGTGTGGCCGGGCACTGTGAAAGACCCGGATGAGCTCGCCCCCGTATATATTCACCAGTGAGGGTGATGGATATAGATCATGATTATGATCAAGTTTATGACGAGTATAACTCGAGTTGGGGATGCATGACAGAGGGACAGTCCAATGGTTAGCTACCAGGACTTGTCAAGTTGGCTCTATAACCGACAGATGATATCATCAGCCACTAGGGACAGGCATTCATCATATGCATACTATATGAATTGTTTGAGATTGCCTATTTGACTGCATATTACTTGCTAATTGTCTAAATGCCTTACTTGTTCCTAAATGTATATTTCTTGCTTGATATAACTGTGTTTGCTACACTATTCTCCTGCTGGTGGTTGGGAGGTCTGAAGGAATTGGAAAGGGAAGTATTAGTTAGACTGAAGTATCTTTAGTCAGATGCCCTTTATGGTTTAGCTTGTTTATAAGCTTTGATATTATTTGGAGGAAGTTCTAGGATTGCCTTCGGCTTTCCTCCATTATTATGTATTATATATGTGGAAGCTGTTACCATGCTGGGGACCTCTGGTTCTCACCCATGCGGATTTTGTGGTTTTCAGATGCAGGACGTGAGGTTTCCCGCTGAGGCATGCTGGAGACTTCTAGATTTGCGAAGATCCTTTGTTCTCGGGGCTATGTTTTGGTTTATATGTTTTGCTTAGATACTTTTATCTCCATTAAATAATACAAGCTGTGATGACTCCTCTTATGGGAGAATTTTGGAGAATAGGTTTTGTGTATTGGTGTCCCTTTGGGTTTCCTTGGGGTTTTCCTTATTTTTATCATATGTATATATTGTTATGCTCGGACCGGTTATCTTCGCAGCCGGATCTTGAGTCTTGATATTCCTGTTTTTGACACTCCTTGTATATATGTAATTCTCGCGTTGGTTATCCCTGTTCGTTACGTTGTCGATCGGAGTGTTGCACTTTAGAGTTGCGATGGTTTTTGTTTACCCCTTTTTTTTTTACAAAGGCTCCTAGTTATATCAATCATTCCTACTACTATATGTACTAAATTTTTATTTTAGAGGTCGTAATACCTTGCCATCTCTGAATTATGACTTAAGCATAAGACTCTATATGGTAGGGTGTTACAGATATGATTCAAATACACCCATAGATATCAGTCAGATACACCCATAGATATCAGTCAGATATCACTCAAACATGCATTAATATACAAGTTCAAGCAACATTACAAGGTCAAGCAATATACACCCATGGACAAGCAAATATTAGAACAGTTGCAACTGTTGACTATATTACAGTATATCAGTTCATAAATATACACCCAACAAATTATGCCATATACACCCAACAAATTATGCCATATACACCCACCAAATTACGCAATATACTCTAAAAAATTGGTTACCAGAAGAACTAGAACAACAACAACAGTAACACCTAGAACAACGAAGAAGAACAGTATAACCTAGAACCAATAATAACAGTAAAACCTAGAACAAGTAGAACAGTAAAAACTATAAAATGAGACCTAGAACAAGAAGAACAGTAAAACCTAGAAGAACGTAGAAGAACAGTATAACCTAGTTCTTCGATTTGAAATGTGGAAAATATACAAGATGAGTAAAATAGTAACGTAACGTACCTTGAGTATTATAACTTCGTCTTTTGATGGAGAGTTCTATGTTGTATTGATAGAGAGTTCGAATCTTCGCGACGAGTTCTATCTCTGCAGTTTGCAATGTTACTCGAAAATGAACGATTTGTGTTTTCTTCGAATGGCTTGGAAAAGTGGAAGAGTGCGCCATTAAGGAGTGCTTTTCGCGAAGCGCAACCGTTGAGTGGCGCGCGTGTATTTTACGCTCCATTCAAAGTGAGTAACTGCGCTTGTGAATGAAATCTGGGCTAAAAACTTGTAATACTTGTAGGGCCTTTTTGCTTGTATGTGTAGCAGGCCCGATATTTTTAAAGCTAATTTAGGGTTGTTTCACCTCATATAAGCTTTTTTTATATATAAAAAAATTTATTCATAAAATAGTTATCTGATATCTACACATAAAAAATATTTAAATTTAAATATAAAAAAATCAGATAATTTCTATTTTAATATATAAAAATAAAAATATTTTTTAATTTTTTGAATCTATATGAAAAGTACAACAATATATGAGATATCCTGTTATCTCGCATAAACTTATGTTGATTAACTAAATATAAGATTTACTTTAAAAAGTAAACCTACTTAAATATTTGACTTCTAAGCTAATAAACTATTGTTCAAATGGCATAATTTTTTCATATTCATTTAAAAATTGTAGATTCGAGTTTTCTTATATTTGATAAAAAAAATTTCACTTCTAAAAATTTTTTCAACGTCACTGATCTCTTCAAATTTATCAAAATACTAGTAGATGCACATTAATAAGGCTTGGTTTAGTAAACCTTTTTGAAAAAGTACTTGTACTTTTTAAAAACTCAAACTCCTCATTCTATGTGCTTGTTTTGACAGTTTTTAAAAGATCGGGGTACTTTTGAAAGTACGTATAGAATTTTTTAAAATTTACTTGTACTTTTCAAAATTTAAAAGTCTAATATAACCTCATATGTTAATTAATTTTTAAATTTAATGTTTACATTTATATCTATTATAATATTTTTAAAATTTTAAGACTATTTTACCAAACAAAATTATTGTTACTTGTGTTTATTAAAAGTTATTTTTAAATTGATTTATCAAACATAAATGTTACCACTTTTAAAAAATCATCTTTTAAAAATTAATTTTATAAACTATTTTTAAAAAGTCAAAATTTTACTGAACTATATCTAAATCTGACCGCCTCAATCAAGGAAAACAATATGTCCTTACAAAATATTTTGTATTTCTTTTTATATAAAATATAAACATTTTAATTCTTAAGATATATATTAATAAAAATTTATTTTTAATATACTATTAATATAAAATAATTTTATATGGCATACATTTAATTACATAATATTACGTTAAAAAAATAATTATTTTTTATATTAATTTTATAAATAATTATCTAAAAAAATAAATATAATTATATAACTGACAATGTATTAAAATTAAAGTCATGTTAACAAATATCCTAAAATATTAAATATATATTAATATTAGCAGTCAAAAAAGAAATTTTTAAAATAAATATATAATTTAATTATTTTAATTATCAAAATAAATAATTTATAGCGTACTTACTAATTTATGTCATATTTATTTATATCGTTTATATGATAAACAAAATAATTTTATATGTATTTTATTTATAATATAAATTAAATACGTGTATTTTTTCAATTTTCATATATCTCATTTACTTTAAAAAGAAATTAAGAATGTGTGTCACGTGATAATATCTGAGGTGCAGGTGACGTGAGGGACAAAAGTAGCTTGAAAAGTATCATTGAATTTCAAAATATATATGAAATAAATTATTATTTCTACTCATAAAAAATACAAATGTTAATAAATGTACCTATAAAACGATAATTATAATTATGAAGATGATTTATGTGTGTCAAAAATATCCTAATAAACCAATTACCTAACTAACGTTCGGGTATTTTTGGTACACGGAGACCATATTCCTTACTTACAATTGTCGTTTTATTTTTATATGAGTACATTTGTCAATATCTGTATTTTTTATGGTACAAATGATAATTTATTCAACATATATATTTTCTGGCGGATTTTTTTAAATAAATAATTTAATTATTTTAATTACTAAAATAAATAATTTATAGCGTATTTACTAATTTATATCGCGTTTATTTATATCATTTATATTATAAATGAGATAATTTTTCACGTATTTCATTTACAATATAAATCAGATATGTGACAAACATAAAAAATCTGAACAAATTATATCTCAGTTAAAAATTTAAAATATTATTTGAATTAATTTAGTGTAAATCCTAATAAAAAACCGTTAGTGGATAGAAGTGAATGAGTAGAAGAAACAGCAATAATATTGTTTATTTTAAATAGACAGTTCATCTTTTTTATTATTTAAAATAGACTATTTATCTTTTTTATTATTTAAAATTGTCTATCTTTTTTATTATTTGAAATATTATATTTTTAAAAATTTGGTCCAATTTAAATTATTAATATTTTTTATTATTTTTAAATATTATATTTATTTATTTATAAATACATATATCTCGTTTACACTTTAAACGAGATATTTTTTCATGTATCTCGTTTAATATAAATGAGATACGTACACAATTATTTCAATTACAGTGTAAACGAAATAAATAAATGTAATATAAATTAATAAATACACTATAAATTATTTATTTTAATAATTAAAATTATTAAATTATTTATTTAAAAAAAATCCGTTCGAAAAGATATATGTTTTGAATTTCAATGATACTTTTCAACCTATTTTTGTCCCTCACGTCACCTGCACCTCAGCTATTATCACGTGACACACATTCTTAGTTTCTTCCTCAAGACGTCAACAAATATTGAGACGTTTCATAAAGTGATAAAACCATGATTGTATTTGTACAACGCTATATATGGAATGAACCATCTCAAATTTAAAGTATATAAACACATACATATGTATAATTATTTAATTTGTATCATGGTTATTTAAGAATACTAAAAATTTAAAATTATTTAAATAGTTTTATTTACTTGTATAATTACTTTTTAAAAATAATTAGTTATATGACAATTATTTTTATTTATATATTTTAGTTGAAAAGTGATTTAAGATAATGTATATTGTGTTTGATTTATATTAAAAAAATATTAGGTGACCAATATTTTTTATATTTGTCTTGTAGTTGAATTAATATTAACTAATTTTCTATTTTTATGAAAATGTGTTGGCTTCTAGTATTTTCTTAAAAAAGTTTATTTTTCACTAGTATATTACGAAAATAAATATAAACTTATTTTTATATTAATTAATACCTAATACATGAAGTTAAATTGGTAAAATTATAATAATTCAAAAATAACGAGCTCTTAAATGATTAGTTTTAAAATATTAACTTTTTTATATGTTATATTTTAGTTTATAGTTGTTAATTTTAATTATAATCTTTTTTTTTCGAACAGTACGATTATTTTTACGTAAATACCTAGTAAGGAAAAAAAAGAAAAGTTCTTTTTTTGAAGTTTCCCACCTGCCCTAAAAGGCCTAATAAATAATAGACTCCTAGCTAGTTTCGTCTTATTAGAAGAGGGAAAGAACTACAAAAATCTAAGTTCCTGAGATGTGAAAAGTCATCGGGCAACTAAAATATTAGCTCATTAATTTAAATATGGAAAAATTTTGGTGTATTGGCTGAAAATGGGTATATTGTGTGTATTACATGTATGTGAACGTGTTAGATGGTAGTACAATACACAGGGGGCGTGTTGCCTGAACCACGTGGGAGGCGTGGAAGCGACGTGGCTGGATGAGGTTGTGCCAACAAGGCAGCACACAGGGGGCGTGCTTAGTCAGCACGCCCCCTGCGTGCTGACGTGGCGAAACCTGGATGACTCAGACGGGGAAGCACGCAGGGGGCGTGCTGACGTGGCGAATATGCATTGGTCCACGTATGCAGCACGTGGGGGCGTGCTGAATGAGCACGCGGGGGGCGTTCTGACACGTTTCAAAGCGTGATTGGCTGAGGCAGACAGCACGTGGGAGGCGTGTTAAGTGCATCTCTCTATATAAGGTAGAGCTCGATAGTATTTGCATGCTGAAGAAGATTTGAGTGTGTTTTGAGTGTTCTTTGAGGCTATTGTTAGTGCAATGGAGGGCACCGCAAACTTGGTGGTGTATAGCAACGGTGAGATAATACATAATACTCATGAGGGAGTGAGGTTTGTGTCCTAGAATTCGTTTTCATTTGTGGTTCCATGCACGATGACGTTAATGGAGCTGCAGAACGGCCTCTGTAAAAGCATGGAGAACAGTACGTTAATGAGAGTGAGCAGAATTCTGTACCGGAATCCGATTGTAGTTTTTGGTGGTCTAATACAGTTTGATGCCATGCCGATCACTGATGAAGCGAGTATGCAGAACATGTTTCAAATTCACCGGCAAACTCAGATGCGACACCCACAGATTGAGGTGTACGTTGAGTTTGAAACTGTAGAGGCAGTGGCGGTTCAGAATGATATAGATATACATGATGATAGAGGTGCAGTGTACGAAAGAATGAATAGTGACAGCGAAGAGGACTTCGAAGCCACTTATGAGGCCGGCGACGAAGATGAGGATGGTGATGTAGGAGTTGAGGCAGCAGCAGAGAATGTAGTGGTTCGTCCGTCGAGCAGTCAACCGATGGACGTTACACCTTTTATGAGTGAGTTGGATCTCGAGGCCATGCATGACCCCGAGTTTTCGGAATATACAAACATAGGTACGTGGTGAATAAATAATAAGTTTTTGTTAGTTTATACGTTCAATTGAGCAATAAACAGTGTTGTCATAACCGGACCGGACCAGACCGGACTGGCCAGTTCGATCGAAAAACCGGTGACCCAAACATTAAACCGGTCCGGTCCGTTAATTAAACCGAATAAGGAAACGAACCGGTATGAATCGGTCAAACCAGAAATGAACCGATGAAAACCGGTCAAACTCGATAAACCAGTCTAACCGAATCGCTGAAAATTAAAATAGCTGAATATTCTTAAAATGTTAGTAAAGATATGTATTTTAAATTTTAACTTTAAATTTTTTTACTATGTTTTAATTTTGTTGACATAGGCGTTGCCGATGCTGAGGACGAGGAGTTCTGGATTGGAATGGAATACAGTTCTAGAAAGTCGGTCGTCGCATCAATTAGAAGTTTTACTATTGCTAAAGGAGTTGACTATGAGGTGTATGAGTCTGAGCCACAGACGTTCTATGCAAAATGCAAGATGTACGGGCGTGGATGTGACTGGCTTATCCGAGCTAGCTTGATACGGAAAAAAGGGTGTTGGGAGATACGAAGATACAACGGTAGGCACACATGCACGATCGAAACGATTTCACAAGATCATTTCAAGTTGGACTCAGATACAGTTGCTGAGGCTATAAGGCCATGGTCGAGACGGATCCGTCCATCAAAGTGAAATCTATAATTGCGGAAGGCCAGTCAAGGTTCAACTATACCATCAGTTACCGAAAAGCTTGGTTGGCAAAGCAGAAGTCCATAGCCAACGTTTTCGGTGGTTGGGAGGATTCTTACCAAGCCTTGCCATGGTGGCTCTTGGTCATGGTGCAGAAGATGCCTGGTTCAGTTGTCCAAATAGAAACATGACCACTGTACAATGGGAATAAGGAGGCGCAAGGTGTAAAAATACTTCATCGTGTATTTTGGAGTTTCAATCCATGCATTAGGGCATTTAGGCATTGCAAGCCTTTGGTTCAGATTGACGGCACACACCTATACGAAAAATACAAAGGTACACTTCTAGTCGCTGTTGCACAAGATGGGAACCAGAACATTGTGCCTATCGCCTTTGCCTTGGTGGAAGGGGAGACAGCTGATGCGTGGCACTTCTTTCTCAGGAGTCTGCGAATGTATGTTGTTAGAAAAGACGGTGTGGGTATGATCTCAGACCGACATGATTCAATACGGGCAACAGTAAATTGTTTTGGTGGCGACTGGCAACCTCCAAGAGCATGGTGGATGTTTTGTATAAGACACATCGGCAGTAACTTCTTAAGGGCATTCAAAGTCCCTCACTTGCAAAAGCTTGTTGTCAACATAGGGTATTCAAGAACGGTGGAGGAGTACAATATCAACTATAAGAGGTTGGAAGAGCGAGGCAAGGCATATGCCAGGTGGTGCGATGCCATTGGACTCAGACATTGGGTATTGGCATTCGACGAGGGACATCGATGGGGCTATGTGACAACGAACCTTGTCGAGTGCATTAACTCAGTGTTGAAGGGTGCCCGTAATCTACCTGTGTTGGCGCTGGTCCGAGTAACATATTATAGGTTAAATAAACTTTTTACGCGGAAGAGTGCCGAGACTCACGAACGCAAGCGTGCTGGATATACGTACTCTGCATTTGCGCAACAGCGGATAGAAGCAAGTATGCAATAGGCTGGGAATATAGTTGTGCACTGCTTTGATAGACGAAATGAGGTGTTTGAGGTGTGCGAAATGACTACTGAAAAGGTGTTAGTTGTTGATCTTGCACGACGGACGTGTGACTGTGGGCACTTTCAGGTTGAACGAATACCATGTCGCCATGTTATTGCTTGCTGTGCTAACCAGCGTCTCGATTGGCAGTGTATGTGCATGATGTGTATAAGATGACGGAGGTTCGTAAAGTATATAGGTTTGAGTTCACACCATTAGGTGATCCTGAGACATGGCCTGCTTATAAGGGACCCACATTGGTCGCTAATCCCGCGCTGAAGCGAACGTCTAAAGGCAGGCCCAAACTGACTCGATACTTGAATGAAATGGACTTACGCAACATGCATGGTCCTCGGATATGCCGTCTCTGTGGTGCTCAGGGTCATAGTCGGAGTAGGTGTCCTCAGCGTGCTGGACCGAGTGGTGCTGGTTCGTAGTTTAATATTGTCATGTTTGTATTTTTTAATTTGCATTTTGTTAGTCGATGCTTTTGAAATTAGACGTGTTTGTATTTTTCAATTGAAGTCTATCCATTGATATTATAATGGTCGCTTAATATTGTCATTAACTGATTACATAAGTTAATAAAACAAACATTAAACACAATTTACATAAGTTAACAAAACAAATATTAAACACGATTTACATTAAGTTAATTCTGAAAATAAGATCAAAAAAACCTAAACCGAAGCTCACTTCTTTCCAACGAACCAGTGCAGCCCCTTACGCATAATGCCCGTCCCTAAACGCGATGGAGTATACCTATCAGGTGGATTTCGCTCCGTCCGGAGGTCATATGGGTGACCTCGAACTGAGTCATCCACCCCCGGAGCTCCCGAACCGCCTGCCTATGTAGGAGCGGCTGACCCACCTGCATCTGTCAGAGCGGCCGACCCGCCTGCCTCAGCTGGAGCGAATGGACTTGGGTTGAACGTGTCAACAACTGCGTATGCCCGCTGACACTGAATAAAACCACTATCACATGACGCACTCTCTGACATGTGGTCCGAAGTACGACCCCGTAAACCATGGCCCATATCTACTGATGCCCTACGTGGATCAGCCGATACTGACGGTGAAGGGATACCACTAAAATCTGACCAGCCACCCAAACCAGCGTTGGTCCAATGCTGTAGTTGCTGATCTCCATGTCCGTCGCTGGAGAAGTCAAACCAATCATGACCGGAAGGAATGGTAAGTATGGGATCATGATGCTGAGAGTGGTGGCTGTGCTGAGACTGCTGAGAATGGTGGCTGCTCTGAGTGTGATGGCTACCATGACTGTAGGCCGGTGGCTGTGGTATATAATAAGAAAACGGCTCAAACACTGCATGCTAAGGTGGCTGAGGGGGAGGTGGTTGTGGGGCAGGTGGCTGTGGATGATGAGGAACGTATCCCGTCAATCTCAACAGATGTCCGTAGGAGCGCATGTACCAATCCCGGTACTCAGCCGTCGGTAAAAAATCCCAGGTCGGAAGGGGGTGCAGGTCCCGCAGTCGGCTGAGTCGCCTGTTGGCCCATTCCACTATCCATGGCCCATGCAAAACTGTCCAGTCATAAAGCTGCACTCCGTGTAGAACGATGCAATGCTGGTCAACTGGAATATCCCTTGGTACCCCCGGAGGAGGTTGTACATATCCAAACTGACGCATCACTCGGTCCGCAGGGTGCCACTCGACACACTTGAACGACAATAATGGAGCAACGATGTCACACACCTCAAGATGGGGATGCAAGTCATCGGGGACGATTAACCCGTCATACGGCCGCCACTCAAACTGCCACAGTATTATTGGTATATTAGAACCCTAACAATAATGGTTGAAAAAACGAATAAGAAGAACCATAACTATTTACCTCCTGCATGTAGTCTATATCATGCCTGAATGTCTCTACGGTCTTCGATGACCACGCTGTGGTCCGTTTCGAATGACTCCATCTGAAACATTGTTAATTGAAAAAATTTAAATAACTCATCATATGTCAAACATGCATCATGAATATAACACGTAACTAAAGTAAGACTTATTACCTCCAGACAACTGGTATCTCGGCCAGTGGAAGTGTTTGTCTCGGTACGGGAGCAAGACACGGTATTCGCTCCCATGCCCAAACAAACAACAGATTAAGAGGGCCATCCATCTCCTTTGTATCATATCGTGATGCACGGCATAGTGCTCTGTAAAGATGTGCCAGACATGCTGACCCCTAACTATAAGTATGGATCCGCTCAAAATCGCGAAGCAATGGTAGATACTTCGCATGGACATATGCGGTCGACTTGTCCGTGAATAGAGTCGACCCTAACAAACAGAAGATCTGACATCTGACGTATCGCCTGATGGACTCCTCAGTGTCTAACAGCTCTGCGTCTCTAATATGTTGAACCCAACCCAACTTTATATAGGACTTCGCATTATGACTGACTAATGGCTCACGACCGAATAACGCTATGCCCTGACTTTGAACGAAGTCGCTACTACAATCTGTCCATCCACTGACAGGCTCTCCATCAATGGGTAGGTCGAATATATGAGCGACATCCTCTAATGTCACTGTAACCTCACCGATCGGCAACACCAAGGTGTAGGTCTCAAGCCTCCACCTTTCAACCAGAGCAGCTAACATGGGGTGAAATCCTCTTATGACTCCAATTCTAGAGACGTGGTAAAATCCAGTGGCGCGTAAGTAGTTCTCCACCATCGGATTCCACATCTGTGGCGGATCCAGTTTACGCACCAACAAATTCCTGTTAGGCTGCATCAACAAAGATATATGTTACATTAATTAAATAATAATCCTTATAAATATTTTAATAAACATTCACATATTTATTTTAATATCTTATTTATTAAAATATTTAACATAACTTATCTATTTATTTATTTATTAAAAATTTAAATTCCTTATTTATTATAATATTTATTTATTAAATATATTTTATACATTTTACATATTTAATTTATTATAATATTATTTATTTATTAATATACGCATATTTATGTTAAAAAAATCAAAATATTTTTTTATTCTTGAATATATTCATAACAACAAAAATTAAAAAAATTATTAAAAAATTACATATTATTATTATTATTATTATTAACGTTTATTTCATAAAAATTATTATTATATTACTAAAATATTTATAAAATACACAAAATAATATTCTCATTACAAAATACATATACATTAAAAAATATAAATACATAAAAAATAAATTTTAAATACAGAAAAAAATTAAAATTTACCAACTTACATAAATAGGATGATCCAAATAGTTGATAATATGTTTTTTGGGCGCCATATAATTACGTACCATTTTTTTTAAATTCCTAAAACTAAAAATTTTTTTCACTGGTATAAACTTTTAATTCACTACTACTAACTACTACTCACTACACTCTTCTTTCCCTAAACCTATACACACACAGACAACCCACACTTCTTTCCTTCTTTCTAATTTCCTTGCTTGTATGCTACTAACTACTATTGATGCTGTTTCCTTACAATATAACGAAGACTCATGCATATATATAGAGGGAACTCGAGGGAATCTCTCGGAGGAGGGGGCTGTCCCCTGCATGCAGGCAGCCTACAGCACGCCCCCTACGTGGTGTAGCAGTAGCATTGGAACTCGAGGGAATCTCTGCTGCGCTTCATAGTTCTCTAGGCACCACGCCCCCTGCGTGGTGAGTCAGCATGCCCCTAGCGTGGTAGAGGAGTGTCGCCACGTCGCAGTCAGCACGCCCCCGACGTGTTGACCGTGGGTTCCATACTCCGGCAATACCCTTCCTTGGCCAATATCCAGCCAATACACCATCTTTGCATCCATAAGAAAAATAATTTCTGTCTTTAATTAGATCGAGTGCTGTGTGAAAAGTCATCGAATAAAGTTTGAAGTAAGATTTTTGATTAGTTGGATTCTACTATGAATATGTTTGGATGATTATAATAATTATATAAATGTGATTAAAATTAACATTATATTATTTTTGATATTTTGGTAATATTTTTAAGTAATATTTTTTAAAAATATTGTTTAATGATAAAAAATATTATTTTAATTTTAAAAATATTTTTAAAATATTATAATTATCATAGTTACTGTAATATTTTCTTTTAAAGTTAGTATTTTTTATCAAAAAATTATAGATGTATTTAAATCATTAGAAAACAGATATTTCTGTATATACGGTCTATTGACAGAGAAGGGAATTCATAACAAATGAATAATAACATTTTTTAATTTTAAAAGAAGGATGAAAGTGGTGTTATTACTTATTAGAGAGGATGGTATTTGATGCTGTTGTGATGATAAAAACGAACAAATTAGACAATTCGATTTGCACACTAAATCTACGTGTCACGCATGTAGTTTGTCTATTTTTTTTTATCTTTTTCTTTCATGCACTTTTGTGTTGTTCAAATTTATGTTTTTTATGTTGTTCAAAAAAAAAATCATATCTAAAAGACTTAAAATAAAAAAGGTTAATCATCTTGAAATTCACATTATTAATTCTCTTAGTCATTTTAATTATATAATTTATTATTAAATTTTTTTATTTAATAAAAATAATAATGATAATATTACAGATTAATATTATTTATAATAATTAAATGATAATTAATATTGTTAACGTATAATGTGATCTTTAAAATTGTTAGAGATATATTCTTTTATTTAGTTAATAAATATTATTGAGGTAGAAAATATATATTTTTTTTTGAAATAAAACGCTCAACACAACAAAATGGAGCATTAACGTCTCAACAGAAAGTATTAAACAGATAAAAAACAAACTAATTCTTAATCATCTTCGACAAAAGCTATCAACAACCCAAAAGATCAAATATCACTCCACTCTTTATAATTCTTAATCGACCTGTTAACTACTCCTGCAACACCTGATTCTTGATTCCTGAAAATTCTGTCATTTCTTTTCAACCAAGTGCTCTAAATGATAACAATGAAATCAAACTCACCAATATTCTATTAATTTGACTGCACGATTGACCCTGAACTACGTAACTTACGATCATTCAACTCTATATCCACCAGTTTGATAATGATGTTAACACACTAATGCCTTTTCTTTCTTCCAAGTGCACAACCTCATTGAAAACACCCATGTAGCAAAGAGGAACCTGACATATTTCCAATAAAAAAAAAACCCAACTCTTCCCACACAACAAGATTCTCTTCTCTTGTATGCGCACCATACACCAAGCAAACAGCACAAACAAAAATTATTGTTCATCAATTCCCCTACCATCTCCCCCCTTTGTAACAATTACTCAACCTAAATATCATAACATCCCACATTATTAATAAACCTCCAAAAGCACCTTCCGATCCCACAAATTCCAAACTCACCACATCAATACCCCAAAATTGCACTATATCAAACTTAGAAATCACCTCCTTCTTTGTCTCTATCAATCCTAACATATTCATATTATTTTTACGCTTAAATTTTTTACTATTTTCTACTTTTCAACACTCCCTAAACCCCTCAAATTCCACAAACTAAAATCATTTAAAAAATTTTATTACACATCTTATTTCGATTTTTGGGACGACACCTTCTTACTTTTTCTTTCTGTTTTGCTTATCTTTTCAGTGTACTGAATAATAATTATTAAAATTATATTTTAGATATATTTAAATTTTATTAATTAGTGTTAGAAGTTAATTGTGAAATTCTTATAAAATAATTTTTGAATATTTTTAAGCAATTGATGAGTTAATTGTTATTATAAATATATTAGTAGTTATGTGTAATAAAAATTAGATTTTTTTAAATTTTAATAATTAATTAACTCTTGTTTTGGATATAATAATTATTTTTATCATTATAATAACATTAATTAAGCGTTTAATGTATATTATTAGCTGTACGTGAAACTGCAAGTTAACAAATAATTGAATTTAGTGTAAATTAGTTAGTTAATTAATTATTAACACTTTGCTCATCTTTGCATGCATCAAGGATGGTGCAATCTTTAAGTGTGGGGAGGTCGAGACTGACTTCTGTGGATAACTATTTCCTTTTTCCAATATCAAATTTTAATGTTCTTTGTTAGTTAGTATAAATTATCTTTTGTAGTTAGTCATTTGTATGATAGATTGCATTATAGTTAGAGTTTGTGCATATTTTACCACTACTTAGTGGAAGTGATAATTTCTTTTTCAAGAAACTATTTTAGGGCATTTCACTAATTTGAACTAAAATTTTTGAACTTGCTTGAAGAAATTTATTTTGAAACATGGTTTTAGAGCTAGAACACACAAGCCTAGTGAGATTTTGAGCCTATTGATTGGTTGCATCTAATCAACCAATATTTTATTTTGGTGTGTATTGTTCTCTCTAAGATTGTGATATGTATCTTGCCTGATTCTATATTTTTATTATTTGATGTATGCATGCATTTATGTGATTGAGACCTTTGTTTCACTAAACTCACATACCCAAATGGCCTTACCTTGTTATCAACTCTTTGCAAACCAATGTTGAGTCTATTTTACCCCATTTGTTCTTTATTTTAGCACATCACTAATACTAAATGAAAAACAATAAATGTCCTTAATTTGAATACTTGGTTAGCTTAGACTAGTGAGAGTGTGCATGATTTACGTGTGGAAAAATTGGGTATGGAAACATCTGGTTTGAAAATTGGGTATTGTATCTTTTTGTGAAAATGTGAAAAAGATAATTGAGCACATATTCTTACATTCAATACCTTAATCATATGCATTGATTTCTTGTATATGTATATTAACCACCACATATAAAAAAAGAAAAAAAAAGAAAGAAAAAAGAAAAGAAAAATAAAAAAAAGAGAAAAAGAAAACAATAAAAAGGGGACAAAATGACCCAAAGTAAATGGTGGTAGCAATGCATATGTATTGTACTCAAATTTGGAATGCATGAATATGTGAAAAACATAGTTAATGGGTAGTTAGATTTTGTATTTTGATTACATGGGTTATCTTAAGTTAAGTGGGAAGTTTAGGTTAATCAATGATTCATATTTTAATCCACTTGACCAAATACAGTCCTACCTTGACCCTAACCCCATTACAACTCTTGAAAAGACCTCTTGATATGTGTATTCATGCATTAAATTTTTGTTGATTAGTAGAAGAAGAGCAAACCTTAGAAAGTAAGATTAGTAGAGAATTGAGAGAATCGACCCTTAAACACTTAAGCGATTAGAGCGGATACACTTTCGGTGAGGGTTTGATGCTCAGTTTCTTGTTCCTGGCTTTCGTGAGCTTTCTTCTTGCAAGTCTATTTGTACTTAATTTTGATATTTGAATTGGTGGAATTCATGAAAAATCATACTATGTTAACCCTACTTGTTCATATATTCTTAAAGGTTGATTTACTTTTAACTAAGTAGGTAGAAGCATTTAGCATGTAGTTGCATTCATATAGATATGTTGCATTTAATAAATCCTACCATTCCTCTTCACCCCCTTATAGCTTCTCTTGAGCTTAGTTGAGGACATGCTAACGTTTAAGTGTGGGGAGATTTGATGAACTACTATTTTATGACTTATTTTGGATCGAATCAAGTGGATTTTATCAACTTTATACACACTTATCCATATAATTTGCATGTTTTTAAGTTTCCTTTGTAATTTTGTGCTATGATTGAAAACATGCTTCTTAGACCTTTAAATTACTAATTTTTAATCCTCTCATATTACTATTCGACACCAAGATTATAGGATAGGAATGACTTAGAGGATGGAAAAGGAGCATGCAAAAGTGGAAGGAACACAAAGAATTAAAGATTTGAGGAGCTGGTGTCGACGCATACGCATGGCTGACACGTGCGCGTGACCAGGAGCGTCGCCCAACGACGCGTACGCATAAGTGACGCATACGCATGGCTAGTGCAGAGTTCAAATGACGCGTATGCGTGACTGATGCATACGCGTGACGAGCGTCACGTGCTGCAATAAAGTGAAAATATTGGGGGCAATTTCTGCACTGCTTTTGGCCCAGTTTCAGGTCCGAAAAGGAAGACAAGAGACCGAGGAATGGATTCCATTCATTTACACACACTTTATTTTTAGATAGACGTAGAATTCTAGAGAAAGAGACTCTCTCCACTCTCTAGGTTTAGGGGTTCTTCTTTTATTTTCAGTTTTATCTAGGTTTAGATTCTACTTCTTATCTTGATTCAAGTTCCTCTTTTAATTTCTTGTTATTACCTCTTTGCTTTCTTAGTTTTATAGTTGTTTTCTTTACCTTGTTGCTTTATTGTTCATGACTCTTTGTTGATTCCAATTTTCTTTTAATGCATTTTGAGGTATTTTATGTTTATTGTCGCCTTCTTTAATTTGTGTTATTGTTTTCTTGCAATTGTTAGTCTTAGATTTTACTATTTTTTGTTAATTTTCTATGTTTTTATTTTGTACCTTCCAAGTGTTTGATAAAATGATTGGTTGGATTTTAAAATAGATTTTTGTGTTCTTGGCTTTGATTGACTAATTTGGAGACTCTTGAATTGTCAAAGTCTTTTGTTGATTGGTAATTGAAAGTTGCTAATTGGCTTGAGCTTCACTAAATCTAGTCTTTAATTAGGACTTGTGAACTTAAGATAATTTTGCTCACTTGACTTTCCTTCAATTGTTAGAAGTTAACTAAGTGAGAGCAAAAGGCAATTACCATCACAATTGACGATGATAATGAGGATATGAATTCCAATTCTCAACCATTGCAGGGACTTTTCTTAGTTGTTAGTTTAATTTTCTCGTTATTTACATTTCTTGTCCCTTATTTAAAAACCCCAAAACATATTACCTCAGAGCCAATAATAAGTACACTTCCCTGTAATTCCTTTGAGAGACGACTCGAGGTTTAAATACTTTGGTTATTTTTATTGGGTTTGCTTTGTGACAAACAATTTAAACGTTGACCGAGGATTGTATGTCAGTTTAGAACTATACTTGCAACGCGATTTTATTGAGAAATTCTTTACTGACATTAATCCTTCGTCAAGGATCTCTCTGTCTAAACCCTCTTTGAAGGCTGATCTTGCTAGAAAATCTTTTCATTTATTTTAAACCTATAACTAGCACTCTTCACACAACTCATCATCAACTTCACCCTTTCATTACTAAAACTTAATGCTTCGAGGACCCTTTCCAAAAGATTTCATTCTAATCTGTCATATGCTTTATTCATGTCTAATTTGATAGCTAGATTTTTGCTTTCAAGACTTCTTTTTTTGTTTAAATTGTGAAAAGCTTCTTGTACTATTATTATATTATCCTATATGAGTCTACCTTTCACAAAAGCACTTTGGACCGAGCATATAATATCATCTAGCACTTTTCTCAGCCTTCTTACCAAGATCATAGTTATAATCTTGTACAAAAAATTATAACTTATGGGTCTAAGGTGATTTAAACTTTTCAATTGACTCATTTTGGGAAACGAAATAATAGTTGTCTCATTTATCCTTCTCGTTATGATACCTTCTTCAAAAAATTGTTTAACTATACCACATGCTTCTTTACTCACAATTTTTCAATGTTTCTAGAAAAATAAACTATTTAATCCATCTGGACCCGGAGCTTTTAAGCCTTCCATAGTAAAAGTCACCTACTTAATTTTTTCATCATTGATCTTTACCATCAGATCCTCATTCATCTCTCTAGTAACCCTCCTAGGTATTTCTCTTAATCAGTCCTCCAAGTTCCTGACCCTGTAGAGAAAAATAGCTTAGTGAAACGTCTTTCAACTAACATCATCATGTTTTTCTCTCCTTGTATCCACTGTCCTGTTTCATCTTTTAATTTTTAATTCTATTCTTATTTCTTCTCTGAATTCTTGTTGGATAAAAGAAGGCTATATTTTTATATTCCTATTTTAACAATTTCAGTCTTGATTTTTGTCTCCAAGACTTATCTTCCTACTTCCATAGCTCCGTGATTTGACATTTTAGTTCATTCTCTCTCCTTTGATCTCTTTTTGACATATCAGATTTTTAAATATGTTGTAGTTTTATTTTTTTTTATTTCAATTTCTCTATCTACTCTCTTAAACTTTCTCCTACTCCATTTTGTTAGCTCCACTTTACATTTATTTTTCTTTCTTATAAATTAATTCTAATGATTTATATTCCCGTCATTCAATTGCCAACTTCACTTGATAATGTCTTTACACTCCTTATCATTTGTCCAAAATGGCTCAACTCTAAAATCTTTTTTTATCAGAACCAATGGCTGTATTTTCAAAATTGAAGCACAATGGTCAGAACTTAAATCCAGTAAAGCTTTTAAAATAGCATTTTGATGTATTTGCATTCATTTTCAGTTTACTAACACCCTATCCAGTTTTTTCCTAATGATAAAATTATTTTTTGAATTACGAAACTATATAAATTTACTACCTTTGAGATTAATATCCATAAATTTATTATCATTTACAAACCTTCTAAAAGTTTTTAAATAAGTTTTAAGCTGTGGATGAATGCCCACCTTTTCATTTTGACTTAAAATATCATTGAAGTCACCCAAATAAGCCTAAGGTTCTTCCTTATTCATATTATATACAATGAGCTCCTACCATAGTTTTCTTCTCTTTTAGAAAGCTAGATTTTCATACACAAGATGCCCTGCCAAATCTTTCCATTATTAATGATATATACTAGCTTTTTATCACACCACTCATATACATTAATATAAATATTAGATTTTCATAACAAACTATAGCCTACTAGACAAGCTCCGAGATTTTACACAAAATATATTATCAAAATGAAGCCTTCTTTTTATGTTAAATATTTTTTTTGTCTAGCCCTAGTTTTCATTAGAAATACTATGAGTGTCTTAATTTTTTTACATGGATCGTACAATTCAGAGATTGTCAGGGCAGCTAGTATTTTCTGATAATTCCAGCTAATGATACTCATGGCTGAGGGTGGGACATATTGAGGCCCGCCTCCTCAGTCATTTGTATAACCTTAAACTGACCAGAAGCATACAAAGATAAGTCATACTCCCCTGTGTCCAGTGCATTACTGTTGTTCTTCATTTTTTTAGCCACTTTGCCGCCTATATTCTATTGTACCTCCCTCTATTCCTTATTAGTAAGCAATAGCACCTGATCATTCTCTTTTTTTTTTCAAATTCAGCTCCAATTCCATCTTTTTTGCTAGTTGTATTTTTCATTCAGTAGATTTTCTCCTTCCACCATCTTCATCTTCATCGTTCACTAGTTCTACATGGTAGATGTTCTCACCCAAGTTTTCCTGCTGCTCCACCAAGGCATCTTTCTTGCCCTGTAGTTTCATGGACAACTTCCTAATTTTTTTCTCCTTTTGCTCCTATCTTTTATCTTTATTTATCTTTTTTCTATCAATATTTTTATATTTCTCTTTCTTTTTAGCTGTCATAAGTCTTTTTAGTTTCTGGTCTATAATTCTTTTTTTCTACTCTTTTTCCTGGTCAAACTTCTAATCTTTTTTTAGCTATTCACATATATCTCTTTTGTTATATAAAGATTCATCCCACCTCCTTCTAAATTTTTTTTGTGTTTTTTTCAGTCTACCATCTATTACGTGACGGTCTTCTTTTTTCTTCCAAATTTGTAGTTGATCTACCAAAATATTACGCCCAATATCTTTTTTTGGTCCGTATTTACTCAATTTCTGATCTTCTATCTCCTTTTTTTCTTTTTGGGATTGTTTGGTGAAATTTCATTTATATCTCAATAATAAGATTTTTAAATTTGTAGGCTGCTCTTAGATCATGCTGTACATCCTCATATCCTTGAAAATCAGGAATTTTTTGTACTTCTCTCACCTGCTCCCCTACTTCAGTCATTTCTTCTTCTCTCCTAATTAGGTTTTTTCGTGCACTTTCTTCCCTAAATTCATGTTGCAGAATTTGTTTAGCCCTAATCTTGCTTTCTTCAGTACTTTGTTCTTTACCATTTTTTTCTTTCAAGACTTTGTTGTTCACGCGCCTGCTCTTCCTCCTCTTTTCTCTATTCATGTTGTTTTGAACTTCCTCTTCCTATGGCTGAAATTGGTCAAATTTGGCTTACTCCTAGAACTGGTAAGTACTTTTTGATTGGATTCCAGCATGCCATGACTCTTGGATTCTTGCATGTTTTTTTCACATTTTTAATTATTCCACAATTAAAATAGTAGTTATCTGACAGTCTTTCATACTTAAAGAAAATTCATAATGGTAAAAGCTCCTCTCTTTCTCTCTCTAACCAAAAATCAGTAGGTAAATCGTTGGTAATATTGATGCCAACTCTGATCTTTAGAAATGATCTCCTAAAAACGCCATCCACTTTTGAGTCTTTAGTCTCAGCCAAAATTCACAACATTCCTCTGATAAGAATTTCAGTCTCCTTATTCATGTGATCTAGTAGAATGCCATGAACTTGAATTTAGAACTCCATAAAGTTATGATCAACTTTAAAACTGATTCTTCCTCTATTCATAATCTAAATTGACTAGATTTTTTCTAATATTTCAAGAACTATTTTGGATAATCTGAAGCCATCTCTTCTTGTCTTTGAAGTTAAATAGCATCTTTTTTATCTCAATATCAATAACTGCAATTCTTTGTAGATGATTTTTTTACATTCTCAATAAAATATTGTTATATATTTTGAAGTTCATCTCTTTATCACTTCTTATCTCTTTCACCACATTCAAACAATCCTTTTTATACCCTAGCTCTCCCTGCTTGTTAAGATTGATGATTTTTTCTTCTATATTGTTCATTTTGTAGATTGTTAATCTTTTGGTTGTTGTATATTTCATGTCTCACGATAGCTTTGGTGGTTTAGATGATATATAAAAATTTTGTATACAGTTTGTAGTTTGTGAGATTTTACAAGTTGAAAAAATTTTCTACTAAAAAAAATTCGATAATCTTAGAATACTCTTCTAATAAGAGAAGAAGAGCTCAATGATCTTAGAGTACTCTCTTAATAAGAGAAGAAGAGCTCTATATTGCAGTATTCGAACTAGAGCCAAATTCTTTTAGTTTTTAGAACTTACAAGAAGGACTTATATTGAGTTCCTACACTTTTTTTTTTATTTAAGTCTTTACATTAATTTTTTTTAGTTGAATTCTTATACAATTAAGTCAATTACTATCAAGAAGAACCTAATTAAAAAAAATAGTATAAAAATTCAATTAAAAAAATATAAGAACCTAATTAAAAATTTCGTAAAACTATAAAGATCAACAAAATAATTAAACTTTAATTTTATAAATAGTACCAAAAGAAAACTTGAAAAAAAATATATAAAAATTAGGGATCACATTTTACTCCTTCAATCAAAACAAAAAATTAAAAAGATTCATTTTCATTAGTGTTCTATTTTTAAATTCTTCCAACTAATTAAATTGGGGATGGTGATTAGATTTTACCATAAAATATCATATTCGTATATCCTTCCACGATTTATATATTAAAGAAAAAGACAATGCATAACCAGAATTAGTTTATAATAATTTAGTAATATGAATATTCATTTATTTTATTTCAAGTAAATTTATTGAAATCATATATAATTTATATGCTAAAAAAATATTAAAATTTATTATTTTTAATTATTAATTAATTATTAATATTTAAAAAAATAAAATAAAATATATTATTAAATTATTAAATTAAATAAATTAAATTAAAAATTTAAATTAATAATTAAATACTAAAAAAAATAATAAATTCTGATGATCTTTAATATTTTTGATAATTTATTGCTAAACCAAATGAAACATTCCAAGCCAAATAGCATACATCAACACACATTTTATTCATCGTAAACTTATATAAGCATATATAACAACAACATTCATGGTTATTCTCAGCCCCAACATAGGACTCAACTACAGAGTACCTATCATCAATGCCATATATTTTTCCATCACCGGAAAACACACTTTATTTTTCAAGTGCTTTTCTCATAGCCAGAACATGATCATACACTTTCTTCTGATCAGGAAGTGTCTTGGAAACAGTGTCTCTTTGCATACACCTTTTGGCCCAAGCTATTAATTTAGGACACTCTGCTTCCATTTTGAAGTTGCCATAAGTCTCATAGGCATAAAACCAACTGTAAAATGGAATTAGACCAATATCAAGGAACCCAAAAGTGTCACCCCCATAAAATGCTTTGTCTCCCAATATCTCCTCAAGTTGCTTGAAAATAGAAATTAATTCCTTCTTCCATGTCTCATGCTCTTCTCCTTCTGAGAGCCACATTTTTCTCCAAGTCTCATAGATCTGGGATCACAAATGGTAATTGATATTACTAAATTTATATAACTCATCTAGACACTAGAATTGTTGATTCTATTAAGAACAAAAGTAGTCATTCATATATTCTTACATAATTCCTATACTTAAAAGATCACATATTTCGCATCATTTCATTAAGTAATGGTATAAAAAAAATTAAAGAAGAATATCAAAATTAATGAGTATTTTAAAAACTTTTATCACTAAATAAATAGACATAGATGATTTTTACATGTTGGAAAAAAAATTGCTAACTATACATTTTCTCAACCACAAAATGATGAGAACTAAAAATTAAGAAGAATAAAAACTATTATATCTCTCGTCTTTGAATCTGCAAACTAATCACAAGATAATATATCCTAGAACATCAAAGATCGTCTTGAGAATTCAATTTGTATGTACTTTGAATGTAAAAATATTTTACAACTTTTTACACTCCATACTTAAATAATTATCCAAATTTAGGAAACAAAATAATAGAAACTATATGCATCAAAACAAAGGTAAAAGAAGTCACCTTTTTGTCAATGAAATCAACCCAGAATCTAGCTTGAGCTTTCTCATAAGGGTCAGAGGGCATGATTGGATTTTTATCATTCCAAACCTCATCGATGTACTGAACTATAATTGCAGATTCACAAATCGGTCTACCCTTATGGATCAGAACTGGAACCTGCTTATGTATTGGATTCACCTGAAGAAGAAAAGGGCTTTTACCCTTAATTAGATACTCTTCTTTGTACTCATACCTGACACCTTTTTCAGCCAGTGCAATCCTCACCCTCATACCAAACATGCTTGCCCATGCGTCTAACAAAACAACCTCTTCTTCCATTGTTGTTGGTGTTGTTTTGCAAAAGATTCACCAAAAAAGTAAAATGTTCACTAGGCCTTCTTTATGAATTATGATCAAGTTCCACTATTACAACTACTCCAATTATTGATCCCAATAGAGAGTGGAATCATTTTATAATACAAAATTAATGGATAAGCTAAGAGCTTTAGACTTTAGAACCATATGTAATTCTTGAACGTTCTAGAATTGACTTGCCTTTGGACTTAACACGTGTCTCCAGGAAAAACTAGAGAGTCTTAAGAAATATGCACGTAAAAATTAAAATATTTATCATTGTTAGAAGAGGAATATTAGAGGTCAGCAACTTTTGTGACTTATAGCTATCAAATAATTATTAATAATGATTTTAATAGTATAAAATTGATGTAAAATTTCATTTAATGATTCATTTTTTCTTGTTATTTACATGTTGATCAGAATTTAATAAAATTATTGGTCCTTAAATTTTTTTTTATCGAAATTCTAGATATCATTATCAAGTATTTATATGTATATTTTTATAAGTTTTATTGGCAAAGTATTCATCGTTCCAAATTTTTTGAATTATTAAATAATCTTATTTTGTTAATTAATCTTTTATATATGAAAAAATATAGAGACCAGCACTTTTTTAATAATTTGATCAGCGTTTAATCATTAAAAAAAATAATTTTTTATTATTGAATATAATCTCACACCATTAAAAACATTATTGATAGCCAATTAATAGTAACAAAATACAAAATTTGTTAGTTTCCTAACATTTCTCTTTATATATTATTTAATTTTAAATATTATTTTTTATTTTATAAATTATTATTCTATTTATTATCATTTATATTTTTATAACTGTATCATTAATAATTAAAAACAATAATAAAAATAGAATTTTTATTACTAATTTAATTTCTAAATTTTTAAGTTTAAGATATTTTTTATTGTTTTGATCCCTTCTATGAATAAACAAAAAAAATTGTATTTATCGTTAATTCAATCAATTTAATTAGAAATCAATCAATTGTTAAGTAATAATGTGTGTCAAATAACTCAACTAAGAATTAGTATTAATCGATTTAATAGAAAAAACCATCCATTGATTTTTAACAAAATTGATTGAAATAGCGAAAATTATATATTAGATCTATTTCAATTATTACTTGGTCAAATCAATTGCTAAGAAAACTAATTGATTGTAATATTGTACAATAAAAAAATAGTACAAAATTTCAAACCATAAAATTATATTTTTTTTATTATAATTTGTGAATATACTTTGAAAAATTATCAATTTGTAGGTGGATATTTTCAGCAAGATAAATTTAAACAAAAGGATGTAACAATATGTTTATAATTTGATGGTCCCTGCTGCGATTTGAAATTTGTAAGTATTTTTTCTAATCTTTTATTTATAAAATTTTCTAATTAGCAACTAACATACATAATGTACAACTGATTCACGTATTTTTTATGCTTTAGATATATAATCTAATCGTAATTTTCATTAAGAATTACACAATTTATCACTTTGACACTTATTTTAATGATAAAAAATTAATCATCGTTAAGATGTTATAATACACTAGCTGAATGTCAATTTTTCAAATTTAATATTATATTCTTTAATAACATTTTAATTTGAAATAGGTAAGAGTGTTGGAACAAATTAACCTGACAAGGACGATGACATTTAGATATATAAAAAATAATTTTTAGACTATAGTATTACAAGATTAGAAGATATACGTACTTAAATGTGGTTCAAACTAAAACTCTATTACTTAAGTAATGAAGTGGACGAATATAATTTTTTAGTTATGACGTCGGTAGATGACTTTTGAAATATATACACAAACAATTAAATGTTTAGATATTACCGGTCTAAATTATTAAAAAAATTTAGTTTAAAATTAGTTATTGAGTATTTATATGTTGAAGTAATATTTTATCTCTTTTACTATTTGAACAACTATATTTCAAACTAATAGTATGTCTTTCTAATTATATTCTATTTAAAATAATTAATTTAGATTATATATAGCATCCCTAAAACGTGGACAACCTTATTCTAATTAGTAGTTGTTATGTGCAAAAATTATGTTCAAATATACAATAGGATAAATTCATGAACATGGCTATGCTTTTTTGAGATAGTCATGCACTCATGTTATATCACTCTAATATAAAAAATTTATGTTTCATATAGATAAGTGAATTCAAAAAGATATTTTGCAAAATAATTTTAATATAAAACACTTAAAATTTAACATTAGTTTATATGTTTTTTAATCTATCTTTATACAATAATAGAATATACTATATATATAGTATAATAATTTATTTATAAGTATACACATGACATCGATCTCATTCTAATTAAATCTAAAATTTTGATACGAATGATAAAACAAAATGATTGTTGAGTCAGACAAAATTATTAAATTTAAAAATATCTTATTGAATTCATTCCTAAAATATTCTATTGGGTGTTTATATGGTTTTCTCTTATTTATTTTATGATGTTATAGAATTTTTAAAAAAATTTAAAATATTTTTATATGATAAAATAATATTTATAATTGTATTAATTATTTAAAGTAGTTATTTTTTTCTAAAGAATTATGTCATATATTAATATGTGTATAGCTAATTTTATTAATTAATATAAAAAAATAAAAATAAAATAGTCTTATAATTTTTAAATATAAAAAAAATAATCTTAAAAAATATTTTTAGTAAGTTTTTTTTTTTGACAATGTTCAACCATTCTAATTAAGTGGATTTTTCTTCCAATCAATTAGAACGTATAAATTCGATCAATTGATTTATTCTTCCAATCAATTGAATGAATAATAAAATCGATTTAATTGCATAAATACTAACTTTTCTTCACAAACCAATCGATTGGTTTACGAGCTGTAAACAACATAATGAAGGACATTTGTTCACTAACCAATTGATTTTTTCAATAAAAAAATCAGTTAATTTTTTGTAGATTGTAATTTTTACACCTGCAAAGATGGCATACCTACCAATTCATAATCAATGATTATCGTTGCAACAAATCAATAATTATAGTAGAGAAGATTCGTAAATAATTACAATTATAGAATTAGATAATTAAAAAATAAATTGATGATAGATTAGATTATAAAATTAGTAATTTTAACATTGAAAAAGATAAAATTAAAATTTTTAAATTAAAATAAAATTAATTTAAGATTGATCTATATAAAATTTAATGATAAAATTCTAAAGATAAATAAAATATATCATGAAAAATAAAATAATAATTTATAAAATATAAAATAAATTTTAAAATTAAATAATATTAAAAAATAATTAATAAAATTAAATAAAAATTATTTAATAATTATTCAAAAACTTAAAAAAATATATAATTTATTATTAAAATTATTTAATAATTCAGACGTTTGGAACTAACTATTAAAACTGGAGTTTGCTGCTTAGTAAGATAATATCCATCAGTTGAAATTGTATACAATTTTATTATATAAAGAAAGAGTATACATTTTTTTATAATTATTTTAAATTATTTTATTAATGTTCAATATATGAATCCTATTTTTTTTATTTTCTCTCTCATTCCATAAAATAAAATAAAAAATTTATAAACCTACATATTTACCGTAAAATTTATCATTCTTCTTTAGTGTTTCAACAGCATCATGAAATCTCCCCATCTCTCTCTGTCATACACACGTGTATATTCTCGAATGAGACACAAGGAAAAGAAAGAAACAAATAATTTCTAAGCCATAATAATATATATCTTTTCATTTTAATATTAAACTATAAAAAAGATTGATCTTTTCTTTCTATAAAACGAAACATTTTTTCACGGAATTTTTCGTAAATAAAATATTAAAATTGTTAATTTCTAAAACAAAGAAAATGTTTACATCGAATCTCAAAATTTTCAATTAACACGATGAAAAATGTTTTAACATCTGGCATAATATTGTTGTATATGCATCAAGAATAATGTTAAGTTTATTTTGTTTTTCTTAAGGTTAAGTATGATTTTGGTCTCAATATAGAAATCGAAAATTGATTTTGTTTTCGATTTTTTTTCGCTACAAAATGGTCTCCAAAATTTCAATTTGTTTTAAAATCATTTTTCAGACAAAAATACCCTTCTCTTTCACTCCCAAAATCAACCAAATTCAATAGAAATAAGCAGAACAGAAGTCTAAGTCCAGAATCCACCACCACCACCACCATTATCATCAAGGTCGTCATCATCATCATTAGAACTTTCCTCAAAATCAACCAAAATCAATCAGAAACTCAAGTTGAACCAGAACCTACCACCACCACTACCATTATCATCATGGTCATCATCATCATCAGAAGAACCATCAACAAAATTGAAAATCAGAAGAACCATCAACTATCAGAAAATCAAAACTCAAAAAATCAGAACAATCAAAATTCAGAATCATCAACAAAAAGAAGAAGAAGCGGCAAGCAGTGAGAGTCGTGGAGCATCGGCAAGAACGTGGGTAGCAGTGGGAGCGGCGAGGAGGAGGTGCGACGAAAAGAGAGCGACAGCGAAAGCAAGGCGATGATGTCGGCGAGGGCAAGGAGGAGGAGCGGCAGATCACAGGCGGCAGGATACGGTGCGGCTTCCCTTCCCCCTTCTTCCCTTCCCTTCTCTCTCCCCTCCTCCCCCGGTTTCTCGCGCCTCACCCCCCTTTTTTTCTCTCCCCCGATTCTCTGTATCCTTTCTTTCCTTTATATATATATATATATATATATATATATATATATATATATATATATATATATATATATAAAGTAAGTGTTCAACACTCAACTGGAGCAATGTAAACAAATACAAGAACAATAAAATCATAACAATTTTTATGTTATTTTCGGTATAGGCATCAACAATATGAGTTATTTATAATACTATTTCTTAACACAAGAGAATGAGGAATAATTTAGTAATAAAAAAATAAAATTGATAAAAATGACGATTTTAAAATAAATTAAAAATTTTGGGATCATTTTATAACGAAAAAAAAAATTAAAGACGAAATCGATTTTCAACTTATTAGATCTATTTCAATTATTACTTGGTCAAATCAATTGCTAAGAAAACTAATTGATTGTAATATTGTACAATCAAAAATGGTGATTGCTACGGTACGATGATAAATTAATACGTACCGATACATTTAAGATATGGACAAATAACAATAAGTCATGTGGAATTTATTTTCCACGTCAGCATTTAATTTTTTCTTTTTTAAATATATAGTATATCACCACTTTTACTAAAACACCCTTTTAATTAAATAAAAATAAAAAATATTTATTTATTTAATTTTATAAAAAGACTTAAACATCCTTTCTTTATTTGATGAGACAAAAATATCCTTTTAAATTAATCAAATTTTAAAATTAAAAAATTAAACAAAACAAAAATATATCTAAAAAAATTGTTTTTGAAATCTAGGTTTCAGAAATCCTTTTCATCTTGTCAAGTTCTTCGAATAAAAAATTGTTTCTAAGTTTCAAAAATCTTCTTCATCTTCTCAAGTTCTTCCCTCCCCTTCGTATCTCTCTCTCTCTCTCCCCCTGGAGCTCGGTCTCTCTCATCTCTCTCACCGTGGCGTCGCCGTTGCTCTCTGTCTCGTCATCGTCTTGCACATAGTCGCGCGCGCCTTCGTTGCGCTCTTCGTCGCCGGCGGCAGAAGCAGCAGGTTCAGGGGCTCGTCGTCTTCTTGCTTCGAGTGTCGCCGTCAGCCTCCTTCGCGCAATCAGAAGCTGCTTCATGATTTGGTGAGTTCTAACAAAGGTAGGATTTCATTGTTCCAAGTTAGTTGAAACTTGAAACCGTGACGCTGATGTTTTCTTCCCTTTTCATCGCCACAAAGAATCCTTATATTCTGGCTCACCCACTTCGCTAGATCACACTTTCATTTGATGATTCCATCAATATCATTGTTTATTTAGTTGTTAATCAACCACTTTGTTAATGTAAAATAAATTGAAATTCTAGGTTTGGGTAAAGTAGGGACAGAGACGCCAGTTCATTCCCCAGAACAAGTTAGGTAACTTAATTGATAATTTTTTATAATAGATCAGTTGTTCATTCCTTCTTTGAATTGTCCAGTTATATTTAGGTCTTCCTAGTTTGTTATTAGTGCAACAATTGTCAGTGATTTGACTTTTAGGTTGGATACTACCTGATTTTGTTATAAAGTAGAAATTTGCTTCGATTCAATTTAATACATAGGTGTTTACTCAGCAGTTTATTGTTTTCCATCTTGTTCCATCATTGTGACTAAGCATGCACTTTGTTACTCAAATATTACAGGGAAATCATTTGGATTTACGGCTTGTTCGGAACCAGTGGCTTTTAATAGATCCCAAAATACATTTTCTTATGTCAGAGGCAAATGAAGACAAAACATCTGGAGATTATATCTACCTACTCTTTTCTTTTACTATTTCAAATGATATATAATTCCCATGCTCATTGCATTTCAGGATGGTTATGTTCCGTATCATTCTGCCAGAATTGAACCGAGTTCAGTGGCTTCCTTGGATTCCTCTAAAAGAGGGAAAATCTTCCATGAGATGCTAAATAATTTGTTGGGCCAAATCCAAAGTGACTCTGACCATCGTGTGGTAATCCGATGTGATGTCAATTTCAACACGGCTTGCTATGGCAGAAACTTAAACACACTTATTGGACGCACTGCACATATTGAGTTCTTGGAGTCCGACATTTTCGCCAAGTTCATAATGTGGTCTTTCCCAGAGCTGTTCAGATAGTAAACAACTGAATTTCCATAACTCAGGCCATTTTGTCAGTTTAGCAAAACAGATAGGTCGACCGAAGAAGGCTTTCGGAGCAGTGTAATTGAAACAGCCAAGAGATGCTGAATTCAAGTCCGTCAAATGTCAAAACTCCATGGCATCCGGCTTGATTCTCGCAGTCTGAATCATAATCCTCCAAAAAATGTGCCCGCATTTTGCTTACATGGGGAATCTTGTGGCATGTGTGGAGCAACAGGCCTTGCATGGAAGGGGAATATAGCCTTTTTTGCTAACTAGTGTTCCCTGTACTCTGCTAAAGGACCTGAGCTTTTGCATTTATGCAAGGGCAGAATAATGTAAATTAAATCAGGCATGTACAATTACAAAGAACAAAAACAAATATTTATTGTATCATATCTGACAAGTATATATAATATTGTTAGATCTGCTGCAGGCTTAGAAAACTAGAGATAATGTTGTACAACAAAGTTTATTAACCCTTCCTTGTTAAGCAGTGTTATTTTTGTTAACTGTTCTGGTGGCAGTTGTTATGATCTTGTCTATGGTTTGGTTCTGTTGTTTCTTCTTTATACATGTATATCTGAAGCGGCTAATGTTTGTTGCTTTGTGTACTGAGCTTTCCAATGAGCCAAATGAAGTTGTCTCCATTATTAGACAATGCTAGAAATCTAGTATTTCTGGCATAGTTGTAATAGTGAGACACACTTAATATAGAAATATACATAGTAACAAAAAATGTTCATGAGTCTAGACAAGATTATAACAAATCATGAACACAAGCAATTTATTTAAATAATAAGAATTTAAATTTTAATGCACTGTGCATCTAATTAGCTTAAATGTCCATCCAATAAAACAGACATGATTGGATGAATGTGTAAATGTACTAATACATCAAAATTAAACTCAAATAATAGATTGTCAATTTGTTATACGTTTCAGGTGTTTGGACAAATGATAATAACATTTTGTTGAAAGAAATTTTCTTCTGAAAACAAATTATTAAATCTGAACACATTGCACAATGCACATGTGTCATGCCTCACTGGAACAGAGAATAAATTCTATTTAATCTATCGGCTGTCTCCATTTTCATAAACACGAGCTGATGTTTCTTTAAGGCATCATACATTTTTCTTATGAATAAGCAACACATTCAGTTCATTGAGAATAGAAACATAACATGCAACTTACATAATACAGGCATTCAAATGAAAATTTTAAACTTTATTTAATAACTTCAACCCAAACCTTAGCAACAGGAAATCATTCAGACAGAACCTTCTGCATTAGAAATTTACTCACATAAGTGTGAGAAAATACTTGCTATATATAAATATATATTTTAAGCCACCGAACCATAAAATATTTATGAAGTGATTATGTTTTCTTATACAAAGTACAGATATATAAATACAATGTAAAACAAGGAAGCTAAATGATTTATCAACTAAGCTCGTCTACTCATTCTTCCTCCTCCCCAAAAAGCTGGTAAGATGTAAAAATATACATGTTCCGCAAATTTGTACATCTGGTAAGCTCAACAATCCAATATTTTCATTGATCTGCATAGCTGGATGAGCCAAGGTAATCAAAACCTTCAGTTTGGCACGTCATAATCTTCCGGAATGCCTCCCTCACTTGGCGCTCCAGTGGATCCAGTCCAACTCTAAAAGCTTCACAAACATGAGTGAGCTCCTTCATGTCCTGTTCAATTTCCATTTCCTGATCCTCTGTCAAGGGAAACTGAGGTGAATCCACCAAGTCTGTCAAGTGACGGGTACATAGCTCAACTCGATATATCTCCTTCAACAATCCATTTGAGTTCTGGCGATCTCACTTCTTTGACTCCTCCATGATCCGTTCATAAAAGGTGTTAACCGGCACGCTCCAAGAAAATTGCCGTGAGACTGAAAAGTGAATGTTTAGACCCCTGTCCTGGCAGGGAATTGCTGCAACAAGGGTCCACAAAACAAACAAGAGAATACAATTCATTGTATAAACAGGAACTGCAAGTCCTCTTGTAGCAGAAATCTCATTCCCACGAGGTGGAACAAGGTTGCTTGCAATGGACTGGAGTTGCTTGGCAGCAGACCATGATCGAGAGACACTCCATGAATGCGATCGTGAATGCCCTGCCGAGTGTTGATCCTTGCTCGAGTTATGACGCCCAAAAGATCTATTACGTTGCGAAAAAACTGATCCAGAGTCTTTTTCCTCGAGCATTGCCAATGCTAAATCCATCAGTGCCTTTCTTGCCCTCCGGAACTGGCCTTCATTCAATGCTCTCTTATTCGAACCCAAGGCAGAAAGCACAATATCCAGATGCTTTTGCCATGTACGAATCTTCTCAACCCCATCACGGCTTGCATTACAAATATCAAGCGCCTTCACTGACTTCTCAAAGAATTCAGAAATCAAACGATCTAAGGGGGGTTTTGAAACATGCTCTTTATTATTCAACAGAATAGTCCTGAATTCCTCATGGCAGCAGATGAATACACCCAATAGCTTCTGAACCCAATCAATTGAGAGCAATTCATCATTACTCGTGAATTCAACAGAATAGTCCTGAATTCCTCATGCCAACTGATAATATTTTTAATTGATAAACTCTTATAAACTGATAAACAAAACCAGTCATTTACCATCCAAAGGAAATGCTCAAGCAGGGCTAGTTCAAACTACACATAAATCCAATCCATGCCCTACATTTCACAAGCACTAAAGTAATGCTTCAAAGCATAACTACATGAAAAGAAACATATCAATAGCATCACATTCACATTAATCGCATTATTTGACTTTTCTAAAGTCAAAACCAATCCAAAACATATTAAGATACATACATGTGAATCTAAATAGACATATGAGCCGAGTAAGTTTACCTTTTTTCTCTGATCAGACAGCATCTTCAAAACTGAGCATAAATGAACCTTAAATTATTTAACCAAAAGCTGCATCAACCAGCCCCTTCTCTCGGGTGTAATCCAAATCACCCGAACTCCCACTTCCACTTCAAACCCCAGAAAAAAGGAAAAACCAGAGTTGCACTAGAACTCCCGCATCAAGAGGGAATGATCAAAATGCAAAAGATTTTGGTAACAATGAAAAAGGCAATAACCACTTAGCATTTTGGCAACAAAAGGCAATAAACTCTTAGCAATTTGGTAACAAAACAAAAGATTTTTCAACTGAAATAAAAAATAATGGCAAGTGAATGGACTAAACAGCATAAAGACAGAAAATTCACAACCACCTTCTTATGCAAGGAAACAGGCAAGCATTGTTTATAAGCCTAAACCAGTACAAGTCATGTGATGATAAATAAATATTTGAGCCTTAATCATTTAAAGAATCTTTACAACTCATGAAACAGCTTGAGTTATATAAGAAAGTGGCAAGAAATTTAACTTTGTTAACCAAAATATTCACCTTCTTGGCAGTTATTTCTCTCAATAACTGCATAGAACTGCTATAGAGCTTTCTTTGACATGAAGCTAGCAGAGAATTTGATAAGTAAATAACTCAATTGGAACTTCAAATTGCATAAATTAAAAATATAATATATAGATTATAACTCTATGGCTTTTTGTTGTTGATGACATCATTCAAAAATCCAACCTATGTATTGCTATCACGGGGTCCACTAGAATACGACGAGACATGCAAAAACTGAGGATATGATGTAATTCCGGCAGTAGAAGGATATTGGTTGAAGTACGCCATGCCATTTGGAACAGGATGAAAAGGAATAGGGAGGACTCCACCATAAGGTTGATAAGGAAGGACCACTGGATAATGATGCATAGGATACTGTGGCAATCCTGGTATCTTGGTTGTGGCTGCATCTGGAACTTCGGTCGCTTCTATTCCTGATGTGTTGGTCTTAGCTTTTAATGTCTCTTCACTTAGACTGATTTCTTTGGTCTAAACATAAATCACAATTTTTAAATAATTACAATACAGAATTTATGCAAAGTGTTTGTCTCACTCGCCATTAAACTCTCGGTTGCACTTATGGTATTGGATTAATATAATTTAAATTCAAACTAATACTTTAATTTTCCTTCTTGAATTATCTAATATAAATTATTAGATATGCAAAATGTTACCTTCTGTCGATTTTTTTTGCCATTTGCTCTAATCTTCGGTCTCTCTGCCAATTTAGATACAGACTTCTTGCTTCCATAACCCTTAAATTTTTTGTAACAGAATAATAAGAAATAATATAAGCACTACGAGAATAATATGTTGCAAATTTGAATTGAAATGACAATAAATTTGATAGATGGTATAACATGGACAAGTGCTTACTTTAAAATTATTTTTATTGTGCACGGGTGTATTTTCTACTGATTTTGTGTTCTGAGAGGGAGTCCGTTTATTGGCATCACATTCTTCAACCTGATAAAAAAAATTTTAAAAATTGCTCAAAATATAGCATTATTTAATAGTTCTGCGAAAGACACTAAAATAATAGGTAAGCATAAAGTATATCCTTAAGCAAGGCATTATATTAATACCATTGGTTCATCTTCAGCATTTGAGTATTCGGCGGGGGAGTCCTCCTTGGCGAGTAATGGACATTGTCCTAATGAAATGCCTGCCTGACTTACAACGCGAACATCTTCGCCTCTTTTTCCCTTTTGGAACCTTTCTTGGAGCCCCTTTTGACTTCACAACAGCTGGATCACCGATTAGTGCTGAAGTGGGGGAAAGCCTCGCTTGTGCATCACCTTTATTTTGCACCTTCGAAATTAGCTTAAGTAACTCACCTGAGATTTCCCTATAGTCTGCTGAATTTTTGGAAGAAATATCACAAAGCTTCCAACAAATAGATGCCATTGCACCGCGTCTAAGTGTGGGCGTTATATCATCAGCGGCGTCTTGCTCGCCAATTGAGCATATAAAATCACTCTTTGCATCTCTTGTCCATCTTTTCAGGATAAGAGATGTAGGGACGCAATTTGCATTGCGATGCTTCAAGACCCCAAAGATGTGGGAGAACGGTAGTCCACGAGTCTCAAATAGCCTGCACTCACACGCAAACAGGTCCTTGTCTTTATTGTAAGACACTTTAAATTCCCATTGCTGATTAAAATACTCACTCGTGCTGTACTCAACAATGTCTCCACTGTTTGGGCATTCAGTCACATTTAAAGCACCTGCTGCTTCTATCTCATCTTTCACAAGTTTAAAAATATTTCTAGTATAAAGTTCAGCAGCTTGTTTCTCAAAACTTTCCAAGCACGTAGTCAAAACAGGAAACTTATAAAAGGTGTCAAAGTCAGCAGTAAGATGGTTGTTTCGGTAATGCCTTAGTACTTCACTAAATTTATGCATGAATTCAAGGAGACTGGTTTTACTGTCAACATAGTTCTTCAATAATGAATGAATTCCCTCACACTGTGATGTAGTTCTTATGCGGCCAAAGAAGTGCTCCCTCAAATATGCGGTAGCCCACTTCATTCTGTCATTATAAATGACCTGGACCCATTCATTCTCGGCAAGTCCGTATTTGGATATGATCTCATTCCATCTCTGTTCAAATATTTTTACGGTAAATTGTCCATACAATAATACACTAAAATCGTCCCAAAAATGCTTATTTTTTATATTCTGTACCGCATTACGATGGAGATTTCATGCACAAAGGCGGTGTGGTATACCAGGAAATACTTCTAAGATAGCCTCTCTCATAGCACGGTCTCCGTCTGTCACAACGTCTTCGGGTAGTTTTCCTGACATGATTTCCAAAAATTCCTTCAGTGCCCACTTGAAAGTTTCGGACTTTTCATCTAAGAGCAGAGCGCATCCAAAGATAGTCGTCTGGCCATAGTGGTTGGTCCCTGAAAATATGACTAAGGGCTTGTTGTATACATTTTTCTTGTAAGTGGTGTCAAAAGCCAGTACATCGCCAAAACATTCGTAATCAACAACGCTTTCTCCATCAGCCCACACCAAATTATCCAACCTACCATCCTTTAAGGTGAACTTTCCTAGAAATAACGGGTCACTATCTGCCTTAGAAAACAGATAGGCCAACGCAGCAAATGCATCACCGTCTTTCACTTTGCCACGCCTAGTCTTACTAATGTGGTTATGTAAGTCTTTGCTAGTAAAACCCACTTTATCATATCCACCTTTTTGGGAAACCATGTAACCCATTATGTGGCAAGTTTTAACACCACATGCTCGCAAGCTGTCTGCTTGTGTTTTATCGGCCTCATCAAGCCCACGATTTGCGGCAATAAGATGTCTGTACTTAGGTGGACACAGTGGATGATTGTGTTCACTCTCAAAGACACTAACTTTCCACTTACCCGTTCTATAGTGACGAATGAACCGAATCCTCGCCTTGCAGTTGACACGAGTAATTGCCCTATGCTCCCTTTGCCGATTGTCCCTTTTAAGGTGCTTCCAATGTCTTTCTCCCGCTTTATTGCAAACTAACTGTCTTGTATTAATGTTGCCATTAACATCCACCGTCTTCAAGTCTTTTCGGGACACAAATCCATAGCACTTGGCATATTTGGCATAAAATTCACAAACTTGAGATTTTGTATCAAACGCCAGTCCCCATATGTCTTCGATGGTCATCAGTTATCAACTTTTCCAAACCACCAGCATTAATTATATCTGCCTCTGCTTCATCTACAGTTACATCCACCATATCATCACTTTCATTGGAACTACACTCATACTCAACACTTAAATCCTCAGATTGATCACCATCCTTATACGACTCTTTGCCATCATTCTCCATGACTGAACTTAAAATTTTAACATGTTAGGTACTAACTAAATGCTAGGAGAATGGAATAGGCAAAATGAACTAAACTTTTTTTTTAATTAAAATTATTGGTCAATCAAATCCTATGAAACCTAAGAGCTATTAGTGCATAAGAGTGTTAAAACAGTTTTTCATACTTAAAAAAATTCAAAGAAACATGTGGAAGTCTAAGCTCAACTTCTAGGTGTTTTCACAGTTTTCTTAGTCATCCCTTGCATTTTCTCAACAGGTTCAATTCAATTTTCTTCTGACAGGTAAAAAAATCTAATACCAACTTTCACGTATTAGAATATTACTAGATACATGTTTTTTTAAAGGTATATATCAGTTCATAAATATAAATGCCATTAAATAATAAAAAAAATTAAAAATACAATAAATTATATACCTTTTTAGACCTTCATCAACTTTTCCCATAAATTCTTTTTGATAATATTTCAACAGAACTTTAATTTTGGTATCACATTGCAGTATGAATTGCTGAATTTAATAGTTAGGGACTAAGTCAGTGACACCAATTAAGTAATAAGATAAAATAAATAAAAACGATAACAAGTTTGAAAAAGACATTGCGTACCGAAAACACAGCTGGCAAATACCAGTGTGTTTGACATCCTATTTCTTTCTCCTGCATGGTTAGCATAGTAGCCACCAAATCTAACACCTTTGTGGTAAATAATAAATATATTAGGAATTAAAGTATGCTAGAGATAGCAGTTTAATTATGCACTTACATCCCCATGTACCCGCTCCTTGGGAATTAATGACTTGAAATTGTCACGAGTTCCGCTAAATTTGTTTGTTGTCACCAAATACTCATCACTACAAATACGAATCACATTAATATTGAACTATATTTTTAATATTTAGTATATAGATAATGAGATATTTAACCTTCGTTTATTTGGTGCAAACACATAGGTTGCCATTTTAATATCTAAGTCATCCAAATCCATGTATGCAGGAGGCTTAAATAAAATCGGAATCCACTGCAAAAAAAAAAAAATTGGTGAGATCACTAAGTTATGTAACCGTAGAGGATTCATGCGAATGCCTGAGATATGAGAACTTACAGATGGCCATTCAATTCTTCGTTTATTGTGCTCGATATTTTCTTGGTTTAGGGTAGGCATGCTAATAGAACACTTGGTGTACTCTTTTTTAAGAGTGTCTTTTGCTCCTCAGTTACAGATTTGTGTGAGGTCCCTGGTGGAGTTTTTTATTTTTTGAAAAGTTGTCTTTAATGGAGGCAGCCTTCACACTAACCTTATTTTCAGACAAATGTGAATTCCAGACAATTCTTCTCTTGGCCGTATATATCTTCTTATTGCGTACACTTGTCTGTTTTGATGCCTTTTTATTTGTACCAGAGTCAGACTGATGATGTTGTGGAGACTTTAGCAGTTTAAGAATTTCATCTGTATCTCTTGGATTACTAGATTCAGAAGGATATAAGAAAGTAGGAGGCTGAAAATTTGTGACAGTTGGACCTACAATAAATGATGGTGGGAATATGTTGTATAGTGATGGATGCATGGTTGTTGGATATTGGTTAGAATATACTGCAGCAGTATAAAAGCCAGGGTAGATAGAATACAAAAATTGGGGCATGTGTGGTATATGGTTCAAGTACGAATAATGTAAGAGTTGGTTATCAATAGCATTAATGCTAACATCTTTTGTGTCTCTCTTGTAATCTCTACGTTGAGGTGATCCGGATGATTTTCGCTTACCCATATCAAACACTCAAATATATATGTAACACAATTAGAATTATAATGTGAATATAATTTGCTAATGATATGCTGAGGAGTGTTCTTATATATATACAAAAATTTTGTTTGTTTATTCTTTATTATTGAAAAATATCTTTCAAAGGATTTTATTGTTATATATATATATATATATATATATATATATATATATATATATATATATATCACATAATATAATTATAAAGAATGTGTATCTATAATTGTAATTTAAAAAGATTTACTATTTAAAATGGATATTATTTTTTTATAAATAATTTAAAATAGATCATATTATTCAAATTTATTATTTTAACTTGATATTATAATGTACATGCTAAAGATCTTATAATGCGAAAGGCTTTGCCTATTAATACATAATATTTATTAATAAATATTTAATTTTTTAAAAAAATCATAACATTACCAAAACATGCTAATTTTAACTTTATTATTCTATGTGATAATAAATAGGTAATATTTAATAATAGTTATATAGTATTTTCAAAATTATATATTATTGTAAATTTATTATTTTTATGTCGAAATTATTCATAACAGATATTATTATTTAATTTTATTATTCAACGTGACAATAAATATGTAATATTTTGGAAAAAATACTCTAAAAGATCGTTAGGAAGACTTAATTAATAAAAATGACCTTTAATACCAAAATTATTAAGAAGGACCAAATCTTTTTATAATATTTAAGAAGAAAAACTAAATCTTTTTATAAGAAGATAAATATATTCTTAACTATTTTTTATTTATCTTGTATAATCTTTAATATATGCTATTTGATTTACAATGTAACGAAGATATTTATGAATATTCACTTGGGATTAATTAGTTATTTAATTTAAAAAGAACTACTCTACAAGATTGTTAGAGAGATTTAATTATTAATATATTGATTCTTAACTATTTTTTTATAATTTTTATATTAAAAATTTTTATTTTTTCTAAAATTTTGGTAATTTTTATTATTTATTTATTTATTTATTACTTTTATGATTTTTTGTTTTTTTTCCTCATTAGGTAAAGATCATAAAAATAAAAAAATAAATAAAAATAAATATTTAATTAATAAAAATTACTAAAATTTTAAGAAAAATAAAGTTTATCAACATAAAAATTATAAAAAATAAATAAAAAATAATTAAAGATATATTTATCTCCTTATAATAAGATTTGATTCGTTTTCTTAAATATTATAAAAAGATTTAATTCGTTTTCTTAAATATTATAAAAAGATTTGGTCTTTTTTAATAATTTTAGTATTAAAGATCTTTTTTAATAATTAAATCTTCCTAACGGTCCTTTAGAATAATTTTTCCTAATATTTTAAAGTTACTGAAAATTTACTTTGTTTATTAATACATGATTTAAAATAGATATTATTATTTTAGCTTATTTTAACTTATAACTCTACGTAATACTAGTATTTAAATTTGTAATATTGATTTAGATATAATATTGATTTTGATGGAATATATGATTTACTTATAAATAATATAATTAATGTGATTTATGTTGATTATAAACTAATTAGATTATCAATAATTAGAATGAATATTTGCATATAATATAGATTTAGCGTAAATTGATATATAATAACAACTCTCTTTTATCATTGTTATGTATTTTTATTCTGAAACACATAACACTACAAGCTAATTACAATGGTAAGAACGCGAAGAAATAATCGAGCTACTTCTGTTGAGGCAAGTTCTATTCCTAACATGAAGATCTGTCAAGAACCAACTAAAATTCTGAACAAGTACGTACTATTTTTTTTTGGTTTCTTGTATTATAAATTTATTCTAAATGATCTTGTATAATTTGTTAATAATGAGTATATCTATTTACATATTTGATTAAAAGAATAAAATAAAAATTATGTTAATTCTTTAAAAAAAAAGAGACAAATGCTGCCACTATCCCTCCCCCTTCTTTCTCCAAAAGGAGACCAAACCCAACCCTAAAAGGTAAAAACTCCATTAGAGCAGCTATCCATCCTCACCATTTAACACCTCCTGACGGGGCATCTCCTCCATCCCCATTGGTCCTTCCAAAACAAACCTACTTCTGTTTTATTTTCTTCTTTTTCACTCTGGCGCAGCATTGTCCACTGGGAAAAAGTAACTGGCTAATGGGAGACCTGTTCCACGTCTTAGCTTCGACCTCCCAGTCACAACACAGACATGCCTGACTGACAGCCTTGTTCCGAGAGTCTAAAGAACCCCCAAACAAAGTAGCCTCAAGCTCCTCTCCTCCTTCGTTCAATTTCCATTCTTGAACCAAACATTAATTTTTCTTCCAATGCTTCTCAGCCTAGTGCAGCACTTTCTACTCCCACATTACAAATCTTGTTGGCCCCCCTGTGCTAAAGCAAGTGAAGAACAAGGAAATGCATGAGAAATACATCAATCCAACTATTTCCCCCTCCTCCTTCATTCAATTTCTTTGAGTATTCTTGTTTTTCTGAGATAATTTCTTTGATTGTTGATTGTTATTAACAGGAAGAATTGTTGATTTTTGTTTTTGTTGAGTTAATTACTATTGCTTTTTTTCAAATTTCAGAGTTAGTTTTTTACTTTGATCTGAATTTTTGTGCTATTGATCTAAATCTCGGAATTTTGTTCTCAGTTAGTTGCACATATTCTTCATGTTAATTATATTTTTGTATTCTTTTATGTAAAAGCTATATGGACTTGGGTTTTTTCACATTGAATAAAATGAGATTTTGACCCTGCATGCAATGTTCTAATGTTACAGTGAACCCAATCCATCATTGAAGGACAGAGTGACTTTAGACTCATTAGCTAATTCTGTTGAGCAATTGACCCAAATAGTCCAATCTCTTGTTCAACGATTGGAAAATAATGTCAGCTCTCCCTCTAAGGTGTTTAAGGTCTTTGGTTCCAATTCTAAGACTCTTAACCAACAAAGTAGTGCGTCGAATAATTCATTGTTGCTATGGTGTATTGAGAAGGCCAAGACAGATCTGTCAATTACTAAAAAAAGGAGAACATATTCACTTACTCCAATCGATATTCCTGGATTAGAGCTACCTAGTGTGAGTACTAAATAATAAGTAGTTTATTATTATTGTTATTATTTTTTCACTAATAACATTTTTTCTTATATATTTAGTGGGTGCAAGTCTGTTTTAGACCAACAGCTTCAATGGGTTTGAACGAAACTGAACTTGCAATTGCAACATACTTGTATGGTAATCATTTGATGGATAAGTAAGTAAACTCAATTAGAATTTTATTTGTTAACGGTGTTGTTGATTTGTTTAGCTATTTTTATTTATGTTAAATTATCTTTGGCAGCCACAAGGAGGATATAGTAATTTCAGAGTTTACAGCTCGCAGAGATGTATTCAGGAGCTTGATACCAGGAAAGCCAATCGTTTCTCTTGTGCTAGACTTAGTAGCAGATATGATGAGCATAGAGTTGACCAGAGAAAGTGGTTATTGGTTTTTACCCACAACTTTTGCGGTAAGTATTTAGGAGTGTATACTAAAATAATATTGGTAGTTGTTATTTGTATTGCGCATATAAACTAGTGGCTGAAATAATGTAGCTGTCAGAGAAGACAAAATTGGATCCTAAAAGTCTGCCACTTTGTATCACATATGGTTATTTGGGCAAAGTTGACTGCTTAAAAAGAGTAAGTTTATATCATTTTAAATTCATATTAGCAAATATTGGTATAAAATAATTTTAATAACTAAAATGACTTTCTCTTGATTAGGTCTTTATCCCTGTATCTGAGACTACTTACGAAGGTCATGAACACTGGTACCTCGTAGTGATTGATCGTGTTAAAGGACAAATCATTTTGCTAGACCCATTACCCATTGAGAAACAGTTCAAGCGAAAGAGGACAACCTTGAAATTAGTAACTATATTTTCCTTTTTTTGTTAATTATCTACATATATGACTAAAAAAACAAACTCTAACATAGACATAAACAGGCCATTTATTTGGACGAGGTATTGGAAGATCGTTCATTCTATGACTTTGAGACCACTCCGAATCTGATTTCTTCACAATTTGAATTTGAAGAGCCGGAAGGCCTTCCGACCCTCGAAGCTAGATCGTAAGATCATATAATGAATAGTTATTGATATGAAATTTATGCAATTATATAATACTCTAATATAGCTTCCTCGATATGTAGGAGCGACGCGGGTGTATGGGTTGCAAGTTGGATGATAGCTTGTTTTGAAGATGATAATTTTAACATAAAGGTAATGTTATGCACTAATCTTTTCCTTCGTTCTTTCTTCTATATTTAAGTAGTTAAGCCTAATGTTAATTATTCAAATTTTATTAGGTGGATGATGGGGTTCGCATGAAGATTGCAGTCTCACTCGTGTTAAAGATTCATAATACGATCAGCTATACGGTAAAAAATAATGCCATTGAAAATCTTAATAAGCTGAATGATAATCACCATCGTGATGATTATGAATTTTCACAAGATTAGATTTGCAACATAGGATATTTATTATTATTTTTGTTTTTATTATTTTCTTATGGGCATATGAGTCGTCTAGTGACATACGACATTATATTTTGTTTACGTTTGTGTTGGTATTTGTTTGCCGGATTATTTAATTTCTCCATTTGACTATGTATGAATTTATACTCTTTTGGAGATTGAAATTTAGTTCTTTTATACTCTTTTATACTCTTTTGGCCTTAGTATGTTGCATGTCAGTGGTTTTTCTTCAATTGTAGCAATTGGAATGCAACAAAAAGGTTAATCTAGAACCAGGGGACTTCACTCTTTTTGATTTTGTTTTAGAGCCATAAGTAAATGCAAACTCTTAAGTAAATAAATTCAGGTCCACTTTGATATGATGCAAAAAATCTGTATGGATTTTTTTCTTTCCTGGTAATATTTTGATCTATTGAATCTAGGAAAGAGGGGAGAAGTTTAATATGCACAAATACTCTCAAACATGTTACATACTAAGGATTGGCACTGACTCAAAAAGAAGAACCCAATATTCCGCTTTGTTTTGTAATTTTTTCTTTCTTTGTTATTTTCCTGTTGTGCCTTATAGTTTAAACAATTTGATGCTTAATAGGATCAAGATTGTTATGAGCTTTCAGCTGAGTATGAAAGGAAGCATAAGACTGAGAAGTTGGAGGAACTTGGGAATATGCTAACTGGTCTTGATGCTGGGGATTCTATTGTCATTGCCAAATCATTTTCCCACATGCTTAATTTGGCTAACTTGGCAGAAGAAGTTCAAATTGCCTATCGAAGAAGGATTAAGCTATTAAAGATGGGCGATTTTGCTGATGAGAACTCTGCCATCACTGAATCTGACATTGAAGAAACCTTCAAGAGGCTTGTCACTGACCTGAAAAAGTCCCCACAGGAAGTGTTTAATGCTTTGAAGGAGCAAACTGTAGATTTGGTCCTAACTGCTCATCCCACTCAGTCCGTTCGTCGATCTCTGCTGCAAAAGCATGGAAGGTTTGTCACTGGACTCAGGAATAATTATAGTCCATTAACTACAAATTTATCGTTCCAATTCACCAGAATCTGGAAATCATTGACCTCATTGGTAATCATTGTCCTCTTTATCATGATAAGCAGGAACTTGATGAGGCTCTCCAAAGAGAGGTGCATTCTTGATTTTGTGTCGACACAGCTCTGAAGAACATCGGAATAAATGAGCGTGTCCCATACAATGCCCTCTTATTCAATTCTCTTCTTGGATGGGAGGAGATCGTGATGGTACCTTACTTTTTTTTTTCCAAAGATTAGCACACAAACTTATTTCTCGTTAAATCTTAATCTTAATTATCTTCAAAGTATTCATGTGGAATGGATTTAAAATATCTTCACCTCCTCCATGATGCTCTGCTATTTCTTTGTTTGTTTTTCTTTTTGAGTTTTGATTCTCAGCTTCATATGTATAATGTCCATTACAGGTAACCCTAGGGTAACCCCTGAAGTTACAAGGGATGTGTGTTTGCTGGCTAGAATGATGGCTGCTAATTTATACTTCTCTCAAATAGAAGATCTCATGTTTAAAGCATTAAAAGCATGATCATTTTTGGCCAAGCTTCTGCGTCTGTTTTTTGGCCAACCCTTGTTCTGCCTTTTTGGCCAACCCTTGTTCGAGCTGCTTAACCCTCTGTTCAGTCCTCTACGCCGTGTGTTCGAGCCTCTGTTCAGCCTCTGTTCCACGGCCTTTCAGCCACCGTTCCACCATTGTCCGCCTCCATTCAGCCATCTCCGTCGCGATTTAAAGCTCCTCCCTTTCCCTCTACTGTTTGAATTTCAGAACTGCTCCATCCTAGGGTGATTTTTTTCCTTCTTGTTCTTTCTTGTATTAATTATTCAGTTATTGTTTTTTTTATTGTTGTTTTCATGGTTAGTATGTTTTCTAGTTCTTATTTTGTTGTTAGTTTACTGTAGTTTAAAATGTTAATTGTTCTTGTTATTTTGATTTTCAGTTTTAATTGATCTTATTAACTTGTTAATTTGAACAGAGACGGAACAAGATCATATCCAAATACGGACTTGCCGAGGGATATTTCTTTGCATTTTGATCATTCCCTCTTGATGTGGGAGTTCTAGTGCAAGTGGGGTTTTTCCTTTTTTCTGGGATTTTGGACTCAAGTACCAGTGTGGAATGGGATGGCAAATATGATCCAAAATTTTCAGGCAGCTGATGTATTCCTGCTAGCATTCTCTCTCATAAGCAGGGCTAGCTATGAAAATGTTGCCAAGAAAGTAAGATTGGTATATACTTATTATTATTATTATTGTTCTTTTTTCTCTCTACTCTGGACTAATTTTTTCTTTTCCTCCTTTTCCAGTGGATTCCTGAGTTGAGACATTATGCTCCTGGTGTTCCAATTATTCTTGTTGGAACAAAACTTGGTTAGATTCTTGTTCTTTCTTTACCTTCTTGATGTTTGATGCCCTTGTTATCTACCTGATAACCTTCAGCATGATAGTAGTTCCGTGATCCTGTGAAGTTTCATCTTATTATCATACTAATTGCTGTCTTTTACTCAATACTGTGTTTCTTTCATTATTAGAAAGTTGGGGAATAGATTCTGGATTCCAATGTCATTGCTGTTATTTTTTCCCTTTGATTGCTTGTTATTCAGTAGTGGTTTAGAGAAGGAAGTTCAATCCTCGAAGGTTACCTAATTCATGACTTTAATCAAGAATTGATTCAGATATACCAAACCATTTCATGGAATGCTTTCTTAATTTTTCCCTTTACCTCCTTGTTTAACTAAAAGGCTAATGTAATGTTTTAAAAACTAAATGGTTGTTGATAAATCTTGAAAAAACCTTGATTTATGAAGAGTATTAGGAAGTTTAAAGTGACAGAAGATTGCTACTACCTAACATGAGTAATTTGCCATGGTGGAGCTGGTGTTTCCATAAGTTCTTTTCTTATTGACTCGTTAGAATTTCCATTTCTGATAGTCAATAACAAAAGTAGAATTTCTATTCTGAAAATTTTGTCTCTGGTCTCAATTTTTCATATAGTTTCTTTTGGAATTTGTTTTCTCTCATATATAGTGCTAACTTAATTATATGTATTTAATGCTTTCATTGTAAAGATGTCATTATTAACTTGCTTGGGCATTTCTTGACAACCAATATGCGACTTGTGTACATCTTCGGGATGATAAGCAGTTTTTTCTAGATCATCCTGGTGCAGCGCCTATCACCACAGTGCAGGTACTTCCTAGCTTTCATTGCTTCCATTACCAATATCCATTGCTATCGCTTTGTGTCTTATTTCATTGTCTTTTAGCCTTCAGTTGGTGTTCATAAGAGAGACCATCTGCTTACTTTATACATTAGTGATCTGATTTTCTCTCTTTGTTGAAGGGTAAGGAACTGAGAAAACTTATCGGTGCTCCAGTTTACATCGAATGTAGTTCAAAAACACAGCAGGTACATATATGTTCTCTGCATCTATAAAAGTTCCAAAGGTTAGATAATATCACGTCCCTAATGATATCTGCCTTTGAATACAGAATGTGAAGGCTGTTTTTGATGCGGCCATCAAAGTAGTTCTCCAGCCTCCAAAGCAGAACAAAAAGAAGAGAAAGGGTCAAAAAACCTGTTCCATATTGTGATCTTCTCAGTTCTAAATTGGTAGTTGGCAGAGGATGACATGACTGTAGCCATTTCTTGGTAGTCTTTTCCATTCTATATCTTTGCTGCATAACACATGATGGTGTTGGTGTTCCGGAAACATTACTGAACCAAATGTTCGGACGAGAGGGACAAGAATCCGAGGAGGGTATTAGTCTGCTCATCAGCAGAAAGTTGCTGAAGCTGATGAATGGAGACGTGCGGTATCTGAGGGATGCTGGCAAATCATCTTTTATCTTAACAGTTGAACTGGCTGCTTCCCAGAAATTGATTGCTTAAAGTTATAGGAAAATAAATACTTTGAGTTTTTGTACATCATAGAGACTGACATAGATTAGTTGAGACAAATTTTGTACAGAAGGCTCTTTCTTTTCATTTTGAAGATTGTCCATTTTGATTTCTTCCTTGTATCATTTCTTTGAAAGTGTAAAAATAGCACATGAATGAAAGAAAGTTATTGCATCTCATTTGTTGACTAATTTATTTTTTATTGGCTTTATTAAATCTGAATCATCTTTTATATCTTTATGCAGCAATTCAAAATTAAGTTCAACATTGTTTTGAAGAAATTCACTGAAGTTGATGATTCGTTTCATTTAATTTAGAATTTTGAATGGCGGTTGAAACTACAATTGTAACTCTGTTATGAACTCACAGTTTTCTTATATTAGAAGTGAAAAGAAGAGACATTCCATGTCATTATAAATAGTAACACAAGCTAGAGACATTCCATGATTGAGTGTCACGAACTTCAATTTTCACAGTAATTCTGGTTTTGCAGATGGCTATGTTATAGAACTGCAAATTCATATCTTAACCTTTAACATCTCCATTTGAAAGAAAGAATTTCGTTTCCGATAAAAAAATTTTTGGGCTCATGACCTGGGTGTCATAGAAATAATGAATTAAATTGACAGAGATGCCTAATAGAGTAATAATAAAAGTGGAAAATATTTTACACAAACAAAACATGACCCTGAGGAAGAATGTCCATGGGATCAAGGTCTTGATCATTTTCCTGTGAAACATTGTGGCTTCTTAAGGCTATGTAAAACAAAGCAATGTTTCTCCGTCAATGCAATACAATACACCAGCTCGGAATTGAAATAACACCAGAGCTATCAGAAGCGTTCCCTTCGCTCAGAGTTCTCGCATTTAAGTTTAAAACATGATACAGGATAACACCAGCCACGTTGTTAATCATGCTTCTTCCCTCAACGACTTGAAGAAGACGTGATAAGATATATAGTGAAGTGATAGCAGATAAATCTGAGCCCTGGGTAAAAGAACATATTGTTTGAATCAGCGCATCACGTGGAAATAAATCATGGATATAAATTCAAGTATAGCAACTAGCAAGATCAGCTGAAGCAGGCAATTACCAAGTGGGAAATTTCCAATATATCATGATATATATTCAAACATTCACAAGTTAGAAATTTGTTTTATCAATTATCGTCAATTCATATCAAGTATTAACAGACTTTAACACTAGAGTTGATATAGCAATGATATACCACAACAGAGGGAAACAGTAATTAGAGTAAACTAATTAGCAGGAAATTCTCAGATCTCACATTATTATTCATTGAAGCTGGTAATGAGAATAGTACAGGAAACACAAGCCCATTCAGGAGATTCTCAGTAACCAATTGATTCAATCAAGGCTCATCAACACTAAGAATGTCTTTCAAGTAGTATAGTTCATCAACAATTTTATCAGATTCAAGAATCAATCAATTTCTTCTTTTTTGAGTGTCCATATCCCTGTTTGAATAAAGGGCAGTATCATTATAAATCAGAATCACTCGAGCATATATAAATTAATGAAAAATATCTAACAAATGATTATACCCTTTTTTTTATGGAGAAAAGCATCTAAGGGAATACACATTTCTCGTAATCTGCCAACCATGACAGAGAAGTAGTCTGAAACTGGTGGCGTCATTATAAATTTATAGACCATCTCATCACTAACTGTCAAACCAAGACCCAAAATACTGTAAATATAGCACTAAGGCATGCTTATGACTTAAAAGCAGATCGAGAGCAGTATACCATTGTAGATGTTGAGAGCTATTGTACGTACTGCTGTCTGAATCATCTTTTCCTCATGATGAGCAAACCTTAGAGCCTCAGTGTACAAGGGAAAGGAAACTACAGCATCCTGCAATTGAATAATGCTTCAAAGAAGATCATGCTGAATTTTGCCAGAGAAAACAAGCAAATTTTCCACTCCCACCACGAATTTATGGTAATGATTGCTTTCTCGTGCTTTGGTTTCAACAAATAACTAATACAAGATAGGAACTGCATATATTTTTAACCGATATCTTTCTCAACAAAAATGATATTACATTAGCTTTCTAAACGTGTGTAATTCAAAACTACTCTAGCATAGTAAATTCAACAAAAAAAGGATGAATTCATTATTCACTTGTCCTATTCAAAAGTGAGAAGACAATTATTTTAGCTCAATATGCAGCAACAAACCATCATATTTACAAGTTTTGACCTACCCCATGTACATTCACAAGAAGGCAAAGTGTGTGTCTGTTTATTTTACCACTAACAGCCCTGAATGAAGAAATGAACCAAAAGTTAGTTTCTCCTTTTAGAATAAATATTAAAAGATAACAACAAACATAAAACCATGTGAAACAAAATATCAGAATCAGAAAATTTACACCCTTATGTGATTCACTAATAAAAGAAAGAGGAGAGAAATTTTAGAACAGAAAAACTTGCAACACAACCTTAGAAAAGACATATAGTATGGAGCCAAGTCTCCCCCATCAAGTTCATACGGATGCAAAATAATGCTATTAATATAACCATTGCTGAAACAATAGTCTGCAAGATGCAAAGTCAGCACAGCATATTGGATTAAGTACCAGTATAAAGCCTAAGACATACCAGTAGATAATATAAAAGTACCAACAGACCATCTGGATTCTGTGTGCCATATTTGACAACATTTCCGCATAGCATAAGATCTCGTGCATCACACTATTGATGGGTCTAAAGATCTTCAATTAAAAAAATTAAAGTTTTCAACTCAAATAACTATTTCATGCCTAACAATGTATGAAAAATAGGTAAAACTCTAAAGTCTAATGACCTTAGCCTGAAACATCAAGAAATACTAATAGTCTTACAAATTGCATGTTCATTATCCATGTTTTGAATCATTATGCTGAGATACTGAAGTAACGGTGCCTCAACTCTTGAATTTTCACTGATATCAAGCATTCAAACGAATTCCGCAACCACTTGGCGATCCATGAAACATCTGAACCATTTAATCAAATACAAAATTCAAAATTTTCAAGATAATACTAACAAGATCATAAGCAACGAGATTTTCCCAACAAGATCTTACTCAAGAATGGATGGATCATGTTTATCACCATAAGTAATTATCTCCACAACAGACTGCAATAAATCCAACACTAATTCCTGCATAAAACAGCATGCATAATCACAAGATGCTTTTTGTTCAATGAAAACAAAGTACCACAATGCGAATAAAATTGACTTGTGTTACCCTGTTACGCATGTTCACAACTTTGATCTGCTTCAGTTCATCAATTACGGATCTGTAACCGGAAAATCATCAACAGCAATATTTATAATAAACAAGTTAAAGTTCCGTAAACAACAAAAGCCTCATAAGGCACTACAGAAACTTAATTTCCACAGCAAACTTCACGAAAAGATCAGGTCACTACCAAAAAGAAAGATCATCAAAAATCTCAAAACAGACTCTTTAATCCTGTATAATAGCATTAATAAAAACAAGTTTTAATTCCGGTAACAAGAGTCCCATAAAAGCACCAATGAAACTCAATTTATACAATCAAATTCATGAATAATCAAGTCACTACCTAAGAAGACCATCAGAATCTCATATCAAACCTTATCATAGCAAATCCAGGACAATGTAATATATAAGAAACAAGTTCAAGCTCTGGAAAGTGGAAACAACTAAAGCCCTGTAATGCACAACAGAAACTCAATTTTCACTCTAAAACGCACAAGTGAACAACCAAGTCACAACTACACTACTAAAGGATCAACAAAATATCAAAACGAACCTTAGCAAATCCATAACAATATCATTGATAAGAAATAAGTTCGAGGGATATGATGCATGGCTTTGGGTACATACTGACCGTCGAAGTCTAAGGATTTTTTCTTGGTTGAGCTTCTGCTCTCTGAACTCGAAGGAAGAAAACTGGAATGGAGATGGGTTTTTCTACTGAGTAGTCTGAGAAGAGGGGGGCAGAATCGTGACGGAAACAGAGGCCAGGCGACGAACACAACTCAGAAGACGGTGGTGGGTTGGAAGAATCTGCGACGACCAGACGAAGACGATGGTGGCTGAGCGCCCGACGGACGGCGGCAGGAGCGCGATGGACAACTATATTTCAAACTATATTTCAACTATATTTCAAACTAATAGTATGTCTTTCTAATTATATTCTATTTAAAATAATTAATTTAGATTATATATAGCATCCCTAAAACGTGGACAACCTTATTCTAATTAGTAGTTGTTATGTGCAAAAATTATGTTCAAATATACAATAGGATAAATTCATGAACATGGCTATGCTTTTTTGAGATAGTCATGCACTCATGTTATATCACTCTAATATAAAAAATTTATGTTTCATATAGATAAGTGAATTCAAAAAGATATTTTGCAAAATAATTTTAATATAAAACACTTAAAATTTAACATTAGTTTATATGTTTTTTAATCTATCTTTATACAATAATAGAATATACTATATATATAGTATAATAATTTATTTATAAGTATACACATGACATCGATCTCATTCTAATTAAATCTAAAATTTTGATACGAATGATAAAACAAAATGATTGTTGAGTCAGACAAAATTATTAAATTTAAAAATATCTTATTGAATTCATTCCTAAAATATTCTATTGGGTGTTTATATGGTTTTCTCTTATTTATTTTATGATGTTATAGAATTTTTAAAAAAATTTAAAATATTTTTATATGATAAAATAATATTTATAATTGTATTAATTATTTAAAGTAGTTATTTTTTTCTAAAGAATTATGTCATATATTAATATGTGTATAGCTAATTTTATTAATTAATATAAAAAAATAAAAATAAAATAGTCTTATAATTTTTAAATATAAAAAAAATAATCTTAAAAAATATTTTTAGTAAGTTTTTTTTTTGACAATGTTCAACCATTCTAATTAAGTGGATTTTTCTTCCAATCAATTGGAACGTATAAATTCGATCAATTGATTTATTCTTCCAATCAATTGAATGAATAATAAAATCGATTTAATTGCATAAATACTGACTTTTCTTCACAAACCAATCGATTGGTTTACGAGCTGTAAACAACATAATGAAGGACATTTGTTCACTAACCAATTGATTTTTTCAATAAAAAAATCAGTTAATTTTTTGTAGATTGTAATTTTTACACCTGCAAAGATGGCATACCTACCAATTCATAATCAATGATTATCGTTGCAACAAATCAATAATTATAGTAGAGAAGATTCGTAAATAATTACAATTATAGAATTAGATAATTAAAAAATAAATTGATGATAGATTAGATTATAAAATTAGTAATTTTAACATTGAAAAAGATAAAATTAAAATTTTTAAATTAAAATAAAATTAATTTAAGATTGATCTATATAAAATTTAATGATAAAATTCTAAAGATAAATAAAATATATCATGAAAAATAAAATAATAATTTATAAAATATAAAATAAATTTTAAAATTAAATAATATTAAAAAATAATTAATAAAATTAAATAAAAATTATTTAATAATTATTCAAAAACTTAAAAAAATATATAATTTATTATTAAAATTATTTAATAATTCAGACGTTTGGAACTAACTATTAAAACTGGAGTTTGCTGCTTAGTAAGATAATATCCATCAGTTGAAATTGTATACAATTTTATTATATAAAGAAAGAGTATACATTTTTTTATAATTATTTTAAATTATTTTATTAATGTTCAATATATGAATCCTATTTTTTTTATTTTCTCTCTCATTCCATAAAATAAAATAAAAAATTTATAAACCTACATATTTACCGTAAAATTTATCATTCTTCTTTAGTGTTTCAACAGCATCATGAAATCTCCCCATCTCTCTCTGTCATACACACGTGTATATTCTCGAATGAGACACAAGGAAAAGAAAGAAACAAATAATTTCTAAGCCATAATAATATATATCTTTTCATTTTAATATTAAACTATAAAAAAGATTGATCTTTTCTTTCTATAAAACGAAACATTTTTTCACGGAATTTTTCGTAAATAAAATATTAAAATTGTTAATTTCTAAAACAAAGAAAATGTTTACATCGAATCTCAAAATTTTCAATTAACACGATGAAAAATGTTTTAACATCTGGCATAATATTGTTGTATATGCATCAAGAATAATGTTAAGTTTATTTTGTTTTTCTTAAGGTTAAGTATGATTTTGGTCTCAATATAGAAATCGAAAATTGATTTTGTTTTCGATTTTTTTTCGCTACAAAATGGTCTCCAAAATTTCAATTTGTTTTAAAATCATTTTTCAGACAAAAATACCCTTCTCTTTCACTCCCAAAATCAACCAAATTCAATAGAAATAAGCAGAACAGAAGTCTAAGTCCAGAATCCACCACCACCACCACCATTATCATCAAGGTCGTCATCATCATCATTAGAACTTTCCTCAAAATCAACCAAAATCAATCAGAAACTCAAGTTGAACCAGAACCTACCACCACCACTACCATTATCATCATGGTCATCATCATCATCAGAAGAACCATCAACAAAATTGAAAATCAGAAGAACCATCAACTATCAGAAAATCAAAACTCAAAAAATCAGAACAATCAAAATTCAGAATCATCAACAAAAAGAAGAAGAAGCGGCAAGCAGTGAGAGTCGTGGAGCATCGGCAAGAACGTGGGTAGCAGTGGGAGCGGCGAGGAGGAGGTGCGACGAAAAGAGAGCGACAGCGAAAGCAAGGCGATGATGTCGGCGAGGGCAAGGAGGAGGAGCGGCAGATCACAGGCGGCAGGATACGGTGCGGCTTCCCTTCCCCCTTCTTCCCTTCCCTTCTCTCTCCCCTCCTCCCCCGGTTTCTCGCGCCTCACCCCCCTTTTTTTCTCTCCCCCGATTCTCTGTATCCTTTCTTTCCTTTATATATATATATATATATATATATATATATATATATATATATATATATATATATAAAGTAAGTGTTCAACACTCAACTGGAGCAATGTAAACAAATACAAGAACAATAAAATCATAACAATTTTTATGTTATTTTCGGTATAGGCATCAACAATATGAGTTATTTATAATACTATTTCTTAACACAAGAGAATGAGGAATAATTTAGTAATAAAAAAATAAAATTGATAAAAATGACGATTTTAAAATAAATTAAAATTTTTGGGATCATTTTATAACGAAAAAAAAAATTAAAGACGAAATCGATTTTCAACTTATTAGATCTATTTCAATTATTACTTGGTCAAATCAATTGCTAAGAAAACTAATTGATTGTAATATTGTACAATCAAAAATGGTGATTGCTACGGTACGATGATAAATTAATACGTACCGATACATTTAAGATATGGACAAATAACAATAAGTCATGTGGAATTTATTTTCCACGTCAGCATTTAATTTTTTCTTTTTTAAATATATAGTATATCACCACTTTTACTAAAACACCCTTTTAATTAAATAAAAATAAAAAATATTTATTTATTTAATTTTATAAAAAGACTTAAACATCCTTTCTTTATTTGATGAGACAAAAATATCCTTTTAAATTAATCAAATTTTAAAATTAAAAAATTAAACAAAACAAAAATATATCTAAAAAAATTGTTTTTGAAATCTAGGTTTCAGAAATCCTTTTCATCTTGTCAAGTTCTTCGAATAAAAAATTGTTTCTAAGTTTCAAAAATCTTCTTCATCTTCTCAAGTTCTTCCCTCCCCTTCGTATCTCTCTCTCTCTCTCTCCCCCTGGAGCTCGGTCTCTCTCATCTCTCTCACCGTGGCGTCGCCGTTGCTCTCTGTCTCGTCATCGTCTTGCACATAGTCGCGCGCGCCTTCGTTGCGCTCTTCGTCGCCGGTGGCAGAAGCAGCAGGTTCAGGGGCTCGTCGTCTTCTTGCTTCGAGTGTCGCCGTCAGCCTCCTTCGCGCAATCAGAAGCTGCTTCATGATTTGGTGAGTTCTAACAAAGGTAGGATTTCATTGTTCCAAGTTAGTTGAAACTTGAAACCGTGACGCTGATGTTTTCTTCCCTTTTCATCGCCACAAAGAATCCTTATATTCTGGCTCACCCACTTCGCTAGATCACACTTTCATTTGATGATTCCATCAATATCATTGTTTATTTAGTTGTTAATCAACCACTTTGTTAATGTAAAATAAATTGAAATTCTAGGTTTGGGTACAGAGACGCCAGTTCATTCCCCAGAACAAGTTAGGTAACTTAATTGATAATTTTTTATAATAGATCAGTTGTTCATTCCTTCTTTGAATTGTCCAGTTATATTTAGGTCTTCCTAGTTTGTTATTAGTGCAACAATTGTCAGTGATTTGACTTTTAGGTTGGATACTACCTGATTTTGTTATAAAGTAGAAATTTGCTTCGATTCAATTTAATACATAGGTGTTTACTCAGCAGTTTATTGTTTTCCATCTTGTTCCATCATTGTGACTAAGCATGCACTTTGTTACTCAAATATTACAGGGAAATCATTTGGATTTACGGCTTGTTCGAAACCAGTGGCTTTTAATAGATCCCAAAATACATTTTCTTATGTCAGAGGCAAATGAAGACAAAACATCTGGAGATTATATCTACCTACTCTTTTCTTTTACTATTTCAAATGATATATAATTCCCATGCTCATTGCATTTCAGGATGGTTATGTTCCGTATCATTCTGCCAGAATTGAACCGAGTTCAGTGGCTTCCTTGGATTCCTCTAAAAGAGGGAAAATCTTCCATGAGATGCTAAATAATTTGTTGGGCCAAATCCAAAGTGACTCTGACCATCGTGTGGTAATCCGATGTGATGTCAACTTCAACACGGCTTGCTATGGCAGAAACTTAAACACACTTATTGGACGCACTGCACATATTGAGTTCTTGGAGTCCGACATTTTCGCCAAGTTCATAATGTGGTCTTTCCCAGAGCTGTTCAGATAGTAAACAACTGAATTTCCATAACTCAGGCCATTTTGTCAGTTTAGCAAAACATATAGGTCGACCGAAGAAGGCTTTCGGAGCAGTGTAATTGAAACAGTCAAGAGATGCTGAATTCAAGTCCGTCAAATGTCAAAACTCCATGGCATCCGGCTTGATTCTCGCAGTCTGAATCATAATCCTCCAAAAAATGTGCCCGCATTTTGCTTACATGGGGAATCTTGTGGCATGTGTGGAGCAACAGGCCTTGCATGGAAGGGGAATATAGCCTTTTTTGCTAACTAGTGTTCCCTGTACTCTGCTAAAGGACCTGAGCTTTTGCATTTATGCAAGGGCAGAATAATGTAAATTAAATCAGGCATGTACAATTACAAAGAACAAAAAAAAATATTTATTGTATCATATCTGACAAGTATATATAATATTGTTAGATCTGCTGCAGGCTTAGAAAACTAGAGATAATGTTGTACAACAAAGTTTATTAACCCTTCCTTGTTAAGCAGTGTTATTTTTGTTAACTGTTCTGGTGGCAGTTGTTATGATCTTGTCTATGGTTTGGTTTTGTTGTTTCTTCTTTGTACATGTATATCTGAAGCGGCTAATGTTTGTTGCTTTGTGTACTGAGCTTTCCAATGAGCCAAATGAAGTTGTCTCCATTATTAGACAATGCTAGAAATCTAGTATTTCTGGCATAGTTGTAATAGTGAGACACACTTAATATAGAAATATACATAGTAACAAAAAATGTTCATGAGTCTAGACAAGATTATAACAAATCATGAACACAAGCAATTTATTTAAATAATAAGAATTTAAATTTTAATGCACTGTGCATCTAATTAGCTTAAATGTCCATCCAATAAAACAAACATGATTGGATGAATGTGTAAATGTACTAATACATCAAAATTAAACTCAAATAATAGATTGTCAATTTGTTATATGTTTCAGGTGTTTGGACAAATGATAATAACATTTTGTTGAAAGAAATTTTCTTCTGAAAACAAATTATTAAATCTGAACACATTGTACAATGCACATGTGTCATGCCTCACTGGAACAGAGAATAAATTCTATTTAATCTATCGGCTGTCTCCATTTTCATAAACACGAGCTGATGTTTCTTTAAGGCATCATACATTTTTCTTATGAATAAGCAACACATTCAGTTCATTGAGAATAGAAACATAACATGCAACTTACATAATACAGGCATTCAAATGAAAATTTTAAACTTTATTTAATAAATTCAACCCAAACCTTAGCAACAGGAAATCATTCAGACAGAACCTTCTGCATTAGAAATTTACTCACATAAGTGTGAGAAAATACTTGCTATATATAAATATATATTTTAAGCCACCGAACCATAAAATATTTATGAAGTGATTATGTTTTCTTATACAAAGTACAGATATATAAATACAATGTAAAACAAGGAAGCTAAATGATTTATCAACTAAGCTCGTCTACTCATTCTTCCTCCTCCCCAAAAAGCTGGTAAGATGTAAAAATATACATGTTCCGCAAATTTGTACATCTGGTAAGCTCAACAATCCAACATTTTCATTGATCTGCATAGCTGGATGAGCCAAGGTAATCAAGACCCTCAGTTTGGCACGTCATAATCTTCCGGAATGCCTCCCTCACTTGGCGCTCTAGTGGATCCAGTCCAACTCTAAAAGCTTCACAAACATGAGTGAGCTCCTTCATGTCCTGTTCAATTTCCATTTCCTGATCCTCTGTCAAGGGAAACTGAGGTGAATCCACCAAGTCTGTCAAGTGACGGGTACATAGCTCAACTCGATATATCTCCTTCAACAATCCATTTGAGTTCTGGCGATCTCACTTCTTTGACTCCTCCATGATCCGTTCATAAAAGGTGTTAACCGGCACGCTCCAAGAAAATTGCCGTGAGACTGAAAAGTGAATGTTTAGACCCCTGTCCTGGCAGGGAATTGCTGCAACAAGGGTCCACAAAACAAACAAGAGAATACAATTCATTGTATAAACAGGAACTGCAAGTCCTCTTGTAGCAGAAATCTCATTCCCACGAGGTGGAACAAGGTTGCTTGCAATGGACTGGAGTTGCTTGGCAGCAGACCATGATCGAGAGACACTCTATGAATGCGATCGTGAATGCCCTGCCGAGTGTTGATCCTTGCTCGAGTTATGACGCCCAAAAGATCTATTACGTTGCGAAAAAACTGATCCAGAGTCTTTCTCCTCGAGCATTGCCAATGCTAAATCCATCAGTGCCTTTCTTGCCCTCCGGAACTGGCCTTCATTCAATGCTCTCTTATTCGAACCCAAGGCAGAAAGCACAATATCCAGATGATTTTGCCATGTACGAATCTTCTCAACCCCATCACGGCTTGCATTACAAATATCAAGCGCCTTCACTGACTTCTCAAAGAATTCAGAAATCAAACGATCTAAGGGGGGTTTTGAAACATGCTCTTTATTATTCAACAGAATAGTCCTGAATTCCTCATGGCAGCAGATGAATACACCCAATAGCTTCTGAACCCAATCAATTGAGAGCAATTCATCATTACTCGTGAATTCAACAGAATAGTCCTGAATTCCTCATGCCAACTGATAATATTTTTAATTGATAAACTCTTATAAACTGATAAACAAAACCAGTCATTTACCATCCAAAGGAAATGCTCAAGCAGGGCTAGTTCAAACTACACATAAATCCAATCCATGCCCTACATTTCACAAGCACTAAAGTAATGCTTCAAAGCATAACTACATGAAAAGAAACATATCAATAGCATCACATTCACATTAATCGCATTATTTGACTTTTCTAAAGTCAAAACCAATCCAAAACATATTAAGATACATACATGTGAATCTAAATAGACATATGAGCCGAGTAAGTTTACCTTTTTTCTCTGATCAGACAGCATCTTCAAAACTGAGCATAAATGAACCTTAAATTATTTAACCAAAAGCTGCATCAACCAGCCCCTTCTCTCGGGTGTAATCCAAATCACCCGAACTCCCACTTCCACTTCAAACCCCAGAAAAAAGGGAAAACCAGAGTTGCACTAGAACTCCCGCATCAAGAGGGAATGATCAAAATGCAAAAGATTTTGGTAACAATGAAAAAGGCAATAACCACTTAGCGTTTTGGCAACAAAAGGCAATAAACTCTTAGCAATTTGGTAACAAAACAAAAGATTTTTCAACTGAAATAAAAAATAATGGCAAGTGAATGGACTAAACAGCATAAAGACAGAAAATTCACAACCACCTTCTTATGCAAGGAAATAGGCAAGCATTGTTTATAAGCCTAAACCAGTACAAGTCATGTGATGATAAATAAATATTTGAGCCTTAATCATTTAAAGAATCTTTACAACTCATGAAACAGCTTGAGTTATATAAGAAAGTGGCAAGAAATTTAACTTTATTAACCAAAATATTCACCTTCTTGGCAGTTATTTCTCTCAATAACTGCATAGAACTGCTATAGAGCTTTCTTTGACATGAAGCTAGCAGAGAATTTGATAAGTAAATAACTCAATTGGAACTTCAAATTGCATAAATTAAAAATATAATATATAGATTATAACTCTATGGCTTTTTGTTGTTGATGACATCATTCAAAAGTCCAACCTATGTATTGCTATCACGGGGTCGACTAGAATACGACGAGACATGCAAAAACTGAGGATATGATGTAATTCCGGCAGTAGAAGGATATTGGTTGAAATACGCCATGCCATTTGGAACAGGATGAAAAGGAATAGGGAGGACTCCACCATAAGGTTGATAAGGAAGGACCACTGGATAATGATGCATAGGATACTGTGGCAATCCTGGTATCTTGGTTGTGGCTGCATCTGGAACTTCGGTCGCTTCTATTCCTGATGTGTTGGTCTTAGCTTTTAATGTCTCTTCACTTAGACTGATTTCTTCGGTCTAAACATAAATCACAATTTTTAAATAATTACAATACAGAATTTATGCAAAGTGTTTGTCTCACTCGCCATTAAACTCTCGGTTGCACTTATGGTATTGGATTAATATAATTTAAATTCAAACTAATACTTTAATTTTCCTTCTTGAATTATCTAATATAAATTATTAGATATGCAAAATGTTACCTTCTGTCGATTTTTTTTTGCCATTTGCTCTAATCTTCGGTCTCTCTGCCAATTTAGATACAGACTTCTTGCTTCCATAACCCTTAAATTTTTTGTAACAGAATAATAAGAAATAATATAAGCACTACGAGAATAATATGTTGCAAATTTGAATTGAAATGACAATAAATTTGATAGATGGTATAACATGGATAAGTGCTTACTTTAAAATTATTTTTATTGTGCACGGGTGTATTTTCTACTGATTTTGTGTTCTGAGAGGGAGTCCGTTTATTGGCATCACATTCTTCAACCTGCTAAAAAAAATTTAAAAATTGCTCAAAATATAGCATTATTTAATAGTTCTGCGAAAGACACTAAAATAATAGGTAAGCATAAAGTATATCCTTAAGCAAGGCATTATATTAATACCATTGGTTCACCTTCAGCATTTGAGTATTCGGCGGGGGAGTCCTTCTTGGCGAGTAATGGACATTGTCCTAATGAAATACCTGCCTAACTTACAATGCGAACATCTTCGCTTCTTTTGCCCTTTTGGAACCTTTCTTGGAGCCCCTTTTGACTTCACAACAGCTGGATCACCGATTAGTGCTGAAGTGGGGGAAAGCCTCGCTTGTGCATCACCTTTATTTTGCACCTTCGAAATTAGCTTAAGTAACTCACCTGAGATTTCCCTATAGTCTGCTGAATTTTTGGAAGAAATATCACAGCTTCCAACAAATAGATGCCATTGCATCGCGTCTAAGTGTGGGCGTTATATCATCAGCGGCGTCTTGCTCGCCAATTGAGCATATAAAATCACTCTTTGCATCTCTTGTCCATCTTTTCAGGATAAGAGATGTAGGGACGCAATTTGCATTGCGATGCTTCAAGACCCCAAAGATGTGGGAGCACGGTAGTCCACGAGTCTCAAATAGCCTGCACTCACACGCAAACAGGTCCTTGTCTTTATTGTAAGACACTTTAAATTCCCATTGCTGATTAAAATACTCACTCGTGCTGTACTCAACAATGTCTCCACTGTTTGGGCATTCAGTCACATTTAAAGCACCTGCTGCTTCTATCTCATCTTTCACAAGTTTAAAAATATTTCTAGTATAAAGTTCAGCAGCTTGTTTCTCAAAACTTTCCAAGCACGTAGTCAAAACAGGAAACTTATAAAAGGTGTCAAAGTCAGCAGTAAGATGGTTGTTTCGGTAATGCCTTAGTACTTCACTAAATTTATGCATGAATTCAAGGAGACTGGTTTTACTGTCAACATAGTTCTTCAATAATGAATGAATTCCCTCACACTGTGATGTAGTTCTTATGCGGCCAAAGACGTGCTCCCTCAAATATGCGGTAGCCCACTTCATTCTATCATTATAAATGACCTGGACCCATTCATTCTCGGCAAGTCCGTATTTGGATATGATCTCATTCCATCTCTGTTCAAATATTTTTACGGTAAATTGTCCATACAATAATACACTAAAATCGTCCCAAAAATGCTTATTTTTTATATTCTGTACCGCATTACGATGGAGATTTCATGCACAAAGGCGGTGTGGTATACCAGAAAATACTTCTAAGATAGCCTCTCTCATAGCACGGTCTCCGTCTGTCACAACGCCTCCGGGTAGTTTTCCTGACATGATTTCCAAAAATTCCTTCAGTGCCCACTTGAAAGTTTCGGACTTTTCATCTGAGAGCAGAGCGCATCCAAAGATAGTCGTCTGGCCATAGTGGTTGGTCCCTGAAAATATGACTAAGGGCTTGTTGTATACATTTTTCTTGTAAGTGGTGTCAAAAGCCAGTACATCGCCAAAACATTCGTAATCAACAACGCTTTCTCCATCATCCCACACCAAATTATCCAACCTACCATCCTTTAAGGTGAACTTTCCTAGAAATAACGGGTCACTATCTGCCTTAGAAAACAGATAGGCCAACGCAGCAAATGCATCACCGTCTTTCACTTTGCCACGCCTAGTCTTACTAATGTGGTTATGTAAGTCTTTGCTAGTAAAACCCACTTTATCATATCCACCTTTTTGGGAAACCATGTAACCCATTATGTGGCAAGTTTTAACATCACATGCTCGCAAGCTGTCTGCTTGTGTTTTATCGGCCTCATCAAGCCCACGATTTGTGGCAATAAGATGTCTGTACTTAGGTGGACACAGTGGATGATTGTGTTCACTCTCAAAGACACTGACTTTTCACTTACCCGTTCTATAGTGACGAATGAACCGAATCCTCGCCTTGCAGTTGACACGAGTAATTGCCCTATGCTCCCTTTGCCGATTGTCCCTTTTAAGGTGCTTCCAATGTCTTTCTCCCGCTTTATTGCAAACTAACTGTCTTGTATTAATGTTGCCATTAACATCCACCGTCTTCAAGTCTTTTCGGGACACAAATCCATAGCACTTGGCATATTTGGCATAAAATTCACAAACTTGAGATTTTGTATCAAACGCCAGTCCCCATATATCTTCGATGGTCATCAGTTATCAACTTTTCCAAACCACCAGCATTAATTATATCTGCCTCTGCTTCATCTACAGTTACATCCACCATATCATCACTTTCATTGGAACTACACTCATACTCAACACTTAAATCCTCAGATTGATCACCATCCTTATACGACTCTTTGCCATCATTCTCCATGACCGAACTTAAAATTTTAACATGTTAGGTACTAACTAAATGCTAGGAGAATGGAATAGGCAAAATGAACTAAACTTTTTTTTAATTAAAATTATTGGTCAATCAAATCCTATGAAACCTAAGAGCTATTAGTGCATAAGAGTGTTAAAACAGTTTTTCATACTTAAAAAAATTCGAAGAAACATGTGGAAGTCTAAGCTCAACTTCTAGGTGTATTCACAGTTTTCTTAGTCATCCCTTGCATTTTCTCAACAGGTTCAATTCAATTTTCTTCTGACAGGTAAAAAAATCTAATACCAACTTTCACGTATTAGAATATTACTAGATACATGTTTTTTTAAAGGTATATATCAGTTCATAAATATAAATGCCATTAAATAATAAAAAAAATTAAAAATACAATAAATTATATACGTTTTTAGACCTTCATCAACTTTTTCCATAAATTTTTTTGATAATATTTCAACAGAACTTTAATTTTGGTATCACATTGCAGTATGAATTGCTGAATTTAATAGTTAGGGACTAAGTCAGTGACACCAATTAAGTAATAAGATAAAATAAATAAAAACGATAACAAGTTTGAAAAAGACATTGCGTACCGAAAACACAGCTGGCAAATACCAGTGTGTTTGACATCCTATTTCTTTCTCCTGCATGGTTAGCATAGTAGCCACCAAATCTAACACCCATATGGTAAATAATAAATATATTAGGAATTAAAGTATGCTAGAGATAGCAGTTTAATTATGCACTTACATCCCCATGTACCCGCTCCTTGGGAATTAATGACTTGAAATTGTCACGAGTTCCGCTAAATTTGTTTGTTGTCACCAAATACTCATCACTACAAATAGGAATCACATTAATATTGAACTATATTTTTAATATTTAGTATATAGATAATGAGATATTTAACCTTCGTTTATTTGGTGCAAACACATAGGTTGCCATTTTAATATCTAAGTCATCCAAATCCATGTATGCAGGAGGCTTAAATAAAATCGGAATCCACTGCAAAAAAAAAAAAATTGGTGAGATCACTAAGTTATATAACCGTAGAGGATTCATGCGAATGCCTGAGATATGAGAACTTACAGATGGCCATTCAATTCTTCGTTTATTGTGCTCGATATTTTCTTGGTTTAGGGTAGGCATGCTAATAGAATATCCACTTGGTGTACTCTTTTTTAAGAGTGTCTTTTGCTCCTCAGTTACAGATTTGTGTGAGGTCCCTGGTGGAGTTTTTTATTTTTTGAAAAGTTGTCTTTAATGGAGGCAGCCTTCACACTAACCTTATTTTCAGACAAATGTGAATTCCAGACAATTCTTCTCTTGGCCGTATATATCTTCTTATTGCGTACACTTGTCTGTTTTGATGCCTTTTTATTTGTACCAGAGTCAGACTGATGATGTTGTGGAGACTTTAGCAGTTTAAGAATTTCATCTGTATCTCTTGGATTACTAGATTCAGAAGGATATAAGAAAGTAGGAGGCTGAAAATTTGTGACAGTTGGACCTACAATAAATGATGGTGGGAATATGTTGTATAGTGATGGATGCATGGTTGTTGGATATTGGTTAGAATATACTGCAGCAGTATAAAAGCTAGGGTAGATAGAATACAAAAATTGGGGCATGTGTGGTATATGGTTCAAGTACGAATAATGTAAGAGTTGGTTATCAATAGCATTAATGCTAACATCTCTTGTGTCTCTCTTGTAATCTCTACGTTGAGGTGATCCGGATGATTTTCGCTTACCCATATCAAACACTCAAATATATATGTAACACAATTAGAATTATAATGTGAATATAATTTGCTAATGATATGCTGAGGAGTGTTCTTATATATATACAAAAATTTTGTTTGTTTATTCTTTATTATTGAAAAATATCTTTCAAAGGATTATATATATATATATATATATATATATATATATATATATATATATATATATATCACATAATATAATTATAAAGAATGTGTATCTATAATTGTAATTTAAAAAGATTTACTATTTAAAGTGGATATTATTTTTTTATAAATAATTTAAAATAGATCATATTATTCAAATTTATTATTTTAACTTGATATTATAATGTACATGCTAAAGATCTTATAATGCGAAAGGCTTTGCCTATTAATACATAATATTTATTAATAAATATTAATTTTTTAAAAAAATCATAACATTACCAAAACATGCTAATTTTAACTTTATTATTCTATGTGATAATAAATAGGTAATATTTAATAATAGTTATATAGTATTTTCAAAATTATATATTATTGTAAATTTATTATTTTTATGTCGAAATTATTCATAACAGATATTATTATTTAATTTTATTATTCAACGTGACAATAAATATGTAATATTTTGGAAAAAATACTCTAAAAAAGATCGTTAGGAAGACTTAATTATTAAAAATGACCTTTAATACCAAAATTATTAAGAAGGACCAAATCTTTTTATAATATTTAAGAAGAAAAACTAAATCTTTTTATAAGAAGATAAATATATTCTTAACTATTTTTTATTTATCTTGTATAATCTTTAATATATGCTATTTGATTTACAATGTAACGAAGATATTTATGAATATTCACTTGGGATTAATTAGTTATTTAATTTAAAAAGAACTACTCTACAAGATTGTTAGAGAGATTTAATTATTAATATATTGATTCTTAACTACTTTTTTATTTATTTTTTATAATTTTTATATTAAAAATTTTTATTTTTTCTAAAATTTTGGTAATTTTTATTATTTATTTATTTATTTATTACTTTTATGATTTTTTGTTTTTTTTTTCCTCATTAGGTAAAGATCATAAAAATAAAAAAATAAATAAATAAAATATTTAACTAATAAAAATTACTAAAATTTTAAGAGAAATAAAGTTTATCAACATAAAAATTATAAAAAATAAATAAAAAATAATTAAAGATATATTTATCTCCTTATAATAAGATTTGATTCGTTTTCTTAAATATTATAAAAAGATTTAATTCGTTTTCTTAAATATTATAAAAAAATTTGGTCTTTTTTAATAATTTTAGTATTAAAGATCTTTTTTAATAATTAAATCTTCCTAACGGTCCTTTAGAATAATTTTTCCTAATATTTTTAAGTTACTGAAAATTTACTTTGTTTATTAATACATGATTTAAAATAGATATTATTATTTTAGCTTATTTTAACTTATAACTCTACATAATACTAGTATTTAAATTTGTAATATTGATTTAGATATAATATTGATTTTGATGGAATATATGATTTACTTATAAATAATATAATTAATGTGATTTATGTTGATTATAAACTAATTAGATTATCAATAATTAGAATGAATATTTGCATTTAATATAGATTTAGCGTAAATTGATATATAATAACAACTCTCTTTTATCATTGTTATGTATTTTTATTCTGAAACACATAACACTACAAGCTAATTACAATGGTAAGAACGCGAAGAAATAATCGAGCTACTTCTGTTGAGGCAAGTTCTATTCCTAACATGAAGATCTGTCAAGAACCAACTAAAATTCTGAACAAGTACGTACTATTTTTTTTTTGGTTTCTTGTATTATAAATTTATTCTAAATGATCTTGTATAATTTGTTAATAATGAGTATATCTATTTACATATTTGATTAAAAGAATAAAATAAAAATTATGTTAATTCTTTAAAAAAAAAAAGAGACAAATGCTGCCATTATCCCTCCCCCTTCTTTCTCCAAAAGGAGACCAAACCCAACCCTAAAAGGTAAAAACTCCATTAGAGCAGCTATCCATCCTCACCATTTAACACCTCCTGACGGGGCATCTCCTCCATCCCCATTGGTCCTTTCAAAACAAACCTACTTCTGTTTTATTTTCTTCTTTTTCACTCTGGCGCAGCATTGTCCACTGGGAAAAAGTAACTGGCTAATGGGAGACCTGTTCCACGTCTTAGCTTCGACCTCCCAGTCACAACACAGACATGCCTGACTGACAGCCTTGTTCCGAGAGTCTAAAGAACCCCCAAACAAAGTAGCCTCAAGCTCCTCTCCTCCTTCATTCAATTTCCATTCTTGAACCAAACATTAATTTTTCTTCCGATGCTTCTCAGCCTAGTGCAGCACTTTCTACTCCCACATTACAAATCTTGTTGGCCCCCCTGTGCTAAAGCAAGTGAAGAACAAGGAAATGCATGAGAAATACATCAATCCAACTATTTCCCCCTCCTCCTTCATTCAATTTCTTTGAGTATTCTTGTTTTTCTGAGATAATTTCTTTGATTGTTGATTGTTATTAACAGGAAGAATTGTTGATTTTTGTTTTTGTTGAGTTAATTACTATTGCTTTTTTTCAAATTTCAGAGTTAGTTTTTTACTTTGATCTGAATTTTTGTGCTATTGATCTAAATCTCGGAATTTTGTTCTCAGTTAGTTGTACATATTCTTCATGTTAATTATATTTTTGTATTCTTTTATGTAAAAGCTATATGGACTTGGGTTTTTTCACATTGAATAAAATGAGATTTTGACCCTGCATGCAATGTTCTAATGTTACAGTGAACCCAATCCATCATTGAAGGACAGAGTGACTTTAGACTCATTAGCTAATTCTGTTGAGCAATTGACCCAAATAGTCCAATCTCTTGTTCAACGATTGGAAAATACTGTCAGCTCTCCCTCTAAGGTGTTTAAGGTCTTTGGTTCCAATTCTAAGACTCTTAACCAACAAAGTAGTGCGTCGAATAATTCATTGTTGCTATGGTGTATTGAGAAGGCCAAGACAGATCTGTCAATTACTAAAAAAAGGAGAACAGATTCACTTACTCCAATCGATATTCCTGGATTAGAGCTACCTAGTGTGAGTACTAAGTAATAAGTAGTTTATTATTATTGTTATTATTTTTTCACTAATAACATTTTTTCTTATATATTTAGTGGGTGCAAGTCTGTTTTAGACCAACAGCTTCAATGGGTTTGAACGAAACTGAACTTGCAATTGTAGCATACTTGTATGGTAATCATTTGATGGATAAGTAAGTAAACCCAATTAGAATTTTATTTGTTAACGGTGTTGTTGATTTGTTTAGCTATTTTTATTTATGTTAAATTATCTTTGGCAGCTACAAGGAGGATATAGTAATTTCAGAGTTTACAGCTCGCAGAGATGTATTCAGGAGCTTGATGCCAGGAAAGCCAATCGTTTCTCTTGTGCTAGACTTAGTAGCAGATATGATGAGCATAGAGTTGACCAGAGAAAGTGGTTATTGGTTTTTACCCACAACTTTTGCGGTAAGTATTTAGGAGTGTATACTAAAATAATATTGGTAGTTATTATTTGTATTGCGCATATAAACTAGTGGCTGAAATAATGTAGCTGTCAGAGAAGACAAAATTGGATCCTAAAAGTCTGCCACTTTGTATCACATATGGTTATTTGGGCAACGTTGACTGCTTAAAAAGAGTAAGTTTATATCATTTTAAATTCATATTAGCAAATATTGGTATAAAATAATTTTAATAACTAAAATGACTTTCTCTTGATTAGGTCTTTATCCCTATATCTGAGACTACTTACGAAGGTCATGAACACTGGTACCTCGTAGTGATTGATCGTGTTAAAGGACAAATCATTTTGCTAGACCCATTACCCATTGAGAAACAGTTCAAGCGAAAGAGGACAACCTTGAAATTAGTAACTATATTTTCCTTTTTTTTGTTAATTATCTACATATATGACTAAAAAAACAAACTCTAACATAGACATAAACAGGCCATTTATTTGGACGAGGTATTGGAAGATCGTTCATTCTATGACTTTGAGACCACTCCAAATCTGATTTCTTCACAATTTGAATTTGAAGAGCCGGAAGGCCTTCCGACCCTCGAAGCTAGATCGTAAGATCGTATAATTAGTAGTTATTGATATGAAATTTATGCAATTATATAATACTCTAATATAGCTTCCTCGATATGTAGGAGCGACGCGGGTGTATGGGTTGCAAGTTGGATGATAGCTTGTTTTGAAGATGATAATTTTAACATAAAGGTAATGTTATGCACTAATCTTTTCCTTCGTTCTTTCTTCTATATTTAATTAGTTAAGCCTAATGTTAATTATTCAAATTTTATTAGGTGGATGATGGGGTTCGCATGAAGATTGCAGTCTCACTCGTGTTAAAGATTCATAATACGATCAGCTATACGGTAAAAAATAATGCCATTGAAAATCTTAATAAGCTGAATGATAATCACCATCGTGATGATTATGAATTTTCACAAGATTAGATTTGCAACATAGGATATTTATTATTATTTTTGTTTTTATTATTTTCTTATGGGCATATGAGTCGTCTAGTGACATACGACATTATATTTTGTTTACGTTTGTGTTGGTATTTGTTTGCCGGATTATTTAATTTCTCCATTTGACTATGTATGAATTTATACTCTTTTGGAGATTGAAATTTAGTTCTTTTATACTCTTTTATACTCTTTTGGCCTTAGTATGTTGCATGTCAGTGGTTTTTCTTCAATTGTAGCAATTGGAATGCAACAGAAAGGTTAATCTAGAACCAGGGGACTTCACACTTTTTGATTTTGTTTTAGAGCCATAAGTAAATGCAAACTCTTAAGTAAATAAATTCAGGTCCACTTTGATATGATGCACAAAATCTGTATGAATTTTTTTCTTTCCTGGTAATATTTTGATCTATTGAATCTAGGAAAGAGGGGAGAAGTTTAATATGCACAAATACTCTCAAACATGTTACATACTAAGGATTGGCACTGACTCAAAAAGAAGAACCCAATATTTCGCTTTGTTTTGTAATTTTTTCTTTCTTTGTTATTTTCCTGTTGTGCCTTATAGTTTAAACAATTTGATGCTTAATAGGATCAAGATTGTTATGAGCTTTCAGCTGAGTATGAAAGGAAGCATAGGACTGAGAAGTTGGAGGAACTTGGGAATATGCTAACTGGTCTTGATGCTGGGGATTCTATTGTCATTGCCAAATCATTTTCCCACATGCTTAATTTGGCTAACTTGGCAGAAGAAGTTCAAATTGCCTACCGAAGAAGGATTAAGCTATTAAAGATGGGCGATTTTGCTGATGAGAATTCTGCCATCACTGAATCTGACATTGAAGAAACCTTCAAGAGGCTTGTCACTGACCTGAAAAAGTCCCCACAGGAAGTGTTTGATGCTTTGAAGGAGCAAACTGTAGATTTGGTCCTAACTGCTCATCCCACTCAGTCCGTTCGTCGATCTCTGCTGCAAAAGCATGGAAGGTTTGTCACTGGACTCAGGAATAATTATAGTCCATTAACTACAAATTTATCGTTCCAATTCACCAGAATTTGGAAATCATTGACCTCATTGGTAATCATTGTCCTCTTTATCATGATAAGCAGGAACTTGATGAGGCTCTCCAAAGAGAGGTGCATTCTTGATTTTGTGTCGACACAGCTCTGAAGAACATCGGAATAAATGAGCGTGTCCCATACAATGCCCTCTTATTCAATTCTCTTCTTGGATGGGAGGAGATCGTGATGGTACCTTACTTTTTTTTTCCAAAGATTAGCACACAAACTTATTTCTCGTTAAATCTTAATCTTAATTATCTTCAAAGTATTCATGTGGAATGGATTTAAAATATCTTCACCTCCTCCATGATGCTCTGCTATTTCTTTGTTTGTTTTTCTTTTTGAGTTTTGATTCTTAGCTTCATATGTATAATGTCCATTACAGGTAACCCTAGGGTAACCCCTGAAGTTACAAGGGATGTGTGTTTGCTGGCTAGAATGATGGCTGCTAATTTATACTTCTCTCAAATAGAAGATCTCATGTTTGAAGCATTAAAAGCATGATCCTTTTTGGCCAAGCTTCTGCGTCTGTTTTTTGGCCAACCCTTGTTCTGCCCTTTTTGGCCAACCCTTGTTCGAGCTACTTAGCCCTCTGTTCTGTCCTCTACGCCGTGTGTTCGAGCCTCTGTTCAGCCTCTGTTCCGCGGCCTTTCAGCCACCGTTCCACCATTGTCCACCTCCATTCAGCCATCTCCGTCGCGATTTAAAGCTCCTCCCTTTCCCTCTACTGTTTGAATTTCAGAACTGCTCCATCCTAGGGTGATTTTTTTTCCTTCTTGTTCTTTCTTGTATTAATTATTCAGTTATTGTTTTTTTATTGTTGTTTTCATGGTTAGTATGTTTTCTAGTTCTTATTTTGTTGTTAGTTTACTGTAGTTTAAAATGTTAATTGTTCTTGTTATTTTGATTTTCAGTTTTAATTGATCTTATTAACTTGTTAATTTGAACAGAGACGGAACAAGATCATATCCAAATACGGACTTGCCGAGGGATATTTCTTTGCATTTTGATCATTCCCTCTTGATGTGGGAGTTCTAGTGCAAGTGGGGTTTTTCCTTTTTTCTGGGATTTTGGACTCAAGTACCAGTGTGGAATGGGATGGCAAATATGATCCAAAATTTTCAGGCAGCTGATGTATTCCTGCTAGCATTCTCTCTCATAAGCAGGGCTGGCTATGAAAATGTTGCCAAGAAAGTAAGATTGGTATATACTTATTATTATTATTATTGTTCTTTTTTCTCTCTACTCTGGACTAATTTTTTCTTTTCCTCCTTTTCCAGTGGATTCCTGAGTTGAGACATTATGCTCCTGGTGTTCCAATTATTCTTGTTGGAACAAAACTTGGTTAGATTCTTGTTCTTTCTTTACCTTCTTGATGTTTGATGCCCTTGTTATCTACCTGATAACCTTCAGCATGATAGTAGTTCCGTGATCCTGTGAAGTTTCATCTTATTATCATACTAATTGCTGTCTTTTACTCAATACTGTGTTTCTTTCATTATTAGAAAGTTGGGGAATAGATTCTGGATTCCAATGTCATTGCTGTTATTTTTTTCCCTTTGATTGCTTGTTATTCAGTAGTGGTTTAGAGAAGGAAGTTCAATCCTCGAAGGTTACCTAATTCATGACTTTAATCAAGAATTGATTCAGATATACCAAACCATTTCATGGAATGCTTTCTTAATTTTTCCCTTTACCTCCTTGTTTAACTAAAAGGCTAATGTAATGATTGTTTTAAAAACTAAATGGCTGTTGATAAATCTTGAAAAAACCTTGATTTATGAAGAGTATTAGGAAGTTTAAAGTGACAGAAGATTGCTACTACCTAACATGAGTAATTTGCCATGGTGGAGATGGTGTTTCCATAAGTTCTTTTCTTATTGACTCGTTATAATTTCCATTTCTGATAGTCAATAACAAAAGTAGAATTTCTATTCTGAAAATTTTGTCTCTGGTCTCAATTTTTCATATAGTTTCTTTTGGAATTTGTTTTCTCTCATATATAGTGCTAACTTAATTATATGTATTTAATGCTTTCATTGTAAAGATGTCATTATTAACTTGCTTGGGCATTTCTTGACAACCAATATGCGACTTGTGTACATCTTCGGGATGATAAGCAGTTTTTTCTAGATCATCCTGGTGCAGCGCCTATCACCACAGTGCAGGTACTTCCTAGCTTTCATTGCTTCCATTACCAATATCCATTGCTATCGCTTTGTGTCTTATTTCATTGTCTTTTAGCCTTCAGTTGGTGTTCATAAGAGAGACCATCTGCTTACTTTATACATTAGTGATCTGATTTTCTCTCTTTGTTGAAGGGTGAGGAACTGAGAAAACTTATCGGTGCTCCAGTTTACATCGAATGTAGTTCAAAAGCACAGCAGGTACATATATGTTCTCTGCATCTATAAAAGTTCCAAAGGTTAGATAATATCACGTCCCTAATGATATCTGCCTTTGAATACAGAATGTGAAGGCTGTTTTTGATGCGGCCATCAAAGTAGTTCTCCAGCCTCCAAAGCAGAACAAAAAGAAGAGAAAGGGTCAAAAAACCTGTTCCATATTGTGATCTTCTCAGTTCTAAATTGGTAGTTGGCAGAGGATGACATGACTGTAGCCATTTCTTGGTAGTCTTTTCCATTCTATATCTTTGCTGCATAACACATGATGGTGTTGGTGTTTCGAAAACATTACTGAACCAAATGTTCGGACGAGAGGGACAAGAATCCGAGGAGGGTATTAGTCTGCTCATCAGCAGAAAGTTGCTGAAGCTGATGAATGGAGACGTGCGGTATCTGAGGGATGCTGGCAAATCATCTTTCATCTTAACAGTTGAACTGGCTGCTTCCCAGAAATTGATTGCTTAAAGTTATAGGAAAATAAATACTTTGAGTTTTTGTACATCATAGAGATTGACATAGATTAGTTGAGACAAATTTTGTACAGAAGGCTCTTTCTTTTCATTTTGAAGATTGTCCATTTTGATTTCTTCCTTGTATCATTCCTTTGAAAGTGTAAAAATAGCACATGAATGAAAGAAAGTTATTGCATCTCATTTGTTGACTAATTTATTTTTTATTGGCTTTATTAAATCTGAATCATCTTTTATATCTTTATGCAGCAATTCAAAATTAAGTTCAACATTGTTTTGAAGAAATTCACTGAAGTTGATGATTCGTTTCATTTAATTTAGAATTTTGAATGGCGGTTGAAACTACAATTGTAACTCTGTTATGAACTCACAGTTTTCTTATATTAGAAGTGAAAAGAAGAGACATTCCATGTCATTATAAATAGTAACACAAGCTAGAGACATTCCATGATTGAGTGTCACGAACTTCAATTTTCACAGTAATTCTGGTTTTGCAGAGGGCTATGTTATAGAACTACAAATTCATATCTTAACCTTTAACATCTCCATTTGAAAGAAAGAATTTCGTTTCCGATAAAACTTTTTTTGGGCTCATGACTTGGGTGTCATAGAAATAATGAATTAAATTGACAGAGATGCCTAATAGAGTAATAATAAAAGTGGAAAATATTTTACACAAACAAAACATGACCCCGAGGAAGAATGTCCATGGGATCAAGGTCTTGATCATTTTCCTGTGAAACATTGTGGCTTCTTAAGGCTATGTAAAACAAAGCAATGTTTCTCCGTCAATGCAATACAATACACCAGCTCGGAATTGAAATAACACCAGAGCTATCAGAAGCGTTCCCTTCGCTCAGAGTTCTCGCATTTAAGTTTAAAACATGATACAGGATAACACCAGCCACGTTGTTAATCATGCTTCTTCCCCCAACGACTTGAAGAAGACGTGATAAGATATATAGTGAAGTGATAGCAGATAAATCTGAGCCCTGGGTAAAAGAACATATTGTTTGAATCAGCGCATCACGTGGAAATAAATCATGGATATAAATTCAAGTATAGCAACTAGCAAGATCAGCTGAAGCAGGCAATTACCAAGTGGGAAATTTCCAATATATCATGATATATATTCAAACATTCACAAGTTAGAGATTTGTTTTATCAATTATCGTCAATTCATATCAAGTATTAACAGACTTTAACACTAGAGTTGATATAGCAATGATATACCACAACAGAGGGAAACAGTAATTAGAGTAAACTAATTAGCAGGAAATTCTCAGATCTCACATTATTATTCATTGAAGCTGGTAATGAGAATAGTACAGGAAACACAAGCCCATTCAGGAGATTCTCAGTAACCAATTGATTCAATCAAGGCTCATCAACACTAAGAATGTCTTTCAAGTAGTATAGTTCATCAACAATTTTATCAGATTCAAGAATCAATCAATTTCTTCTTTTTTGAGTGTCCATATCCCTGTTTGAATAAAGGGCAGTATCATTATAAATCAGAATCACTCGAGCATATATAAATTAATGAAAAATATCTAACAAATGATTATACCCTTTTTTTATGGAGAAAAGCATCTAAGGGAATACACATTTCTCGTAATCTGCCAACCATGACAGAGAAGTAGTCTGAAACTGGTGGCGTCATTATAAATTTATAGACCATCTCATCACTAACTGTCAAACCAAGACCCAAAATACTGTAAATATAGCACTAAGGCATGCTTATGACTTAAAAGCAGATCGAGAGCAGTATACCATTGTAGATGTTGAGAGCTATTGTACGTACTGCTGTCTGAATCATCTTTTCCTCATGATGAGCAAACCTTAGAGCCTCAGTGTACAAGGGAAAGGAAACTACAGCATCCTGCAATTGAATAATGCTTCAAAGAAGATCATGCTGAATTTTGCCAGAGAAAACAAGCAAATTTTCCACTTCCACCACGAATTTATGGTAATGATTGCTTTCTCGTGCTTTGGTTTCAACAAATAACTAATACAAGATAGGAACTGCATATATTTTTAACCGATATCTTTCTCAACAAAAATGATATTACATTAGCTTTCTAAACGTGTGTAATTCAAAACTACTCTAGCATAGTAAATTCAACAAAAAAAGGATGAATTCATTATTCACTTGTCCTATTCAAAAGTGAGAAGACAATTATTTTAGCTCAATATACAGCAACAAACCATCATATTTACAAGTTTTGACCTACCCCATGTACATTCACAAGAAGGCAAAGTGTGTGTCTGTTTATTTTACCACTAACAGCCCTGAATGAAGAAATGAACCAAAAGTTAGTTTCTCCTTTTAGAATAAATATTAAAAGATAACAACAAACATAAAACCATGTGAAACAAAATATCAGAATCAGAAAATTTACACCCTTATGTGATTCACTAATAAAAGAAAGATGAGAGAAAATTTAGAACAGAAAAACTTGCAACACAACCTTAGAAAAGACATATAGTATGGGGCCAAGTCTCCCCATCAAGTTCATACGGATGCAAAATAATGCTATTAATATAACCATTGCTGAAACAATAGTCTGCAAGATGCAAAGTCAGCACAGCATATTGGATTAAGTACCAGTATAAAGCCTAAGACATACCAGTAGATAATATAAAAGTACCAACAGACCATCTGGATTCTGTGTGCCATATTTGACAACATTTCCGCATAGCATAAGATCTCGTGCATCACACTATTGATGGGTCTAAAGATCTTCAATTAAAAAAATTAAAGTTTTCAACTCAAATAACTATTTCATGCCTAACAATGTATGAAAAATAGGTAAAACTCTAAAGTCTAATGACCTTAGCCTGAAACATCAAGAAATACTAACAGTCTTACAAATTGCATGTTCATTATCCATGTTTTGAATCATTATGCTGAGATACTGAAGTAACGGTGCCTCAACTCTTGAATTTTCACTGATATCAAGCATTCGAACGAATTCCGCAACCACTTGGCGATCCATGAAACATCTGAACCATTTAATCAAATACAAAATTCAAAATTTTCAAGATAATACTAACAAGATCATAAGCAACGAGATTTTCCCAACAAGATCTTACTCAAGAATGGATGGATCATGTTTATCACCATAAGTAATTATCTCCACAACAGACTGCAATAAATCCAGCACTAATTCCTGCATAAAACAGCATGCATAATCACAAGATGCTTTTTGTTCAATGAAAATAAAGTACCACAATGCGAATAAAATTGACTTGTGTTACCCTGTTACGCATGTTCACAACTTTGATCTGCTTCAGTTCATCAATTACGGATCTGTAACCGGAAAATCATCAACAGCAATATTTATAATAAACAAGTTAAAGTTCCGTAAACAACAAAAGCCTCATAAGGCACTACAGAAACTTAATTTCCACAGCAAACTTCACGAAAAGATCAGGTCACTACCAAAAAGAAAGATCATCAAAAATCTCAAAACAGACTCTTTAATCCTGTATAATAGCATTAATAAAAACAAGTTCTAATTCCGGTAACAAGAGTCCCATAAAAGCACCAATGAAACTCAATTTATACAATCAAATTCATGAATAATCAAGTCACTACCTAAGAAGACCATCAGAATCTCATATCAAACCTTATCATAGCAAATCCAGGACAATGTAATATATAAGAAACAAGTTCAAGCTCTGGAAAGTGGAAACAACTAAAGCCCTGTAATGCACAACAGAAACTCAATTTTCACTCTAAAACGCACAAGTGAACAACCAAGTCACAACTACACTACTAAAGGATCAACAAAATATCAAAACGAACCTTAGCAAATCCATAACAATATCATTGATAAGAAATAAGTTCGAGGGATATGATGCATGGCTTCGGGTACATACTGACCGTCGAAGCCTAAGGGTTTTTTCTTGGTTGAGCTTCTGCTCTCTGAACTCGGAGGAAGAAAACTGGAATGGAGATGGGTTTTTCTACTGAGTAGTCTGAGAAGAGGGGGGCAGAATCGTGACGGAAACAGAGGCCAGGCGACGAACACAACTCAGAAGACGGTGGTGGGTTGGAAGAATCTGCGACGACCAGACGAAGACGATGGTGGCTGAGCGCCCGACGGATGGCGGCAGGAGTGCGATGGAGCAGATGAATACCAGGAACTGACGCGCCGAGATCGAGGAAGAAGAAGCTGCGATTCTTGAAGGAGGAAGAAGCACGGACGACCAGACGACGATGGTAGTGCCTGAGAGCGACGGACGGCGGCAGTCCTTGCGGCGGTGGTGGAGAAGCTAGGGCTTAGGGGAAAAGCTGTTAAGATAGGGGTATTTAAAGGATATTTTTGTCTAATCAAATAAAGGAAGGATGTTTAAGTATTTTCATTAAAATTAAATAAAATTTATTTTTTATTTTTATTTAATTAAAAGGGTATTTTAATAAAAGTGATGATATATTATATATTTAAAAAAAATTAAATGCTGACGTAGAAAATAAAAAAAATGTAAGTATTTTTTCTAATCTTTTATTTATAAAAATGTACAACTGATTCACGTATTTTTTATGCTTTAGATATATAATCTAATCGTAATTTTCGTTAAGAATTACACAATCTATCACTTTGACACTTATTTTAATGATAAAAAATTAATCATCGTTAAGATGTTATAATACACTAGCTGAATGCCAATTTTTCAAATTTAATATTATATTCTTTAATAACATTTTAATTTGAAATAGGTAAGAGTGTTGGAACAAATTAACCTGGCAAGCTTTTATAAGGACGATGACATTCAGATATATAAAAAATAATTTTTAGACTATAGTATTACAAGATTAGAAGATATACGTACTTAAATGTGGTTCAAACTAAAACTCTATTACTTAAGTAATGAAGTGGACGAATATAATTTTTTAGTTATGACGTCGGTAGATGACTTTTGAAATATATACACAAACAATTAAATGTTTAGATATTACCGGTCTAAATTATTAAAAAAATTTAGTTTAAAATTAGTTATTGAGTATTTATATGTTGAAGTAATATTTTATCTCTTTTACTATTTGAACAACTATATTTCAAACTAATAGTATGTCTTTCTAATTATATTCTATTTAAAATAATTAATTTAGATTATATATAGCATCCCTAAAACGTGGACAACCTTATTCTATTAGTAGTTGTTATGTGCAAAAATTATGTTCAAATATACAATAGGATAAATTCATGAACATGGCTATGCTTTTTTGAGATAGTCATGCACTCATGTTATATCACTCTAATATAAAAAATTTATGTTTCATATAGATAAGTGAATTCAAAAAGATATTTTGCAAAATAATTTTAATATAAAACACTTAAAATTTAACATTAGTTTATATGTTTTTAAATCTATCTTTATACAATAATAGAATATACTATATATATAGTATAATAATTTATTTATAAGTATACACATAACATCGATCTCATTCTAATTAAATTTAAAATTTTGATACGAATGATAAAACAAAATGATTGTTGAGTCGGACAAAATTATTAAATTTAAAAATATCTTATTGAATTCATTCCTAAAATATTCTATTGGGTGTTTATATGGTTTTCTCTTATTTTATTTTATGATGTTATAGAACTTTTAAAAAAATTTAAAATATTTTTATATGATAAAATAATATTTATAATTGTATTAATTATTTAAAGTAGTTATTTTTTTCTAAAGAATTATGTCATATATTAATATGTGTATAGCTAATTTTATTAATTAATATAAAAAAATAAAAAATAAAATAGTCTTATAATTTTTAAATATAAAAAAAAATAATCTTAAAAAATATTTTTAGTAAGTTTTCTTTTTTTGACAATGCTCAACCATTTTAATTAAGTAGATTTTTCTTTGAATCAATTGGAATGTATAAATTCGATCAATTAATTTATTCCTCCAATCAATTGAATGAATAATAAAATCGATTTAATTGCATAAATACTGACTTTTCTTCACAAACCAATCGATTGATTTACGAGCGAACTGTAAACAACATAATGGAGGACATTTGTTCACTAACCAATTGATTTTTTGAATAAAAAGTCAGTTGATTTTTTGTAGATTGTAATTTCTATAACTGTAAAAATCATATACCTGCCAATTCATAATCGATGATTATCGTTGCAACAAATTGATAATTATAGTAGGAGAGATTCGTAAACGATTATAATTATAGAATTAGATAATTAAAAAATAAATTGATAATAAATTAGATTATAAAATTAATAATTTTAAGATCGAAAAAGATAAAATTAAAATTTTTAAATTAAAATAAAATTAATTTTAAGATTGATCTATATAAAATTTAATGATAGAATTTTAAAGATAAATAAAATATATCATTAAAAATAAAATAATAATTTATAAAATATAGAATAAATTTTAAAATTAAATAATATTAAAAAATAATTAATAAAATTAAATAAAAATTATTTAATAATTATTAAAAAACTTAAAAAATATATAGTTTATTATTAAAATTATTTAATAATTCAGACGTTTGGGACTAGCTATTAAAATTGAAGTCTGCTGCTTAGTAAGATAATACCCGTCTGTTAAAATTGTATACAATTTTTTTTAGACATTTTATTATATAAATTGAAGTTATATAAAGAAAGAGTATAATTTTTTTATAATTATTTTAAATTATTTTATTAATATTCAATATATGAATCCTGTTTTTTTATTTTCTCTCTCATTCCATAAAATAAAATAAAAAATTTATAAACCTACATATTTACCGTAAAATTTATCATTCTTCTTTAGTGTTTCAACAGCATCATGAAATCTCCCCATCTCTCTCTGTCACACACACGTGTATATTCTCGAATGAGACACAGAGAAAAAAAAGAAACAAATAATTTCTAAGCCATAATAATATATATCTTTTAATTTTAATATTAAACTATAAAAAAGATTGATCTTTTCTTTCTATAAAACCAAACATTTTTTCACGGATTTTTTCGTAAATAAAATATTAAAATTTTTAATTTCTAAAACAAAGAAAATTTTTACATCGAATCTCAAAATTTTCAATTAGCATGATGAAAAATGTTTTAACATCTGGCATAATATTGTTGTATGTGCATCACGAATAATGTTAAGTTTATTTTGTTTTTCTTAGATTAAGTATGATTTTGGTCTCCAACATAAAAGTCGAAAATTGATTTCGTCTCCGATTTTTTTTATTTTTTTGCTATAAAATGATCTCCAAAATTTCAGTTTATTTTAAAATCATTTTTCAGACGAAAATATCTTTCCCCTTCACTCCCAAAATCAACCAAATTCAGTAGAAATAAGCAGAACAGAAGCCTAAGCCCAGAATCCACCACCATCACTACCATTATCATCAAGGTCATCATCATCATCATCAGAATTTTTTCCAAAATCAACCAAAATCAACCAGAAGGCCAAACTGAACCAGAACCTACCACCACCACCACCATTATCATCATGGTCATCATTATCATCAGAAGAACCATCAACAAAATTGAAAATCAGAAGAACCATTAACCATAAGAAAATCAGAACTCAATAAATCAGAACAATCAAAACTCAGAACCATCAACAAAAAGAAGAAGAAGCGGCGGGCGGTGAGGGTTGTGGAGTAGCGGCAAAAACGCGGGTAGCAGTGCGAGCGGCGAGAAGGAGGTGCAACAGCGAAGGCGAGGCGCGATGATGTTGGCGAGGGCGAAGAGGAGGAGCAGTGACAGATCACAGATGGCAGGATGGTGGTGCGGCTTCCCTTCCCCCTTCTTCCCTTCCCATCTCCCTCCTCCCCTCTCCCTTGTTTTTCGCACGCACCCCACTTTTTTTCTCTCCCCCGATTCTCTGTATCCTTTCTTTCCTTTTTTTATTTATTATATATATATTTATTTATTTTAAAGTAAGTGTTCAATACTCAAGTGGAGCAATGTAAACAAATACAAGAATAATAAAATTATAACAACTTTTATGTCATCTCTAGTATAACCATCAACAATATGAGTTATTTACAATACCATTTCTTAGCACAAGAGAATAAGAAGTACTTTGGTAATAAAAAAAAATAAAATTAATAAAAAAGACAATTTTAAAACAAACAGTTTTTACGTTAAAAATCAAAATCATATTTAACTTTTTTTTTTACTATCATTCACATTCCCTATCTGTATAAAAAATCAGTCTATCTTAAAATTTATCATTGAGAATCAAACTCAGACAAATTTTATAAAAAAAAAGATAATAATTAAACAGAGAAAGTAAAGGGGAACAGACAAAACGAAAAATTGAAAAATATAGAATATACAGGTGACGAAAATTGGTAGAATATAAGATAAATTTAGAAGTTACATAATAAAAAATCTTTCCACAAACTTTTACGTAATATTTTTTGAGCTATGTATTATTTTCTGTTTTATAAAATAAAAAACTATTACCACTTATTTCAAAAGGTTTAAATATTTTTGAGTTGGTTTTCATTTTTTTTTTAGGTTTTGTACAATGTTCTATGATAATAGATTCAATTTTGCTACAACTCTCTCTTTTTTTTTCAGTATCATCAAATCTTTATTTTTTATTTTTATTTATTTAAATATTTATTTTATATTATAATTATAAATAATATTTCTTAAGTTTATAATTAGAAGGACAAACTAATTATTTTAAAATATAATGATTTTACTAAAAAAATTTAACTATGAAATAATAAATAATATAAATATATGATTTTATACTATTTAGTAATTTTAATATTTTATAATACAAAATTATTTTTCAACTAAACAATAAAATAAATAAACTAATTTCACATTATTTATTAGATAAACAATATACAAATTTTATTAAAACAAGTCTAATTTTTTAATAATATTGTATCTCATTGTTAAAATATGTTTGCACAATAGAATAATTAGTACCATAGAATCAAATAAAAAATATATTGATAAATTTTAAAAAATTCTATAATTATAAATTTATAATGGTTGAAAAATAAAATAATTAACACATTTAGTTTAAATATAAACACTTTTACATAATTTATATACTTATTAGTTATATATTTGATCCTTCTAAAATCTTTTTTTAAGATTTGCCACTATATCATCCCAACTACGAAGAACATCCATAAGACATCGTAATAGTTTATTTTTAGTAATTTTTACTTATTTTTTAAATGCTTCCCATAATGAAAAAACACGATCATAAACCTTCTTCTCGTTAAAAAGCTGACTTGTCATGAAAGGGCTGTATTTTGTGCAGTAAGTAAAGGGTGAAAAATAGAAAAATGAACAGAAGAGATCAATAATGCAAGAGTTTGATTATTGTAAACAAAAAAAAAAGTAGAATTATATGTATTGCTTTGATGTATCAATACATCTATGAAAATATTTATATAATGACATCTTTACATAAAAATAATATTTTAAACTTTTAGATAATTAGTTAAATATATTTAGTCAAATATATTAAATTATCTAACGATTTATCATGTTATCTTCATATCAAAATAATATGGAAATCTCTCCCTATATATATATATATATATATATATATATATATATATATATATATGCACGTAATAACCAGAAAAATAAAATAAATAAAATTATGAGATCTATTCACCTTGATATTTTTACTTTCTGTAACCCTAATCACACCCAAATATTTACTCGACACATATTTTAAGACCCATAAATTTTTAAAAAAAATTATTATGAAAAAATTTTAAATTATTTATTTAATAACAATTTTAATTTTAAAAATTATTTTATTAAAGATAATTAAAATATGTTTTGACAAATTAAATTTAAAATAAATTAAAATTTTTATCTAAATTTATCATTGAGTATTTTTCGAATTACAATTTAAAGTTTTAGAATTTTAAAAATAATGAAGTTTTGATTATTTAAATAAAATTTTTTATCTAATTTTATAATTATCAAATTTATTTTTATATTTAAATTATAGAGTTTAGTAGTTGAAAAATAATAAAAAATTTGTATGATTTGATTTAAGTAATTGAGATTTTGAAAATTAATGCGAATGAAAAAAAATTAATTATATTATTTTATATTTTAAAGTAGAGTACTTGATTGAAAGCTAATTAGTAAAGTGAAACAACAAATACTATTTTAAAATAATTTTAAGGGAGTCAATAAGATTTAAAATTAACACTCTATACCCTAATTTGATTAAAATTACTAAACTCCAATTTAATCCAAAATTCTCAAATCACACCCTAACCCTAATTTAACAAAACCCTGATTTTTCTACCCTGACCCACCCTGACTCTTCTCCCAGTGCCGTAACCATCCTTCTCCAAACCCAACACTCAACAGCTTCAGAAAATAAAAGAAAGAAAGAAAGGAGAGAAGAGAGAAAGGAAGACATAGAAGAGAAGAGAGGAAGGGACGCGTCGACGTTGGTGGGACTCGCCATCGCCATCCCCATCAAACCAACCGTGTGAGAGAGAGTTTGCGAAGGAGAGAGCCAAAGTAGAGGAAGAACGACGTTGTTCCGCCGTTCCTCGTCGCGGCTGAAGCTCATCGCCGCAGCTGCTGTCGTTAGCTGTCGTCCATGGTGAAGCCAAAGAGAGAGATAGAGACAGAGATGATGCAACGTGATGAAGGAGGCGAAGCTGTCGAGTCACCGCCGTCGAGTTTCCATTGTCGCTGTTGGAGATGCGGTCACCGAGCCTCTGTCACTGAAAAATAGCGCTGCCGTCGCAAAGATCCACTGCTGGTAAGGGTCTTGCTTCTAGTTTTCGTTCTTTTGAATTTCGGAAACATTATTGTCACTGCATGGTTGTTACAGTTGCCATCGCCGAAGCTTCTGGTCACCGCTTCCGCTTGGGATAGTTGTCGGAGCTACTATTGGATTAATTCAGAGGTCGTTGATGCTTTGTTCTTTTGTTGCAGTAATATCTTTGTTTTGGAACCCTTGCCGTTAGTATTCTGTTGTATGTTATTAAGGATTTCGCGACATTGATGATTTAGGATTTAGTTATCGAGATTGCGTGTTGCAATTAAAGCTGTTTCTGTTGTTGCAGAATCAAGCGGAGCTATGGATGCAGCTGCCGCTGTTGCGGGCCGAAGGAAAAGGAATTTTGTAACACCCTACCTCACAGAGCTTTACGCTTAAGTCGTAAAATAGAGGTGGTGATGTATTACGCCCTCTAAGAATAAAATATATACGTATATATAGTTGAGTAAATTTGTAACTAGGAGCTTTAAAGAAAGGTTTAAGCAAAAACCGCGAAAAGAAAAGCGCATTACACTCGTAAACGTAAAACCCAACATGCATAAAGAAAATACCTAGTTCTCCAAAAAAACCTCGATTAAACATCATTCATATATATATATATATATATATATATATATATATATATATATATATATATATATATATATATATATATATATATAAGAGAAGAAATAAATAGAAAATACATAACAGACAATTCCAAAATGTAATTTTCCAACTTTGCTTGCCAGAGAAACCTCCAGATGCTCTCTGAGGCACATCTCGACCTGCATCTGAAAACAACAACATAGATATGGAATGAGAATCGGAGGCTCTCAGCATGGTAATGGTGTCTACATACATAATATATAAAGTCCAGTGAAGCCTGAGGCGATTCTAGAACTTCGACACTTAGATTTAAATCTTAAAGTTTATAAATAGAAAACCATAAACAGGATAGGTTATCTAAGGTTCTTATTTCTAATTTCTTTATACCTTAAGCCCTAATTTCTGCCTTCCTTGAATTCTCCAAAACTCTGGTGCACAGATAAGCAATACAGACAAAGCAAAAACAAGTAGGATACAGATACAGCAGGTAGCAAATATAGCAAGTAAGCATTGTAATCACATAGGCAAGCCCAATTAATGCACAATCAAGCAAAACACACATATGTATATGATGTATGTCTGCCCTATGACTGATGAGTCTCATCTGTCGGTTATATAGCCAACCCGACATGTCCGGTAGCTAATCCAGACATCGTCGTCCTGAAAACTGGTGAGCGATACAGTACCACGATCCTCACCTGGTGAGCGGTAAATCACCTCACCATCTGCGGGCGGTAAAGTATACTGGCATATGTGAAAATTTTTCGAAATTATAAATGTAGTGGTGATGACAATTGTTGTAATTTAAAATATCGTGATAAAATAATAAGAGAAACAAAAACATATTAATAGAACAAAAAATAGTACTTTGAAAAGAAAAAAATTAATTTTAATATAGGACTAAACTAGGATAAAGTAAAATATTTTTAAGATAAAAATAAAATATTTTAAATATTATAGACAATAAAATTTAATCCAAAATTTAATAACTAAAAGAGTAATTTACCCTAACATACATATCATTTTCTGTAAGTAAGTAACTGCAATGTTGTTGAACTATTTACAACTATATATGTCAATCGAACGGTCTGATTTCTACTTCTCTAATTAAATGCTTCCATATTTGATAATAACACACCAATAATCCAAACTTTAAAAAAATATCATTTGTTAGCTTCGGGGTGATCGATTCCTGAGTAGCTGTTTGCTTATTTGGATATCCGTTCTGTTATTTGGATATCCGTTTTATTGGTTTCGGGGTGATCGATTCTCGGGTAGCCGTTTACTTATTTGGATATCCATTTTATTATTTGGATGTCCATTCTGTTGGCCTCAGGGTGATCGATCCCTGGGTAGCGTTTACTTATTTGGATATCCATTCTGTTATTTGGATGTCCGTTGTGTTGGCCTCAGGGTGATCGATCCCTGGGTAGCCGTTTGCTTATTTGGATATCCATTTTATTATTTGGATATCCGTTTTGTTGGCCTCGAGGTGATCGATCCCTGGGTAGCCGTTTACTTATTTGGATATCCGTTCTGTTATTTGGATGTCCATTCTGTCGCGCCTTCAGAAGGATTCCTTGTTCCGCTATTTGGTGGCAGATGTCAGTGTTGGGCGTGGGTAGTGGGTGTTATTCGAGAACTTTCCAACCCTGGGTGGTCGGTTGGCGTTCACGGGTTTGAGGTGCTCTTTTGGTGTATCTCTTGGTGGTGGGTTACTACGAGGTGCTGTGTTACCGTGTTGCCGTTTGTTGGCAGTCACAACTTGGCTTACCTCTTCGTCATTTTTGTATTCCCTTGTGATGCTTTGAATTTCGTGCATGGTCCAAACTGCTTTGGTGGTGAGGTGTTTCTAGAAGTCTTCATTTATGAGGCCATTGGTTAGACAGAGACTGGCGACCGAGTCCGTAAGTTCGTTCTCCGTTAGGTACTCATCGTTAAACCTATCGAGGTATTTTCTTGTGAATTTATCTTGTCTTTGGGTGATTCCGAGTAAAATGATGAGGTGTTCTGCTTTGGTGATCCTAGTGGTGAACTGGGCCATGAACTTTTTGAAAATGTCATGAAAGCTGGCTATAGAGCCGTTTGGACCATTTGATTGCGTGGCCGGCTAAGGTTATCGAGAAGGCCTTACACCGGACCATGTCGGCAGCTCCTTCCAGGTTCATCCTGGCCTTGAAGGCCGTTAAGTGTTCCTGGGAATCTTTGGTCCCATCGTATTTCATATCAGTGGGCTTGTTGAAGTCCTTTGGGAGTTTGGCTCTCAAAGATTTTTCTGTGAACGGGATGGCTTCCATTATCACGTGTATGTTTCCTGCTCGTTTGGCCTTGAGGATGCCGTCGGTCCTCTTCTTCGCGTCGGTGTTTTGGGTCTAGGGAAACGTTGCGATCGTGCCGTTTGTTGTGTCATTGCTCAGGCAGCCTAGTGTTTCTGATATCACGGTGAGATCAGGTCCTGAAGGTTGCTTGGCTTGCATACTCCGGGTGGTACCGTTCTTTGGGTGTAACTCGGCCTTTGAGGTTTTGCACCCTGAGGCACAACTCTTGGATTATCTGGACCGCCTTCTCTTTCAGGCCATCGGGTGGCCAGGCTTCAATGGGAGGACATTTCTCTTCTCTTTGTTGTTGCTGGGTTGGGGTTGGTTGGCGATGTGCCGCGCTTGTTATCCTCCCATGGGTGGGAGGAGTGTTATCTTGGAGTTCGGGAGTTGGGCTTCGTGGGTTTGAGTTGGGGTGTTGGTTGGAGGATTTCTCTTCGAGGTTCTCCGTCATGCCGCCACGATTTGGCAGTCCCCCACATCTATGCAAGAACCTTGAGAACTTTCTTGATCTCTTGGCTCTTGAGAGGTCTAAGCTTGGCCACGGTGGTGGCGTTTAGGAGGTCGTTCATGATGAGCTTCTGTATGAATTTTCAGTAAGGTTCGAAGGGGGATCATGGCAACAGAGTTGTCATAGGTGAGGCGGCGGATGGCAGAGGTTTGGAACTTGGTGTTGAAGGAGGTGACCTCGTGGGTTTGGAGGAAGAACTTGAAGAGTTCAACAGAAGAAGCAATCACGGTGGGCATGGAGCCGAAGTAGAGGGAGAAGATGGGGTCATAGCGCTTGGAGAGACGGATGAGGGAGTGGTGAATGAGAGGGTCCAAGCGGTGGACGTGTCCCACTAAAGGGTGGCGAGATTTTGGGCTCAGAGGATTTGGAATTTCACTGTTGGAGTAGGGCGAAGGTGCATAAAGAGTGTTATCACTAAGAAGGTGATTGCAAGTCGAAGAAACTTTTTTTTGGGATTTCGCCGTTGGAGTAGGGCGAAGGTGTGTAATCAATAAGAAGGTGATGCAAGTTAAAGAAACATCATTCTTTTTTGCTCTCAGTTACAAGCAAGAAATCAAGTGAGTGAGTTTGAAGATTGCTCTTCTGGATTATCCGCATGCCGCCATGACATTGCAAATTTCCTACAGACGGCGCCAATGTACTGGATGCCTCTGGTATGGGTGGAGAGATAGATTGGAGACTTGCGAGCCGAGGCGGATGTCAGATCCTCTTACTGGAGTAATGGGGGGTGGCACCTACAAAGACACTCCGACGCTCAAGTCAGAATGGATCTAAATGGTAAAAGGTGTGAAGAGTGAATGAGTACCTGATGGGGTTAGGGCTCCCCTTTATATAGGCGATGGTAATTATCTTATCTTATTTGATTAAGATAAGGGAGGTATTTGAATTTGATTGTTAGTTAGAAGTTCTAGTGGGCCAGTTCCAGGCCTTCCAGAAGGGCAAAGCAGGTCGGACATGGGTTATTGGGTTCGGGGACTGTTCCAGATGTAGGAACCGTGGATCAGATCCGTAACAGGTTACACAAGCATTTACCATTCAATACTCAAATTCAATCAGGAGTACACTATAAAAAGAAGGAGAAAAAAATGATTGATAAGTTTCTTTGCGAATTTTTTTTAACTTTTCTATTTATTTATTATTGTTCTTACTCCACTTATTGTGTTGTTGAGCTCTCTTATTTAAAAAAAAACACTCACATTCAATCTCATTCAATATGTTACTAATTAAATATTTCACATGTATTTTTTTATGTAACAGAACTATTACTACCAAGATCATTAATTTTTTAAGCTCACATTAATTTTTTTAAACTCAGCCATTTTGCTTTCATTCTCATTAAACCTAACATTCAGTTTTCTTCAACATTCAACATACAATAACATAGCAACTCCAATAAAGCTTAATTACTATGCGTACGACTACAATTACCACTAAGCAAACCATTCATTTTTAGCATCATTGAAGGGTTTAACAATAACTTTAAAAAGGATTTTTTATTTTAATAAATTAAATAAATATTTTATTTATTAAAATAAATAATTATAAAAATTATTACGAAAATACATCAATCTCTCTTATCTCATTTATACTATAAACGAGATAATTTTGTACGTACTTTGTTTACAGTGTAAACGAGATAGGTATATTTTTTCAATTTTTATATATCTGGTTTATACTAAAATTATCCCGTTTACAGTATAAACGAGATATGTATATTTATAAATATAAAAATATAATTTTTCAAAATAATAAAAAATATTAATAATTTAAATTAAACAAAAATCTTAAAAATGGAATGGTTCAAATAACTCAAATGGCATAGTCTCTTAGCCAACGAGCAATAGCTCAAATGGCACAGTCTCCCCACACTTAACTATTATTTGAAATCGTCAATATTTTCTATTATTTGAAATCGTCAATCTTTTCTATTATTTAAAATCATCCATCTTTCGTATTATTTGAAATGTTCCATTTTTAAAAATTTGGTCTAATTTAACTTATTAATATTTTTTATTATTTTTAAAAATTATATTTAATTATTTATAAATACATATATCTCATTTACAGTAAATAAATATAATATAAATTAATAAATACACTATAAATTATTTATTTTGATAATTAAAATAATTAAATTATTTATTTAAAAAAAATCTTTATTTTGGAATGGTATATTACCCAATTTCAAATATGGGTCCACTATTTCTATCGGCTGCATGTCCCAACCGACAATTTTCTCTCAAGCTTGGCTAAGGAAAAGGACACAACGTCATTTTCATAAGAATAAAACGGGTTAAGAAAATGATCAGTGCTAAAATCTACCTGCACTCTTTCTCTCAATAATCTACAGCATTATTTAATTACACATCTGCACCATCTAAATATTATATTATATATCTTAACGCTTTTGCATACTGACATAGCAATAAAATAATAAAGTACAATGGCATATGTGAAAGCTTTCCAATACGATATCCTCCTTAATCAAACCTATACAAGTCCATGTTCACATGTCCGAAAAGTTAAATAAAAAATGTGCCAAATCCAAAAAAATAAATAAATAAATACATAAAAGATGTGCATAAAAAGATAAATAAAAATACGGTCAATAACTATCACTAAAAAAAACGGTTAATTATAGTATAAAAAAAATCAAAAGTATACAGATATACAAATATTTTTTAAAATTAAATATTATTGTGATACGTGGTTTGAAGGATGGTGGAATTTGCAGCTTAATGTCAAGACGGGATCAGAGCTGCTGCAGTAGAGTGGTCAAATGAGAGATGGTTTGAGCCGCATAAATCATGTGGGGATGGTACAAAATTGGTGCAAATGTAAATGCTATCGTTGGACTTTTTCTGGTCTGAGGACTGAGGAGGTAAAGTTGGGCTGTATGTATTCTTGGTCTATCACAATTTGTAAAAATGTTATTTCAGGCATGTGAAAAAAGTACCACAATTTAAAATATTTTATGAATTTTATATGCTATATTTTATTTTATAATCATAATAAAAAAGAATTATTTGGAAGACCTATTTTATAATCGTAATAATTCTTAATAAAATTTATTATTAAATTGTCAGTTATGTTTACAATATTTGTCTTGTTTGAGGGTGAAGTTATAACTCACAATAAAAATAATAACAAATAAAAGGTAATTAAAAAATAAAAGAAAAAAATTATCAAGTGGTTAATCTAACTCAATATTATAATTTAAATTGGATCGGTTATATCTATTTAAATTTTAAATTTTAAAATTATTTTAGTTTAAATAATAGCTCATTTACATTTTAAATTTTTAAGATTTAAAACGTGAAAATTTAATTGACTCTCTATCTTAGAGTTTGTTTGAGCGTTATTCTCGAAATTTTTTTTTAAAAAAATATTTTACAAAAATAAAAGTAATTTTATGTTTAAATACTTTATTTAAAAATACTTATTTAAAAGATGTTATTATTTAGATATAAAAATATAAAAGTACATTTATAATAATAAAATTACTTTATTCAATCGTAAAAGAATTTATTAATAATAATAAAAAAATAATTAATTATATTAATTCATTTGATTTGATAATTGATATCTTATATTGTCTTTTATTTTTTTCATTGGTTGAACATCTTGTGTTGGTTCTTCTTATTCATTAATTTCAGAATTTATTGATTTATTTCTTATAATAGTACCATTATCTTCATCGGCTTGTAACGAAATATATCTAAGCTTTTGCAAAATTCTTATATCGTCAGAATCCATCATTCTTATAAAATTATGAAGGATGAAACATGCATGTAACAATGATATCACGTTGGTTTTAATTTTGGCAATGTCTTCTTCAATAAATTTATTTGTATAATTAATGTTACCTCCATTCTCAAAATCTTCATTGTTTTTATTATTAAATTCTTCAGGATTTAAATCTTTCGATAGCGTCCAAGCACCATAATCAATAGCTATGATGTCTTTGAAACATTGTTCAAGTCTATTTAAAGATTTAAGACCTTGATTTTTAAATTTAGCGAATTATGAATTAATATGTTTAAAATATTCAAAAGAATAAATATAAAAGATATCTAATAAATTTTAAAAGTAAAATAAACTTGTGTATTATTTTATAATGCAAAATTAAATACATCTGGATATAATCTATTAAAAAAATAGTTGGATATAAACAACCAGACATATACACCCATCTCCATTTTCATCAAACAGAAGAACAGGTTAAACTAGTTTTTTTTTTCAAATATACATCTTTATTAAACAACATATGCTTTAATATAACTTAATTTCTCAATCATTTTTTAATCTGTTAAAATGGACAGTTTGATAATTTTTTCAATTTACAACAAAATATTTTAATCTAATATAGAGATTTCAATTAACAAAACAAAACATAATCTAATCGAATTTCAACATGTATCAGTATTAAGCATACAATTTTAATTTCTATTTTTAATATTCGCATTTGAATTTGTTATCTATTGTTGTTGAGGCAGAATAGATTCGAAGAGGACAAGCTACCTAGCAACGGTAGTGGTGGCAGTGACGAACAAACACTAAAGAGAAGGTTCGCATTTTGAATTTACGTCTCGATTATTATCGGACTTTTTAATGGTAAAACTTTTGCGATCACCAAAACACATTATTTCACTAATTTCATTTATCATTGAAAAATCCAAAGTTAAATCTAACGGTAAGGAACGTGCCATTTTATTTTTGTTTCCCTCCAATACTTACCGTTAGATTCCAAAATCCGCCGGTAATTACTAAACCTTACGAATTTGACACCATTATTACAGGTAAATTCGACAAAAATCTCGCTACTAACAATCAACGTTAAATCCGACAGTACTCAATATTTTTTTTATAGTGATATAAACATAAAATCATTGCTAGCTACAACGATTTACATAAAATTAACAATGACAAAAGTATAACAATATCTCATATAAAACATATGCTTAATATTAGAATCAAAATAATTTGTTTTGGTGATTTACCCTAATATTGTTGATTATAAGAGATATTACATATTTAAATTTCATTTTAAAAAAACTAAAATTTTCACTTAATTTATTTTAAGAGACTAAAATACCCACAAACTTTAACTTAAAATGGCATTCTAATTTTTTTTAAAATTAATGCTAAAAATGATTTTTGTCAAAATATTAAAAAGAGTATTTAGTTCTTTTGAAATATGAATCGAAATGATATTTTAATCTTTTTATACATAATTGAACGAATATTTTAATATAAAATAACATGTGATATATTTTTAAATTTAATTAATATTTAAAAAAATATAAAAATATAAATTGTTAAATTTAAAATGCAATTTATTTATTAATAATATTGAAGGTTATAGAAGGCTTAGAGAAAGGGGTTGAATCTATAACCTTCTTTTACTTTAATAAAATAATCCTTTTAAAACAAACTTGTAATCTGAATCTGTTTGAACTTGGCAGCAAAAAATTTATGAGACAATTTTATTGTCTCATAAATATCAGAAAACATAACAGTGCAGGAAAGAGAGAAGCTGACACCATCATGTATCCTGGTTCGGTTGTCTTGTGCAATGCAACCTACGTCTAGTCTCCACCACAACAGTGGTAGAATTTTCACTATAGTTAAAGTATTACATACACCAATTTTACGGTATTGACACAATCTTTTCACTCTCAAGTTCAACCTAACTTGACTTGGTTATGTTAATACCTAACTTTTTACTTTTAGTACTAACCCAACTAAGAAAGGAGTATTTCACTGATACAAGATACAAGACATAGAATCAACCTAAAGAAATCTGAAATAACTCTAGGCTTTTCAATCATGTATATTTCTCTGCCTCTTTTTACTCTTAGATTTTTACTTGAGCCACAATTCAGACCACGTGTTGTTACAACATTAAATAAAAAAATATCTATAAATCTGTATCAACTTATATCTGTACCATAGTGTGACCCTAAATACACAGCCCTTGGCAGATTAACGCGTGTTAATACTTAACAGCCATTGGGTCCCAGCCCCAGCCAAACATGCGTGTCAGGAGGCACTAAACTCAAATCTTGTGAAATTAATTTCAAAATACAAATTATAATAAATATAGAAAAAGAAAAGATTATAATTTTAAAGCGATCGGTTCAAATTGAAGCAACAACATGTAACCGGCAAGGTACTTGTAGTGGCAGCGTACACACCCAATACACCCTCATAAACAAGTTCTGACGAATCAATCTCTTATCTCACCTAACGGTCTTGCATGCATTAAAAGCCAAAAGAATGTTTCCCTTCTTAGTTAAATCTTCATCCTGTTCATATATAATACTGCATCATCAGGTTTTTCAGTTTGTGTTTCTTGCAAGAAATAACAAACCTCCCTTCCTATACTTTCCTTTCTTTTCTTTTCCCACTCTCTGTCTCCACTCATATTAGCTCGTTATTTCCCTGCATATAAAGCTATATACCATTTCAACAAAAACAATGCTGCAAAAACAGAACAGCAGAGATAGTTTACAGGTTCTAGTTTCAATCTTTTAGTTCATGGACATCAAGCTTGACTTTGACGATCCTAATAAGAATAAACACAAAGATGAAGAAGAGCTCCCTCTTCTGCGAAACACAGAGGTTCCGGAAGCAGAGCGGAACCTTGTACAGAAAGCAATTAGCCAGACATTTGAGAGCACAGCACATTTGGCAAACCTTTTACCAACCGGCACTGTTCTCGCATTCCAGCTTCTTTCTCCAATATTCACAAACCTTGGCAACTGTGACTCTGCCGCGAAGACAATGACTTCTTTCCTCGTAGCTATCTGCGCCGCCTCCTGCTTCCTTCTATGCTTCACAGATAGCTTCAGAGACAGCAAAGGAAACATCTGCTATGGTTTTGCCACGTTCAGGGGCTTGTGGATCATTGATGGATCAACAACTCTTCCACCTGAACTTGCTGCTAAATATAGTATCCGGTTTATAGATTTCATGCATGCAGTGATGTCGGTTATGGTGTTTGCGGCGGTTGCATTATTTGATCCCAATGTGGTGAATTGCTTCTTTCCAACACCAGATAATGAGACACAGGAAATACTCACTGCATTGCCAGTTGGAATTGGTGTTTTCTGCAGCATGTTGTTTGTTGTATTTCCTACACACAGACATGGAATTGGCTTCCCTCTTTCAACAAATTATATATATATATAACATAAAGCTTTTTATATTCATGTGTGTAAACAATGAGTTAATCATGTTTGTAACAAATTAACCATGAATTCAGGTTACACGTTATTGAAAAATATATATTAAAAAGGAAACAAAAATATAGTGAGCAAGTTTACACATGTAAGCATTCTAGGATTTCATGTGTTCGGATAAAAAAAGATAAAAACATATTTTTTCTTCTTCCAAAAAGAGGACTTTAATCCTGAATGATATTCCCTTCTTTATCCATTCTTTTGAAGATTTAGTACATTAAAAATTCAATATGTTTTAGATAAATTTTAAGTTTAGATATACAAAATTATTTATATACCAAAGTTTTAAATGATAGATATTTTAAAAGGGAAGGAATATCAACAAAAATGTTAATATAGTGGTAAAATTGTAGAACTGTATCACTTATAGTCATAAGGGGAACTTGAATTATACTCTAGAAAAAATGCTTCTAAAAAGAGCAAGAGTAACGATGCGTTCGTATCTTTAATTATTTTTCATGTTTTTAATTCTTATTTTTTTAGATTTAATTACAATTTCATCTTATAATCTCATTAATTTTAAGTATTTTTTGGTACTAAGGTATTTATTAAGTGTTTTTAAGAAAGGGTAATACTAAATAACCAATAACTTTCTTGAAAAACATGAACAACCACCAATCAAATCAAAACACACTACACCTCCAAATTACCCACCTAAATCTTAATATAAGAATAACCATCAGCACACCTAGTAAAATAAACATCCGATAATCCATTGTTCACATTATTTAGTATTTTCATTGTCTATCTATACTTTTCTTTTAAGAAAATACAGGATTTAAAGAAATGAAAATCAAGTAACCAAGAGAGAATGATCAAAGAGTAACACAACAAAGCTTTTCAAAGAAATAGAAAGTGTGCATATGTACACATAGGTGCTCACGCTCCAATCAGAGTAGGCCTCTCGTGGTGTGCGTACACACAAGTTCTAAATGTGCCTTGTTGTCTGTACACATGCCTTGTGCATACGCACGAATCTGCTTTAAGAACATAGGCATGACACGTTGGGAGCAGGCGTGCCACACCCTTTGAATATGCAAAGCTGGTGTGCTACGAGGAAGGGAGGCATGCCACGCTCGGGAAGGAGCCAAGCTCCCTAGAAGCAATTAAGGAAGGGCGTGCAGGGTAGCAAGGAAAGCGTGCCACGCCCTAAGAGAAGCTAACCCCTGGGAAGCAGAATTTGTAATGCTGCCAATCCTGACCTCTTCATACTGAAGTAATCATAAATAGAGTTAGAGAGGTCCAAATGAGGTGGTTTCAATGGCGTTAGAAAGCTAACATTCAGAGTTTAAAAACTATATGCATATATCTATAGTGGACATTTAGTTTGGGTCTGAAACTGCCCTCACCATTGCAGCTCAAAAAACAGCAGCCAAGGAAAAAACAATACATGGTGTGCCATGCGTTGGAAGAGAGCCAAGAGAGGGCGTTAAACGCCAAAATGCCAAGGGGCACGCCCAGGTGATAAGAAAAATTAATAGAGGCTTAGGGATTTTAATACAATAGATAAGGATTATTTAGTAAAGGACATAGCGGAAACACAAAAAGATTGATAAATGGGATTTTTTCTACTAGACCTCTAAGAAACCTATTCTTAGCAACCTAGGAAACTGAAAGGGATTTCCTACTAGACCTTCAAAGAACCTATCCTTGACAACCTAGATCAAAGGGATAAAAACTGAAAGAAATCACCACGCATATCACCTTAGCTTTGGATCCTTCAATCTTCTTCATGCAACAAGCAAAGAAAATCACTCAGCTCACTTAATCACACAATAAAAACGTGCTTAAAACAACGAAAAATTTATTCATCAAAAGTTATGTAATGGTCTCACCAAAGGTGTTTAAATAGTCCCATAACAAACTAACAAAAATATAAGATAAGATTTTAAAATTTAAATCAGATTTGATTTAAATTAAAAATTTCTAAAAATACTACTAAGCAAATCAGAACTAAACAAATCTTCTAACAAACTCTAACCGCAAAACAAACTAAAACAAATGCCTAAAATTTCAAAATTTAATGATAAATTATGCCTCCCACTGAACTTGAAAAGCATTATTGGGCTTCTTGCTGCCCTGACTTAGCCGAATGGGTCTTACCCATTCTTCCTTGGTTAGAACTGATGTAACTCCTTATGCAAAAGTGCTGCCAAGTTCCCAAAATTCTCCTTGAGCTTTTTTGCACGTGATCTAGTGATGGGGCCTTCTGCAAGTGTGAAATTCTCATTCTGTCCTTTTGCCTTAGAATGTCCTAGTTGTCTTTTCGAGCATGTATCATTCCCTCCTTCCTCAAAAAGATTCGTCCTTGAATCTGTGTTCATATCAAAAGGAGAGAGATAAAAAATATTGAAAATAGCAGAGACATTATGCTCACCTGGTAGGTGATGCACCACTATTTCGTGGTACATTTTGTACTTAATTTAGGTGGATTTTACCCATTTTTTCATATTTATTCAAGAAAATAGCATGGTTTCATAATTTTCTCCTAAATTGTACTTAAGTGTAAAAACATGCTTTTTAGACCCTTAAATTGTTAATTTTGATTCACCTTTGATTCCACTAGATGCCTTGATATGTTTGTTAGTGATTTCAGAATGAAAAGGCTAGGAATGGATCAAATGAGTGAAGAGAAAAGCATGCAAAGTGGAGAATTCATGAAAAAACAAGTATTTGGGATGCTGAGATCAACGCGCACGCGCAACAGACGCGCACCCGTGGAAAAGTGAAGTTGCATGATGACACGTACGCGCAGCAGATGCGCACGCATGGATAGAAAATGCCATCAACGCGTACGCGTCGGTGCTCGCACATGACCCACTTAAAGTGAATCCGCTGGGGGCGATTTCTGGGCTTCCTAGGCCCAAATCCAACTCACTTCTGCTGCTATTAAACCCAAAGAATAAAGGAGGATTAGGGGAGTTAGTTACCAGGTAGTTTTAGAAGTAGTTTAGTTGAATCTTATCATGCTTTTCGAATAGGTTTTTAGAGAGAGAAGCTCTCTCTTCTCTCTAGAATTAGGATTAGGGTTAGGTTAATTTCTTCTTAGATCTAGGCTTTAATTCTTGTTCTCATCTACTTCCCCTTCTCAATTTCTTGTCGCTACATTTTGTTCTATTCTTTTGTTGCAATCTCCTTTGTTCCTATACTTTGTTGTTGATACACTCTTGTTCCTTTTATTTTCTTTTTTTGCAATTTGAGGTAATTCATGTTAATTGTGCTTTCTTTAGTTGTTGTTATTGTTTCTTCATAATTTGATAGTTGTAGATTTATTTCTCTTGCAATTTAACTTTGCTTTCCTTTTATGCCTTCCAAGTGTTTGATAAAATGCTTGGAAGGATGTTAGAGTAGATTTTAGTGTTCTTGGCTTGGGATGGTAACTTAGGTGAACTTGAGTTACTAATGTCCAAGTGTTGATAATTGGTGTCCATTGACTCTAGCTTTCCCCAAATTAATTTGTGAGAAGGTTAGGACCTATGGATTAGGATTAGTGTAGCTCATTTTACTTTCCTTTATTCGTTAAAGGATGACTTAATGGTTGATCCTTGCAAATATCATATTGTGGTTAGTGATGAGCGGATAATTTGTACGCTTTTTGGCATTGTTTTTAGTATGTTTTTAGTATGATCTAGTTAGGTTTTAGTATATTTTTATTAGTTTTTAGTTAAAATTCACTTTTCTGGACTTTACTATGAGTTTGTGTGTTTTTCTGTGATTTCAGGTATTTTTTGACTGAAATTGAGGGACCTGAGCAAAAATCTGATTCAGAGACTAAAAAGGACTGCAGATGCTGTTGGATTCTGACCTCCCTGCACTCGAAGTGGATTTTCTGGAGCTACAGAAGCCCAATTGGCGCGCTCTTAATGGCGTTGGAAAGTAGACATCCTGGGCTTTCCAGCAATATATGATAGTCCATACTTTGCCCAAGATTTGATGGCCCAAACCGGCGTTCAAAGTCACCCTCAGAATTCCCAGCGTTAAACGCCGGAACTGGCACAAGGATGGGAGTTAAACGCCCAAACTGGCACCAAAGCTGGCGTTTAACTCCAAGAAGAGTCTCTACACGAAAATGCTTCAATGCTCAGCCCAAGCACGCACCAAGTGGGCCCGGAAGTGGATTTTTATGTCATTTACTTATCTCTGTAAACCCTAGGCTACTAGGTCTCTATAAGAAGGACCTTTTATCTTTTGATCTTTGGAATCTTTTGATCATGTTTTGATGATTGAACCCTCTCTGGGAGGCTGGCCATTCGGCCATGCCTAGACCTTGTTCTTATGTATTTTCAACGGTGGAGTTTTTACACACCATAGATTAAGGTGTGGAGCTCTGCTGTACCTCGAGTATTAATGCAATTACTATTGTTCTTCTATTCAATTCCGCTTGTTCTTGTTCTAAGATATCACTTGTTCTTCAACTTGATGAATGTGATGATCCGTGACACTCATCATCATTCTCACCTATGAACGTGTGCCTGACAACCACCTCCGTTCTACCTTAGATTGGGTGGATATCTCTTGGATTCTTTAACCGGAATCTTCGTGGTATAAGCTAGAATTGATGGCGGCATTCAAGAGAATCCGGAAGGTCTAAACCTTGTCTGTGGTATTCTGAGTAGGATTCAATGATTGAATGACTGTGACGAGCTTCAAACTCTTGAGGGATGGGCGTTAGTGACAGACGCAAAAGAATCACTGGATTCTATTCCGACCTGATTGAGAACCGACAGATGAATAGCCGTGCCGTGACAGGGTGCGTTGAACATTTTCACTGAGAGGATGGGAGGTAGCCACTGACAACGGTGAAACCCTTGCATACAGCTTGCCATGGAAAGGAGTAAGAAGGATTGGATGAAGTCAGTAGGAAAGCAGAGAGACGGAAGGGACCAAGCATCTTCATACGCTTATCTGAAATTCCCACCAATGAATTACATAAGTATCTCTATCTTTATCTTTATGTTTTATTCATCATTCATATCCATTTGAGTTTGCCTGACTAAGATTTACAAGGTGACCATAGCTTGCTTCATACCAACAATCTCTGTGGGATCGACCCTTATTCGCGTAAGGTTTATTACCTGGACGACCCAGTACACTTGCTGGTTAGTTGTGCGAAGTTGTGTTTACGCCATGGTATTGAACACCAAGTTTTTGGGTTCATCACCAGGGATTATTTGAGTTGTGAAAAGTATTGATCAGAATTTCGTGCACCAAGTTTTTGGCGCCGTTGCCGGGGATTGTTGAGTTTGGACAACTGACGGTTCATCTTGTTGCTTAGATTAGGTATTTTTTCAGAATTCTTGAGAATGAATTCTAGAGTTTCATGATGATCTGTTGAAGTCTGGCTGGATGTGAAGCCATGTCTAATTTTATTGGACCGAGGTTTCAACCTATCATCACAAGAGCTTGTTGATTTCTATCAATCTTGCTGTTGGAGCAATGATCTGCTAAGGCTTGGCTGGCCATTGGCCATGTCTAGTGTTTTGGACCGGAGCTTTCTTTGAAAGCTTGGCTGGCTATGAAGCCATGTCTAATTCCTGGACCGGAGTCTTAGACTAGCATTGCAATGATTCCTAGAATTCTCATTAAGAATTTTGATATTTTTATTTTTTCTCTTCACTTAATTTTCGAAAAAACAAAAAAAAAATTTACAAAATCATAAAAACCAAAAATATTCTATGTTTCTTGTCTAGTGTTTCATGTTAAGTTTGGTGTCAATTGCATGTTTCTGTTCTTCTTGCATTCATGCATGTGTCTTAAGTGATCTTCAAGATGTTCTTGATGATTTCATTGCTCTGATCTTTGAATTCTCTTGACTTGAGTGTTTTGTTGTTTCTCATGTGTATTCTCATTTTGTTAGTCTCAGTAGTATACAAACTGCTAAGTTTGGTGTCTTGCATGCATTGTTATTTGATTTTAGTTGCATTTTGATTATTCCTTATTATTAAAAATCCAAAAATATTTTTAATTTGTGTCTTTTCAAGTCAATAATACAGAGAATTGAAGATTCAGAACATACTGCAGAGGAATTACACAGAAAAGGCTGGGCGTTCAAAATGCCCAGTGAGGAAGGCAAACTGGCGTTTAAACGCCAGCCAGGGTGCCTGGCTGGGCGTTTAACGCCCAAAAGGGTAGAGTTTTGGGCGTTAAACGCCAGAATGTGCACCATTCTGGGCGTTTAACGCCAGGATGGCACAAGATGGAAGATTCTGTTTTCAATTCAAATTTTTTTCAAGTTTTCAATATTTTTCAAAATCAAATCTTTTTCAAATCAAATCTTTTCAATCAAATCTTTTTCAAAATCAATTTCTTTCTATTTTCAAAAATACTTGCTCTCAATTAATGATTTGATTCAACATTTCAAGTATGTTGCCTTTTCTGTTGAGAAAGGTTTAATGTTTGAATCATATCTTTTCTTGTTAGCCAAGTTATTAGTTTTTAAAATCAAATCTTTTTAAAATGTTTTTCAAATCATATTTTCTCAATCACATCTTTTTTTAAAACCAATCATATCTTCTTAACCACATCTTTTTCAAAATATTTTCAAAATCTTTTACTTAATTTTCGAAAATTTCTTCCCCTCTTCTCACATCCTTCTATTTATGGACTAACACTATTCCTTAATGCACAATTCGAACTCCATCTTCTTTGATAAGTTCGAATTTTCTACTTCTGCCTTCTATTTTTCTTTTCCTCTGACACTTCAAGGAATCTCTATACTGTGACATAGAGGATTCCATATTTTTTTGTTCTCTTCTCTTTCATATGAGCAGGAGCAAAGACAAAAGCATTCTTGTTGAGGCTGACCCTGAACCTGAAAGGACCTTGAAGCGAAAGCTAAGAGAAGCTAAGGCACAATTCTCTGTAGAGGACCTAACAGAAATCTTCAAAGAAGAAGAACACATGGCAGCCGAAAACAACAACAATGCCAACAATGCAAGGAAGGTGTTGGGTGACTTCACTGCACCTACTCCCGACTTCTATGGGAGAAGCATCTCTATCCCTGCCATTGGAGCAAACAACTTTGAGCTTAAGCCTCAATTAGTTTCTCTAATGCAACAGAATTGCAAGTTCCATGGACTTCCATTGGAAGATCCTCATCAGTTTTTAGCTGAATTCTTGCAAATCTGTGACACTGTCAAGACTAATGGGGTTGACCCTGAGGTCTACAGACTTATGCTATTTCCTTTTGCTGTAAGAGACAGAGCTAGAATATGGTTGGACTCACAACCTAAAGAAAGCCTGAACTCTTGGGAAAAGCTAGTCAATGTCTTCTTTGCAAAGTTCTTTCCACCTCAAAAATTGAGTAAGCTCAGAGTGGAAGTCCAAACCTTCAGACAGAAGGAAGGAGAATCCGTCTATGAAGTTTGGGAAAGATACAAACAATTAATCAGAAAGTGTCCCTCTGACACGCTTTCTGAATGGAGCATCATAGGTATTTTCTATGATGGTCTGTCTGAACTGTCCAAGATGTCTTTGGATAGCTCTGCTGGAGGATCTCTTCATCTGAAGAAGACGCCTACAGAAACTCAAGAACTAATTGAAATGGTTGCAAATAACCAATTCATGTACACTTCTGAAAGAAATCCTGTGAGCAATGGGACTAATCAGAAGAAAGGAGTTCTTGAGATTGACACTCTGAATGCCATATTGGCTCAGAACAAAATATTGACTCAGCAAGTCAATATGACTTCTCAAAGTCTGTCTGGAATGCAAAATGCATCAGGTAGTACTAAGGAGGCTTTATCTGAAGAAGAAGCTTATGATCCTGAGAACCCTTCAATGGAAGAGGTGAATTACATGGAGAACCCTATGGAAACACCTATAATCCTTCATGGAGAAATCATCCAAATCTCTCATGGAAGGATCAACAGAGACCTCAACAAGGTTTCAACAACAATAATGGTGGAAGAAACAGGTTTAGCAATGGCAAGCCTTTTCCATCATCTTCTCAGCAACAGACAGAGAGTTCTAAGTAGAACACCTCTGACTTAGCAACCATGGTCTCTGATCTAATCAAAACCACTCAAAGTTTCATGACTGAAACAAGGTTCTCCATTAGAAACTTGGAGGCACAAGTGGGTCAGCTGAGCAAGAAAATTACTGAACTCCCTCCTAGTACTCTTCCAAGCAATACAGAAGAAAATCCAAAAGGAGAGTGCAAAGCCATCAACATGGCCGAATTTGGAGAGGAGGAAGAGTCAGTGAACGCCACTGAGGAAAACCTCAATGGACGTCCACTGGCCTCCAATGAGTTCCCCAATGAGGAACCATGGGAATCTGAGGCTCAAAATGAGACCATAGAGATTCCATTGGACTTACTTCTGCCATTCATGAGCTCTGATGAGTATTCTTCCTCTGAAGAGGATGAGTATGTCACTGAAGAGCAAGTTGCTAAATACCTTGGAGCAATCATGAAGCTAAATGACAAGTTATTTGGTAATGAGACTTGGGAGGATGAACCCCCCTTTGCTCACCAAAGAACTGGATGACTTGTCTAGGCAGAAACTGCCTCAAAAGAGACAGGATCCTGGGAAGTTTTCAATACCTTGTACCATAGGCACCATGACCTTCAAGAAGGCCTTGTGTGACCTAGGGTCAAGTGTAAACCTCATGCCTCTCTCTGTGATGGAGAAGCTAGGGATCTTTGAGGTGCAAGCTGCAAAAATCTCACTAGAGATGGCAGATAATTCAAGAAAACAAGCTTATGGTCTTGTAGAGGATGTTCTGGTAAAAGTTGAAGACCATTACATCCCTGCTGATTTCATAGTCCTAGAGACTGGGAAGTGCATGGATGAATCCATCATCCTTGGCAGACCCTTCCTAGCCACAGCAAAGGCTGTGATTGATGTTGATAGAGGAGAATTGATCATTCAAGTGAATGAAGAATCCTTGGTGTTTAAGGCTTAAGGATATCTCTCTGTCACCATGGAGAGGAAGCATGAAGAGCTTCTCTCAAAACAGAGCCAAACAGAGCCCCCACAGTCAAACTCTAAGTTTGGTGTTGGGAGGCCACAACCAAATTCTAAGTTTGGTGTTGAAACCCCACATTCAAACTCTAAGTTTGGTGTTGGGAGGTTCCAACATTGCTTTGAGCATCTGTGAGGCTCCATGAGAGTCCTCTGTCAAGATACTGACATTAAAGAAGCGCTTGTTGGGAGGCAACCCAATGTTATATTTTATCTATTTTCCTTTGTTATTTCATGTTTTCTGTAGGTTGATGATCATGAGAAGTCACAAAATCAAATGAAAAAGCAAAAAACAGAATGAAAAACAGAAAGAAAAACAGCACACCCTGGAGGAAGAACCTGCTGGCGTTTAAACGCCAGTAAGGCTAGCAGATGGGCGTTTAACGCCCAGTCTGGCACCATTCTGGGCATTTAACGCCAGAAAGGGGCACCAGACTGGCGTTAAACGCCAGTAAAGGGCAAGAAGTTGGCGTTAAACGCCAGAAATGGGCACCAGCCCGGCGTTTAACGCCAGAATTGGCATGAAGAGCAAATTTTGCTCGCCACTTGGTGCAGGGATGACTTTTCCTTGACACCTCAGGATCTGTGGACCCCACAGGATCCCTACCTACCCCACCACTCTCTCTCCTCTTCACCTATTCACCAATCACCTCAACACCTCTTCCCCAAAAACCCTTCACCTATCAAATCCCATCTTTCTCTTTACCACTCACATCCATCCTTCATAAAACCCCACCTACCTCACCATTCAAATTCAAACCACTTCCCACCCAAACCCACCCATACATAACCGAACCCTACCCCTCTCCCCACTCCTATATAAACCCATCTTCACTCCTTCATTTTCACACAACCTAAACACTACTTCTCCTCCTTTGGCCGAACCACAAAGCCATCTCCATCTCCTCTATTTCTTCTTCTTCTACTCTCTTATTTCTTCTTTTGCTCGAGGACGAGCAAACCTTTTAAGTTTGGTGTGGTAAAAGTATTGCTTTTTGTTTTTCCATAACCATTTATGGCATCCAAGGCCGGAGAAACCTCTAGAAAGAGGAAAGGGAAGGCAAAAGCTTCCACCTCCGAGTCATGGGAGATGGAAAGATTCATCTCAAGGGTGCATCAAGACCACTTCTATGAAGTTGTGGCCTTGAAGAAGGTGATCCCCGAGGTCCCTTTCAAACTCAAAAAGAGTGAATATCCGGAGATCCGACATGAGATCCGAAAGAGAGGTTGGGAAGTTCTCACCAACCCCATTCAACAAGTCGGAATCTTAATGGTTCAAGAGTTCTATGCCAATGCATGGATCACCAAGAACCATGATCAAAGTGTGAACCCGGACCCAAAGAATTGGCTTACTATGGTTCGGGGGAAATACTTGGATTTTAGTCCGAAAAATGTAAGGCTGGCATTCAACTTGCCCATGATGCAAGGAGATGAACATCCTTACACTAGAAGGGTCAACTTTGATCAAAGGTTGGACCAAGTCCTCACAGTCATTTGTGAAGAGGGCGCCCAATGGAAGAGAGATTCAAGAGGAAAGCCGGTTCAACTGAGAAGGCATGACCTCAAGCCCGTGGCTAGAGGATGGTTGGAGTTTATCCAACGCTCAATCATTCCCACTAGCAACCAGTCCGAAGTTACTATAGACCGGGCTATCATGATTCATAACATCATGATTGGAGAAGAAATAGAAGTTCATGAGGTTATATCCCAAGAACTTTATAAGGTGGCGGACAAGTACTCTACCTTGGCAAGGTTAGCCTTTCCTCATCTCATTTGTCACCTCTGTTATTCAGTTGGAGTTGACTTAGAGGGAGACATCCCCATTGATGAGGACAAGCCTATCACTAAGAAGAGGATGGAGCAAACAAGAGACCCCTCTCATCATCAAATCCCTGAGATGCCTCAAGGGATGCACTTTCCTCCACAAAACTATTGGGAGCAACTAAACACCTCCCTAGGAGAATTGAGTTCCAACATGGGACAACTAAGGGTGGAGCACCAAGAACATTCCATCCTCCTCCATGAAATTAGAGAAGATCAAAGAATCATGAGAGAGGAGCAACAAAGACAAGGAAGAGACATTGAAGAGCTCAAGCACTCCATAGGATCTTCAAGAGGAAGAACAAGCCGCCATCACTAAGGTGGACCCGTTCTTTAATTTCCTTGTTCTTTATTTTTCTGTTTTTCGAAAATTATGCTTATGTTTATCTATGTTTGTGTCTTGTGATCATTAGTGTCTTAGTGTCTATGCCTTAAAGTTATGAATGTCCTATGAATCCATCACCTTTCTTGAATGAAAAATGTTCTTAATTAAAAAAGAAAAGAATTGCATGAATTTTGAATTTTATAACAGATTAATTATTTTGATGTGGTGGCAATATTTTTGTTTTCTGAATGTATGCTTAAACAGTGCATATGTCTTTTGAATTTGTGGTTCATGAATGTTGGCTCTTGAAAGAATGATGAAAAAGGAGACATGTTACCGAGGATCTGAAAAATCATAAAAATGATTCTTGAAGCAAGAAAAAGCAGTGAATACAAAAAAAAATTTCGAAAAAAAAGAGAAAGAAAAAGAAAGAGAAAAAAAAAAGAAAAAGAAAGAAATAAAGTTGTGATCAAAGGAAAAAAGAGTGTGCTTAAGAACCCTGGACACCTCTAATTGGGGACTCTAGCAAAGCTGAGTCACAATCTGAAAAGGTTCACCCAATTATGTGTCTGTGGCATGTATGTATCAGGTGGTAATACTGGAAGACAGAGTGCTTTGGGCCACGAACAAGACTCAATAAGTAGCTGTGTTCAAGAATCATCATACTTAACTAGGAGAATCAATGACACTATCTGGATTCTGAGTTCCTAAAGAAGCCAATCATTCTGAATTTCAAAGGATAGAGTGAGATGCCAAAACTATTCAGAGCCAAAAAGCTAAAAGCCCCGCTCATCTAATTAATACTGATCTTCATAGATGTTTTTGGAATTCATTGTATATTCTCTTCTTTTTATCTTATTTGATTTTCAGTTGCTTGAGGACAAGCAACAATTTAAGTTTGGTGTTGTGATGAGCGGATAATTTGTACGCTTTTTGGCATTGTTTTTAGTATGTTTTTAGTATGATCTAGTTAGTTTTTAGTATATTTTTATTAGTTTTTAGTTAAAATTCACTTTTCTGGAATTTACTATGAGTTTGTGTGTTTTTCTGTGATTTCAGGTATTTTCTGACTGAAATTTAGGGACCTGAGCAAAAATCTGATTTAGAGACTAAAAAGGACTGCAGATGTTGTTGGATTCTGACCTTCCTGCACTCGAAGTGGATTTTCTGGAGCTACAGAAGCCCAATTGGCGCGCTCTCAACGGCGTTGGAAAGTAGACATCCTGGGCTTTCCAGCAATATATGATAGTCCATACTTTGCCCAAGATTTGATGGCCCAAACCGGTGTTCAAAGTCACCCTCAGAATTCCCAGCGTTAAACGCCGGAACTGGCACAAGGATGGGAGTTAAACACCCAAACTGGCACCAAAGCTGGCGTTTAACTCCAAGAAGAGTCTCTACACGAAAATGCTTCAATGCTCAGCCCAAGCACGCACCAAGTGGGCCCGGAAGTGGATTTTTATGTCATTTACTCATCTCTGTAAACCCTAGGCTACTAGTTCTCTATAAGTAGGACCTTTTATCTTTTGATCTTTGGAATCTTTTGATCATGTTTTGATGATTGAACCCTCTCTGGGAGGCTGGCCATTCGGCCATGCCTAGACCTTGTTCTTATGTATTTTCAACGGTGGAGTTTCTACACACCATAGATTAAGGTGTGGAGCTCTGCTGTACCTCGAGTATTAATGCAATTACTATTGTTCTTCTATTCAATTCCGCTTGTTCTTGTTCTAAGATATCACTTGTTCTTCAACTTGATGAATGTGATGATCCGTGACACTCATCATCATTCTCACCTATGAACGTGTGCCTGACAACCACCTCCGTTCTACCTTAGATTGGGTGGATATCTCTTGGATTCTTTAACCGGAATCTTCGTGGTATAAGCTAGAATTGATGGCGGCATTCAAGAGAATCCGGAAGGTCTAAACCTTGTCTGTGGTATTCTGAGTAGGATTCAATGATTGAATGACTGTGACGAGCTTCAAACTCCTGAGGGCTGGGCGTTAGTGACAGACGCAAAAGAATCACTGGATTCTATTCCGACCTGATTGAGAACCGACAGATGAATAGCCGTGCCGTGACAGGGTGCGTTGAACATTTTCACTGAGAGGATGGGAGGTAGCCACTGACAACGGTGAAACCCTTGCATACAGCTTGCCATGGAAAGGAGTAAGAAGGATTGGATGAAGACAGTAGGAAAGCAGAGAGACGGAAGGGACCAAGCATCTTCATACGCTTATCTGAAATTCCCACCAATGAATTACATAAGTATCTCTATCTTTATCTTTATGTTTTATTCATCATTCATATCCATTTGAGTTTGCCTGACTAAGATTTACAAGGTGACCATAACTTGCTTCATACCAACAATCTCTGTGGGATCGACCCTTATTCGCGTAAGGTTTATTACTTGGACGACCCAGTACACTTGCTGGTTAGTTGTGCGAAGTTGTGTTTACGCCATGGTATTGAACACCAAGTTTTTGGGTTCATCACCAGGGATTATTTGAGTTGTGAAAAGTATTGATCACAATTTCGTGCACCAGTTAGTGACAAGGATAAAGATCCTTGACCATTATTCCTTGCCAAGACCTTTTTACATTTGAGTTTCATTTACTCTCTTGCAATTTATCTTTCATGTCTCCTATTCAAAACCCCAAAATACTTGTTCCATAACCAATAACAAGAACACTTCCATGCAATTCCTTTGAGAGATGCCCGAGGTTTGAATACTTCGGTTATTATTTTTATTGGGGTTTGTTACTTGTGACAACAAAATTTTTGCATGAAAAGATTATTTGTTGGTTTAGAAACTATACTTGCAATGAGATTTCATTTGTGAAATTTTATATAATCAAAAATTCGTTCATCAAAATGGCGCCGTTGCCGGGGAATTGCAAATGTGCGCTTGTTATTGGTTATTGTACATATGTTAATATTGTCAATATGTTTGCCTTTCGTTTGTTTGCTAGTTTTTGTTAGCGTTAGGACTTTGTTAGTTTTGTTTTTGATTTCACTATGAATTCTCACCCTTTTGGCTATGAGTTTGGTTAAAACTATGTTGTAGGAAATGTGAACGTCAATGACAACATGTATCAAGGATTGAACAATCAAGAATGGGAGGAGTCTCAAGGAATCGATCGCTCCTCTTGGCAACAACCTCCGAATACTTATAAGTATAATCCCCATCCTAATGCATATCGATTCAATGGCTATGGTGAACCTCTTTGTGACAATCAACACCCACCACACTATACCTTTGAACCTCATCCTCAACATGATCCTTAACCATACTCACAAGCTCCTTTTTACCAAATACCTACCTGTGATCCATATCCATCATATGACCAATCACCCTACCTCATCTTTGTGACCATTATGAGCGAAAACCTTTAGAACCACCTCAATACACACAATCTCCATACCACTACCAAGAAGAACCACCTTCCTACTATGAGCCTTTTTTCCAAATTAATGAACCCTCCTATCCACCCCAAGCCCCAATAGATGATTCTCTCACCTTGCTACTTCAAGGGCAAGCGGACATGCAAAAGAACACATTTGAGTTTGTGACTAACTTGACAAAGGTAGTGCACACTTTAGCCTCCCAATGCTTGAACACTCAAGGTGCTTCCGTGGCCACATGTGAAGGATCAAAAGAATAGCATAGCATGAAGGAGATATATAAAAATCCGGTGGAGAAGGAGGAGTTGGACTTTGTATTGGAGCAATTGGAGGAACCTATGATTGTTGAAGAAAAGGAAGAAGTAGTTGAAGACTTAGGAGATGCAGAACCACCATGGGAGACTCAAGAACCTCTCTCCAAAAAGCTTGAATTTGATGTTGAGGAAGGTGTACGACCTCCAAGACATATTAGAGTTGAAGGACTTAAGGAGGTCGATCAAGAGAAAGATTTCATCATTGATGAATTCTTGTCCCAAATGGAATCCTCTCCCATGGAATATGAAGTTGAAGTTATTAAAGACAACTCCCCATCAATTGACATTGGTGACCTTGTTGAAGACTCTTCCAATGAATGTAAAGTTGATGTTGAAGTAGATTTCACACAACCTCCAAAGTTTGACTTGATTGATGATGAAGAGGAATTGGAAGAAGTTGGCAAGCAAGGAGAAGTTGAAGAAAGTTGTCAAGAGGTGGAAATAACTAAGGAAGAGCATAAGGGAATAGTACTTGAAGAACCATTGGAGATATCCCTTCCTAAGTCACCATCCAACACAACATTCAAGTGGGTAAAATTCTTACTCTTAAACTTTACTTTCTCACTTGAATATGGTTTGCTTGAAACGGATGGACAACTTAGAGCTCTTTGTGGCTTTAAGAGCAAAAAGGAGATGGTCAGTGATTGGTATTGTAAATCAAAGCTCATGATGGTTGCTTGTTCAAAGTTTGATGGCAATGATTGGTGTAGAGCTAGTTTGCTTGGGTCTAGGGCGATGTTTGGTCGCCCAAAAGAGAATTCTAGGTACCTACCACCCAATTGGAATAATGATGATCAACTGGAAGACGGGTGTGAAAACAAGATATGGGATCCCGGATCACAATATGAAGACCAATTTTGGGAGCTCATATCTTGGGTAGAACTTCACCCAAGCTTGGTGAAGACGGTTAGAAATTTTGACAACCATTTGAGGAGCAAGCATCCTTGGAGATTCAAGAATGAGTACAAGCATAAGCCACCATGATGAAGAGCTCCCAAATGTCCAACTTAAGGACTTAAACTAAAAGTGCTAGGTGGGAGACACCCCACCATGGTAAACTCTTTCCATTCTCTTATATATTTGATTAATAAGTGATTTGAGTTGCCATTGTAGGTAGTTTTCCTCTTCATGTATTCTTGTTTTAAAGCTTTGATTATTAGTTGGTTTAGATTGCACCTTTGTGTTGGGTTGCACTTTGCTTGAGGTGCAAGTTATGTTTATTTTGTGTTTAAAAATTCTTCAAAACCCAAAAAGATTTTTTATTAATTTTGTATTTTTGTTAGTTTTGAGTTGTAGGTAGTGTTAGCAGGATTTTAAGCTGTTTTTGATGTTTCTGAAAAAAGGGGAGAGGGGCACGCGTACGCGTACATCACGCGTACGCGTCGATGTGTCAAGTGTAACACCCATACCTTTTACCGAGATTCATGCCAACTTAGCGCAAGAGTTGTGCCTATGGCACAATTCTCATTCCACGCATACGCGTCGATGCGCCAACATGCCCCCATACATTTTTCAGAGAGTTGTGCCCATTTTGTGCCCATTTTGTGCCTCTAGCACAATTCCAACCCACGCGCACGCGTACATCACGCGTACGCGTCGATTTACACACTCCCCATCTACGTGCAAGCGTCCGAGACGCATACGCGTCGATTTTACCTTGGCACGTACACGCTTATGCGGGATTGACGCATCCGCGTCGATTCTCTCTTCTATCCACCCATGCGCACGCGTCAGGGACGCGTACGTGCGGATTCAACATCAATAATACCATCAACGCGCTAGCCCTAACGCAGTCGCATCCTTTGCCCCTTTCAACGTTTCCTTTCTTCTTCTCCCTCCAAGCCCAGAACCACCATTACCATCCCTTCTCCAGTTCTGCAACCACTACTCCGGCGACTAACCTCCGCCGATCGCCCTCCTTCTCTTTCCTTCTCTCTTCTTTCTTTCCTATTTCTTTTACCTTTTTTCCCCCTACCCCTCTCGGCCGTTCACTCTACTGTCTTGACCAGCACCGCCGCGTCACCCATTATCACCAGCGAGATGCCCATCATCACCACAACCCCCTCTCTTCCCTCATTTTACCCCTTTTCCCTACTGCTCCTACCAAAATAGATTCTGGTACTCTATTCTGCTGCGCCACGTCTCGACGCCACAGAACCACCGTAGCAGCGCCGCCGTAAGTCAGTGGCGTTTCCATTCCCTTCTAATTGCTGCTCCTCTCTCTTCCATTTTCATTTCTGCCCTTGCTTTCAGGTTCCCTGTCTTCCCCCTGTTTACTGCTTACTGTTATGTTTTAATTTTCTTTTAGTTAATTTTTCATGCTATTTAGCTATTGATTAGGTTATATAGAATTGCATGTGGTTAGGTAGTTAGGATGTGGTTAGAAGATTTAGGTCTAAATTTTTGTTGTTGTTGCTGTCTGAAATGGATCATTGAACACTGCTTTGATTGAGTGATGATGATGCTTGTGTTTTATGCTTCACATGCTGCTGTAATTGGTTGTTTCGGATTTACATACACTGTTTGTGCTACCATATTAATTTTAAGCCGTTTTATTTTGATTAATGATGCCTAAACATATGCAATCCTTGCTTGTTGACATGTTTTATGTAGTTTGGATTCATGTGACACTATTTTTGCTGCTGTTTGTTTATCCGGTAACGTCCAATTTACTGCCGGAGTGCTGCCAAATTTTTTTTGGGAAACTCCATTTTGTTAACTTGCAACTTAGAAATTGAACTTGGCACTTTTGAATTTGAGATTTACCTGACCTACACCAAGTTCAGTTCATAAGTTGATTTGGCCAGCTTTCCGTTTTATTTTGGTTCCCTCATATGTGTGTTGATGATTGACGGAGTCAAAGTGCTAGTTGACAAATTTTTGTGTCAATTAGAACTTGATTAACCAATCAATCTTGAACCTCTATTATGTCATGAAATGCTCAAGACAGGTCCAACTACTTTCCTTCATGGTCGTTTTTAAGTTTATTCTTCATTGATCATTAAAGCTCTTTTCATAAACTTTCAAGTGGCCTAATCTTGTGCATTCCAATTAAGGTTCTTTCAAGTTGTAATTGTTGGTGCAATCTTGCTTATGCAACCATTTTCATTGTCTAATAAGCCTTAGGTTACATAAGTACATTTTCAGTCTTTCAAAACCAATTTTTACAAACTTAGTAACCATGTGTATTGATGATGACTTGCTTTTCCATTCTATGCTTTCATGCAAATCACATTTCTTCATCAATTACACTTTCTTGCATAATAAGTAAGTGATTGGAGTAGAATTTCATGTTTATCATGCCTCAATCAAACATGGTTAATTTTATACAAAATTATGAGATTTATGCACAATTTAGTTGACTATTATGAATGATGCAAAACCTTGTAATTTTGGTGAGACTTTGTTTGCTTGTTTGGTTGATGACAGGTGAAAAGATGATGAAAAGAGAAAACAAAGAAGCAAAGTGCAGACGAACGATGCGTTCATTTGATGAACACTACGTTTACACGCGACGCGCACGCGTACAAGACGCCTCCACGTGGGTGAGCAATTTTGAAATCCACGCATACGCACGCATAACGCGCACGCATGGATTGAGGATCAGCGTTCATCAACAACGAATGCTACATTCAATTGGAGTGAACGCCTGCGATACTTTCAGAATTTGAATTTGAAGATGGGCATCGACGCGCACGTGTGCATGACGTGCACGCGTCGATATGACAAAAGTGGTGGTGGGCGCAGACGCGTACACGATGCTAGAACACGGAAGTAACATTTCATCATCCACGTGCACGCGCACAGGACGTGCACGCGTGAAGAGCGTTCATGGCGCGAACGTAGAGTTCAGTTTACTTTTCTACTTTCTTGCACTTCAGGTTTCTGTCAATTTAACTTCCTGCCATTTACCTTTCTGTTAATTTACTTTCCGCAATTTAAATTCCTTGTTATTTACTTTCTGTTAAACCAATTGCACTCAATTCATCAATATTCGCTTAACTAAATTAATCACCATACTAGAATCGCTTGATCCATCAATCCTTGTGGGATTGACCTCACTCTTGTGAGTTATTATTACTTGATGCGACCCGGTACACTTGTCGGTTAGTTTGCATGGAAGCGTTTTTCCATTCATCAAGTTTTTGGTGCCGTTGCCGGAGATTGATTTAGATTAACAATGATTAAGTAGGTGATAATCTAGATTATGCATTTTTCTTTATTTTTATTAAGCATATTAACTGTTTGAGATTTTGCTTCTACTAACCTTAACCTTACTCTAGCAGTAGAGTATTTTGTTTTAGTTTCTGGTCTGTCTGTGTTGTATGCCAAGAGGAAAAAGAGGTGCATCTACATCTTTTGATTCTGAGCCAGAGAGAACATTGAGATTAAGAAGAGAAGCAAGAGGGAAAGAAATTATTGGAGAAGAAGAATCAGAAGAGGAAAACCAAGAAATGGAGGGTAACCTCCCCAATCCACCAGAAGAGGTGGCCAACAACAATGGTCAACCTCAAAGGAGAGTTCTAGCATCTTACACCTTCCCCAATCCAAGAAACTATGGGAGCAGTATACTCACTCCCAATGTTCATGCAAATAACTTTGAGTTGAAACCTCAACTTATCACTTTGGTATAGAACAATTGTTCCTATGGAGGAGGTCCACTTGAAGATCCGAATCAGCATTTATCTACCTTCCTGAGAATTTATGAAACTATCAAGACAAATGGTGTGCATCTGGACATCTATAAGCTGCTGCTATTTCCATTTTCCTTGAGAGATAAGGCATCTCAATGGCTAGAGATGTTTCCCAAAGAAAGCATCAACACTTGGGATGATTTGGTGAACAAATTCATATCTAAATTCTATCCACCTCAGAAGATCATAAGACTGAAGATAGAAGTGCAAACATTCACTCAAATGGATGGAGAATCACTTTATGAGGCATGGGAAAGATACAAAGCTCTGATTAGGAAGTGTCCACCTGAGATGTTTAGTGAATGGGATAGACTTCAAAATTTCTATGAGGGATTGACTCTAAAAGCTCAAGAATCCTTAGACTACTCAGCAGAAGATTCATTACAACTAATGAAGACAGCAAAGGAAGTCTAGAATCTCATAGACACTGTGACCAATAATCAATACTTCTTTTCTCATCAGAGGCAACGCCAACCAGTACAAAAGAAAGGTGTGTTGGAGCTAGAAGGAGTGGACACTATCTTGGCACAGAACAAGTTGATGCCCCAACAAATCCAGCAACAAATGGAGTTGATAACAAAGAGAACTGATGGACTCCAAGTGGCTGCAATTAACACAGCAAGCCAACCCTCAAATGGATGGAGCCAAAATGAAGAAGGCTTTGAGAAAAGCAACTATGAGCAACAACCAGAACAAGTCTAATATATGCATAACACCTCAAGCCCTTCTCATAATGAATTTCATGGAGATACATACAATCCATCATGGAAGAATCATCCCAACCTGAGGTAGGGAGATAATCAAAATTCATGGAAAAAAAATCATAATTCTAACAACTCCCGCAACACAAACAATCAGACTCATTCATCCAATAACACTAACCAATATAGAAAACCACAAAGCTCATACCGGCAACCCAGCAGTAACTCACAAACTCACCATAATAACTTCTTCACACTACCTTTTAATTCCCAGAACAACCACTTCAACAACCCAAATAACTTCTAGCAACAACCATCATATCCCAACATACCATCCATTGACCATCAAGAAACTAGGATCTCAGCTCTTAAGGCAATATTACAACCACTTGCTCAAACAACATAGTGTCTAGCAAAAGGACAAAAGAGTTTAATCAAAAGTCAAGAGAGACAAGAAGCCACCATGAGGAATCTTGAAAGACAAGTAGGGCAATTGGCCAGACAAGCTGAAAGACCAACCAACATTTTTCCAAGTGATACCATTCCAAATTTCAAAGAAGAATACAAAGCAATTCAACTCAGGAGTGGAAGGACATTGGAAGGAGACAACACTAACAACAAAGAAGAAATAACAGCAGAAGAAAAAGATCAAGAGAGTTCCAAGAGGAAGGAGAAAGAACCACAAACCTCAAAGAAGGAAAAATAAGTCATGGAAGAGTATCCACAAGAAAAGAAGAAGGAGGTGAAGCCTTACACTCCTCCTCTTCCATATCCTCAAAGGCTCAAAAGAGAGCTCAAGGACCAACAATTTCCCAAGTTCCTAGAGATTTTTAAGAAACTGGAAATTAATATTCCACTTGCTGAAGCATTGGAGCAGATGCCTCTATATGCAAAATTCCTCAAAGAGCTCATCAACAAGAAGATACTAGAATGAAAAGGAAACAGTGATCTTAACCCAAAAATGCAGTGCATTAATCCAAAAGGGCTTCCACCAAAGCTCAAAGATCCTGGGAGTTTCATCATATCCTGCACCATAAGCAATATGACCTTGGAGAAAGCTCTCTGTGATTTAGGTGCCAGCATTAACTTGATGCCTCTCTCATTAATGAAAAAGCTTGCAATAGAAAAAGTTCAGCCTACAAGGATGTCACTCCAAATGGCTGATAGATCACTCAAGATACCCAATGGAGTTGTAGAAAACTTATTGGTAAAAGTTGGAGAATTCATCTTCCCTGCCGACTTTGTCATTTTAGACATGGAAGAAGAGGGACACAATTCAATTATCTTGGGGATACCTTTCTTGGCCACAACAAGGGCTATTATTGATGTAGAAAAAGGCGAAATGATCCTCAGAGTGCATGAGGAGCAAATGATCATCAATGTTTTCAAAGCTATGCAATATCCGCCTGAGAAAGCACAGCACATGAGAGTAGAAATGATAGAAAATCTGGTGGAGGAAAGTGTTTGAAGTCAACGGTCAAGGAGAACAAGAAGAAAAGATAGAAGCAGTTCAAGAAGTCTCAGAGGAACACGTGATTGAAATTTCCTCTAAAGGCAAGACAACGGAAGAACCAAAATAAGAATTGAAGACTCTTCCCCCACACCTGATATATGCATTTCTTGGTGAAGAGGATAGCTTTCCAACGATCATTAGCTCTGCCTTGAGTGAAGAAGAAGAAGGAAAACTCCTTATTGTGCTGAAAACTCACAAAGATGCATTAGGATGGACCATTGATGACTTGAAAGGCATAAGCCCTGCCATCTGCATGCACAAAATCTTGTTGGAAGAAGATTCAAAATCAGTGGTGCAACCTCAGAGGATATTAAACCCAACCATGAAGGAAGTAGTCCAGAAAGAAGTAATGAAGCTGTGGAGTGTTGGAATTATATATCTAATCTCTAACAGCCCTTGGGTGAGTCCAGTTCAAGTGGTACCAAAGAAAGGTGGCATGACTGGCATCTTCAATGAGAAAAATGAGCCCATTCCCGCAAGGACAGTGACAAGATGGAGGATGTGCATTGATTATAGAAGACTGAATGATGCCACAAGGAAAGATCACTTTCCTCTCCCCTTCATTGATCAGATGCTAGAGAGATTGGCTGGCCATGCTTACTACTACTTCCTAGATGGATATTCTGGATATAATCAAATAGTGGTAGACCCCAAGAACCAAGAAAAAACATCCTTCACATGTCCATTTGGAGTTTTCGCCTACAGGAGGATGCCATTTGGGCTATGCAATGCCCCAACAACCTTTCAGAGGTGTATGCTCTCCATCTTCTCAGATATGGTAGAAAAATTTATTGAAGTCTTTATGGATGATTTTTCTGGTTTTGGTGATACTTTCAATGCTTGCTTGCATCATCTCACTCTAGTCTTAAAAAGGTGCCAAGAAACCAATTTGGTTTTAAATTGAGAAAAATGCCATTTCAAGGTACCTGAAGGAATTGTTCTTGGTCACAAAGTTTCAAAAAAGGGTATAGAGGTTGATAAGACAAAAGTATAATTCATAGAGAAACTTCCCTTACCAACTAATGTGAGAGCTGTTAGAAGTTTCTTAGGGCATGCTGAATTCTATAGAAGATTCATCAAAGATTTTTCCAAAATAGCTAAACCACTAAGCAATTTGCTAGTGGTTGATAATCCTTTTGTTTTTTATGAAAGCTGTAAGCATGCCTTTGAAACTTTAAAAACCAAACTCACAACAGCACCAATCCTCACACCCCCAGATTGGGAATTACCTTTTGAACTCATGTGTGATGCAAGTGACCTTGCAATTGGTGCTGTATTGGGACAAAGGAAGGGCAACCTGCACCATGTCATCTACTATGCAAGCAAGGTGTTGAATGAAGCACAAAAAAATTGCACCACAACGGAGAAGAAATTATTGGCTGTTGTTTATGCATTTGATATGTTTAGATCATACTTGATTGGATCTAAAATTTTGATTTATACTGATCATGTTGCCCTTAAGTATTTGATTTCAAAACAGGATGCCAAACCAAGACTCATTAGATGGATATTACTTCTACAAGAGTTTGACATTGAGATAAAGGATAGAAAAGGGAGTGAAAATCAAGTTGTTGATCATCTATCAAGGCTGCCACAAGGAACTAATCAAGAGGCTGCTCAACCAGTGAATGAAATTTTACCAGACGAAACCTCTTGCAAATTCAACAAGCCCCCTGATTTGCTGATATTGCAAACTACAAGGTTGGAAGGAAGATTCCTCAAGGGTTCACTAAACAACAAGTGAAGAAGCTGCTCAACGAAGCTAGAAAATTCTTGTGGGATGAACCATTCTTGTTTAGAAGGTGTCCAGATGGGATGATTAGAAGATGTATCCTTGATAATGAGATGAGAGACATATTGTGGCATTGTCATGATTCAGCTTATGGTGGACATTTTGGGCCAGAGAGAATAGCAGCTAAAGTGCAGTGGATTTTATTAGTCAACAATATTCAAAGATGCTAGAGAGTTTGTGCACCAATGCAATGAATGTCAAAGAGCTGGAGGATTAACAGGGAGGAATGAAATGCCTTAAAACTACATTATGGAAGTAGAACTCTTTGATCTCTGGGGAATAGATTTCATGGGCCCTTTTTCCCCCCATCATACTCTTTTAAATACATACTGGTAGCAGTAGAATATGTTTCAAAATGGGTGAAAGCCATGGCAACAACCACCTGTGATGCATCAATCGTTCTTCAATTCCTCAAGAGACACATATTCACCAGATATGGGGTACCTAAGGGTCTTATTAGTGATGGTGGTGGCGATTTTTGCAATAGACAAATGGAAAAATTACTTCACAAGTATGGGTTAGTTCATAAGGTGGCTACACCCTATCACCCCCAGACCAATGGCCAAACTGAGTTGACCAATAGAGAGCTGAAGAGGATTTTAGAAAAGACAGTGGAAACCACAAGAAAGGATTGGGCCAGAAAGCTAGAAGATGCTCTCTGGGCATACAAGACAGCATTCAAAACTTCTATTGGGAAATCACCTTTCCAACTGCTGTATGGAAAGTCCTGTCACCTTCCTGTGGAGCTAGAACACAAAGCCTACTGGGCCACTAAACTCCTCTATCTTGACTCTTAAGCAGCGGGAGAGAAGAGACTACTGCAACTGAATGAGTTGGATGAGTTCAGGTTAGAGGCCTATGAAAATGCTAAGATATACAAAGAAAAGGCTAAGAGACGGCATGACAAAAGAATCTCAAAGAAGGAGTTCAAACCAGGACAGCAAGTGCTTGTGTATAACTCTAGACTCAAGGTTTTCCCTGGCAAACTCAAGTCCAAATAGACTGGCCCCTACGTGGTGACAAAGGTTCTCCCTTATGGAAGCCTTGAACTTCTGAATGAAGCCACAAAGTACATCTTCATAGCAAATGGTCACAGAGCAAAGCATTATTTAGGAGGCCCTTGGAACAAAGAGGAACAAAGAGGAAAGCATCCAATCATTTGTTGCAGCAGCCGGAGGTCACTGCAAGTTAAATTTCATCGAAAAAGACGTGAGAAATTACATCACTAGAGAAGTGCAGAATGTTTAAGAACAAGAGGATGCAAAATAATTCGGAAAATACTTATTAAGAATGAAAGAAAAGAATCAGAATTTCTTTTTCGAGCTCGAACTCAAGGACAATCAGTCTATTAAGCTTGTTTTTTGGGCAGATGCAAGGAGCAGAGTTGCTTGTGAGTATTTCGGAGATGTTATTTCATTTGACACCACCTACAATACAAATAGTTAACATGCTGTTCTGGTTTATGATGCTGAATTAATGTTGTTTTATGAATCTGCTACAGAGGTGTATATTGGAGGTTTTTGGGTGTATAAGATCATTATTTGGGTGTATTTGTTGATTTTGCTTATGTTTAGTCGTAATCTGTTTCAGGTATAATCTGGTTTATGGTTCTTTTGTCGAGGTGAATCACCACAGTCAGTCAACACTTCTTGGATGCACTTTGATAAAAAACAAAGATATTGACTCATTCAAATGGTTATTTCAATGTTGGCTTCGTTTCATGGGAGGAAATGTTTCGAAAGGGATTATCACCGATCAATGTGCATCGATGCAAAGGGCTATCGAGGCTTGTATGCCCACAACAATTCACCGTTGCTGTATTTGGCACATCATGGAGAAGATTCCAAGCAAATTAAATGGATACAAGGGACACACAGAAATAGAACAAGAAATGAGCCAAGTTGTTTGGAACTCTCATACCAAAGAATCGTTTGATAAGATTTGGGATGATTTTCTGCTGAAGTATGGTCTTGTGGACAACAAGTGACTTTCAGGTAATGATGTTTAAAATCTGCAGCAGAGGTGTAAATTTTATATTTTTGGGTGTATTATAGTCTACTTTGGGTGCATTTTTGCAGATCTTTATGAAGACTGTCATAGATGGGTTCCAATTTATCTGGATCACCACTTTTGGCTCAAGATGAGAAGCACACAAAGGAGCGAGAGCATGCATTCATTTTTTAACAAGTTTATTACCCACAACAGCTCACTTATCCAATTTGTCAAACAATACGATAATTGCCTCGGAAGTAGGGAGCAAAGAGAGAGGGAATCATATGCTGTAGATTTTCACACAATCATACAGTCTCCATAGAGGCTCAGTTTCAATATGTGTACACTCACTAAAAGTTTAGGGAAGTCCAAGCACAATTCAGAGGGAAGGTGAATTGTGGTTACTTACGACTCAGTAGCAGCCCAAGTGAAATGTCATTGCTTATTATTTGAGTCAAGAGAGATATTGTGCCATCACGCCCTAAGCGTGTTAAGCTTTGAACGAGTAACCCAAGTGTCACCGAGATATATATTGGAACGATGGAGCAAGAATCTAAAGAGATGACACACACACATCAAGAACAGCCATAACGAGCTAATGTTGGAGCCAAGAAGCAAGAAGTTTGATGAATTGGTGTTTCGTTCACAAAATATATGCGAATTTGCATCAGAATCCGAGGAGCTGACTACCATTCTGCACTATGCTTACGATAACATCATGGTTAAGATGGAAGAACTGAAAGCCAAAAGGAAGGGGACATGTTTGTTATCTCACAAAGATGCCAACTTGGAATCCGTTAACGAGCTTTAAAGCCCTCCATGGGTTCGAGCAAGAGGACGTCCAAAAAATAGGCTAGGTTCAAAGTTGGACAAACAGATTGCAAATGCCTCAAAGAAGAAGAAAACAAAAGCTCTAAGCGAGGTAAAAGTAATGTTCTTTAAATAGGTGGTAATTGAGTTTAATTATGTTGTTAATAGTTTTGCAAATATGTGAGTTTATAATTTCCAGTTAAACCTTTTTGATACTGCATCAATAGTGCAAGCAAATTCCAGCCAATATCACAGACATGTTATAAATTATCAATTCAGGGATCCTGCAGCAGCGGATAGGTTTTTGGGTGTATAGTTACAGGATATTGCTGTAACTCTCCGTTTTTGGGTGTATTTCTGAATTCTCTTGTGTTTGACATTTTAATTTTATATTTTTTCAGATGCTGCTGTTTATGTTAGAAATTAGTGTTTTTTTAGTTTTTAGGGTTTAGGGTTTAGGGTTTAGGATTTGTTTAGGTTTTAGGGTTTAGGGCTTAGGATTTTAGGGTTTAGGGTTTAGGGTTTAGGATTTAGGGTTTTAGGAGTTTAGGGTTTTAGGGTTTTGGGTTTATGGTTTTGGGGTTTAGGGTTTTAGGGTATATATTTGGGTGTATACGGGTTACATTTGGGTGCATAATTAAAGTAATTGGGTGTATTAGTTGGTTTGGTGTTGTTTTCCTTTTTTTTTGTACTTGTAATTTACAGCTTTTGAATACAGTACAGACAGATTATTTATACAAACAAATTTTATAATTCAACTGCATTAAATATTCACAAAATTTACAAGTGTCCAAATATTTCAAGACTAGATAACACTGAAATTAATCATTTTCACTCTCCATATCATATGAATTTACTTGACAATATGGACTCAGCAAAACTGCAGATGGCTTGGACAATCTCATTTCTTCATTTCCCCTAATCGCTGTATCTCTGTCACAATTCATCACATGAAAAAGAATTTGGGAACCAAATTCAACTTTGAAGTGGCCCACCTCCGCCTACAGTTTGAAAGAATATTCTTTTAATCAACTCTGTTAATTTAGAAAAGTAATAGAGAGTTATATAGTTTTAAAGATAATTACCTGAGTCCAATTATCCCACTCATACTTCCCGTTTTTAACGTTTTTAGGCTGAATTATTTCAAGTCATTTCATTACATAAATAGCACAATCATATCTAAAAAACAAAAAACAAATTAGCAATTTAATACAGGACAGTATGAGAAAACACAATTTTCAGAGTGAAAGATTTATACGGTGTTTATTGGCCTGAAATGTCAATTTATGGAGGTTCAATTTCACGATCTCTTTTCTTGAGAGGTGCTCCCCTAGCATATACCCTAATTCTTGGAATCACGTACCCAAAAAATAAAAAACAAAACAAAATATAAGAAATAATAAATATAATTAATGAATATACCTAAAGAATCACAATGTACACCTTACTTTGAATTGAAATACACCCAAATTTTAAAATGCAAAAAACATAATTAACTTACAATAAATTTATTTAGCTTCATTCTGGCTTTGGAGGGACACTCCTTGTGATATGGGACAAGTATATAAATTTTTTTTTCTTATATCAACCACCCATAACCACCAATGCTTTGAATAGCAAGCAGGTGCAAAAATCTGAAGCATGTCCATACTGAACAGTGTTTTAGTTTAATTCGCACATAACCAAAGAATTGTGATAAGAAGTTTTAGAAACAAAAACTTACATATGGATGTGATGCTAATTTTGTCAGGTCCAAAAAGGGTATAAGCATTGGGTAGTCTTCGACTTTAAATGGCTTTTTGGATTTCGGCTGTAAGAACTTCCCATCTAGATGATTTCCAATGGCCATGTTCTGCAGCATTTGTGAAACACCAAAAGAAATCTTTTCATGCACCCAAAAGATAACAAAATAAACCCAAATTTTATTACATAACACCTTACCACAATATTAGGCGGGAGACAGTAAATTTCTTCCTGGAATCTTTTAATATTTTCTTGGTTCAGGATCAGGCACATAGCAGTGACAATCTAGAAAAATAATATAGCCAAATTAATTACATCAATCAATATTGCAGTCACATGTCATAATATAATCATTAATCTTATTCTAATCTTACGTCAGCTTCGACATATGAAGTAGCTTTTAGAGATGTAAAGTGGACTCTTGACAACACCAATGGTTGTTGGGCATTGAGTGTACAAACTAGATCATACTCATCAGTACTTATGTCCCCGTATGTCCTTATACGTATGGCCCAGAGGTAGCATTTTTCTTTCATTTTGGTAGACATTAAATTGCTCCTTGTAGGAGTTTTAAACTTGTCAAAAATCTGGCCCACAGTCTGCTTTTCAATTGGGGAACTTTTACCCTCTGCAGAATCCAGTGCTGTCTTTACTCCACCCTTTGCAATTTTTTCCACCAGCTCATCTAATTCTTCTATTAGTACTGTAGTTTGCGGACTTTTTTCCACCTGAGATTTTGGTTGCCCTTGCCCCTCTTGGCTCTGTGTTTCTTCTTGGCTTGAATCAGTGAAGCCAAGGCTGAATGATGACAACGGACATTCTCTAGGTACGTAGGATGCTATCCGGGCCATCATCAATAGTGCAGCAGCAGTGGCTTCGGGGACTGGATCACTGCGTGTTGACATATATCGTACCATAAGAATAAGAATAGACGAATGATATCAAAAACCAATTTATATTGTGCTGAACTTACATTTTAGATGGAGCTGGTGGCACCTTCGGTGTGCTTTCATCAACTTTCTGGGGTTGTGGAGTGCTGCAAGGTTAGAGAAAACGAATCAAATTATAAAAGAAATCAACTACAGCTCAATTTTCAAGATATACACCCAAATAAGAAATCAATATACCCAAACAATAACTAAATACACCCTAATATTATTCCTCACCTCTCGTTGGGGGGATGGTTCGATTGGTACCACAGGACTTGCTGATGTTGTCTAGGATGAAGCAGGCATAGTTGAATTGGAACTCTAAACAAGATAAAAATAAAATGTTAAGAAAGCACTTTAAAATAGATGATTAGAAGGTTAAAATTTAGTGGTAAAACTTACATATTAAGCGGTTGAGAGGGTAGTTGAAAAATGACCATCTGTTGTTGAGCTGGGTCACTGACCACTTCTTCTTCCTGACTCAACCTGAAATCCACCCAAATAAGAAAACAATGCACCCAAATAATAACCAAATGCACCCAGAAAGGCTCTTTTTTTAGAACTTACGTAGTTTCAGATTTTTGTTTTTTTTCCTGCCTTTTTTTCTTGAATAAAACATTAATGGGCTCTTTGTTCTAAAAAAATATATACAGAATTAGAAGAATATGGTAAAAAAAGAATTTAGAAATTGGTATAAGAAAAAGAAATTACATGCAATCCGAAGGTTTGTTTACACTGCTTTGATCCGTTTGTCCTTGAAACAAAGGATCAGTCTCGTTTGCTAAGTTCACCTCCGGCATTCAAAGTATAGAATAAATATCATTCAGTAAAAAATACTATTTAGTTAAATCAGGATATCAAAATTCTATCAATTAAAGCAAGAATAATAATCAGCAACCAAAACACCTTAAAAAAGATAATATACACCCAAATTCAACATACCCATGTGCAACAGCCTCTTCATTTGTTTTCTTCTTTTTTGATTGTCTTAAAAATTCTTCTATTGTTTTAGTTCCAATTTCAGTTCTGACAGTACATTCAAAAGTACATATTAACAAAATATAGTTTTGATTATAGAGTGTAAGATAGCTTTAGAAAGTATCTTACCCATCATAGGAATGAATTTCTTCTTCTGAAGACGAATCTTCAATTATGTGCTTTCTTTTTTTGGATTGCATCCTAAAAATAAAAAAATTATGAATCAGACAAATATAACAATATTGATGATGAGATACTCTCGAAAACAGTGCATACTTTTTGGTTGGAGTGTGCATTTTTTTCTTTGATTTTTGTTTTTTAATTGCCAATGATTCTTCACTCCTGAAATTAAATGAGAAACCCTCTATTAATACATTAAATTTTGATAGAAACAGGAAAGAAATTGATGATAATTTCAGAATCTTACTCATCATTGGATTCACTTTTGCTTTCTGAACTGGAATCCTCTAAAATCTACTTCTTCTTTCTGGATTCCATTCTGGAAAGCAAACAATCATTAAGAAAAAACACCCTAAAACTAACAAAATGCACCCAAAAATATTACTTACTTTTTGGCCGTCCTTTTGGGTTGTTTCCTTCTAGGTTCCTCCGAGTCTTTTTCCGACTCAGACTTAGAGGAAAAATCAACTTCAGTCTCTGATGGATCACTCTCAGATAATGAACTTGGCTTTTTTTGTTGTTTTTCTCTTTTCTTCTTTCTTTTCTTTTTTTTCATTTCTTTCAATTTCTTTTTGGTTTCTGCCAGCTTGATAATGCCCTGAAACAGTAGAAATGTTAGTTTATATCATCTACATAAATAAAACACATCCAAATTAGAGAAGGTATTCTGTTCACTTACCATATGACCATCTATCTCTACTCTCATCCTTGCAACCAGCTGCTCTCTATTCCAGTTGCTAACCCAGGGTAGTCCAGGGTTTTCTTCTCCTTTCTTGTCCTTGTTTTTTGCTAGATGGAAATTGTAACAGCCCATACCACCCGCTAGCATGATATTGTCCGCTTTGGCATGCAAGGCCTCATGATTTTGCCTTTGACGATAGGGATGATAGCCAAAGCCCCCATACTCAGTCGTCAAAATGTGTCATGCTAGGGAGAGGTATCTACACCCTTATAAGGTATGCTTCGTTCCCCTTCCCAATCGATGTGGGACCTTATAATCCACCCCCTAAGGGAGCCCAGCGCCCTCGCTGGCACATCGATCCGAGTTCCGGCTCTGATACCATCTGTAACATCCCAGACTACGCGCTAGCAAGATATTGTCCGCCTTGGCACACAAGACCTCACGGTTTGATTTTGCCTTTGACGATAGGGATGATAGCCAAAGCCCCCACACTCACTCGTCAAAACGCATCATGTTAGGGAGAGGTATCCACACCCTTATAAGGCATGCTTCGTTCCCCTCCCCAACCAATGTGGGACCATACAATCCACTCCCCTAAGGGAGTCCAGCGCCCTTGCTGGCACATCTATCCGAGCTCCGACTCTGATACCATCTGCAACAGCCCAGACCACCCGCTAGCACGATATTGTCTGCTTTGGCGCACAAGGCCTCACGGTTTTATCTTTGACGATAGGTTTTGATAGCCGAAGCCCTCCACACTCACTCGTCAAAATGCGTCATGCTAGAGAAAGGTATCCACACCCTTATAAGACATGCTTCGTTCCCCTCCCCAACCAATATGGGACCTTACAGAAATATATTATCATCAAGGCATAGAGGCATCCGTCGATTGATTTTTTCTTTTTCAGATGGTAATTTGTTATGCCTTTGATGATGAAATTCAACACATGGGCTCCCTAGTTTCCCTCCATTATTTTTTCCATCTCAAAAATTGGAGCTATGTGCACGGGAGATACTTTGCTTATTGTAGTTGGCAACAAGAACACCATCTGAATATAGAGCATAAAAATCCTCTTAAACATAAGGCGATCTTATTCGTTTTCAAAACCGATACCCATCATGTCATCGGTCAGATTCTTTAGAGTGTTGCCCTGGAACCTTCTAAAAATCAGTTTGTTCTCTTCAAAAAGATTCTTATAACTCACTTTATGAAAAAATAGATCTCCTACAAAAAAGAAAACAATTTATTACTTGAAATACACCCAAATATCATTCATATTCACCAAAATATCACTCATATACACCTAAATTTATTACTTGATTTCATGAGATCAGAATAAGATATTACGAAGAATATATCGCAGAGAATAGAAGTATAGAGGTTTTCTGTAATGAGCTACCTGATGCATTGAGGCCAAGGACAACCCCTATTGTTTTGGGTTTAACTTTAAAGGAACCATAGCTTGTTTTCAGTGTGTTTTTTCCCAATTTAAAGTAGTTAGCCAACTCCTTTAATAGTTTGTGAGGCACATTCATTGGCGGGATGTGCATGAGTCCACCAAAACCTAATTCACGAACGATCACTTTCTTTGGCTCGCTCATCTTTTCAAATTTTACACTCAATAGTCTGGTGCCACACTTCAAGTCTTTCGTTTGCTGCAAACAAAGCAAAATTAAGGTCACTTAAATAACCTATATTTGTATTAGGAAAAATTGACTTGTTCTAAGATATTAATATGCACTTACATTGTATTTTTATCCACCTTGGTTCTTGGTTGTCATTTTTACTACAAGGTAAAAGAAATACTGTCAATATATAAAAAATGCACCCAAATACCAGAGACATATACCCAAATATCAGCCACGTGCACCCAAATACCAGCCTCTACACCCAAACAAAACATGCATAAAATGACACTACAAAGTTAAGCACAATTAGAACAGCACCAATTACACTTCAATACTCTTAATATACCTCTACTTTTTGTTGGATTACATGACATTATATGAGTTCAGAATGATATTTAAGTTTAAAATGCCACTAGAAGCACCAGTCACATTCAAAGTCTGACATATACACCCAGAAATGCGCCATACAAAGTTTATATGTATACAAACCTACTTAAAAAACATCCAAACATGCACAAAACAGAGTTTATATGTATATACCGAAAAATTATTTTACTAGAAGTACGTAAAACAGCGTGAACGACTTGAAGAGTTTCATCAGAATAGTAATATGAGATCTAAACTAAGAATAGTGAAACAGAGAGAGAAATACGACGATATAGTGCTTTGAGTTTGAAATCAGAAACAGAAATGTGAAAAACCTAGAAGAAAAATAAAACAATACCTTGAATAATGTTTGTTCATTCTTTTTTGTGCTTTTTGATGGAGATTTGTATGTTTTTTTCTTGATTTCTTCTACTTTTTGCAAGGAGTTGGACGATTTCTTCAGAGCTTTGTTTGGTTTCGAACGTGGCTTGAATCTCGAGGGTTTGGGTATTGATTGGGGAAGAAGAGGAAGAGTCTCTCATAATGAGCGCGCTTTGGAAAAATGAAACGGTTGAGTAACGCGTGTGGTTTTTACGCTCAAGTGTGGGGAGTATGGTACGTGTTGTTTTTGTTGGACTTGGGCCAACTTGTAGAAGTTGTAAGGCAAAAAGACATGTATGTGTAGCAGGTCTGTTAAAAATATTGCATTCTGTTATTCAATTAAATCTTTTCTTCAATGGTACTTCAAATAATGAGCACAAAAAATAATTATTTTAATTTCTAAGATTATTATAATATTAATGTAGTTATCTTATACTCTAAGGACATGTTTAAGAGTATAATAATAATTTTTAAAGGTTTTGATGGATCTAATATTTTATCTTTGTTGTTTGTGTATTTTAAATTTCTTTAATTATAAATTTTGATGTTTAAAATTATTTGTGAATTTTTAATAATAAATTATGGACAATTTATTATAAAAAATTTTAAATTTTATTAGTTTAAAAAAAATTAAATATTTAAAATTATATATTAAATTTTTAATAATTTTATTTTATATTTAATTAAACCGGTTGAACTCTAATTAAATTCCGGTTAGACCTCTGAACTATTGAACAAATCTGTCCGTTAATTCATTGACCAATTTAGTTTTTGCAAACTTGATATCATACAAAATATGAAAATATCATTATAGTAATTTTAATAGAATATTTTTTATGTGTTCTTAAAATATGTTCTTAATAAAACACATATTATTACTTATATTAGCAATGACCTTTGTAATACAATAATACATAAATTTCCAAATAATTTATTACTTTAAATTCTTAAATCATTCCTCTAAACGCTCACTATTTTAATACTTTAAAACTATATTACTGAGAACGTTACATATATTGGAAACAAAGGCAACTTGTTACTCGATATCCACCATTAAACAAGGTGAACTCTCATATTTACAATAATGTTCAAGAAACAATAATGTTATGAGCTTTTTTTTTCAAAATTATTTCCCAACGATCTCACTGAATTTGAAACCTTTTCTTAACCTCCAACACAAAGTCAAAGACCTTGAATGGATCAGGAAGAGTCTTCGAAACACTCTCCCTCATGTTGCATCTTCTGACCCATTCCATGAACTTGGGACATTCTTCCTCCACACTAAATTTGCATAACTTCTCATAAGTGTAAAACCTGCATGTGATTGGTATCAATGCAATATCCAAAAGGGCAAAATGGTCACCTCCAAAATAAGGCTTTTCTCCAAGTTCATTTTCCAGCAGTTTCAAGCACTCCACAAACTCTCTCTTTGCAGCATCTTGGTCTTCTCCCTTGTTAGCCCACAACTTCTTGCCACAGGTAGTTGTCTGCATTAACCAATTTTCACATCGAATAAATCTTTTTCTCATAACTGTCATAAAAATAAGAGTAAATTATGTTTTCGTTCCTTAAGTTTTGTTCAAATTTTAATTTTATCTTTAACACGTAAGACGTCCTACTTTCTCAATAAATAATACGATTAATAATGTAGTTAAAAATTGAAATTTTTAATAAAATTAAAATAGTAAATTGAGAATATAAAATATAAAATCCTAACATAATTTAACTGGTAAAATTATTTGATCCAATTAAAATTTTCAAAATCAATTGATTTATTTAAAATGATAATATCAAAAGATTTTATTTATCTTAATACTGAAAATTAAAATCAAACCATCACCTTAGTTTTCTACTTTGGAATGTATGATTCAAACTCAATATATAGTTTTAGCAATACTGTTTCATCAATTCATATATATATGACTTATTTAATAAGAGTAAGAAAGAATGCATGGTAACTAACCTTTTTGTCAAAGAAATCAATCCAAAACCTGGCTTTGGCTCTGTAATAAGGATCAGCAGAGAACAACTGCTGTTCTTGCTTCCAAACCTCATCAATGTATTCAAGAATGATGAGGGACTCACAAATGGGCTTGCCATTGTGTATGAGCACTGGAACTTTCTTGTAAATTGGATTTGACTCGAGGAGTAATTCACTCTTGTTTTTATCTTCAAATACATCTCTCTCTTCCCTGTATTGGAATTCAATTCCTTTCTCTAACAAGGCAATCTTCACCCTCATAACATAGGGGCTGGTCCAGAATCCCAAAAGAACTACCTCTTCCATTTTCTTATTTATTTATTTTTTTGGTGCAGAGCAAATGAAGTAGAAGTACTAATTATGTACACAGTTGTTTTAGTTGATTCTTTTTTTTATCATTTTATAGCACTACTATACATTGTGACAATAATGTTCATAAAGTATACGAGTAGTTGACAAGAAAACAATAATTTATATGTGATTGATACAGTTCACTGTTTCAGCTAATAATTAATTAACGAGAAATTTAAACACGAAGCCAGATTAAGAAAATATATAAATAAATACATTAAGCTTTCAATTTCTAAGCTAAGACAGTTTCCTAGCTTTTCTAGTCTGATCTCATCACTGACTAACTAATTGTTTACTTTCCTTTTGTTGAAGAAAAGTTGGATTCGAATTCTTCAAGGATTCAAAACTAATTGTTTTATAGCATAGTTGTAAAAACCGGACCGGATCGGTCGGTTCAACCGAAAAATCGGTGAACCGGACCTATAATCGATCCGAGCAAGTGATATGACCGGATAAGGAAGGAAACCGTTGAGAATCGGATTGAATCGGTCGGTTTTGCTGAAAACTGGAAAACTAGCGGTTTCTGATTAACTGACTGGTTCGAAAACTTTTTTTTATTTCTTTTCTAAAACGACGTCGTTTTGGTTTATTTTTAAAAAAAAAAAGAAAGAAAGGTGCTCGTAATTACGGACCCCAGCCCAAACCCCACCCCCAGTTCCACTTTTCCCCTCCCCCC